>NC_090936.1:724822593-725470028 GCF_040938575.1 Ambystoma mexicanum
ATGCTAAGTGGTGAGCGGGGAGGCTCACCACTTGGGCCAATCACACCAGAGTGTGACCGGAGGTGGCAAGGCAACTCGGTCCAGGGTGCCTAAACCCCCTCCACACCCCTGTGGTAACCCAGACAGAATGGCACCTCTTTGGAGTGTCTCTGTACAGAGCCCGCCAAAAGTGGAACAAAGGCTCAACCTTTGGTTTAGGAGTCACAGAGACGAACACAGACGCCATTTTAAAAACCGAGTTCTGGCAGAAAATACCATCCGGTAAACCTATTTAAGATAAGTAAACTGATGGTATGTTAGAGATTAACGAGGAAAAGTATCAATCTCCAATAATGGGAAGAATCCCATAGCGTTATGTTCGGGGACGAACATAACAAGTAGTTTCCACTGCCACCAGCCAAAACTCGACGAGGGGGACGAGACAGTGCCCCCTCGAATAACAGACCTAGGAGTAATCGAATTACCCCTACTAGTACGCCCACAATAGGATGGTTTGTACTAGTTCTGTTAGTAAATTTAGGTCTAGTAAAGCCAATGGTGACTTTACATGCCCGGGGAGACAGTAGTCAGTCCCCGGGTATGGAGGCTATGGTGGAGGTCCGCTAGGACGCCCCAGTGTTACGGCACGTAGGGTGCGGTGTAACACACATAGCAAAACATATGAGACCCTATGGAGTAAAAGACCCCATAGCCCATAGAACACATTGACATTCAAAGGAATTACACACATTCATGTCCAAGAGTGGGAGAAAAAGAGTCTCACTCTTGGCAGGATAGAAAAAAACAAACTCCAGAAATCCAGCAAAGCTGCTGGGGGACTCACTAGGTTAGGAAATTCAGCCTAAACAGAGAATTCTCCCTAACACCCACCCCCGGTCATGACACGTGTCTCTCTCCTGTTGCCCCCCACCCCCGCTCATGCTCCGTGTCACTCTCCTGTTATGACCACAACCCCCCGCTCATGCGCCGTGTCTCTCTACTGTTACCCCCAGCCCCTCTCATGCCACGTGTCTCTATCCTGTTGCCCCCCACTCCACGGTCATGCCCCGTGTCTCCCTGCTGTTGCCTCCACCCCCCGCTCATGCCCTGTGTCTCTCTCCTGTTACCCCCCACCCCCCTCTCATGCCCCGTGTCTCTCTCCTGTTACCCCCCAACCCCCGCTCATGCCCTGTGTCTCCCTCATGTTCCCCCCACCCCCTGCTCATGCCCGTGTCTCCCTGCTTTTGCCCCCCATCCCCGCTCATGCCCCGTGTCTCCCTCCTGTTGCCCCCCACCCCCGGCTCATGCCCCGTGTCTCTCTCCTGTTACCCCCACCCACCGTTCATGCCCCGTGTCTCCCTGCTGTTGCCCCCCATACCCTGCTCATGCCCTGTGTCTCCCTGCTGTTGCCCCACACCCCTACTCATGCCCCATGTCTCCCTGCTATTGCCCCCCACCCCCGCTTATGCCCCGTGTCTCCCTGCTGTTGCCCCCCACCCCCCACTCATTCCCTGTGCCTCCTTGCTGTTGCCCCCCACCCCCCGCTCATGCCCTGTGTCTCCCTTGTGTTCCCCCACCCCCCGCTCATGCCCCGTGTCTCCCTTCTGTTGCCCCCACCTCCCGCTCATGCCCCGTGTCTCCCTGATGTTGCCCCAAACCCCCCGCTCATGCCCCGTGTCTCCCTTTGCCCCCCAACCCCCACTCATGCCCCGTGTCTCTCTCTTGTTACCCCCACCCCCTGCTCATGCCCCTTGTCTCACTGCTGTAGCCCCCACCCCTGTTAACGCCCTGTTCTCTCTCCTATTACCCCCCACCTCCCGCTCATGCCCCGTGTCTCTCTCATGTTACCCCAAACCACCGGTCATGCACCGTGTCTCCCTGCTGTTGCCTCCACTCTCCGCTCATGCCCCACATGTCTCTCCTGTTCTACCCACCCCCGCTCATGCCTCGTGTCTCCCGTTTCCCCCCACCCCCGCTCATGCCCCGTGTCTCCCTGATGTTGCACCCACCCCCGCTCATGCTCTGTGTCTCTCTCTCCTCTTACCCCCCAAACCCATCTCATGCCCAGTGTCTCTCTCCTGTTGCCCCCCACCCCCCGGTCATGCCCTGTGTCTCCTGCTGTTGCCCCCAACCCCCTGCTTATGCCCCGTACCTCTCTCCTGTTACCCCCACCCCCTTCTCTCATGCCCCGTGTCTCTCTCCTGTTACCCCCACCCCCCACTCATGCCCTGTGTCTCCCTCTTGTTGCCCCCCACCCCCCACTTATGCCCCGTGTCTCTTTCGTGTTTCCACCCACCCCCCGCTCATGCCCTGTGTCTCCCTCCTGTTGCCCCCACCCTGCTCATGCCCCGTGTCTCTCTCCTGTTACCCCCACCCCCGCTCATGCCCCGTGTCTCTCTCCTGTTACCCCCACCCCCCGCTCATGCCCCGTGTCTCCCTCTTGTTGCCCCTCATGCCCCGTGTCTCCCTCGTGTTCCCCCAACCACCCGCTCATGCCCCGTGTCTCCCTCGTGTTCCCCCCACCCCAGCTCATGCCCCATGTCTCCCTGCTGTTGCCCCCCACCCCCGCTCATGCCCCATGTCTCTCTCCTGTTGCCCCCACACCCCGGTCATGCCCCGTGACTCCCTGCTGTTGCCCTCCACCCCCCGGTCATGCCCTGTGTCTCCCTGCTGTTTTTCCCCACCCCCTGCTCATGCCCCGTGTCTCTCTCCTGTTACCCCCCACCCCCCTCCCATGCCCCGTGTCTCCCTCGTGTTCCCCCAACCCCCGCTCATGCCCTGTGTCTCCCTGCTGTTGCCCCCTAACACCGTTCATGCCCTGTGTCTCCCTTCTGTTGACCCCCAACCCCCGTTCATGCTGTGTCTCTCTCCTGTTACCCCCAACCCCACTCATGCCCGTGTCTCCCTCTTGTTCCCCCAACCCCCGCTCATGCCCCGTGTCTCCCTGCTGTTGCCCCCCACCCCCCGCTCATGCCCTGTGTCTCTTTCCCTGTTGCCCCCACCGCATGCTCATGCCCCGTGTCTCTCTCCTGTTGCCCCCCACTACCGTCTCATGCCCCGTGTCTCTCTCCTGTTGCCCCCCACCCCCCGCTCATGCCCCGTGTCTCTCTCCTGTTACCCCCCCACCCCGCTCATGCCCCGATTCTCCCTACTGTTGCCCCCCACCCCCGCTCATGTCCCGTGTCTCCCTGCTGTTGCCCCCCACTCCCGGTCATGCCCGTTTCTCACTGCTGTTGCCCCCACCCCCCGCTCATGCCCTGTGTCTCTCTCCTGTTACCCCCACCCCCTCTCATGCCCCGTGTCTCTCTCCTGTTACCCCCATCCCCCTCTCATGCCCTGTGTCTCTCTCCTGTTGCCCCCCACCCCCCGGTCATGCCCTGTGTCTCCTTGCTGTTTCCCCCCACCCCCCGGTCATGCCCTGTGTCTCCTTGCTGTTTCCCCCCACCCCCCGCTCATGCCCCGTGTCTCTCTCCTGTTATCCCCCACCCCCCTCTCATGCCCCGTGTCTGCCTCGTGTTCCCCCACCCCCCGGTCATGCCCTGTGTCTCCCTGCTGATGCCCCACACCCCCTAGTCATGCCTCGTGTCTACCTGCTGTTGCCCCCCAACCCCTGCTCATGCCCATGTCTCTCTAGTGTTCCCCCCACCCCCCGCTCATGCCCTGTGTCCCCCTGCTGTTGCCCCCACCCTCTGCTCATGCCCCGTGTCTCCCATCTGTTGTCCCACACCCCCCGCTCATGCCCCGTGTCTCTCTCCTGAAGCCCCCCGCTCATGCTCTGTGTCTCCCTGCTGTAGCCCCCACCCCCGCTCATGCCCTGTTCTCTCTCCTGTTACCCCCCACCCCCCGCTCATGCCCTGCGTCTCCCTCATGTTGCCCCCCACCCCCTGCTCATGCCCCGTGTCTCCCTGCTGTAGCCCCCACCCCCGCTCATGCCCCATTTCTTCCCATCTCCCTGCTGTAGCCCCCACCCCCGCTCATGCCCCATTTCTTCCCATCTCCCTGCTGTAGCCCCCACCCCCGCTCATGCCCCATTTCTTACTCCTGTTACCACCACCCCTCTCTCATGCCCCGTGTCTCTCTCTGGTTACCCCCCCACCCCCTCTCATGCCCCATGCTCTCTCCTGTTACCCCCCACCCCCCTCTCATGCCCATGTCTCCCTGCTGTTGCCCCCACTCCGGCTCATGCCCCGTGTCTCTCCCCTGTTACCCCCCACCGCCGCTCATGCACTGTGTCTCAATGCTGTTGCCCCCCACCACTGGTCATGCCCCGTGTCTCCCTGCTTTTGCCCCCCTCCCCCGCTCATGCCCCGTGTCTCTCTCCTGTTACCCCCATCCCCGCTCTCTCTCATGCCTGTGTCTCTCTCCTGTTACCCCCATCCCCGCTCATGTCCCGTGTCTCCCTGCTGTTGCCCCCCACTCCCGGTCATGCCCGTTTCTCACTGCTGTTGCCCCCCACCCCCCGCTCATGCCCTGTGTCTCTCTCCTGTTACCCCCACCCCCTCTCATGCCCCGTGTCTCTCTCCTGTTACCCCCATCCCCCTCTCATGCCCTGTGTCTCTCTCCTGTTGCCCCCCACCCCCCGGTCATGCCCTGTGTCTCCTTGCTGTTTCCCCCCACCCCCCGGTCATGCCCTGTGTCTCCTTGCTGTTTCCCCCCACCCCCCGCTCATGCCCCGTGTCTCTCTCCTGTTATCCCCCACCCCCCTCTCATGCCCCGTGTCTGCCTCGCGTTCCCCCACCCCCCGGTCATGCCCTGTGTCTCCCTGCTGATGCCCCACACCCCCTAGTCATGCCTCGTGTCTACCTGCTGTTGCCCCCCAACCCCCGCTCATGCCCGTGTCTCTCTAGTGTTCCCCCCACCCCCCGCTCATGCCCTGTGTCCTCCTGCTGTTGCCTCCACCCTCTGCTCATGCCCCGTGTCTCCCATCTGTTGTCCCACACCCCCCGCTCATGCCCCGTGTCTCTCTCCTGAAGCCCCCCGCTCATGCTCTGTGTCTCCCTGCTGTAGCCCCCACCCCCGCTCATGCCCTGTTTCTCTCTCCTGTTACCCCCCACCCCCCGCTCATGCCCTGCGTCTCCCTCATGTTGCCCCCCACCCCCTGCTCATGCCCCGTGTCTCCCTGCTGTAGCCCCCACCCCCGCTCATGCCCCATTTCTTCCCATCTCCCTGCTGTAGCCCCCACCCCCGCTCATGCCCCATTTCTTCCCATCTCCCTGCTGTAGCCCCCACCCCCGCTCATGCCCCATTTCTTTCTCCTGTTACCACCACCCCTCTCTCATGCCCCGTGTCTCTCTCTGGTTACCCCCCCACCCCCTCTCATGCCCCATGCTCTCTCCTGTTACCCCCCACCCCCCTCTCATGCCCATGTCTCCCTGCTGTTGCCCCCACTCCGGCTCATGCCCCGTGTCTCTCCCCTGTTACCCCCCACCGCCGCTCATGCACTGTGTCTCAATGCTGTTGCCCCCCACCACTGGTCATGCCCCGTGTCTCCCTGCTTTTGCCCCCTCCCCCCGCTCATGCCCCGTGTCTCTCTCCTGTTACCCCCATCCCCGCTCTCTCTCATGCCTGTGTCTCTCTCCTGTTACCCCCACCCCCGCTCATGCCCCGTGTCTCCCTCTTGTTGCCCCTCATGCCCCGTGTCTCCCTCGTGTTCCCCCCACCACCCCGCTCATGCACCGTGTCTTCCTCGTGTTCCCCCCACCCCCCCGCTCATGCCCCATGTCTCCCTCTGTTGCCCCCCACCACCCGCTCATGCCCCGTGTCTCTCTCCTGTTGCCCCCCACCCCCCGGTCATGCCTCATGTCTCCCTGCTGTTGCCCTCCACCCCCCGGTAATGCCCCGTGTCTCCCTGCTATTGCACCCCGCCACCTGCTCATGCCCCTTCTTCTCTCTACTGTTAACTCCCACCCCCCTCTCATGCCCCATGTCTCTCTCGTGTTCCCCCACCCCCGCTCATGCCCCATGTCTCCCTTCTGTTGCCCCCCACCCCTGCTCATGCCCCGTGTCTCCCTCCTGTTGGCCCCCACCCCCCACTCATGCCGTGTCTCTCTCCTGTTACCCCCACCCCCCACTCTTGCTCCGTGTCTCCCTCTTGTTGCCTCCCACCACCCGCTCATGCCCCGTGTCTGCCTCTTGTTCCCCCCACCCCTGCTCATGCCCCATGTCTCTCTCCTGTTGCCCCCCACCCCACGCTCAAGCCCCGTGTCTCTCTCCTGTTGCCACCCACCCCCCTCTCATGCCCTGTGTCTCTCTCCTGTTGCCCTCCACCCCCCAGTCATACCCCGTGTCTCCCTGTTGTTGCTCCCCACACCCCGCTCATGCTCCATGTCTCTCTCCTGTTACACCCACCCCCCTCTCATGCCCTGTGTCTCTCTCATGTTACCCCCACCACCCTCTCATGCCCCCTGTGTCTCTCTCCTGTTGCCCCCCCACCCCCGGTCATGCCCCTTGTCTCCCTGCTGTTGCCCCCCACCCCCTGCTCATGCCCTGTGTCTCTCTCCTGTTACCCCCCTACTCCCCCCAAGCCCCGTGTCTCCCTCGTGTTCCACCCACCACCCAGTCATGCCCCATGTCTCCCTGCTGTTGCCCCCCACCCCCAGTCATATCCCGTGTCTCACTGCTGTTGCCCCCATCCCAGTCATGCCACGTGTCTCGCTGCTGTTGCTCCCCACCCCCCGCTCATGCCCCGTGTCTCTCTCATGTTGCCCCCCACCCCCGCTCATGCCCCGTGTCTCCCTGCTGTTGCCCCCCACCTCCCACTCATGCCCCGTGTCTCCCTGCTGTTGCCCCCACCCCCCGCTCATGCCCCGTGTCTCCCTTTGCCCCCCAACCCCCACTCATGCCCCGTGTCTCTCTCTTGTTGCCCCACCCCCTGCTCATGCCCCGTGTCTCCCTGCTGTAGCCAACACCCCCGCTAATGCCCCATTTCTCTCTCCTGTTACCCCCCACCCCCCGCTCATGCCCTGTGTCTCCCTCATGTCGCCCCACCTCCCGATCATGCCCCGTGTCTCCCTCATGTTTGCCCCACCCCCTGCTCATGCCCCGTGTCTCCCTGCTGTTGCCCCCACCCTCCGCTCATGCCCTGTGTCTCCCTGCTGTTGCCCCCACTTCCGGTCATGCGCTGTGTCTCTCTCCTGTTGCCCCCCACCCCCGCTCATGCTCCATGTCTCTCTCCTGTTACCCCCCGCTCATGCCCTGTGTCACCCTGCTGTTGCCTCCCACCCCCCGCACATGCCCCGTGTCTCTCTCCTGTTACCCCGCACCCCCCTCTCATGCCCCGTGTCTCTCTCCTGTTGGCCCCCACCCCCCAGTCATGCCCTGTGTGTCCCTGCTGTTGCCCCCCACCCCCAGCTCATGCCCCGTGTCTCTCTCCTGTTACTCCCCACCCCCGGTCATGCACTGTGTCTCCCTGCTGTTGCCCAAACTCTCCGCTCATGCCCCACATGTCTCTTCTGTTCTACCCACCCCCGCTCATGCCTCGTGCCTCCCCTGTTCCCCCCACCCCCGCTCATGCCCTGTGTCTCCCTGATGTTGCACCCCACCCCCGCTCATGCCCCGTGTCTCTCTCCTCTTACCCCCCAACCCCCTCTCATGCCCTGTGTCACTCTCCTGTTACCCCCCACACCCCTCCCATGCCCCGTGTCTCTCACCTGTTACCCCCTAGCCCCCTCTCATGCCCAGTGTCTCTCTCCTGTTGCCCCCCACCTCCCGGTCATGCCAAGTGTCTCCCTGCTGTTACCCACCACCCCGCTCATCCCCGTGTCTCTCCCCTGTTGCCCCACATTGCCGCTCATGCCCCGTGTCTCCCTGCTGTTGCCCCCCACCCCCCGGTCATGCCCCGTGTCTCCCTGCTGTTGCCCCCAACCCCCCGCTTATGACCCGTGTCTCTCTCCTGTTACCCCCACCCCCCTCTCTCTCATGCTCCGTGTCTCTCTCCTGTTACCCCCCACCCCCCGCTCATGCCCTGTGTCTCCCTCCTGTTGCCCCCCACCCACCGCTCATGCCCCGTGTCTCTCTCCTGTTACCCCCACCCCCGCTCATGCCCCGTGTCTCCCTCTTGTTGCCCCTCATGCCCCGTGTCTCCCTCGTGTTCCGCCCACCCCCGCTCATGCCCCATGTCTCCCTGCTGTTGCCCCCCACCGCCCGCTCATGCCCCGTGTCTCTCTCCTGTTGCCCCCCACACCCCGGTCATGCCCCGTGACTCCCTGCTGTTGCCCTCCACCCCCCGGTTATGCCCTGTGTCTTCCTGCTGTTGTCCCCTCCCCCTGCTCATGCCCCGTGTCTCTCTCCTGTTACCCCGCATCCCGCTCTCATGCCCCGTGTCTCCCTCAAGTTCCCCCCACCCCCACTCCTGCCCCGTGTCTCCCTTCTGTTGCCCCCCACCCCGCTCATGCCCCGTGTCTCCCTCCTGTTGCCCCCACCCTCCGCTCATGCTGTGTCTCTCTCCTGTTACCCCCACCCCCCGCTCATGTTCCGTGTCTCCCTCTTGTTGCCCCCCACCACCCGCTCATGCCCCGTGTCTCCCTCATGTTCCCCCCACCCCTGCTCATGCCCGTGTCTCCCTCTTGTTCCCCCCACCCCCAGCTCATGCCCCATGGCTCTCTCCTGTTGCCCCCCACCCCACGCTCAAGTCCTGTGTCTCTCTCCTGTTGCCACCCACCCCCCTCTCATGCCCCGTGTCTCTCTCCTGTTGCCCCCCGCTCATGCCCCATGTCTCCCTCCTGTTACCCCCCACCCCCTCTCATGCCCCGTGTCTCTCTCCTGTTACCCCTCTCCCCCTGCTCATGCCCTGTGTCTCCCTTGTATTCCCCTTACCCCCGCTCATGCCCCGTGTCTTCCTGTGCTTGCCCCCCACCCCCCGCTCATGCCCTGTGTCTCCCTTCTGTTGCCCCCACCCCCCGCACATGCCCCGTGTCGCTCTCCTGTTACCCCCCACCCCCGCTCATGCCCCGTGTCTCCCTACTGTTGCCCCCCACCCCCGCTCATGCACCGTGTCTTCCTGCTGTTGCCCCCCACACCCGGTCATGCCCCATGTCTCCCTCCTGTTACCCCCCACCCCCTCTCATGCCCCGTGTCTCTCTCCTGTTACCCCCACCCCCTGCTCATGCCCCGTGTCTCCCTTGTGTTCCCCCCACCCCCCGCTCATGCCCCATGTCTCCCTGCTCTTGCCCCCCACCCCTGCTCATGCCCTGTGTCTCCCTCCTGTTGCCCCCACCCCCGCTCATGCCCTGTGTCTCTCTCCTGTTACCCCCCATCCCCGCTCATGCCCCGTGTCTCCCTACTGTTGCCCCCCCACCCCCGCTCATGTCCCATGTCTCCCTGCTGTTGCCCCCCACTGTTAGGCGGAAACCTGTGCAGTTCCCTCTGGGACCACTGCAAAAGATTTAGGACTACAGGTGTTTGGCAGTAAACCCACTTGGCAGCAGTCTGTACCACTCAGATTCACTTGGTAGCTGTGGCTGAGCAGTCAGACTTCCCTCAAGAAGAGTTAGGCAGTATGTGGAGTATACAATATAGGGCAATTCTACACAGTAAGACAAGCAAACACGCAACAAGGCTTCGGTGTAAAGATATAAAGGTATTTATTTATAACGACACATCTATAGAAAACACCCTGGCACTATCCTGGCAAACACTTCAATTTAAAATTACTCTACGAAGGAAACAGATCAATCCCCCTAACAATAGTTTGACAAGTCTAGGTTCTACCAGCATCACTTATTTGCAGACAAAGGTGTATGCTTCAACCTAGATGGCACTCTAGTATTTGTTGGGACGGGAGAGAAAAATAAGCAGGTTACGAAATCAACACAGCTCAATACCTCCCGAAAAAAAATGCAAGGCAAGAAGACAAGAACCACAATAGATCATAAAGTTCAGAGGCCAGGCCCACTCGGAGAGAGGCAAGGCGATATGTCCCAAAAAGTCTCTTAGTGGAAATGCGTTCGAGTCTTTGTAGCAAACCAGGGAAGAGACCAGCCACGGAGTGCTCCGTCACAAGGCATCACCTTTTGGTCGTCGGGAAGTGGCGAGTCGGTTCCGCAGGGCTCCACCGGAGGTATCGTCGTGCAGGTCGGCTCAGCGCTACCCTCATCGGATTCTTAGGTCCTATGGCGACTTCTGAAGATCCAGTCCCAAAAGCCCTGCTTTTATGCAGAAAACCCCCATTCATTCAGCCTAGCTGTCAATCAACACATGCTAAGTGGTGAGCGGGGAGGCTCACCACTTGGGCCAATCACACCAGAGTGTGACCGGAGTTGGCAAGGCAACTCGGTCCAGGGTGCCTAAACCCCCTCCCACACCCCTGTGGTAACCCAGACAGAATGGCACCTCTTTGGAGTGTCTCTGTACAGAGCCCGCCAAAAGTGGAACAAAGGGCTCAACCTTTGGTTTAGGAGTCACAGAGACGAACACAGACGCCATTTTAAAAACCGAGTTCTGGCAGAAAATACCATCCGGTAAACCTATTTAAGATAAGTAAACTGATGGTATGTTAGAGATTAACGAGGAAAAGTATCAATCTCCAATAATGGGAAGAATCCCATAGCGTTATGTTCGGGGACGAACATAACAAGTAGTTTCCACTGCCACCAGCCAAAACTCGACGAGGGGGGACGAGACAGTGCCCCCTCGAATAACAGACCTAGGAGTAATCGAATTACCCCTACTAGTACGCCCACAATAGGATGGTTTGTACTAGTTCTGTTAGTAAATTTAGGTCTAGTAAAGCCAATGGTGACTTTACATGCCCGGGGAGACAGTAGTCAGTCCCCGGGTATGGAGGCTATGGTGGAGGTCCGCTAGGACGCCCCAGTGTTACGGCACGTAGGGTGCGGTGTAACACACATAGCAAAACATATGAGACCCTATGGAGTAAAAGACCCCATAGCCCATAGAACACATTGACATTCAAAGGAATTACACACATTCATGTCCAAGAGTGGGAGAAAAAGAGTCTCACTCTTGGCAGGATAGAAAAAAACAAACTCCAGAAATCCAGCAAAGCTGCTGGGGGACTCACTAGGTTAGGAAATTCAGCCTAAACAGAGAATTCTCCCTAACACCCACCCCCGGTCATGACACGTGTCTCTCTCCTGTTGCCCCCCACCCCCGCTCATGCTCCGTGTCACTCTCCTGTTATGACCACACCCCCCGCTCATGCGCCGTGTCTCTCTACTGTTACCCCCCCAGCCCCCTCTCATGCCACGTGTCTCTATCCTGTTGCCCCCCACTCCACGGTCATGCCCCGTGTCTCCCTGCTGTTGCCTCCACCCCCCGCTCATGCCCTGTGTCTCTCTCCTGTTACCCCCCACCCCCCTCTCATGCCCCGTGTCTCTCTCCTGTTACCCCCCAACCCCCGCTCATGCCCTGTGTCTCCCTCATGTTCCCCCCACCCCCTGCTCATGCCCGTGTCTCCCTGCTTTTGCCCCCCATCCCCGCTCATGCCCCGTGTCTCCCTCCTGTTGCCCCCCACCCCCGGCTCATGCCCCGTGTCTCTCTCCTGTTACCCCCACCCACCGCTCATGCCCCGTGTCTCCCTGCTGTTGCCCCCCATACCCTGCTCATGCCCTGTGTCTCCCTGCTGTTGCCCCACACCCCCTACTCATGCCCCATGTCTCCCTGCTATTGCCCCCCACCCCCGCTTATGCCCCGTGTCTCCCTGCTGTTGCCCCCCACCCCCCACTCATTCCCTGTGCCTCCTTGCTGTTGCCCCCCACCCCCCGCTCATGCCCTGTGTCTCCCTTGTGTTCCCCCCACCCCCGCTCATGCCCCGTGTCTCCCTGCTGTTGCCCCCACCTCCCGCTCATGCCCCGTGTCTCCCTGATGTTGCCCCAAACCCCCCGCTCATGCCCCGTGTCTCCCTTTGCCCCCCAACCCCCACTCATGCCCCGTGTCTCTCTCTTGTTACCCCCACCCCCTGCTCATGCCCCTTGTCTCACTGCTGTAGCCCCCACCCCCTGTTAACGCCCTGTTTCTCTCTCCTATTACCCCCCACCTCCCGCTCATGCCCCGTGTCTCTCTCATGTTACCCCAAACCACCGGTCATGCACCGTGTCTCCCTGCTGTTGCCTCCACTCTCCGCTCATGCCCCACATGTCTCTCCTGTTCTACCCACCCCCGCTCATGCCTCGTGTCTCCCGTGTTCCCCCCACCCCCCGCTCATGCCCCGTGTCTCCCTGATGTTGCACCCCACCCCCCGCTCATGCTCTGTGTCTCTCTCCTCTTACCCCCCAAACCCATCTCATGCCCAGTGTCTCTCTCCTGTTGCCCCCCACCCCCCGGTCATGCCCTGTGTCTCCCTGCTGTTGCCCCAACCCCCTGCTTATGCCCCGTACCTCTCTCCTGTTACCCCCACCCCCTTCTCTCATGCCCCGTGTCTCTCTCCTGTTACCCCCCACCCCCCACTCATGCCCTGTGTCTCCCTCTTGTTGCCCCCCACCCCCCACTTATGCCCCGTGTCTCTCTCGTGTTCCACCCACCCCCGCTCATGCCCTGTGTCTCCCTCCTGTTGCCCCCCACCCCTGCTCATGCCCCGTGTCTCTCTCCTGTTACCCCCACCCCCGCTCATGCCCCGTGTCTCTCTCCTGTTACCCCCACCCCCCGCTCATGCCCCGTGTCTCCCTCTTGTTGCCCCTCATGCCCCGTGTCTCCCTCGTGTTCCCCCAACCACCCGCTCATGCCCCGTGTCTCCCTCGTGTTCCCCCCACCCCCAGCTCATGCCCCATGTCTCCCTGCTGTTGCCCCCCACCCCCCGCTCATGCCCCATGTCTCTCTCCTGTTGCCCCCCACACCCCGGTCATGCCCCGTGACTCCCTGCTGTTGCCCTCCACCCCCCGGTCATGCCCTGTGTCTCCCTGCTGTTTTCCCCACCCCCTGCTCATGCCCCGTGTCTCTCTCCTGTTACCCCCCACCCCCCTCTCATGCCCCATGTCTCCCTCGTGTTCCCCCAACCCCCGCTCATGCCCTGTGTCTCCCTGCTGTTGCCCCCTAACACCGTTCATGCCCTGTGTCTCCCTTCTGTTGACCCCCAACCCCCGTTCATGCTGTGTCTCTCTCCTGTTACCCCCAACCCCCACTCATGCCCGTGTCTCCCTCTTGTTCCCCCTAACCCCCGCTCATGCCCCGTGTCTCCCTGCTGTTGCCCCCCACCCCCCGCTCATGCCCTGTGTCTCTTTCCTGTTGCCCCCACCGCATGCTCATGCCCCGTGTCTCTCTCCTGTTGCCCCCCACTACCGTCTCATGCCCCGTGTCTCTCTCCTGTTGCCCCCCACCCCCCGCTCATGCCCCGTGTCTCTCTCCTGTTACCCCCCCACCCCCGCTCATGCCCCGTGTCTCCCTACTGTTGCCCCCCACCCCCGCTCATGTCCCGTGTCTCCCTGCTGTTGCCCCCCACTCCCGGTCATGCCCGTTTCTCACTGCTGTTGCCCCCCACCCCCCGCTCATGCCCTGTGTCTCTCTCCTGTTACCCCCACCCCCTCTCATGCCCCGTGTCTCTCTCCTGTTACCCCCATCCCCCTCTCATGCCCTGTGTCTCTCTCCTGTTGCCCCCCACCCCCCGGTCATGCCCTGTGTCTCCTTGCTGTTTCCCCCCACCCCCCGGTCATGCCCTGTGTCTCCTTGCTGTTTCCCCCCACCCCCCGCTCATGCCCCGTGTCTCTCTCCTGTTATCCCCCACCCCCCTCTCATGCCCCGTGTCTGCCTCGTGTTCCCCCACCCCCCGGTCATGCCCTGTGTCTCCCTGCTGATGCCCCACACCCCCTAGTCATGCCTCGTGTCTACCTGCTGTTGCCCCCCAACCCCTGCTCATGCCCATGTCTCTCTAGTGTTCCCCCCACCCCCCGCTCATGCCCTGTGTCCCCCTGCTGTTGCCCCCACCCTCTGCTCATGCCCCGTGTCTCCCATCTGTTGTCCCACACCCCCCGCTCATGCCCCGTGTCTCTCTCCTGAAGCCCCCCGCTCATGCTCTGTGTCTCCCTGCTGTAGCCCCCACCCCCGCTCATGCCCTGTTTCTCTCTCCTGTTACCCCCCACCCCCCGCTCATGCCCTGCGTCTCCCTCATGTTGCCCCCCACCCCCTGCTCATGCCCCGTGTCTCCCTGCTGTAGCCCCCACCCCCGCTCATGCCCCATTTCTTCCCATCTCCCTGCTGTAGCCCCCACCCCCGCTCATGCCCCATTTCTTCCCATCTCCCTGCTGTAGCCCCCACCCCCGCTCATGCCCCATTTCTTACTCCTGTTACCACCACCCCTCTCTCATGCCCCGTGTCTCTCTCTGGTTACCCCCCCACCCCCTCTCATGCCCCATGCTCTCTCCTGTTACCCCCCACCCCCCTCTCATGCCCATGTCTCCCTGCTGTTGCCCCCACTCCGGCTCATGCCCCGTGTCTCTCCCCTGTTACCCCCCACCGCCGCTCATGCACTGTGTCTCAATGCTGTTGCCCCCCACCACTGGTCATGCCCCGTGTCTCCCTGCTTTTGCCCCCCTCCCCCCGCTCATGCCCCGTGTCTCTCTCCTGTTACCCCCATCCCCGCTCTCTCTCATGCCTGTGTCTCTCTCCTGTTACCCCCATCCCCGCTCATGTCCCGTGTCTCCCTGCTGTTGCCCCCCACTCCCGGTCATGCCCGTTTCTCACTGCTGTTGCCCCCCACCCCCCGCTCATGCCCTGTGTCTCTCTCCTGTTACCCCCACCCCCTCTCATGCCCCGTGTCTCTCTCCTGTTACCCCCATCCCCCTCTCATGCCCTGTGTCTCTCTCCTGTTGCCCCCCACCCCCCGGTCATGCCCTGTGTCTCCTTGCTGTTTCCCCCCACCCCCCGGTCATGCCCTGTGTCTCCTTGCTGTTTCCCCCCACCCCCCGCTCATGCCCCGTGTCTCTCTCCTGTTATCCCCCACCCCCCTCTCATGCCCCGTGTCTGCCTCGCGTTCCCCCACCCCCCGGTCATGCCCTGTGTCTCCCTGCTGATGCCCCACACCCCCTAGTCATGCCTCGTGTCTACCTGCTGTTGCCCCCCAACCCCCGCTCATGCCCGTGTCTCTCTAGTGTTCCCCCCACCCCCCGCTCATGCCCTGTGTCCTCCTGCTGTTGCCCCCACCCTCTGCTCATGCCCCGTGTCTCCCATCTGTTGTCCCACACCCCCCGCTCATGCCCCGTGTCTCTCTCCTGAAGCCCCCCGCTCATGCTCTGTGTCTCCCTGCTGTAGCCCCCACCCCCGCTCATGCCCTGTTTCTCTCTCCTGTTACCCCCCGCTCATGCCCTGCGTCTCCCTCATGTTGCCCCCCACCCCCTGCTCATGCCCCGTGTCTCCCTGCTGTAGCCCCCACCCCCGCTCATGCCCCATTTCTTCCCATCTCCCTGCTGTAGCCCCCACCCCCGCTCATGCCCCATTTCTTCCCATCTCCCTGCTGTAGCCCCCACCCCCGCTCATGCCCCATTTCTTTCTCCTGTTACCACCACCCCTCTCTCATGCCCCGTGTCTCTCTCTGGTTACCACCCCACCCCCTCTCATGCCCCATGCTCTCTCCTGTTACCCCCCACCCCCCTCTCATGCCCATGTCTCCCTGCTGTTGCCCCCACTCCGGCTCATGCCCCGTGTCTCTCCCCTGTTACCCCCCACCGCCGCTCATGCACTGTGTCTCAATGCTGTTGCCCCCCACCACTGGTCATGCCCCGTGTCTCCCTGCTTTTGCCCCCTCCCCCCGCTCATGCCCCGTGTCTCTCTCCTGTTACCCCCATCCCCGCTCTCTCTCATGCCTGTGTCTCTCTCCTGTTACCCCCACCCCCGCTCATGCCCCGTGTCTCCCTCTTGTTGCCCCTCATGCCCCGTGTCTCCCTCGTGTTCCCCCCACCACCCCGCTCATGCACCGTGTCTTCCTCGTGTTCCCCCCACCCCCCGCTCATGCCCCATGTCTCCCTCTGTTGCCCCCCACCACCCGCTCATGCCCCGTGTCTCTCTCCTGTTGCCCCCCACCCCCCGGTCATGCCTCATGTCTCCCTGCTGTTGCCCTCCACCCCCCGGTAATGCCCCGTGTCTCCCTGCTATTGCACCCCGCCACCTGCTCATGCCCCTTCTTCTCTCTACTGTTAACTCCCACCCCCCTCTCATGCCCCATGTCTCTCTCGTGTTCCCCCACCCCCGCTCATGCCCCATGTCTCCCTTCTGTTGCCCCCCACCCCTGCTCATGCCCCGTGTCTCCCTCCTGTTGGCCCCCACCCCCCACTCATGCCGTGTCTCTCTCCTGTTACCCCCACCCCCCACTCTTGCTCCGTGTCTCCCTCTTGTTGCCCCCCACCACCCGCTCATGCCCCGTGTCTGCCTCTTGTTCCCCCCACCCCTGCTCATGCCCCATGTCTCTCTCCTGTTGCCCCCCACCCCACGCTCAAGCCCCGTGTCTCTCTCCTGTTGCCACCCACCCCCCTCTCATGCCCTGTGTCTCTCTCCTGTTGCCCTCCACCCCCCAGTCATACCCCGTGTCTCCCTGTTGTTGCTCCCCACACCCCGCTCATGCTCCATGTCTCTCTCCTGTTACACCCACCCCCCTCTCATGCCCTGTGTCTCTCTCCTGTTACCCCCACCACCCTCTCATGCCCCCTGTGTCTCTCTCCTGTTGCCCCCCCACCCCCGGTCATGCCCCTTGTCTCCCTGCTGTTGCCCCCCACCCCCTGCTCATGCCCTGTGTCTCCCTCCTGTTACCCCCCTACTCCCCCCAAGCCCCGTGTCTCCCTCGTGTTCCACCCACCACCCAGTCATGCCCCATGTCTCCCTGCTGTTGCCCCCCACCCCCAGTCATATCCCGTGTCTCACTGCTGTTGCCCCCATCCCAGTCATGCCACGTGTCTCGCTGCTGTTGCTCCCCACCCCCCGCTCATGCCCCGTGTCTCTCTCATGTTGCCCCCCACCCCCGCTCATGCCCCGTGTCTCCCTGCTGTAGCCCCCATCCCCGCTCATGCCCCATTTCTTTCTCCTGTTACCCCCCACCCCCGCTCATGAACCCCTGTCTCCCTCGTGTTCTCCCCAACCCCCGCTCATGCCCCGTGTCTCCCTGCTGTTTCCCCCCACACCCCTCTCATGCCCATGTCTCCCTGCTGTTGCCCCCACAGCGGCTCATGCCCCGTGTCTCTCCCCTGTTATCCCACACCGCCGCTCATGCCCTGTGTCTCCCTGCTGTTGTTGCCCCCCACCCCTGGTCATGCCCCGTGTCTCCCTGCTTTTGCCCCCTCCCCCCGCTCATGCCCCGTGTCTATCTCCTGTTACCCCCCACCCCCCTCTCACTCATGCCTGTGTCTCTCTCCTGCTACCCCCACCCCCGCTCATGCCCCGTGTCTCCCTCTTGTTGCCCCTCATGCCCTGTGTCTCCCTCGTATTCCCCTCACCACCCCGCTCATGCACCATGTCTACCTCGTGTTCCCCCCACCCCCCGCTCATGCCCCGTGTCTCCCTGCTGTTGTCCCCACCCCCTGCTCATGCCCCGTGTCTCTCTCCTGTTACCCCCACCCCCCTCTCATGCCCCGTGTCTCCCTCGTGTTCCCCCCACCCCCCCTCATGCCCTGTGTCTCCCTGCTGTTGCCCTCACCCCCCGCTCATGCCCTGTGTCTCTCTCCCGAAGACCCCCGCTTATGCTCCGTGTCTCCCTGCTGTAGCCCCCACCCCACGCTCATGCCCCGTTTCTCTCTCCTGTTACCCCCCACCCCCCGCTCATGCCCTGCACCTCCCACATGTTGCCCCCACCCCCCGCTCATTCCCTGTGTCTCTCTCCTGTTGCCCCCCACCCCCTGCTCATGCCTCATGTCTCCCTGCTGTAGCCCCCACCCCCGCTCATGCCCCATTTCTTCCCATCTCCCTGCTGTAGCCCCCACCCCCGCTCATGCCCCATTTCTTCCCATCTCCCTGCTGTAGCCCCCACCCCTGCTCATGCCCCATTTCTTTCTCCTGTTACCCCCACCCCCTTCTCATGCCCCGTGTCTCTCTCCGGTTACCCCCCCACCCCCTCTCATGCCCATGCTCTCTCCTGTTACCCCCCACCCCCCTTTAATGCCCATGTCTCCCTGCTGTTGCCCCCACCCCGGCTCATGCCCCGTGTTTCTCCCCTGTTACCCCCCACCGCCGCTAATGCCCTGTGTCTCAATGCTGTTGCCCCCCACCTCCGGTCATGCCCCGTGTCTCCCTGCTTTTGCCCCCCTCCCCCCGCTCATGCCCCGTGTCTCTCTCCTGTTACCCCCACCCCCTCTCTCTCATGCCTGTGTCTCTCTCCTGTTACCCCCACCCCCGCTCATGCCCCGTGTCTCCCTCTTGTTGCCCCTCATGCCCCGTGTCTCTCTCGTATTCCACCCACCACCCCGCTCATGCACCGTGTCTTCCTCGTGTTCCCCCCACCCCCCGCTCATGCCCCATGTCTCCCTGCTGTTGTCCTCCACCACCCGGTAATGCCCCGTGTCTCCCTGCTGTTGCACCCCACCCCCTGCTCAGGCCCCGTTTCTCTCTCCTGTTACCCCCCACCCCCCCTCTCATGCCCCATGTCTCTCTCGTGTTCCCCCACCCCCGCTCATGCCCCATGGCTCCCTTCTGTTGCCCCCCACCCCTGCTCATGCCCCGTGTCTCCCTCCTGTTGCCCCCCACTCCCCACTCATGCCGTGGCTCTCTCCTGTTACCCCCACCCACCACTCATGCTCCGTGTCTCCCTCTTGTTGCCCCCCACCACCCACTCATGCCCCGTGTCTCCCTCATGTTCCCCCCACCCCTGCTCATGACAGTGTCTCCCTCTTGTTCCCCCCAGCCCCCGCTCATGCCCCATGTCTCTCTCCTGTTGCCCCCCACCCAACAGTCATACCCCGTGTCTCCCTGTTGTTGCTTCCAACACCCCTCTCATGCCCCGTGTCTCTCTCCTGTTACCCCCACCACCCTCTCATGCCCCCTGTGTCTCTCTCCTGTTGCCCCCCATCCCCCGGTCATTCCCCGTGTCTCCCTGCTGTTGCCCCCCACCCCCTGCTCATGCCCTGTGTCTCTCTCCTTTTACCCCCCTAGCCCCGCCTCAAGCCCCGTGTCTCCCTCGTGTTCCCCCCACCACCCAGTCATGCCCCAAGTCTCCCTGCTGTTGCCCCCCACCCCCAGTCATGTCCCGTGTCTCCCTGCTGTTGCCCCCCACCCCAGTCATGCCATGTGTCTCGCGCTGCTGTTGCTCCCCACCCCCGCTCATGCCCCGTGTCTCTCTCCTGTTACCCCCACCCCCTCTCATGCCCCGTGTCTCTCTCCTGTTGCCCTCCACCCCCGGTCATGCCCCGTGTCTCACTGCTGTTTCCCCCCACCCCCCGCTCATGCCCCGTGTCTCTCTCCTGTTATCCCCCACCCAACAGTCATACCCCGTGTCTCCCTGTTGTTGCTTCCAACACCCCTCTCATGCCCCGTGTCTCTCTCCTGTTACCCCCACCACCCTCTCATGCCCCCTGTGTCTCTCTCCTGTTGCCCCCCATCCCCCGGTCATTCCCCGTGTCTCCCTGCTGTTGCCCCCCACCCCCTGCTCATGCCCCGTGTCTCTCTCCTTTTACCCCCCTAGCCCCGCCTCAAGCCCCGTGTCTCCCTCGTGTTCCCCCCACCACCCAGTCATGCCCCAAGTCTCCCTGCTGTTGCCCCCCACCCCCAGTCATGTCCCGTGTCTCCCTGCTGTTGCCCCCCACCCCAGTCATGCCACGTGTCTCGCGCTGCTGTTGCTCCCCACCCCCGCTCATGCCCCGTGTCTCTCTCCTGTTACCCCCACCCCCTCTCATGCCCCGTGTCTCTCTCCTGTTGCCCTCCACCCCCGGTCATGCCCCGTGTCTCACTGCTGTTTCCCCCCACCCCCCGCTCATGCCCCGTGTCTCTCTCCTGTTATCCCCCACCCCCCTCTCATGCCCCGTGTCTGCCTCGTGTTCCCCCCACCCCCCGGTCATGCCCTGCCTGTGTCTCCCTGCTGATGCCCCCCAACCCCTAGTCATGCCCCGTGTCTACCTGCTGTTGCCCCCCAACCCCCGCTCATGCCCCGTGTCTCCCTAGTGTTCGCCCACCCCCCGCTCATGCCCCATGTCTCCCTGCTGTTGTCCTCCACCACCCGGTAATGCCCCGTGTCTCCCTGCTGTTGCACCCCACCCCCTGCTCAGGCCCCGTTTCTCTCTCCTGTTACCCCCCACCCCCCCTCTCATGCCCCATGTCTCTCTCGTGTTCCCCCACCCCCGCTCATGCCCCATGGCTCCCTTCTGTTGCCCCCCACCCCTGCTCATGCCCCGTGTCTCCCTCCTGTTGCCCCCCACTCCCCACTCATGCCGTGGCTCTCTCCTGTTACCCCCACCCACCACTCATGCTCCGTGTCTCCCTCTTGTTGCCCCCCACCACCCACTCATGCCCCGTGTCTCCCTCATGTTCCCCCCACCCCTGCTCATGACAGTGTCTCCCTCTTGTTCCCCCCAGCCCCCGCTCATGCCCCATGTCTCTCTCCTGTTGCCCCCCACCCAACAGTCATACCCCGTGTCTCCCTGTTGTTGCTTCCAACACCCCTCTCATGCCCCGTGTCTCTCTCCTGTTACCCCCACCACCCTCTCATGCCCCCTGTGTCTCTCTCCTGTTGCCCCCCATCCCCCGGTCATTCCCCGTGTCTCCCTGCTGTTGCCCCCCACCCCCTGCTCATGCCCCGTGTCTCTCTCCTTTTACCACCCTAGCCCCGCCTCAAGCCCCGTGTCTCCCTCGTGTTCCCCCCACCACCCAGTCATGCCCCAAGTCTCCCTGCTGTTGCCCCCCACCCCCAGTCATGTCCCGTGTCTCCCTGCTGTTGCCCCCCACCCCAGTCATGCCATGTGTCTCGCGCTGCTGTTGCTCCCCACCCCCGCTCATGCCCCGTGTCTCTCTCCTGTTACCCCCACCCCCTCTCATGCCCCGTGTCTCTCTCCTGTTGCCCTCCACCCCCGGTCATGCCCCGTGTCTCACTGCTGTTTCCCCCCACCCCCCGCTCATGCCCCGTGTCTCTCTCCTGTTATCCCCCACCCAACAGTCATACCCCGTGTCTCCCTGTTGTTGCTTCCAACACCCCTCTCATGCCCCGTGTCTCTCTCCTGTTACCCCCACCACCCTCTCATGCCCCCTGTGTCTCTCTCCTGTTGCCCCCCATCCCCCGGTCATTCCCCGTGTCTCCCTGCTGTTGCCCCCCACCCCCTGCTCATGCCCCGTGTCTCTCTCCTTTTACCCCCCTAGCCCCGCCTCAAGCCCCGTGTCTCCCTCGTGTTCCCCCCACCACCCAGTCATGCCCCAAGTCTCCCTGCTGTTGCCCCCCACCCCCAGTCATGTCCCGTGTCTCCCTGCTGTTGCCCCCCACCCCAGTCATGCCACGTGTCTCGCGCTGCTGTTGCTCCCCACCCCCGCTCATGCCCCGTGTCTCTCTCCTGTTACCCCCACCCCCTCTCATGCCCCGTGTCTCTCTCCTGTTGCCCTCCACCCCCGGTCATGCCCCGTGTCTCACTGCTGTTTCCCCCCACCCCCCGCT
Source organism: Ambystoma mexicanum (assembly GCF_040938575.1). Lineage (NCBI taxonomy): Eukaryota > Metazoa > Chordata > Amphibia > Caudata > Ambystomatidae > Ambystoma > Ambystoma mexicanum. Next base: position 724,844,072 of record NC_090936.1, read on the forward strand.
CATGCCCCGTGTCTCTCTCCTGTTATCCCCCACCCCCCTCTCATGCCCCGTGTCTGCCTCGTGTTCCCCCCACCCCCCGGTCATGCCCTCTGTGTCTCCCTGCTGATGCCCCCCAACCCCTAGTCATGCCCCGTGTCTACCTGCTGTTGCCCCCCAACCCCCCGCTCATGCCCCGTGTCTCCCTAGTGTTCGCCCACCACCCCGCTCATGCCCTGTGTCCCCCTGCTGTTGCCCCCACCCTCTTCTCATGTCCCGTTTCTCTCTCCTGTTACCCCCCACCCCCCAATCATGTCCCGTGTCTCCCTGCTGTAGCCCCCACCCCCGCTCATGCCCCGTTTCTCTCTCCTGTTACCCCCCACCCCCTCGCTCATGCCCCGTGTCTCCCTCATGTTGCCCCCCACCCCCCGCTCATTCCCCGTGTCTCTCTCCTGTTGCCCCCCACCCCTGCTCATGCCCCGTGTCTCCCTGCTGTAGCCCCCACCCCTGCTCATGCCCCATTTCTTTCTCCTGTTACCCCCCACCCCCCGCTCATGACCCCTGTCTCCCTCGTGTTCCCCCAACCCCCGCTCATGCCCCGTGTCTCCCTGCTGTTGCCCCCCACACCCCTCTCATGCCCATGTCTCCCTGCTGTTGCCCCCACCCCGGCTCATGCCCCGTGTCTCTCCCCTGTTATCCCACACCGCCGCTCATGTCCTGTGTCTCCCTGATGTTGCCCCCCACCCCCGGTCATGCCCTGTGTCTCCCTGCTTTTGCCCCCTCCCCCTGCTCATGCCCCGTGTCTATCTGCTGTTACCCCCACCCCACTCTCTCTCATGCCTTTGTCTCTCTCCTGCTACCCCCACCCCCGCTCATGCCTCGTGTCTCCCTCTTGTTGCCCCTCATGCCCTGTGTCTCCCTCGTATTCCTCCCACCGCACTGCTCATGCCCCGTGTCTCCCTCTGTTGCCCCCCCACCCCCCGCTCATGCCCCGTGTCTCTCTCCTGTTGCCCCCCACCCCCCGGTTATGCCCCGTGTCTCCCTGCTGTTGCCCTCCACCACCCGGTAATGCCCTGTGTCTCCCTGCTGTTGCACCCCACCCCTGCTCATGCCCCGTTTCAATCTCCTGTTACCCCCCACCCCCCCTCTCATGCCCCAAGTCTCTCTCGTGTTCCCCCACCCCCCGCTCATGCCCCATGTCTCCCTTCTGTTGCCCCCCACCCCCGCTCATGCCCCGTGTCTCCCTCCTGTTGCCCCCCACGCCCCACTCATGCCGTGTCTGTCTCCTGTTACCCCCACCCCCCACTCATGCTCCGTGTCTCCCTCTTGTTTCCACCACCACCTGCTCATGCCCCGTGTCTCCCTCATGTTCCCCCCACCCCTGCTCATACCCGTGTCTCCCTCTTGTTCCCCCCCGCTCATGCCCCATGGCTCTCTCCTGTTGCCCCCCACCCCCCGGTCATTCCCCGTGTCTCCCTGCTGTTGCCCCCCACCCCCTGCTCATGCCCCGTGTCTCTCTCCTTTTACCCCCCTAGCCCCGCCTCAAGCCCCGTGTCTCCCTCGTGTTCCCCCACCACCCAGTCATGCCCCGTGTCTCCCTGCTGTTGCCCCCCACCCCCAGTCATGTCCTGTGTCTCCCTGCTGTTGCCCCCCACCCCAGTCATGCCACGTGTCTCGCGCTGCTGTTGCTCCCCACCCCCGCTCATGCCCCGTGTCTCTCTCCTGTGACCCCCACCCCCTCTCATGCCCCGTGTCTCTCTCCTGTTGCCCTCCACCTCCGGTCATGCCCCGTGTCTCACTGCTGTTTCCCCCCACCCCCCGCTCATGCCCCGTGTCTCTCTCCTGTTATCCCCCACCCCCCTCTCATGCCCCGTGTCTGCCTCGTGTTCCCCCCACCCCCCGGTCATGCCCTGCCTGTGTCTCCCTGCTGATGCCCCCCAACCCCTAGTCATGCCCCGTGTCTACCTGCTGTTGCCCCCCAACCCCCGCTCATGCCCCGTGTCTCCCTAGTGTTCGCCCATCCCCCGCTCATGCCCTGTGTCCCCCTGCTGTTGCCCCCACCCTCTTCTCATGTCCCGTTTCTCTCTCCTGTTACCCCCACCCCCCAATCATGTCCCGTTTCTCCCTGCTGTAGCCCCCACCCCCGCTCATTCCCCGTTTCTCTCTCCTGTTACCCCCCACCCCCTCGCTCATGCCCCGTGTCTCCCTCATGTTGCCCCCCACCCCCCGCTCATTCCCCGTGTCTCTCTCCTGTTGCCCCCCACCCCTGCTCATGCCCCCGTGTCTCCCTGCTGTAGCCCCCACCCCTGCTCATGCCCCATTTCTTTCTCCTGTTACCCCCCACCCCCCGCTCATGACCCCTGTCTCCCTCGTGTTCCCCCAACCCCCGCTCATGCCCCGTGTCTCCCTGCTGTTGCCCCCCACACCCCTCTCATGCCCATGTCTCCCTGCTGTTGCCCCCACCCCGGCTCATGCCCCGTGTCTCTCCCCTGTTATCCCACACCGCCGCTCATGTCCTGTGTCTCCCTGATGTTGCCCCCCACCTCCGGTCATGCCCTGTGTCTCCCTGCTTTTGCCCCCTCCCCCCGCTCATGCCCCGTGTCTATCTCCTGTTACCCCCACCCCACTCTCTCTCATGCCTTTGTCTCTCTCCTGCTACCCCCACCCCCGCTCATGCCTCGTGTCTCCCTCTTGTTGCCCCTCATGCCCTGTGTCTCCCTCGTATTCCTCCCACCGCACTGCTCATGCCCCGTGTCTCCCTCTGTTGCCCCCCCACCCCCCGCTCATGCCCCGTGTCTCTCTCCTGTTGCCCCCCACCCCCCGGTTATGCCCCGTGTCTCCCTGCTGTTGCCCTCCACCACCCCGGTAATGCCCTGTGTCTCCCTGCTGTTGCACCCCACCCCTGCTCATGCCCCGTTTCAATCTCCTGTTACCCCCCACCCCCCTCTCATGCCCCAAGTCTCTCTCGTGTTCCCCCACCCCCGCTCATGCCCCATGTCTCCCTTCTGTTGCCCCCCACCCCCGCTCATGCCCCGTGTCTCCCTCCTGTTGCCCCCCACGCCCCACTCATGCCGTGTCTGTCTCCTGTTACCCCCACCCCCCGCTCATGCTCCGTGTCTCCCTCTTGTTTCAACCACCACCTGCTCATGCCCCGTGTCTCCCTCATGTTCCCCCCACCCCTGCTCATACCCGTGTCTCCCTCTTGTTCCCCCTCGCTCATGCCCCATGTCTCTCTCCTGTTGCCCCCCACCCCACGCTCAAGCCCGTGTCTCTCTCCTGTTGCCACCCACCCCCCTCTCATGCCCCGTGTCTCTCTCCTGTTTTCCCCCACCCCCGAGTCATACCCCGTGTCTCTCTGTTGTTGCCCCCCACACCCCGCTCATGTCCCATTTCTCTGTCCTGTTACCCCCACCCCCCTCTCATGCCCCGTGTCTCTCTCCTGTTACCCCCACCCCGGCTCATGCCCCGTGTCTCTCCCCTGTTACCCCCCACCACCGCTCATGACCTGTGTCTCCCTGCTGTTTCCCCCCACCTCCGGTCATGCCCCGTGTCTTCCTGCTTTTGCCCCCCGCTCATGCCCCGTGTCTCTCTCCTGTTACCCCCCACCCCCTCTCTCTCATGCCTGTGTCTCTCTCCTGTTACCCCCTCCCCCGCTCATGCCCCGTGTCTCCCTCTTGTTGCCCCTCATGCCCCGTGTCTCCCTCGTATTCCCCCACCACCCCGCTCACGCACCGTGTCTTCCTCGTGTTCCCCCCACCCCCTCTCATGCCCCGTGTCTCCCTCTGTTGCTCCACACACCCGCTCATGCCCCGTGTCTCTCTCCTGTTGCCCCCCACCCCCCGGTCATGCCCCGTGTCTCCCTGGTGTTGCCCTCCACCCCCCGGTAATGCCCCACGTCTCCCTGCTGTTTCACCACCCCCTGCTCATGCCCCGTTTCTCTCTCCTGTTACCCCCCACCCCCCCTCTCATGCCCCATGTCTCTGTCGTGTTCCCCCATCCCCGCTCATGCCCCGTGTCTCCCTTCTGTTGCCCCCCACCCCGCTCATGCCCCGTGTCTCCCTCCTGTTGCCCCCCACCCCCCACTCATGCCGTGTCTCTCTCCTGTTACCCCCACCTCCGCTCATGCTCCATGTTTCCCTCTTGTTGCCCCCCACCACCCGCTCATGCCCCGTGTCTCCCTCATGTTCCCCCACCCCTGCTCATGCCGGTGTCTCCCTCTTCTTCCCCCCCACCCCCTGCTCATGCCCCATGTCTCTCTCCTGTTGCCCCCCACCCACGCTCAAGCCCCGTGTCTCTCTCCTGTTGCCACCCGCCCCCATAAATGCCCCGTGTCTCTCTCCTGTTGCCCCCCACCCCCTAGTCATACCCCGTGTCTCCCTGATGTTGCTCCCCACACCCCGCTCATGCCCCGTGTCTCTCTCCTGTTACCCCCACCACCCTCTCATGCCCCGTGTGTCTCTCTCCTGTTGCCCCCCACCCTCCGGTCATGCCCCGTGTCTCCCTGCTGTTGCCCCACCCCCTGCTCATGCACCGTGTCTCTCTCCTGTTACCCCCCACCCCCCTCTCAAGCCCCGTGTCTCCCTCGTGTTCCCCCCACCACCCAGTCATGCCCCGTGTCTCCCTGCTGTTGCCCCCCACCCCCAGTCATGTCCCATGTCTCCCTGCTTTTGCCCCCCACCCCCAGTCATGCCACGTGTCTCGCTGCTGTTGCTCCCCACACCCCGCTCATGCCCCGTGTCTCTCTCCTTTTATCCCCCACCCCCTCTCATGCCCCGTGTCTGCCTCGTGTTCCCCCCACCCCCGGTCATGCCCTGCCTGTGTCTCCCTGCTGATGCCCCCCCCACCCCCTAGTCATGCCCCGTGTCTACCTGCTGTTGTCCCCAATCCCTGCTCATGCCCCGTGTCTCCCTAGTGTTCCCCCCACCGCCCGCTCATGCCCTGTGTCCCCCTGCTGTTGCCCCCACCCTCTGCTCATGCCCTGTGTCTCCCATCTGTTGTCCCCCACCCCCCGCTCATGCCCCGTGTCTCTCTCCTGTAGCCCCCCGCTCATGCTCTGTGTTTCCCTGCTGTATTCCCCACCCCCCGCTCATGCCCTGTTTCTCTCTCCTGTTACCCCCACCTCCCGCTCATGCCCGTGTCTCCCTCACGTTGCCCCCCACCCCCCGCTCATTCCCCGTGTCTCTCTCCTGTTGCCCCCAACCCCCGCTCATGCCCCGTGTCCCCCTGCTGTAGCCCCCACCCCCGCTCATGCCCCATTTCTTTCTCCTGTTACCCCCCACCCTCCGCTCATGACCCGTGTCTCCCTCGTGTTCCCCCCAACCCCCGCTCATGCCCCGTGTATCCCTGCTGTTGCCCCCCACATCCCTCTCATGCCCATGTCTCCCTGCTGTTGCCCCCACCCCGGCTCATGCCCCATGTCTCTCCCCTGTTATCCCACACCGCCGCTCATGCCCTGTGTCTCCCTGCTGTTGCCCCCCACCCCCGGTCATGCCACGTGTCTCTCTCCTGTTACCCCCACCCCCTCTCTCTCATGCCTGTGTCTCCCTCCTGCTACCCCCACCCCCGCTCATGCCCCGTGTCTCCCTCTTGTTGCCCCTCATGCCCTGTGTCTCCCTCGTATTCCCCCCACCACCCCGCTCATGCACCGTGTCTTCCTCGTGTTCCCCCCACCCTCTGCTCATGCCCCGTGACTCTCTCCTGTTGCCCCCCACCCCCGGTCATGCCCCGTGTCTCCCTGCTGTTGCCCTCCACCCCCCGGTAATGCCCCGTGTCTCCCTGCTGTTGCACCCCACCCGCTGCTCATGACAGGTTTCTCTCTCCCTGTTACCCCCACCCCCATCTCATGCCCCAAGTCTCTCTCGTGTGCCCCCACCCCCGCTCATGCCCCGTGTCTCCCTTCTGTTGCCCCCAACCCCGCTCATGCCCCGTGTCTCCCTCCTGTTGCCACCCACCCCCCGCTCATGCCGTGTCTCTCTCCTGTTACCCCCACCCCCTGCTCATGCTCCGTGTCTCCCTCTTGTTGCCCCCCACCACCTGCTCATGCCCCGTGTCTCCCTGATGTTGTCCCCCACCCCCTGCTCAAGCCCCGTGTCTCCCTCTTGTTCCCCCACCACCCAGTCATGCCCTGCCCGTGTCTCCCTGCTGTTGCCCCCCCACCCCCCAGTCATGTCCCGTGTCTCCCTGCTGTTGCCCCCCACCCCCCACTCATGGCCCCATGTCTCTCTCCTCCTGTTGCCCCCCCACCCCACGCTCAAGCCCCGTGTATCTCTCCTGTTACCCCCACCACCCTCTCATGCCCTGTGTCTCTCTCCTGTTGCCCCCACCCCCCGGTCATGCCCCGTGTCTCCCTGCTGTTGCCCCCCACCCCCTGCTAAAGCCCTGTGTCTCCCTCTTGTTCCCCCACCACCCAGTCATGCCCCGTGTCTCCCTGCTGTTGCCCCCCACCCCCCAGTCATGCCCCGTGTCTCTCTCCTGTTGCCCCCCACCTCCCGGTCATGCCCCGTGTCTCCCTTCTGTTGCCCCCCACCCCGTGGTCATGCCCTGTGTCTCTCTCCTGTTACCCCCCACCCCCATCTCATGCCCCGTGTCTCTCTCCGGTTGCCCCCCACCCCCCACTCATGATGTGTCTCTCTCCTGTTACCCCCACCCCCGCTCATGCTCCGTGTCTCCCTCTTGTTGCCCCCCACCACCCGCTCATGCCCCGTGTCTCCCTCATGTTCCCCCCACCCCTGCTCATGCCCGTGTCTCCCTCTTGTTCCCCCCACCCCCTGCTCATGCCCCATGTCTCTCTCCTGTTGCCCCCCACCCCACGCTCAAGCCCCGTGTCTCTCTCCTGTTGCCACCCACCCCCGTCTCATGCCCCGTGTCTCTCTCATGTTGCCCCCCACCCCCCAGTCATACCCCGTGTCTCCATGTTGTTGCTCCCCACACCCCGCTCATGACCCATGTCTCTCTCCTGTTATCCCCACCCCCCTCTCATGCCCCGTGTCTCTCTCCTGTTACCCCCACCACCCTCTCATGCCCCGTGTGTCTCTCTCCTGTTGCCCCCCACCCCCTGGTCATGCCCTGTGTCTCCCTGCTGTTGCCCCCCACCCCCTGCTCATGCCCCGTGTCTCTCTCCTGTTACCCCCCCACCCACCTCTCAAGCCCCGTGTCTCCCTCGTGTTCCCCCACCACCCGCTCATGCCCCGTGTCTCCCTCATGTTCCCCCCACCCCTGCTCATGCCCGTGTCTCCTCTTGTTCCCCCCACCCCCTGCTCATGCCCCATGTCTCTCTCCTGTTGCCCCCCACCCCACGCTCAAGCCCCGTGTCTCTCTCCTGTTGCCACCCACCCCCGTCTCATGCCCCGTGTCTCTCTCCTGTTGCCCCCCACCCCCCAGTCATACCCCGTGTCTCCATGTTGTTGCTCCCACACCCCGCTCATGACCCATGTCTCTCTCCTGTTATCCCCACCCCCCTCTCATGCCCCGTGTCTCTCTCCTGTTACCCCCACCACCCTCTCATGCCCTGTGTCTCTCTCCTGTTGCCCCCCCACCCCGGTCATGCCCCGTGTCTCCCTGCTGTTGCCCCCCCACCCCCTGCTAAAGCCCTGTGTCTCCCTCTTGTTCCCCCCACCACCCAGTCATGCCCTGTGTCTCTCTCCTGTTACCCCCCCACCCCCATCTCATGCCCCGTGTCTCTCTCCGGTTGCCCCCCACCCCCCACTCATGATGTGTCTCTCTCCTGTTACCCCCAGCCCCCGCTCATGCTCCGTGTCTCCCTCTTGTTGCCCCCCCACCACCCGCTCATGCCACGTGTCTCCCTCATGTTCCCCCCACCCCTGCTCATGCCTGTGTCTCCCTCTTGTTCCCCCACCCCCTGCTCATGCCCCATGTCTCTCTCCTGTTGCCCCCCACCCCACGCTCAAGCCCCGTGTCTCTCTCCTGTTGCCACCCACCCCCGTCTCATGCCCCGTGTCTCTCTCCTGTTGCCCCCCACCCCCCAGTTCATACCCCGTGTCTCCATGCTGTTGCTCCCCACACCCCGCTCATGACCCATGTCTCTCTCCTGTTATCCCCACCCCCCTCTCATGCCCCGTGTCTCTCTCCTGTTACCCCCACCACCCTCTCATGCCCCGTGTGTCTCTCTCCTGTTGCCCCCCACCCCCTGGTCATGCCCTGTGTCTCCCTGCTGTTGCCCCCCACCCCCTGCTCATGCTCGTGTCTCTCTCCTGTTACCCCCCCACCCCCCTCTCAAGCCCCGTGTCTCCCTCGTGTTCCCCCACCACCCAGTCATGCCCCGTGTCTCCCTGCTGTTGCCCCCACCCCCAGTCATGTCCTGTGTCTCCCTGCTGTTGCCCCCCACCCCCAGTCATGCCACGTGTCTCGCTGCTGTTTCTCCCCACCCCCCGCTCATGCCCCGTGTCTCTCTCCTGTTATCCCCCACCCCCCTCTCATGCCCCGTATCTGCCTCGTGTTCCCCCCACCCCCCGGTCATGCCCCATTTCTTCCCATCTCCCTGCTGTAGCCCCCACCCCCGCTCATGCCCCATTTCTTCCCATCTCCCTGCTGTAGCCCCCACCCCCGCTCATGCCCCATTTCTTTCTCCTGTTACCCCCACCCCCTTCTCATGCCCTGTGTCTCTCTCCGGTTACCCCCCACCCCCTCTCATGCCCATGCTCTCTCCTGTTACCCCCCACCCCCCTCTCATGCCCATGTCTCCCTGCTGTTGCCCCCACCCCGGCTCATGCCCCGTGTCTCTCCCCTGTTACCCCCCACCGCCGCTAATGCCCTGTGTCTCAATGCTGTTGCCCCCCACCTCCGGTCATGCCCCCGTGTCTCCCTGCTTTTGCCCATCTCCCCCCGCTCATGCCCCGTGTCTCTCTCCTGTTACCCCCCACCCCCTCTCTCTCATGCCTGTGTCTCTCTCCTGTTACCACACCCCGCTCATGCCCCGTGTCTCCCTCTTGTTGCCCCTCATGCCCCGTGTCTCTCTCGTATTCCACCCACCACCCCGCTCATGCACCGTGTCTTCCTCGTGTTCCCCCCACCCCCCGCTCATGCCCCATGTCTCCCTGCTGTTGCCCTCCACCCCTGGTAATGCCCCGTGTCTCCTGATGTTGCACCCACCCCTGCACAGGCCCCGTTTCTCTCTCCTGTTACCCCCCCCCCTCATGCCCCATGTCTCTCTTGTGTTCCCCCACCCCCGCTCATGCCCTATGTCTCCCTTCTGTTGCCCCCCACCCCTGCTCATGCCCCGTGTCTCCCTCCTGTTGCCCCCCACTCCCCACTCATGCCGTGGCTCTCTCCTGTTACCCCCACCCACCACTCATGCTCCGTGTCTCCCTCTTGTTGCCCCCCACCACCCACTCATGCCCCGTGTCTCCCTCATGTTCCCCCCACCCCTGCTCATGACAGTGTCTCCCTCTTGTTCCCCCCACCCCCCGCTCATGCCCCATGTCTCTCTCCTGTTGCCCCCACCCAACAGTCATACCCCGTGTCTCCCTGTTGTTGCTTCCAACACCCCGCTCATGCTCCATGTCTCTCTCCTGTTACCCACACCCCCTCTCATGCCCCGTGTCTCTCTCCTGTTACCCCCACCACCCTCTCATGCCCCCTGTGTCTCTCTCCTGTTTGCCCCCCACCCCCCGGTCATGCCCCGTGTCTCCCTGCTGTTGCCCCCCACCCCCTGCTCATGCCCCGTGTCTCTCTCCTTTTACCCCCCTAGCCCCGCCTCAAGCCCCGTGTCTCCTCGTGTTCCCCCCACCACCCAGTCATGCCCCGTGTCTCCCTGCTGTTGCCCCCCACCCCCAGTCATGTCCCGTGTCTCCCTGCTGTTGCCCCCCACCCAGTCATGCCACGTGTCTCGCGCTGCTGTTGCTCCTCACCCCCGCTCATGCCCCGTGTCTCTCTCATGTTACCCCCACCCATCTCTCATGCCCCGTGTCTCTCTCCTGTTACACCCACCCCCTCTCATGCCCCGTGTCTCTCTCCTGTTGCCCTCCACCCCCGGTCATGCCCCGTGTCTCACTGCTGTTTCCCCCCACCCCCCGCTCATGCCCCGTGTCTCTCTCCTGTTATCCCCCCACCCCCCTCTCATGCCCCGTGTCTGCCTCGTGTTCCCCCCACCCCCCGGTCATGCCCTGCCTGTGTCTCCCTGCTGATGCCCCCCAACCCCTAGTCATGCCCCGTGTCTACCTGTTGTTGCCCCCCAACCCCCGCTCATGCCCCGTGTCTCCCTAGTGTTCCCCCACCCCCCGCTCATGCCCTGTGTCCCCCCTGCTGTTGCCCCCACCCTCTTCTCATGCCCCGTTTCTCTCTCCTGTTACCCCCCGCTCATTTCCCGTGTCTCCCTGCTGTTGCCCCCACCCCCGCTCATGCCCCGTTTCTCTCTCCTGTTACCCCCACCCCCTCGCTCATGCCCCGTGTCTCCCTCATGTTGCCCCCCACCCCCGCTCATTCCCCGTGTCTCTCTCCTGTTGCCCCCCACCCCCGCTCATGCCCCGTGTCTCCCTGCTGTAGCCCCCACCCCTGCTCATGCCCCATTTCTTTCTCCTGTTACCCCCCACCCCCCGCTCATGACCCCTGTCTCCCTCGTGTTCCCCCAACCCCCGCTCATGCCCCGTGTCTCCCTGCTGTTGCCCCCCACGCCCCTCTCATGCCCATGTCTCCTTGCTGTTGTCCCCACCCCATGCCCCGTGTCTCTCCCCTGTTATCCCACACCGCCGCTCATGCCCTGTGTCTCCCTGCTGTTGCCCCCCACCCCCGGTCATGCCCCGTGTCTCACTGCTTTTGCCCCCTCCCCCGCTCATGCCTCGTGTCTATCTCCTGTTACCCCCACCCCACTCTCTCTCATGCCTGTGTCTCTCTCCTGCTACCCCCACCCCCGCTCATGCCCCGTGTCTCCCTCTTGTTGCCCCTCATGCCCTGTGTCTCCCTCCCACCACCCCGCTCATGCCCCGTGTCTCCCTCTGTTGCCCCCCACCCCCCCGCTCATGCCCCGTGTCTCTCTCCTGGTTGCCCCCCACCCCCCGGTTATGCCCCGTGTCTCCCTGCTGTTGCCCTCCACCCTCGGTAATGCCCCGTGTCTCCCTGCTGTTGCACCCCACCCCCTGCTCATGCCTCGTTTCAATCTCCTGTTACCCCCCACCCCCCCTCTCATGCCCCAAGTCTCTCTCGTGTTCCCCCACCCCCGCTCATGCCCCATGTCTCCATTCTGTTGCCCCCCACCCCGCTCATGCCCTGTGTCTCCCTCCTGTTGCCCCCACGCCCCACTCATGCCGTGTCTGTCTCCTGTTACCCCCACCCCCCTCTCATGCTCCGTGTCTCCCTCTGTTTCCCCCACCCCACCTGCTCATGCCCCGTGTCTCCCTTCATGTTCCCCCCACCCCTGCTCATACCCGTGTCTCCCTCTTGTTCCCCCCGCTCATGCCCCATGTCTCTCTCCTGTTGCCCCCCACCCCACGCTCAAGCCCCGTGTCTCTCTCCTGTTGCCACCCACCCCCCTCTCATGCCCCGTGTCTCTCTCCTGTTTTCCCCACCCCCGATCATACCCCGTGTCTCCCTGTTGTTGCCCCCCACACCCCGCTCATGTCCCATTTCTCTGTCCTGTTACCCCCTCCCCCTCTCATGCCCCGTGTCTCTCTCCTGTTACCCCCACCCCGGCTCATGCCCCGTTGTCTCTCCCCTGTTACCCCCCACCCCCGCTCATGCCCTGTGTCTCCCTGCTGTTTCCCCCCACCTCTGGTCATGCCCCGTGTCTTCCTGCTTTTGCCCCCTCCCCCGCTCATGCCCCGTGTCTCTCTCCTGTTACCCCCCACCCCCCTCTCTCTCATGCCTGTGTCTCTCTCCTGTTACCCCCTCCCCCGCTCATGCCCCTTGTCTCCCTCTTGTTGCCCCTCATGCCCCGTGTCTCCCTCGTATTCCCCCCACCACCCCGCTCACGCACCGTGTCTTCCTCGTGTTCCCCCCACCCCCTCTCATGCCCCGTGTCTCCCTCTGTTGCTCCACACCACCCGCTCATGCCCCGTGTCTCTCTCCTGTTGCCCCGAACCCCCCGGTCATGCCCCGTGTCTCCCTGGTGTTGCCCTCCACCCCCCGGTAATGCCCCATGTCTCCCTGCTGTTGCACCACCCCCCTGCTCATGCCCCGTTTCTCTCTCCTGTTACCCCCCACCCCCTCTCATGCCCCATGTCTCTGTCGTGTTCCCCCATCCCCGCTCATGCCCCGTGTCTCCCTTCTGTTGCCCCCCACCCCTGCTCATGCCCCGTGTCTCCCTCCTGTTGCCCCCCACCCCCACTCATGCCGTGTCTCTCTCCTGTTACCCCCACCTCCGCTCATGCTCCATGTTTCCCTCTTGTTGCCCCCCACCACCCGCTCATGCCCCGTGTCTCCTCATGTTCCCCCACCCCTGCTCATGCCCGTGTCTCCCTCTTGTTCCCCCCACCCCTGCTCATGCCCCATGTCTCTCTCCTGTTGCCCCCCACCCCACGCTCAAGCCCCGTGTCTCTCTCCTGTTGCCACCCACCCCATCTCATGCCCCGTGTCTCTCTCCTGTTGCCCCCCACCCCCCAGTCATACCTCGTGTCTCCCTGTTGTTGCTCCCCACACCCCGCTCATGACCCATGTCTCTCTCCTGTTACCTCCTCCCCCCCTCTCATGCCCCGTGTCTCTCTCCTGTTACCCCCACCACCCTCTCATGCCCCGTTTGTCTCTCTCCTGTCGCCCCCCACCCTCCGGTCATGCCCCGTGTCTCCCTGCTGTTGCCCCCACCCCCTGCTCATGCCCCGTGTCTCTCTCCTGTTACCCCCCACCCCCCTTCTCATGCCCCGTGTCTCCCTCGTGTTCCCCCCACCACCCAGTCATGCCCCGTGTCTCCCTGCTGTTGCCCCCCACCCCAGTCATGTCCCGTGTCTCCCTGCTTTTGCCCCCCACCCCGAGTCATGCCACGTGTCTCACTGCTGTTGCTCCCCACACCCCGCTCATGCCCCATGTCTCTCTCCTGTTATCCCCCACCCCTCTCATGCCCCGTGTCTGCCTCGTGTTCCCACCACCCCCCGGTCATGCCCTGCCTGTGTCTCCCTGCTGATGCCCCCCCACCCCCTAGTCATGCCCCGTGTCTACCTGCTGTTGCCCACAATCCCTGCTCATGCCCCGTGTCTCCCTAGTGTTCCCCCCACCCCCCGCTCATGCCCTGTGTCCCCCTGCTGTTGCCCCCACCCTCTGCTCATGCCCCGTGTCTCCCATCTGTTGTCCCCCACCCCCCGCTCATGCCCCGTGTCTCTCTCCTGTAGCCCCCCGCTCATGCTCTGTGTCTCCCTGCTGTAGCCCCCACCCCCGCTCATGCCCCGTGTCTCTCTCCTGTTGCCCCCAATCCCCGCTCATGCCCCGTGTCTCCCTGCTGTAGCCCCCACCCCCGCTCATGCCCCATTTCTTTCTCCTGTTACCCCCCACCCTCCGCTCATGACCCGTGTCTCCCTCGTGTTCCCCCCAACCCCCGCTCATGCCCCGTGTCTCCCTGCTGTTGCCCCCCACACCCCTCTCATGCCCATGTCTCCCTGCTGTTGCCCCCATCCCGGCTCATGCCCCATGTCTCTCCCCTGTTATCCCACACCGCCGCTCATGCCCTGTGTCTCCCTGCTGTTGCCCCCCACCCCCGGTCATGCCCGGTGTCTCCCTGCTTTTGCCCCCCTCCCCCTGCTCATGCCACGTGTCTCTCTCCTGTTACCCCCCACCCCCTCTCTCTCATGCCTGTGTCTCCTCCTGCTACCCCCACCCCCGCTCATGCCCCGTGTCTCCCTCTTGTTGCCCCTCATGCCCTGTGTCTCCCTCGTATTCCCCCCACCACCCCGCTCATGCACCGTGTCTTCCTCGTGTTCCCCCCACCCTCTGCTCATGCCCCGTGACTCTCTCCTGTTGCCCCCCCGGTCATGCCCCGTGTCTCCCTGCTGTTGCCCTCAACCCCCGGTAATGTCCCGTGTCTCCCTGCTGTTGCCCCCACCCCCTGCTCATGACCCGTTCTCTCTCCTGTTACCCCCCACCCCCATCTCATGCCGCAAGTCTCTCTCGTGTTCCCCCACCCCCGCTCATGCCCCGTGTCTCCCTTCAGTTGCCCCCCACCCCGCTTATGCCCCGTGTCTCCCTCCTGTTGCCACCCACCCCCCGCTCATGCCGTGTCTCTCTCCTGTTACCCCCACCCCCAGCTCATGCTCCATGTCTCCCTCTTGTTGCCCCCCACCACCTGCTCATGCCCCGTGTCTCCCTGCTGTTGCCCCCCACCCCCTGCTCAAGCCCCGTGTCTCCTTCTTGTTCCCCCACCACCCAGTCATGCCCCGTGTCTCCCTGCTGTTGCCCCCCATGCCCCAGTCATGTCCCGTGTCTCCCTGCTGTTGCCCCCCACACCCCACTCATGCCCCATGTCTCTCTCCTCCTGTTGCCCCCCCACCCCCACGCTCAAGCCCCGTGTATCTCTCCTGTTACCCCCACCACCCTCTCATGCCCTGTGTCTCTCTCCTGTTGCCCCCCACCCCCGGTCATGCCCCGTGTCTCCCTGCTGTTGCCCCCCACCCCCTGCTCAAGCCCCGTGTCTCCCTCTTGTTCCCCCACCACCCAGCCATGCCCCGTGTCTCCCTGCTGTTGCCCCCCACCCCCCAGTCATGCCCCGTGTCTCTCTCCTGTTGCCCCCCACCTCCCGGTCATGCCCGTGTCTCCCTTCTGTTGCCCCCCACCCCCTGGTCATGCCCCGTGTCTCTCTCCTATTACCACCCACCCCCCTCTCATGCCCCGTGTCTCCCCGGTGTTGCCCTCCACCCCCTGGTAATGCCCCGTGTATCCCTGCTGTTGCACCCCACCCCCTGCTCATGCCCCGTGTCTCTCTCCTGTTGCCCCCCACCCCGGTCATGCCCCGTGTCTCCCTGGTGTTGCCCTCCACCCCCTGGTAATGCCCCGTGTATCCCTGCTGTTGCACCCCACCCCCTGCTCATGCCCCGTTTCTCTCTCCTGTTACCCCCCACCCCCCTCATGCCCCATGTCTCTCTCGTGTTCCCCCAACCCCGCTCATGCCCCGTGTCTCCCTTCTGTTGCCCCCACCCCTGCAATGCCCCGTGTCTCCCTCCTGTTGCCCCCCACCCCCCACTCATGCCGTGTCTCTCTCCTGTTACCCCCACCCCCCGCTCATGCTCCGTGTCTCCCTCTTGTTGCCCCCACCACCCGCTCATGCCCCGTGTCTCCCTCATGTTCCCCCCACCCCTGCTCATGCCCGTGTCTCCCTCTTGTTCCCCCCAACCCCCCGCTCATGCCCCATGTCTCTCTCCTGTTGCCCCCCACCCCACGCTCAAGCCCCGTGTCTCTCTCCTGTTGCCACCCACCCCCGTCTCATGCCCCGTGTCTCTCTCCTGTTGCCCCCACCCCCCAGTCATACCCCGTGTCTCCCTGTTGTTGCTCCCCACACCCCGCTCATGACCCATGTCTCTCTCCTGTTATCCCCACCCCCCTCTCATGCCCCGTGTCTCTCTCCTGTTACCCCCACCACCCTCTCATGCCCTGTGTGTCTCTCTCCTGTTGCCCCCCACCCCCTGGTCATGCCCTGTGTCTCCCTGCTGTTGCCCCCCACCCCCTGCTCATGCCCCGTGTCTCTCTCCTGTTACCCCCCCACCCCCCTCTCAAGCCCCGTGTCTCCCTCGTGTTCCCCCCGCCACCCAGTCATGCCCCGTGTCTCCCTGCTGTTGCCCCCACCCCCAGTCATGTCCCGTGTCTCCCTGCTGTTGCCCCCACCCCCAGTCATGCCACATGTCTCGCTGCTGTTGCTCCCCACCCCCCGCTCATGCCCCGTGTCTCTCTCATGTTATCCCCAGCCCCCTCTCATGCCCCGTGTCTGCCTCGTGTTCCCCCACCCCCCGGTCATGCCCTGCATGTGTCTCCCTGCTGATGCCCCCCCCACCCCCTAGTCATGCCCCGTGTCTACCTGCTGTTACCCCGCACCCTCTGCTCCTGACCCGTGTCTCCCTTGTGTTCCCTCCAACCCCCGCTCATGCCCCGTGTCTCCCTGCTGTTGCCCCCACACCCCTCTCATGCTCATGTCTCCCTGCTGTTGCCCCCACCCCGGCTCATGCCCCGTGTCTCTCCCCTGTTATCCCACACCGCCGCTCATGCCCTGTGTCTCCCCTGCTGTTGCCCCCCACCCCCGGTCATGCCCCGTGTCTCCCTGCGTTTGCCCCCCTCCCCCCGCTCATGCCACGTGTCTCTCTCCTGTTACCCCCCCCCCCCTCTCTAATGCTGTGTCTCTCTCCTGCTACCCCCACCCCCGTTCATGCCCCGTGTCTCCCTCTTGTTGCCCCTCATGCCCTGTGTCGCCCTCCGTAATCCCCCCACCACCCGCTCAAGCACTGTGTCTTCCTCGTGTTCCCCCCACCTCCCGCTCATGCCCCGTGTCTCTCTCCTGTTGCCCCCCACCCCCCGGTCATGCCCGTGTCTCCCTGCTGTGCCCTCCACCCCCCGGTAATGCCCTGTGTCTCCCTGCTGTTGCCCTCCACCCCCCAGTAATGCCCCGTGTCTCCCTGCTGTTGCACCCCACCCCCTGCTCATGCCCCGTTTCTCTCTCCTGTTACCCCCACCCCCCCTCTCATGCCCCAAGTCTCTCTCGTGTTCCCCACCCCCGCTCATGCCCCATGTCCCCCTTCTGTTGCCCCCCACCCCCGCTCATGCCCCGTGTCTCCCTCCTGTTGCCCCCCACGCCCCACTCATGCCGTGTCTCTCTCCTGTTACCCCCACCCCCCGTTCATGCTCCGTGTCTCCCTCTTGTTTCCCCCACCACCTGCTCATGCCCCGTGATTCCCTCATGTTCCCCCCACCCCTGCTCATACCCTGTGTCCTCCCTCTTGTTCCCCCCACCCCCTGCTCATGCCCCATGTCTCTCTCCTGTTGCCTCTCACCCCACGCTCAAGCCCTGTGTCTCTCTCCTGTTGCCAGCCACCCCCCTCTCATGCCCTCTGTCTCCCTGCTGTTTCCCCCCACCTCCGGTCCATGCCCCGTGTCTCCCTGCTTTTGCCCCCCTCCCCCCGCTCATGCCCTGTGTCTCTCTCCTGTTACCCCCCACCCCCCTCTCTCTCATGCCTGTGTCTCTCTCCTGTTAACCCACCCCCGCTCATGCCCCGTGTCTCCCTCTTGTTGCCCCTCATACCCTGTGTCTCCCTCATATTCCCCCACCACCCCGCTCATGCACCGTGTCTTCCTCGTGTTCCCCCCACCCCCTCTCATGCCCCGTGTCTCCCTCTGTTGCCCCCCACCACTCGCTCATGCCCCGTGTCTCTCTCCTGTTGACCCCCACCCCCCGGTCATGCCCCGTGTCTCCCTGGTGTTGCCCTCCACCCCCTGGTAATGCCCCGTGTCTCCCTGCTGTTGCACCCCACCCCCTGCTCATGCCCCGTTTCTCTCTCCTGTTACCCCACACCCCTCTCTCATGCCCCATGTCTCTCTCGTGTTCCCCCACCCCCGCTCATGCCCCGTGTCTCCCTTCTGTTGCCCCCCACCCCTGCAATGCCCCGTGTCTCCTTCCTGTTGCCCCCACCCCCCACTCATGCCGTGTCTCTCTCCTGTTACCCCCACCCCCCGCTCATGCTCCGTGTCTCCCTCTTGTTGCCCCCCACCACCCGCTCATGCCCCGTGTCTCCCTCATGTTCCCCCCACCCCTGCTCATGCCCGTGTCTCCCTCTTGTTCCCCCCACCCCCCGCTCATGCCCCATGTCTCTCACCTGTTGTCCCCCACCCCACGCTCAAGCCCCGTGTCTCTCTCCTGTTGCCACCCACCCCCGTCTCATGCCCCGTGTCTCTCTCCTGTTGCCCCCCACCCCCAGTCATACCCCGTGTCTCCCTGTTGTTGCTCCCCACACCCCGCTCATGACCCATGTCTCTCTCCTGTTACCCCCCACCCCCCTCTCCATGCCCCGTGTCTGTCTCCTGTTACCCCCACCATCCTCTCATGCTCCGTTTGTCTCTCTCCTGTTGCCCCCCACCCCCTGGTCATGCCCCGTGTCTCCCTGCTGTTGCCCCCCACCCCCTGCTCATGCCCCATGTCTCTCTCCTGTACCCCCCCACCCCCCTCTCAAGCCCTGTGTCTCCCTCGTGTTCCCCCCACCACTCAGTCATGCCCCGTATCTCCCTGCTGTTGCCCCCACCCCCAGTCATGTCCCGTGTCTCCCTGCTGTTGCCCCCCACCCCCAGTCATGCCACGTGTCTCGCTGCTGTTGCTCCCCACCCCCCGCTCATGCCCCGTGTCTCTCTCCTGTTATCCCCCAACCCCCTCTCATGCCCCGTGTCTGCCTCGTGTTCCCCCCACCCCCCGGTCATGCCCTGCCTGTGTCTCCCTGCTGATGCCCCCCCACCCCCTAGTCATGCCCCGTGTCTACCTGCTGTTGCCCCCCAACCCCCGCTCATGCCCCGTTTCTCCCTAGTGTTCCCCCCACCCCCCGCTCATGCCCTGTGTCCCCTGCTGTTGCCCCCACCCTCTGCTCATGCCCCGTGTCTCCCATCTGTTGTCCCCCACCCCCCGCTTATGCCCCGTGTCTCTCTCCTGTAGCCCCCCGCTCATGCTCCGTGTCTCCCTGCTGTAGCCCCCACCCCCCGCTCAGCTCATGCCCTGTTTCTCTCTCCTGTTACCCCCACCCCCCGCTCATGCCCCGTGTCTCCCTCATGTTGCCCCCATCCCCCGCTCATTCCCTGTGTCTCTCTCCTGTTGCCCCCCCAACCCCCGCTCATGCCCCGTGTCTCCCTGCTGTAGCCCCCACCCCCGCTCATGTCCCATTTCTTTCTCCTGTTACCCCCCACCCTCCGCTCCTGACCCGTGTCTCCCTCGTGTTCCCCCCAACCCCCGCTCATGCCCCGTGTCTCCCTGCTGTTGCCCCCCACACCCCTCTCATGCCCATGTCTCCCTGCTGTTGCCCCCACCCCGGCTCATGCCCCGTGTCTCTCTCCTGTTATCCCACACTGCCGCTCATGCCTGTGTCTCCCTGCTGTTGCCCCCCACCCCCGGTCATGCCCCGTGTCTCCCTGCTTTTGCCCCCCTCCCCCCGCTCATGCCACGTGTCTCCCTCTTGTTGCCCCTCATGCCCTGTGTCGCCCTCGTAATCCCCCCACCACCCCGCTCAAGCACCGTGTCTTCCTCGTGTTCCCCCCACCCCCAGCTCATGCCCCGTGTCTCTCTCCTGTTGCCCCCCACCCCCCGGTCATGCCCGTGTCTGCCTGCTGTTGCCCTCCACCCCCCGGTAATGCCCTGTGTCTCCCTGCTGTTGCCCTCCACCCCCTGGTAATGCCCCGTGTCTCCCTGCTGTTGCACCCCCCCCCTGCTCATGCCCCGTTTCTCTCTCCTGTTACCCCCCACCCCCCCTCTCATGCCCCAAGTCTCTCTCGTGTTCCCCCACCCCCGCTCATGCCCCATGTCTCCCTTCTGTTGCCCCCCACCCCCGCTCATGCCCCTTGTCTCCCTCCTGTTGCCCCCCACGCCCCACTCATGCCGTGTCTCTCTCCTGTTACCCCCACCCCCCGCTCATGCTCCGTGTCTCCCTCTTGTTTCCCCCCACCACCTGCTCATGCCCCGTGATTCCCTCATGTTTCCCCCACCCCTGTTCATACCCGTGTCTCCCTCTTGTTCCCCCCACCCCCGCTCATGCCCCATGTCTCTCTCCTGTTGCCCCCACCCCACGCTCAAGCCCTGTGTCTCTCTCCTGTTGCCACCCACCCCCCTCTCATGCCCCGTGTCTCTCTCCTGTTGCCCCCCACCCCCGAGTCATACCCCATGTCTCCCTGGTGTTGCCCCCCACACCCCGCTCATGCCCCATGTCTCTGTCCTGTTACCCTCACCCCCCTCTCATGCCCCGTGTCTCTCTCCTGTTGCCCCCACCCCGGCTCATGCCCCGTGTCTCTCCCCTGTTAACCCCACCACCGCTCATGCCCTGTGTCTCCCTGCTGTTTCCCCCCACCTCCGGTCATGCCCCGTGTCTCCCTGCTTTTGCCCCCCTCCCCCCGCTCATGCCCCGTGTCTCTCTCCTGTTACCCCCCACCCCCCTCTCTCTCACGCCTGTGTCTCTCTCCTGTTACCCCCACCCCCGCTCATGCCCCGTGTCTCCCTCTTGTTGCCCCTCATGCCCTGTGTCTTCCTCATATTCCCCCCACCTCCCGCTCATGCACCGTGTCTTCCTCGTGTTCCCCCCACCCCCTCTCATGCCCCGTGTCTCCCTCTGTTGCCCCCCACCACTCGCTCATGCCCCGTGTCTCTCTCCTGTTGCCCCCACCCCCGGTCATGCCCCGTGTCAACCTGGTGTTGCCCTCCACCCCCTGGTAATGCCCCGTGTCTCCCTGCTGTTGCACCCCACCCCCTGCTCATGCCCCGTTTCTCTCTCCTGTTACCCCCCGCCCCCCTCTCATGCCCCATGTCTCTCTCGTGTTCTCCCACCCCCGCTCATGCCCCGTGTCTCCCTTCTGTTGCCCCCCACCCCTGCAATGCCCCGTGTCTCCTTCCTGTTGCCCCCACCCCCCACTCATGCCGTGTCTCTCTCCTGTTACCCCCACCCCCCGCTCATGCTCCGTGTCTCCCTCTTGTTGCCCCCCACCACCCGCTCATGCCCCGTGTCTCCCTCAGGTTCCCCCCACCCCTGCTCATGCCCGTGTCTCCCTCTTGTTCCCCCACCCCCCACTCATGCCCCATGTCTCTCTCCTGTTGCCCCCCACCCCACGCTCAAGCCCCGTGTCTCTCTCCTTTTGCCACCCACCCCCGTCTCATGCCCCGTGTCTCTCTCCTGTTGCCCCCCCACCCCCCAGTCATACCCGTGTCTCCCTGTTGTTGCTCCCCACATCCCGCTCATGACCCATGTCTCTCTCCTGTTACCCCCACACCCCTCTCATGCCCCGTGTCTCTCTCCTGTTACCCCCACCACCCTCTCATGCCCCGTGTGTCTCTCTCCTGTTGCCCCCCACCCCTGGTCATGCCCCGTGTCTACCTGCTGTTGCCCCCCACCCCCTGCCCCGTGTCTCTCTCCTGTTATCCCCCCACCCCCTCTCAAGCCCTGTGTCTCCCTCGTGTTCCCCCCACCACTCAGTCATGCCCCGTGTCTCCCTGCTTTTGCCCCCACCCCCAGTCATGTCCCGTGTCTCCCTGCTGTTGCCCCCACCCCCAGTCATGCCACGTGTCTCGCTGCTGTTGCTCCCCACCCCCCGCTCATGCCCCGTGTCTCTCTCCTGTTATCCCCCAACCCCCTCTCATGCCCCGTGTCTGCCTCGTGTTCCCCCCACCCCGCGGTCATGCCCTGCCTGTGTCTCCCTGCTGATGCCCCCCCACCCCCATAGTCATGCCCCATGTCTCCCTGCTGTTTCCCCCCACCCCCGGCTCATGCCCTGTGTCTCTCTCCTGTTATCCCCCAACCCCCCTCTCATGCCCCGTGTCTGCCTCGTGTTCCCCCCACCCCCGGTCATGCCCTGCCTGTGTCTCCCTGCTGATGCCCCCCACCCCCTAGTCATGCCCCGTGTCTCCCTGGTGTTGCCCTCCACCCCCTGGTAATGCCCCGTGTCTCCCTGCTGTTGCACCCCCACCCCCTGCTCATGCCCCGTTTCTCTCTCCTGTTACCCCCCACCCCCCTCTCATGCCCCATGTCTCTCTCGTGTTCCCCCACCCCCGCTCATGCCCCGTGTCTCCCTTCTGTTGCCCCCCACCCCTGCAATGCCCCGTGTCTCCTTCCTGTTGCCCCCCACCCCCACTCATGCCGTGTCTCTCTCCTGTTACCCCCACCCCCCGCTCATGCCCCATGTCTCTCTCCTGTTGCCCCCCACCCCACGCTCAAGCCCCGTGTCTCTCTCCTTTTGCCACCCACCCCCGTCTCATGCCCCGTGTCTCTCTCCTGTTGCCCCCCCACCCCCCAGTCATACCCCGTGTCTCCCTGTTGTTGCTCCCCACATCCCGCTCATGACCCATGTCTCTCTCCTGTTACCCCCACACCCCTCTCATGCCCCGTGTCTCTCTCCTGTTACCCCCACCACCCTCTCATGCCCCGTGTGTCTCTCTCCTGTTGCCCCCCACCCCCTGGTCATGCCCCGTGTCTACCTGCTGTTGCCCCCCACCCCCTGCCCCGTGTCTCTCTCCTGTTATCCCCCCACCCCCTCTCAAGCCCTGTGTCTCCCTCGTGTTCCCCCCACCACTCAGTCATGCCCCGTGTCTCCCTGCTTTTGCCCCCACCCCCAGTCATGTCCCGTGTCTCCCTGCTGTTGCCCCCACCCCCAGTCATGCCACGTGTCTCGCTGCTGTTGCTCCCCACCCCCCGCTCATGCCCCGTGTCTCTCTCCTGTTATCCCCCAACCCCCTCTCATGCCCCGTGTCTGCCTCGTGTTCCCCCCACCCCGCGGTCATGCCCTGCCTGTGTCTCCCTGCTGATGCCCCCCCACCCCCATAGTCATGCCCCATGTCTCCCTGCTGTTTCCCCCCACCCCCGGCTCATGCCCTGTGTCTCTCTCCTGTTATCCCCCAACCCCCCTCTCATGCCCCGTGTCTGCCTCGTGTTCCCCCCACCCCCGGTCATGCCCTGCCTGTGTCTCCCTGCTGATGCCCCCCCACCCCCTAGTCATGCCCCGTGTCTCCCTGGTGTTGCCCTCCACCCCCTGGTAATGCCCCGTGTCTCCCTGCTGTTGCACCCCACCCCCTGCTCATGCCCCGTTTCTCTCTCCTGTTACCCCCCACCCCCCTCTCATGCCCCATGTCTCTCTCGTGTTCCCCCACCCCCGCTCATGCCCCGTGTCTCCCTTCTGTTGCCCCCCACCCCTGCAATGCCCCGTGTCTCCTTCCTGTTGCCCCCCACCCCCACTCATGCCGTGTCTCTCTCCTGTTACCCCCACCCCCCGCTCATGCTCCGTGTCTCCCTCTTGTTGCCCCCCACCACCCGCTCATGCCCCGTGTCTCCCTCATGTTCCCCCACCCCTGCTCATGCCCGTGTCTCCCTCTTGTTCCCCCCACCCCCCTTTCATGCCCCGTGTCTCTCTCCTGTTACCCCCACCACCCTCTCATGCCCCGTGTGTCTCTCTCCTGTTGCCCCCCACCCCCTGGTCATGCCCCGTGTCTCCCTGCTGTTGCCCCCCACCCCCGCTCATGCCCCGTGTCTCCCTTCTGTTGCCCCCACCCCTGCAATGCCCCGTGTCTCCTTCCTGTTGCCCCCCACCCCCCACTCATGCCATGTCTCTCTCCTGTTACCCCCACCCCCCGCTCATGCTCCGTGTTTCTCTCCTGTTGCCTCCCCACCCCCCAGTCATACCCCGTGTCTCCCTGTTGTTGCTCCCCACACCCCGCTCATGACCCATGCCTCTCTCCTGTTACCCCCACCCCCCTCTCATGCCCCGTGTCTCTCTCCTGTTACCCCCACCACCCTCTCATGCCCCGTGTGTCTCTCTCCTGTTGCCCCCCACCCCCTGGTCATGCCCCGTGTCTCCCTGCTGTTGCCCCCCACCCCCTGCTCATGCCCCGTGTCTCTCTCCTGTTATCCCCCACCCCCCTCTCAAGCCCCGTGTCTCCCTCGTGTTCCCCCCACCACTCAGTCATGCCCCGTGTCTCCCTGCTGTTGCCCCCACCCCCAGTCATGTCCCGTGTCTCCCTGCTGTTGCCCCCCACCCCCAGTCATGCCACGTGTCTCGCTGCTGTTGCTCCCCACCCCCCGCTCATGCCCCGTGTCTCTCTCCTGTTATCCCCGAACCCCCTCTCATGCCCCGTGTCTGCCTCGTGTTCCCCCCACCCCGCGGTCATGCCCTGCCTGTGTCTCCCTGCTGATGCCCCCCCACCCCCTAGTCATGCCCCATGTCTCCCTGCTGTTTCCCCCCACCCCCCGCTCATGCCCTGTGTCTCTCTCCTGTTATCCCCCAACCCCCTCTCATGCCCCGTGTCTGCCTCGTGTTCCCCCCACCCCCCGGTCATGCCCTGCCTGTGTCTCCCTGCTGATGCCCCCCCACCCCCTAGTCATGCCCCGTGTCTACCTGCTGTTGCCCCCCAACCCCCGCTCATGCCCCGGTTCTCCCTAGTGTTCCCCCCACCCCCGCTCATGCCCTGTGTCCCCCTGCTGTTGCCCCCACCCTCTGTTCATGCCTCGTGTCTCCCATCTGTTGTCCCCCACCCCCGCTCATGCCCCGTGTCTCTCTCCTGTAGCCCCCCGCTCATGCTCCGTGTCTCCCTGCTGTAGCCCTCACCCCCCCGCTCATGCCCCGTTTCTCTCTCCTGTTACCCCCACCCCCCGCTCATGCCCCGTGTCTACCTCATGTTGTCCCGCATCCCCCGCTCATTCCCTGTGTCTCTCTCCTGTTGCCCCCCCAACCCCCGCTCATGCCCCGTGTCTACCTCATGTTGTCCCGCATCCCCCGCTCATTCCCTGTGTCTCTCTCCTGTTGCCCCCCCAACCCCCGCTCATGCCCCGTGTCTCCCTGCTGTAGCCCCCACCCCCGCTCATGTCCCATTTCTTTCTCCTGTTACCCCCCACCCTCCGCTCCTGACCCGTGTCTCCCTCGTGTTCCCCCCAACCCCCGCTCATGCCCCGTGTCTCCCTGCTATTGCCCCCCACACCCTTCTCATGCCCATGTCTCCCTGCTGTTGCCCACACCCCAGCTCATGCCCCGTGTCTCTCCCCTGTTATCCCACACCGCCGCTCATGCCCTGTGTCTCCCTGCTGTTGCCCCCCACCCCCGGTCATGCCCCGTGTCTCCCTGCTTTTGCCCCCCTCCCCCCGCTCATGCCACGTGTCTCCCTCCTGTTACCCTCCACCCCCCTCTCTCTCATGCCTGTGTCTCTCTCCTGCTACCCCCACCCCCGTTCATGCCCCGTTTCTCACTCTTGTTTCCCCTCATGCCCTGTGTCTCCCTCGTATTCCCCCCACCACCCCGCTCATGCACTGTGTCTTCCTCGTGTTCCCCCCACCCCCCGCTCATGCCCCGTGTCTCTCTCCTGTTGCCCCCCACCCCTGGTCATGCCCGTGTCTCCCTGCTGTTGTCCTCCACCCCCCGGTAATGCCCCGTGTCTCCCTGCTGTTGTACCCCACCCCCTGCTCATGACCCGTTTCTCTCTCCTGTTACCCCCCACCCCCATCTCATGCCCCAAGTCTCTCTCATGTTCCCCCACCTCCGCTCATGCGCCGTGTCTCCCTTCTGTTGCCCCCCACCCTCGCTCATGCCCCATGTCTCCCTCCTGTTGCCCCCCACCCCCGCTCATGCCGTGTCTCTCTCCTGTTACCCCCACCCCCGCTCATGCTCCGTGTCTCCCTCTTGTTGCCCCCCACCACCTGCTCATGCCCCGTGTCTCCCTCATGTTCCCCCCACCCCTGCTCATGCCTGTGTCTCCCTCTTGTTCCCCCCACCCCCCGCTCATGCCCCATGTCTCTCTCCTGTTGCCCCCCACCCCACGCTCAAGCCGCGTGTCTCTCTCCTGTTGCCCCCCACCCCCTGGTCATGCCCCGTGTCTCCCTGCTGTTGCCCCCCACCCCCTGCTCATGCCCCGTGTCTCTCTCCTGTTATCCCCCCACCCCCCTCTCAAGCCCCGTGTCTCCCTCGTGTTCCCCCCACCACTCAGTCATGCCCCGTGTCTCCCTGCTGTTGCCCCCACCCCCAGTCATGTCCCGTGTCTCCCTGCTGTTGCCCCCCACCCCCCAGTAATGCCACGTGTCTCGCTGCTGTTGCTCCCCACCCCCCTCTCATGCCCTGTGTCTCTCTCCTGTTATCCCCCAACCCCCTCTCATGCCCCGTGTCTGCCTCGTGTTCCCCCCACCCCCCGGTCATGCCCTGCCTGTGTCTCCCTGCTGATGCCCCCCCACCCCCTAGTCATGCATCGTGTCTACCTGCTGTTGCCCCCCAACCCCTGCTCATGCCCCGTTTCTCCCTAGTGTTCCCCCCGCCCCCCGCTCATGCCGTGTCCCCCTGCTGTTGCCCCCACCCTCTGCTCATGCCTCGTGTCTCCCATCTGTTGTCCCCCACCCCCCGCTCATGCCCCGTGTCTCTCTCCTGTAGCCCCCCGCTCATGCTCCGTGTCTCCATGCTGTTACCCCCACCCCCCGCTCATGCCCCGTGTCTACCTCATGTTGTCCCCCATCCCCCGCTCATTCCCTGTGTCTCTCTCCTGTTGCCCCCCCAACCCCCGCTCATGCCCCGTGTCTCCCTGCTGTAGCCCCCACCCCCGCTCATGTCCCATTTCTTTCTCCTGTTACCCCCCACCCTCCGCTCCTGACCCGTGTCTCCCTCGTGTTCCCCCCAACCCCCGCTCATGCCCCGTGTCTCCCTACTATTGCCCCCCACACCCCTCTCATGCCCATGTCTCCCTGCTGTTGCCCACACCCCGGCTCATGCCCCGTGTCTCTCCCCTGTTATCCCACACCGCCGCTCATGCCCTGTGTCTCCCTGCTGTTGCCCCCCACCCCGGTCATGCCCCGTGTCTCCCTGCTTTTGCCCCCCTCCTCCCACTCATGCCACGTGTCTCTCTCCTGTTACCCTCCACCCCCGCTCATGCCCCGTTTCTCCCTCTTGTTTCCCCTCATGCCCTGTGTCTCCCTCGTATTCCCCCCACCACCCCGCTCATGCACTGTGTCTTCCTCGTGTTCCCCCCACCCCCCGCTCATGCCCCGTGTCTCTCTCCTGTTGCCCCCCACCCCCCGGTCATGCCCGTGTCTCCCTGCTGTTGCCCTCCACCCCCCGGTAATGCCCCGTGTCTCCCTGCTGTTGTACCCCACCCCCTGCTCATGACCCGTTTCTCTCTCCTGTTACCCCCCACCCCATCTCATGCCCAAAGTCTCTCTCGTGTTCCCCCACCCCTGCTCATGCGCCATGTCTCCCTTCTGTTGCCCCCCACCCTCGCTCATGCCCCATGTCTCCCTCCTGTTGCCCCCCACCCCCCGCTCATGCCGTGTCTCTCTCCTGTTACCCCCACCCCCGCTCATGCTCCGTGTCTCCCTCTTGTTGCCCCCCACCACCTGCTCATGCCCCGTGTCTCCCTCATGTTCTCCCCACCCCTGCTCATGCCTGTGTCTCCCTCTTGTTCCCCCCACCCCCCGCTCATGCCCCATGTCTCTCTCCTGTTGCCCCCCACCCCACGCTCAAGCCCCGTGTCTCTCTCCTGTTGCCACCCACCCCCCTCTCATGCCCCGTGTCTCTCTCCTGTTGCCCCCCACCCCTCAGTCATACCCCGTGTCTCCCTGTTGTTGCCCCCGACACCCCGCTCATGCCCCATGTCTCCGTCCTGTTACCCATCCCCCCTCTCATTCCCCGTGTCTCTCTCATGTTACCCCTACCACCCTCTCATGCCCTGCGTCTCTTTCCTGTTGCCCCCCACCCCTGGTCATGCCCCGTGTCTCCCTGCTGTTGCCCCCCACCCCTGCTCAAGCCCCGTGTCTCCCTCTTGTTCCCCCACCACCCAGTCATGCCCCGTGTCTCCCTGCTGTTGCCCCCCACCCCCCAGTCATGTCCCGTGTCTCCCTGCTGTTGCTCCCTAACCCCCGCTCATGCCCCACATCTCCCTCGTGTTCCCCCCACCTCCTGCTCATACCCTGTGTCCCTGTGTCTCCCTGCTGTGTCCCCCACCCTCCAGTCATGCCCCTTGTCTCCCTGCTGTTGCCCCCCACCCCCCTCTCATGCCCCATGTCTACCTGCTGTTGCCCCCCCACCCCCTGCTCATGCCCCGTGTCTCTCTCCTGTTCCCCACAACCCCCCGGTCATGCCCTCTGTCTCCCTGCTGTTGCCCCCCACCCCCTGGTCATGCCCTTGTCTCCCTGCTGTTGCCTCCCACCCCCCGCTCATGCCCCGTGTCTCTCTCCAGTTGCCCCCCACCTCCGGTCATTCCCCGTGTCTCCCTGCTTTAGCCCCCACACCCGCTCATGCCCCGTGGCTCTCTCCTGTTACCCCCAAACCCCGCTCATGCCCTGTGTCTTCCTCGTGTTTCCCCCACAACCCGCTCATGCCCTTTGTCTCCCTGCTGTTGCCCCCCACCCCCACTTATGCCCCGTGTCTCCCTGCTGTTGCCCCCCACTCCTCGGTCGTGCCCCGTGTATCCCTGCTGGTACCCCACACCCCCGCTCATGCCCCGTGTCTCTCTCCTTTGGCCCCCTAACCCCCGCTCATGCCCTTGTCTCTCTCCTGTTACCCCCACCCCCCGCTCATGCCTTGTGTCTCCCTGCTGTTGCCCCCCACCCCCGCCCCGTGTCTCTCCTGTTAACCCCCACCCCCCTCTCATTCCCCGTGTCTCTCTCCTGTTACCCCCACCCCCTCTCATGCCCCGTGTCTCCCTGCTGTTGCCCCCCAACCCCCGCTCATGCACCGTGTGTCCCTGCTGTTGCCCCCCACCCCCTGCTCATGCCCCGTGTCTCTCTCCTGTTGCCCCCCACCCCCCGATCATGCCCATGTCTCCCTGCTGTTTCCCCCCACCGCCCACTCATGCCCCGTGTCTCTCTCCTGTCACCCCCCACCCCCCTCTCATGCCTCGTGTCTCTCTCCTGTTACCCCCCACCCCCCTCTCATGCCCCATGTCTCTCTCCTGTTACCCCCCACCCCCCTCTCATGCCCTGTGTCTCTCTCCTGTTGCCCCCCACCCCCGGTCGTGCCCCGTGTCTCCCATCTGTTGCCCCCCACCCGCGGATCATGCCCCGTAGCTCCCTTCTGTTGCCCCTTACCCCCCGATCATGTCCCGTGTCTCCCTGCTGTTACCCCCACCCCCCTCTCATACCCCGTGTCTCCCTCGTTTTCCCCCTGCCCCGGACAAGCCCCGTGTCTCCCTGCTGTTGCCCCCACCTCGCTCATGCCCCGTGTCTCTCTGATGTTGCCCCCCACCCCCGCTCATGCCCCGTGTCTCTCTCCTCTTACCCCCACCCCCGCTCATGCCCGTGTCTCTCTCCTCTTACCCTCCACCCCCCGATCATGCCCCATGTCTCCCTGTTGTTTCCCCCACCCCCAACTCATGCCCCGTGTCTCTCTCCTGTTACCCCCCACCCCCTCTCATGCCCCGTGTCGCTCTCCTTTTACCCCCTCCCCCCTCTCATGTACCGTGTCTCTCTCCTGTTGCCCCCCACTCTCCGGTCATGCCCCGTTTCTCCCTTCTGTTGCCCCCCACCCCCGGTCATGACCCATGTCTCTCTCCTGTTACCCCCCACCCCCTCTCATGCCCTGTGTCTCTTTCCTGTTGCTCCCCACCCCCCTCTCATGCCCCGTGTCTCTCTCCTGTTACCCCGCACCCCCCTCTCATGCCCTGTGTCTCTCTGGTGCCCCCCACCCCCCGGTCATGCCCCGTGTCTCCCTTCTGTTGCCCCCCACCCGCCGATCATGCCCCATATCTCCCTTCTGTTGCCCCCCACCCCCCGATCATACCCCGTGTCTCCCTGCTGTTACCCCCACCCCCCTCTCATGCCCCAAGTCTCTCTCATGTTCCCCCACCCCCGCTCATGCGCCGTGTCTCCCTTCTGTTGCCCCCCACCCTCGCTCATGCCCCATGTCTCCCTCCTGTTGCCCCCCACCCCCGCTCATGCCGTGTCTCTCTCCTGTTACCCCCACCCCTGCTCATGCTCCGTGTCTCCCTCTTGTTGCCCCCCACAACCTGCTCATGCCCCGTGTCTCCCTCATGTTCCCCCCACCCCTGCTCATGCCTGTGTCTCCCTCTTGTTCCCCCCACCCCCCGCTCATGCCCCATGTCTCTCTCCTGTTGCCCCCCACCCAACGCTCAAGCCCTGTGTCTCTCTCCTGTTGCCCCCCACCCCCTGGTCATGCCCCGTGTCTCCCTGCTGTTGCCCCCCACCCCCTGCTCATGCCCCGTGTCTCTCTCCTGTTATCCCCCCACCCCCCTCTCAAGCCCCGTGTCTCCCTCGTGTTCCCCCACCACTCAGTCATGCCCCGTGTCTCCCTGCTGTTGCCCCCACCCCAGTCATGTCCCGTGTCTCCCTGCTGTTGCCCCCCACCCCCCAGTCATGCCACGTGTCTCGCTGCTGTTGCTCCCCACCACCCGCTCATGCCCTGTGTCTCTCTCCTGTTATCCCCCAACCCCCTCTCATGCCCCGTGTCTGCCTCGTGTTCCCCCCACCCCCCGGTCATGCCCTGCCTGTGTCTCCCTGCTGATGCCCCCCCACCCACTAGTCATGCCCCATGTCTCCCTGCTGTTTCCCCCCACCCCCCGCTCATGCCCTGTGTCTCTCTCCTGTTATCCCCCAACCCCCCTCTCATGCCCCGTGTCTGCCTCGTGTTCCCCCCACCCCCCGGTCATGCCCTGCCTGTGTCTCCCTGATGATGTCCCCCCACCCCCTAGTCATGCATCGTGTCTACCTGCTGTTGCCCCCCAACCCCTGCTCATGCCCCGTTTCTCCCTAGTGTTCCCCCCACCCCCTGCTCATGCCCTGTGTCCCCCTGCTGTTGCCCCCACCCTCTGCTCATGCCTCGTGTCTCCCATCTGTTGTCCCCCACCCCCCGCTCATGCCCCGTGTCTCTCTCCTGTAGCCCCCCGCTCATGCTCCGTGTCTCCATGCTGTAGCCCTCACCCCCCGCTCATGCCCCGTTTCTCTCTCCTGTTACCCCCACCCCCCGCTCATGCCCCGTGTCTACCTCATGTTGTCCCCCATCCCCCGCTCATTCCCTGTGTCTCTCTCCTGTTGCCCCCCCAACCCCCGCTCATGCCCCGTGTCTCCCTGCTGTAGCCCCCACCCCCGCTCATGTCCCATTTCTTTCTCCTGTTACCCCCCACCCTCCGCTCCTGACCCGTGTCTCCCTCGTGTTCCCCCCAACCCCCGCTCATGCCCCGTGTCTCCCTACTATTGCCCCCCACACCCCTCTCATGCCCATGTCTCCCTGCTGTTGCCCACACCCCGGCTCATGCCCCGTGTCTCTCCCCTGTTATCCCACACCGCCGCTCATGCCCTGTGTCTCCCTGCTGTTGCCCCCCACCCCGGTCATGCCCCGTGTCTCCCTGCTTTTGCCCCCCTCCCCCCACTCATGCCACGTGTCTCTCTCCTGTTACCCTCCACCCCCGCTCATGCCCCGTTTCTCCCTCTTGTTTCCCCTCATGCCCTGTGTCTCCCTCGTATTCCCCCCACCACCCCGCTCATGCACTGTGTCTTCCTCGTGTTCCCCCCACCCCCCGCTCATGCCCCGTGTCTCTCTCCTGTTGCCCCCCACCCCCCGGTCATGCCCGTGTCTCCCTGCTGTTGCCCTCCACCCCCCGGTAATGCCCCGTGTCTCCCTGCTGTTGTACCCCACCCCCTGCTCATTACCCGTTTCTCTCTCCTGTTACCCCCCACCCCCATCTCATGCCCCAAGTCTCTCTCGTGTTCCCCCACCCCCGCTCATGTGCCGTGTCTCCCTTCTGTTGCCCCCCACCCTCGCTCATGCCCCATGTCTCCCTCCTGTTGCCCCCCACCCCCCGCTCATGCCGTGTCTCTCTCCTGTTACCCCCACCCCCCGCTCATGCTCCGTGTCTCCCTCTTGTTGCCCCCACCACCTGCTCATGCCCCGTGTCTCCCTCATGTTCTCCCCACCCCTGCTCATGCCCGTGTCTCCTTCTTGTTCCCCCCACCCCCCGCTCATGCCCCATGTCTCTCTCCTGTTGCCCCCCACCCCACGCTCAAGCCCCGTGTCTCTCTCCTGTTGCCACCCACCCCCCTCTCATGCCCCGTGTCTCTCTCCTGTTGCCCCCCACCCCACAGTCATACCCCGTGTCTCCCTGTTGTTGCCCCCGACACCCCGCTCATGCCCCATGTCTCCGTCCTGTGACCCATCCCCCCTCTCATGCCCCGTGTCTCTCTCATGTTACCCCTACCACCCTCTCATGCCCTGCGTCTCTTTCCTGTTGCCCCCCACCCCTGGTCATGCCCCGTGTCTCCCTGCTGTTGCCCCCCACCCCTGCTCAAGCCCCGTGCCTCCCTCTTGTTCCCCCACCACCCAGTCATGCCCCGTGTCTCCCTGCTGTTGCCCCCCACCCCCCAGTCATGTCCCGTGTCTCCCTGCTGTTGCTCCCTAACCCCCGCTCATGCCCCACATCTCCCTCGTGTTCCCCCCACCTCCTGCTCATACCCTGTGTCCCTGTGTCTCCCTGCTGTGGCCCCCACCCTCCGGTCATGCCCCTTGTCTCCCTGCTGTTGCCCCCCACCCCCCTCTCATGCCCCGTGTCTACCTGCTGTTGCCCCTCCACCCCCTGCTCATGCCCCGTGTCTCTCTCCTGTTCCCCACAACCCCCCGGTCATGCCCTCTGTTTCCCTGCTGTTGCCCCCCACCCCCTGGTCATGCCCTTGTCTCCCTGCTGTTGCCTCCCACCCCCCGCTCATGCCCCGTGTCTCTCTCCAGTTGCCCCCCACCTCCGCTCATTCCCCGTGTCTCCCTGCTTTAGCCCCCACACCCGCTCATGCCCCGTGGCTCTCTCCTGTTACCCCCAAACCCCGCTCATGCCCTGTGTCTTCCTCGTGTTTCCCCCACCACCCGCTCATGCCCTTTGTCTCCCTGCTGTTGCCCCCCACCCCCATTTATGCCCCGTGTCTCCCTGCTGTTGCCCCCCACTCCTCGGTCGTGCCCCGTGTCTCCCTGCTGCTGGTACCCCACACCCCCGCTCATGCCCCGTGTCTCTCTCCTGTGGCCCCCTAACCCCCGCTCATGCCCTTGTCTCTCTCCTGTTACCCCCACCCCCCGCTCATGCCTTGTGTCTCCCTGCTGTTGCCCCCCACCCCCGCCCCGTGTCTCTCCTGTTATCCCCCACCCCCCTCTCATTCCCCGTGTCTCTCTCCTGTTACCCCCACCCCCTCTCATGCCCCGTGTCTCCCTGCTGTTGCCCCCCAACCCCCGCTCATGCACCGTGTGTCCCTGCTGTTGCCCCCCACCCCCTGCTCATGCCCCGTGTCTCTCTCCTGTTGCCCCCCACCCCCCGATCATGCCCATGTCTCCCTGCTGTTTCCCCCCACCGCCCACTCATGCCCCGTGTCTCTCTCCTGTCACCCCCCACCCCCCTCTCATGCCTCGTGTCTCTCTCCTGTTACCCCCCACCCCCCTCTCATGCCCCGTGTCTCTCTCCTGTTACCCCCCACCCCCCTCTCATGCCCTGTGTCTCTCTCCTGTTGCCCCCCACCCCCGGTCGTGCCCCGTGTCTCCCATCTGTTGCCCCCCACCCGCGGATCATGCCCCGTAGCTCCCTTCTGTTGCCCCTTACCCCCCGATCATGTCCCGTGTCTCCCTGCTGTTACCCCCACCCCCCTCTCATGCCCCGTGTCTCCCTCGTTTTCCCCCTCCCCCGGACAAGCCCCGTGTCTCCCTGCTGTTGCCCCCACCTCGCTCATGCCCCGTGTCTCTCTGATGTTGCCCCCCACCCCCGCTCATGCCCCGTGTCTCTCTCCTCTTACCCCCACCCCCGCTCATGCCCGTGTCTCTCTCCTCTTACCCTCCACCCCCCGATCATGCCCCATGTCTCCCTGTTGTTTCCCCCACCCCCAACTCATGCCCCGTGTCTCTCTCCTGTTACCCCCCACCCCCTCTCATGCCCTGTGTCGCTCTCCTTTTACCCCCTCCCCCCTCTCATGTACCGTGTCTCTCTCCTGTTGCCCCCCACTCTCCGGTCATGCCCCGTTTCTCCCTTCTGTTGCCCCCCACCCCCGGTCATGACCCATGTCTCTCTCCTGTTACCCCCCACCCCCTCTCATGCCCCGTGTCTCTTTCCTGTTGCCCCCCACCCCCTCTCATGCCCCGTGTCTCTCTCCTGTTACCCCCCACCCCCCTCTCATGCCCTGTGTCTCTCTGGTGCCCCCCACCCCCCGGTCATGCCCCGTGTCTCCCTTCTGTTGCCCCCCACCCCCGATCATACCCCGTGTCTCCCTGCTGTTACCCCCACCCCCTCTCATGCCCTGTGTCTCCCTCATTTTCCCCCTGCCCCCCGGACATGCCACGTGTCTTCCTGCTTTTGCCCCTACCTCGCTCATGCCCAGTGTCTCTTTGATGTTGCCCCCCACCCCCGCTCGTGCCCCTTGTCTCTCTCCTGTTACCCCCCACACCCCTCTCATGCCCCGTGTCTCTCTCCTGTTACCCCCCAACCCCCTCGCATGCCCCGTGTCTCTTCTGTTACCCCCCACCCCCTTCTCATGCCCCTTGTCTCTCTCCTGTTACCCCCCACCCCCTCTCATGCCCCCTGTCTCCCTCCTGTTGCCTCCCACCCCCTCGCTCATACCCCATGTCTCTCTCCTGTTACCCCCCACCCCCTAGTCATGCCCTGTGTCTCCCTGCTGTTGCCCCCCGCTCATGCCCCGTGTCTCCCTGCTGTTGCCCCCCGCTCATGCTCCGTGTCTCTCTCCTGTTGCCCCTCCCCCCCAGGTCATGCCCCGTGTCTCCCTGCTGTTGCCCCCCACTTCCCGCTCATGCCCCGTGTCTCTCTCCTGTTTCCCCCACCCCCCGCTTATGCCTTGTGTCTCTCCTGTTACCCCCACTCATGCCCCTTGTCTTTCTGCTGTTGCCCCCCGCTCATGCCCGGTGTCTCCCTGCTGTTGCCCCTCACCCCCCGCTCATGCCCCGTGTCTCTCTCCTGTTACCCCCCACCCCCTCTCATGCCCGTGTCTCCCTCATGTTTCCCCTACCCCTGCTAATGCCCGTGTCTCCCTGCTGTTGCCCTCCACCCCCCGCTCATGCCCCATGTCTCCCTGCTGTTGCCCCCACCCCCTGCTCATGCCCCGTGTCTCTCTCCTGTTACCCCCAAACCCCTCTCATGCCCTGTGTCTCTCTCCTGTTACCCCCACCCCCCGATCATACCCCGTGTCTCTTTCCTGTTGCCCCCCACCCGATCATGCCCCGTGTCTCCCTGTTGTTTCCCCCCACCCCCAACTCATGCCCCGTGTCTCTCTCCTGTTATCCCTCACCCCCTCTCATTCCCCGTGTCTCTCTCCTGTTACCCCCCACCCCCCTCTCATGCCCCGTGTCTCTCTCCTGTTGCCCTCCACCCCCCGGTCATGCCCTGTGTCTCCCTTCTGTTGCCCCCCACCCCCCGGTCATGCCCTGTGTCTCTCTCCTGTTACCCCCACCCCCCTCTCATGCCCCGTGTCTCTCTCCTGTTGCCCCCACCCCCCTCTTATGCCCCGTGTCTCTCTCCTGTTACCCCCCACCCCCATCTCATGCCCCGTGTCTCTCTCCTGTTGCCCCCCACCCCCCGGTCATGCCCAGTGTCTCCCATCTGTTGCCCCCCACCCACCAATCATGCCCCGTATCTCCTTTCTGTTGCCCCCACCCCCCGATCATGCCCCGTGTCTCCCTGCTGTTACCCCCACCCCCCTCTCATGCCCTGTGACTCCCTCGTTTTCCCCCTGCCCCGGACATGCCCCATGTCTCCCTGCTGTTGCCCCCATCTCGCTCATGCCCCGTGTCTCTCTGATATTGCCCCCCACCCCTGCTCATGCCCCGTGTCTCTCTCCTCTTACCCCCATCCCCTGCTCATGCCCCGTGTCTCTCTCCTGTTACCCCGCACCCCCTCTCATGCCCGTGTTTCCCTCGTGTTTCCCCTACCCCGCTCATGCCCGTGTCTCCCTGCTGTTGCCCCTCACCCCCAGGTCATGCCCCGTGTCTCCCTGCTGTTGCCCCCCACTTCCCGCTCATGCCCCGTGTCTCTCTCCTGTTCCCCCCATCCCCCGCTTATGCCTTGTGTCTCTCCTGTTACCCCCACTCATGCCCCTTGTCTTTCTGCTGTTGCCCCCCCGCTCATGCCCGGTGTCTCCCTGCTGTTGCCCCTCACCCCCCGCTCATGCCCTATGTCTCTCTCCTGTTACCCCCCACCCCCTCTCATGCCCGTGTCTCCCTCGTGTTTCCCCTACCACTGCTCATGCCCATGTCTCCCTGCTGTTGCCCCCATCCCCTGCTCATGCCCCGTGTCTCCCTGCTGTTGCCCCATCCCCTGCACATGCCCCGTGTCTCTCTCCTGTTACCCCCCAAACCCCTCTCATGCCCAGTGTCTCTCTCCTGTTACCCCCACCCCCCGATCATGCCCCGTGTCTCTCTCCTGTTGCCCCCCACCCCCCGATCATACCCCGTGTCTCCCTGCTGTTACCCCACCCCCCTCTCATGCCCCGTGTCTCCCTCGTTTTCCCCCTGCCCCCCGGACATGCCACGTGTCTTCCTGCTTTTGCCCCTACCTCGCTCATGCCCGGTGTCTCTTTGATGTTTCCCCCCACCCCCGCTCGGCACAGGAAGCACAACCAGACGAGGAAAGGAGTAGGAAGGCGGCCAAAGACATATCAGCACCGACCAGTGAAACCGGGGCAGCAGAGCAGTAATGTCGACCTTCCCTTAGAAAGGCTCCTCTACAAGTGCATGAAAGATCAGGCGTTGGTGTCTCCGCAGGGCTCCAAGGTGCCAACACTTCTCACAGGGCAGGCAGTTGGCAAAGGATAGCCACCAGATATGATGAATGGTGCAACCCCTCTAATGAAAAAGCATGAGGATTTATGCCAGCCAAGTGGGCTTTGGGACTGAAGAGCAGAGTTTGACTGAGATCCAGGGGTAACAGGAGGTGGAAGCACTCCTAGTTGAACAAAGGCGCTGGAACGCCAAGGGCCCGCTGCGGAGAAGTAGATCCAGTGGATGACCCTCACACTACTTGCAGGAGGGCTCTGCTCAGGCACCGGATTCCACCACTGCCGGAGACAGCCGGAGTCCCAGCATCCAGAAATATCCCTTTGATCTGCAATGAGCAGGGTGAAGGCCAACAGCATCCGCCTCTCCCACAAGCTGCTCTCTCCCCCGTGCTCCGATGACAGTCTCTGGCACCTCAAACAGATATTCAGCTGTGGTCTGGCCCGGGAGGCTGGGGACAGGCTAAGGCCCAATCAGTCTCTGCAGGAGGAAAATCCATCAGGCACACACCCAGACCGCAGTCCGCAGGGAGAGCCCCGGCGTGGGACGTACGCACACCGGGGCTTGTTCACTCCAGCGACCCCCAGTCACCCCGCAGCTGGATTCACGGGGACGGGTCCCCACAGCCTCGCAGACGGCGGCCTCCTCCCGCTCCAGCCCTCAGGAGGCGCAGAGGCAACCATGGTCCGTCTCCCACCGCCATACACCAACCTCACAGCTCACCTCCTCCCGTCTCCAGAACCCCCGCCTGCCGGAGGGAAACAAGCAGGCTCCACAGGTTTGGGGATGGAAGGGTACCAGCGAGCACCAGGGAGGCAAACAGCTCACCACAATGGAGGGGGAGGGAGAGGCCACATGGACCGAACAGGCCCCCTCCCCCACCTCGGACAGAGCGCTTAAGTCCAGGAGCAGCAGTCGTGAAGCTGGATCTGCTCACTTCACCGGCGTCAAACAGGTCTGGCTCACGGGTCCTGGGTCTCCTCCGGGAACTGGGATTGCTCTTATGCCATGCTTTGAGGGGTCACCCAGCTCTGGGGAGGGTCAGATCGGTCCCTTAGGTGGGTTAGGGGGGGCTCAGGCCCCTTTTTACCAGCCCTAAGGAGCAGACCGAGGGAGAAGCATCAGAGCATCTCAGTGCCCTCTGGTTTCTCCCCACCTCTATTGTTTTGCTATAGACATCATGAGTGCGACGGTTATGCCCAGACATGGGTCCCATGCCTGCTGGGGTTAGAGATCCAAGCTACTACTCACTGACGAGGCTCAACAAGGCTGAAACATGCCTGGGGATGATTGTGGTCTTATGCAGAAGGGATGTGATGTAGCAGTTCAAGCTGGATTGCCCCTTTTGGGGTGGGACCAAGTCTGATTTGCATTTGGTGTTTCCCTTTCTGGAATGGCTTGGCAGATGAAGAGCGATGGTCTGGAGGGTTGCCAAGAGCAATGCCAAAGTTTAAGATTAATTCTAAACCTTCCAGCCATCATGTCTTTGTTTTTCTGGAGTAAGCATTGATTAGTATACGGGGCGTGTTCATGTGGTCTGTTGGTGTTAGATTTTCTGCTGCATCCATGATGTCCCTTCGACAGAAGTTATTTCACTGTATGGTATTTAAAGCCTGAGCTGTACCATGAGGCCGTGCAACAGATGCTTTTTCACTGTATTTCTTGTATTCCTTAAAGTGATTCATAATGTCACTGCACTGCCTGCACGTAATAAAATGTTCTATTTAAAAAATTAAAAAATAAAAAAATGTACGTTGACCGAGCAAGCCTTTTACACTCAGCAAAACTATACAATACACCAAACACAAAGTAATAACAACACATTTATAAAATACAATATTACAAGCCAATCAAAACAGCTTGCATTACTTCAGTCATAAAAACACACAAAAGCATAGAAAGAACACATGAAACACTCTCAGATCTATAAACCTAGCTTTCTTAAACTCTGTTCCCAAACATAATACCCCGCAGCAGTTATTACCAAGGATTCAGCACAATAGACTGTAGCATTGAACTGGGCAGTTCCTGGACTACTCATAGGGTTTAGGAATTTCCCAGAGGCCTTTCTATAGAAGTCCGTCAGCTGAGAGCATTAATTCAGAACATGTTTGGCAGTCTCAATATTATACCTACAAAATGGACAGAGTCTGTTGTCTTGTGGAATACCCTTCCATGCACCACTGTTGCATGGCACCCCTGTAAGGGGCATGGTATCTCCCACTGTTGTTGTGTGGTCACATGGTTACCCATGTGACCAACCTAATAAAAAGTCTGAGCCGCTTCCGGCTCGGGAGTCAAGACCAAACTGGCTCCGCGTGTGTGTGTGTCTGTGGCGGCACCATGCGGGTGCCCCACCATGTGTGCTGGGCCCAAGGACGGGGCCCAGCTCCAGGACGGTGCCCCTGCCGGGCAAAGCCGTCCCTTTGTGTTCCCCTAGCCCTGTGAGTCGGGCCAGGGGGTCGACCCCGGCCTGGGTGTCCCCAGAGCCGGGGCAGCGGTAAGCCGGCTGCCACCCGGCCATATGTGCAGAGCTCCGGTGTCCCCGGAGCGGGTGGGATGAACCCCCACCCCTGATCGAGCGGCGTGAACGCCGCACCTGTGTGTGCACTGTCGGGTGCCACCCAACCCGAGTATGGGGCTGCCGGGTGATCCGGAGCAGGCCCCAACAACCACTATCCTCCAGTACAGGAAGGATGTTGAGGCACAAGTAAAGTATAAAACGTATCAAGGCAGGATTGGGCAACTGGATAAGGCATCCACGAGGGAGATCATTAAAGCAGCCCTGAGTGGTATATTGAGCATATCGCTGCATTCCTGATAATCCTTGCAAGTGATCCATAAATAATGTATTATCTTTCAATGTAATCATAAAAGCGAGGGCTCCTCTTTCCACTGGAAGAGCCACGCCCAAGTCCCCAAGATGCTCCATCATAGTGACTGACAGATTCCCATAAACACAGTTACAAGGCCTTAATCAAACACGTGCAATGGTGAGACCCAATTGTGATGCAACAGAGCCAGCTGCCAAATGGACTTTTATCTGCACTGTGCATCTTGCCAGTTTCCAGAGTTTCCAGAGACAGAAAGAGAAGGTACCCTAAGTTCCAATCTCGGTGCTTCCAATGTGGCTGTAAAGGGCACCAAGCAATATAAGCATAGAACCTGCCCCACAACTGGGTCAAGCCAGCTGATATAGTGAGCGGCCAAAACCCCTAATCCATAGATGACCCCAGGTGCAATAAATGTACGATATACCTCTAGCAAGCCTTCAATTGAGTGACCTCCCCATTTATACATGGCACTCTTGATTGCCTGTCATTTCCTAATAGTCTTGGGCAGAAACATCTCCTTATAGAAACCAATGCAAGGTGTCTGCTTCACTGGCACGCCCAGGTAGATCTAACTATCCACTCTTTCAAGGAACTCTCCCCCTATATGCCAGAGGAAGGGAGTGTTCACATGTGCTCTCTTTCCAACCACCATATCTTTAGTTTAGCGCAAATGTATTTTTACTTAGTTAGTATCTGCATAGGAATAAAGATTATCAAAAGAGTGCTGCTAGCCAATAGGAGTTTGGTGGAGCAGCACTGTATCGTCGACATACGACAGCCATATTATGCTCTTGTTGCCAAGAATAGGGGGGAAGCTACGGTTCATCTGCAATTCCATGCCCATATCAGCCACATATAAGTTAAACAACGGCGGGGGGCCCTGTTCAAGGCCGATGTTAGTTGCAAGTGGCTTTGATGTATAACACTCCTGAGTGAGTCTGTCACTGTGATATCTGAATAAAACAGTTGGATAAAATATAACAAAGATGGGTCATTCAATCAATGCTCCTACTTATCCCAATTCTGCGTTGAGATACACTATCAACACTGCCTTATAGTTCACTAAACAAAGATAGAGCTGACTATCGGAATGGCAAAGAGCATCAGACATTAAAAGCTGGAGAACCCATTTGCTATGAATATTAGCTGACGGGGCAGAGGGAGCCAGCTAATCAGATGGCTTGGAACGAGGGTTTCAACTAACAAGCCCACATTCCAAGTTCCCGAATGACCGGCTCCACCCATGGCCACCCCTGTCCCATATTTGTTCTATTTTTCCCACCCCTCTACTTAACTTTTTTCAGTGGTGGTTCCTTTCCTTCGCCTCCCGCAGGCTGCCATGGAAAGGGAAGAGGGGTTCCGTATGGAAGCCCTCCTTCCCTTTCCATGGAGGCCATCTTGGAAAAGGCTTTTCCTTCCTACAGCAGGATGCCACATGTGTCCCGTTGTAGGAAGGACCATCTTTTTAGCACCCCAGGCTACCGCTTTGGTAACCCTGGGTGCTAATGGCCTTAATCCCCTATTCCAGCCCCTGGAATGGAGATGATTGCCGCAGTATTGCTGCCTTTTTTAATCCAGTCTGCTGGCATTTAATTAAATTACAATTGCATGGATATATCTCTTATTAAAGTACTTTATTGGGGTCACAGGCAAAACTATCTATACAGGATTTGTAAAATCATCTATTATGCAACAGTTAAAACACGTATGTATGCAGATATAGTGAACTATTATTCTCATTAAGCTTGTCAGATAGCACAGCGAGTTGCACCTTAGTTCGATTCCCGACAATACCAGCTCAGCTTTCATCCTTCCAATGCCGATAAATTGAGTACCATGTAGTGGGATAATAACATAAAATGTTATTTCCGTACTTAGTTTGAAGCACTATTTAAAACTAGATATTATTATTATTATTATTATTATTATTATTATTATTATTATTATTATACTCTATGCAATGTTTTTCAAACTGGTGTTTAATTCTCTACTACCACACACATCAGTAGGTTACCATCGGGATTATCCACAAACATTTGTATCCAATAAATTAATTTCTATATCAAATTCTTCACTTAAAACTAAAACGTAACAAAGAAAAGGACACTGAAATGAAACTAACACTGCTATCATTCATGGAAAAAGGAGGCAAATGAGATCAAACTTGAGTTGCTATTTTCTTATTGACCTCTCTTTGTTTTGTGGCTACAGACTAATTCCTATGAAATTCATCTGCACTGTACTAACATTGGTATTGTTAGAGAAAGGAAATGGTTGTCCGCTTCAAGATGTTTTGTTGATTGGCAAAACGGCGTGCAATTCTACATGCTGAGCAAAGAGAAACTCTGTTGGAAGTAAGTCAATCTTTTATTTTTAAAAAATGCAATTTGCAGAAAATGCAATTTGCAGCTGAAGTATATTAATAAATGTAAGGATTACCTAATCACAGTCTATTGAGACACAAACTCTGATGCTTCTCTAAAGACTATGGGGCTCATGACGAGAGTGGTAGTTATTCTGGTGGTAAAACCACTACAGTACCTCTAAATATAATTATCTTTAACGCCACTTGGTCCCATGAGTTTACATGGGATTACAAGTGGTGGTAAGGCAGTGTTAGTCCCCATAGGAGTCCATTTTGGATTTTTGGTGGAATTAACCCTAGTGGTATTACAGAGTGGTAATTCCACCAGTTTTTGGAGGAAATGTTGTGGATTAACCTCCAGCATTAAACTGAGAGTAAATCCTCAACTTTACCCGCAAAATCAGTAGAATTACCACTCGGTAATTCTGCCAAACTAGTAATTTGGCAGTGCGGAAAAAGTGTTGGTAACAAAATGAATGCTATTTATTTTCCTGCATAGCCAACCTTGTAATGAGTCCCTATATATGTTGTAGAAGGTTCAACACACAACATTATTATTACAACAGAATTCATTTGTAATTCGCCTGCTGAGCTTTTATGATGTGTTATTCTTTGGCAAACAAATGGTTTTAAAAGTTACCTTTAAATTGTTATTAAGAAGAAAAGAGCATTTTCGGCAGGTGATAGAATTTAAAACTTTGGATGTCTTGAGCTAAATTAGATCTTTATCAAGATGAATGTATTTTTTTTTTTGGATTATTCGTGCAAATATATAAAATATAATATATTTACAATAGGATTATTGATTGTCAAGTTTCCATAGGTGTGAACAATTATCAATGCACATTTTTTGACACATACTAAGCATATACATCTTTGAAACAGAGGTGTTTTTTCATACAACTAAACGTGTATCTTTGAGTCCTTTGATTCTTGAAGTGCAAAACTGTTTACTTTGTCTATTTACACTTCTATAATTCATATGTGTATATTTAATATTTACTATTTTATTTTTAAGTATGGTGTGCAGGTTCTTCATAATTATGTCATATCACCTTTACTTCTGAGTCTATTTCCCTTTGAAGTACCTTACTTCAAAGTGAGATTACTATTATTAATATTAGTGCTGTGACCACAGGTGTTATATTCATTGTCCACCATATATATTACTAGTTAGGAGGTTAGAGGGGATCTCCTCGTGTTGTTTTTCCTTATGAGATTCCATAGGTGAAATGGATTCAAAAACTACACAGGCTACATTTGTCAATGGTCTTCTAGGGGATGTTTGCTCCAAAATCAAATGTAGTAATTTTGTATGCTCAGAGGGAGTTTTGTGAAGCTCCTTGCACAATTTAACTAGAGCGTTGAGGAGATATTCAAGGGCTTGTGATTATCAGAAGTTCCTAATAGGTTATCCTGTCAGATAAGAGCCAGATAAATCCTCTTCCCTTACGGACGAATTAAGTAATGAGAAGTGAGGAATTACTCGCAAACTGGCGTTTGCTTGATTGTTAACAGTAGAAAGCTGTATCTCCAAGTCATTCACCGTCAGAGTTTTCATTTTTAAAACTATTAGTAATATTCTCTGTAGCAAAATTAACAGTCTCAACGGTGGCATGGGATATTTTTGTGGGTTCATGTTAGCTTGAATGAAAAGGCTCACATTTGGTTTTGAAGGGTCCAATGGAATGAACTGGTCTGAGGGTTAATCTTGAGTGGCAATAGGAGTCTCTGAATTAGCACAAGCAGACACCCTATTTGGGCCTGTGATTGGGTCTTTAGAAACAATAGGTGTAACATCATCAGTAGGTGTCATGGAGGAGGAGCCGGAAAATGACGTAATAATAGCTTGAGTGAGTTTGCTTTCTAAGCACTCCGATGAACAAGATACTGATTCTCCGAATCATTTGTTAATAACCAGTGACAATTCCTTTGTGGGTAGAAAGAATTTTGCAATTGAGCATTTTGTATTGACATATGTGGGACTGGATGCACAAAGGAAGGAGAGTGGATAAGCACTGCATGTTTTCATATTCGGTGAAGGTGGGAGATGACTCACCACTGGAGGGCAAGGCGGCGTGATAGCCGTATCTTGAGTAGAAATCACCATGGATCTATCTTGGGCATCAGGCTCGATGCAAACATTCCCCATTCTACCAGACGGTGACACACTGTGCACGTGCTGCGCGTGTAGCTGGTATGCCACGTAACCATGTTTCGGTTTTGCGCCTTTGCGCCTTGTTTTAGATCCGGATGAGGGGGGGGGGGGGGTTCAAAAGGTCAAAGAGAAGCCTATCAGTCACTGCTGTGCAGGTAAGTGGAAACTTTAAACATTGCCACTTCAACTCTGTGGCTTGTTTTATATTTGGAAGAGGCGCTTCTAAAAGAAACGCAACAGTCACTGCTGCGCCCGCAGCAAGCTCAGGAAAGCACGTATTTGGAAACTTCAAACAGCCTTTCTGCAAAATGAAAGGGACTTTGTTACCAAAAGGTTTATTCACCAACATTTTACGTTCACAAAGAAATCACATTATGGAGATAATTTTGAACGGGCCAGTGTAGCAAAAAAATATAAAAATGTGGTGTAATGTGCCCTGACAGTGTTTATTTATTTGTTTTTATGTAACTTTGTGATCGTCATGCTGTTTTAAAACAAATGGATTCCTTTCGAATCTCTCCCTATTTAGAAATGATAAAAGCATGTGGTGTCCATAAGACATCACTGCAAATGCTATCTACGAAACATAAATCTCAGGTAGGATTTACATGCATTCTCTGCGTTTTGTAAAACTGAGTGTCAAAGACAATTGCAATGACTATTCACGTGTTTTTCCTTGGTTTTCACCTTGGTTTTCCAATCTATTTTGAAAATGTATAAACACGCCTGGAGGGAACCCAAAAGCACTTACGTGCCAGGCTATTATGCAAGCCTATGCACTTGTCCTTGGCACGCGT
This sequence comes from Ambystoma mexicanum, assembly GCF_040938575.1. Lineage (NCBI taxonomy): Eukaryota > Metazoa > Chordata > Amphibia > Caudata > Ambystomatidae > Ambystoma > Ambystoma mexicanum. The sequence continues at coordinate 724,888,508 of NC_090936.1, forward strand.
GCTAATCTTGGTGGTCCCCTCCAAGCAATAATCACCTTTTATTCAAATCCCTGTGTGTCCATATATCTCGCCACTTCATGCACTCGCATTCATACATTCTGTTTAACATCCTAACACATTAAACGATACTTATGTATAATCATTATTGCAGAGCGCACCTCCTATCGTGTTTATTGTTTTCCGTGAAGGCTAATTATCAATCACACATTCAAGGTTATACACAGTTTACTCTTGGTATTTTTAAGAAACTCATGCCGCTTCTTTTGAACTATGGGTTATTCTTTATTTACAAGTAATGGATGCGTCATTATACTGGTACCAGGCAAACATACGCTTATTCTTAGCTGTGTAGTGGCAACACAAAGTATCAATTACAGCATGATATATCATGCCAAAATGGTAAATGTAGATTAATTCATTGATAGTTGTGTGAGGAATTGCTGTCTGACAAGAGTGCAGAATCCCTGTCTTTTTTTAATGAATACAATTATGTTGGTAATTCCATCTGTAAAAGCGAAACCTGTTAATCACAATCAGGTGTCCGTTGCATACACTCCATGCCAAAAGCGCAGTATACACTGGTGCCCTGCAGAATCAGTAGCCTTATTTGAAGCAACTGATCTCCAATGGCACAGAACAGGTTCAGGTCACATATGCCCCATTGCAATCTACAGTGACTAAACTATATAACTATGCAAATGCTATCCTAGTGGCATGTTTAATTGTAAATATAAGCCATACCTGAATGTAAGGTAGAGTGGCTAGTATCTCTCACACTTATGCAAACAACTTCAAATTGTTACCACACATTTGTCAGCCCTATGAGCCCAGCTCAGCTTTGGAAGGGTTATGTGTATTCCCCACAGCCAGGGTTTCTCTGATGCTCTGAGCAAGACTGTTGCCCTTCATATTGCGTCACAGGTGAAGTGTGTTGTTTCCCCAGCTCAAAGAAGCATTTTTGAATCTGCATCGCTTGACCCACCATTGGAACCACCAACCTCTTCATTGCCAATCCAACCGAAGATGAAACCCACACTGGTGTTCTCTCTGAACCACATCTTTTGAGCACCACATCAAACCAACTCACCTGTGAATTCCTTCATCAGCCCATCCACCTTTGAGCCCTGACCATCAAACCCAACCTCATGATCTACATTATCGGCATTGCTCGAGCATTGCTTCGAACCAAAGCTATCTTCAGTTCAGCTTTGGATGGGTTATGTGTAGTTCCCGTAGCCAGGGTTTCTATGCTGCTCTAAACAAAACTGTTGCCCTTGGGATTGTGTCTCTTTTGTTCCTTTGTGAGGACAGGTAACACTCTCTCCCATTAGACACACACTCCACAGCAAGCTCTTCTGGGAAAAGGTATCAAAGGGCACACCCTTCACAAAATGACTAGTCAAACACCAGGGTGCTGCAAACCAAAAGGGCCCTTGATGCCATTGACAAGGGAAGGGGCATGGTTAGTGTAGACAAAGGGAGCTCAGACCACTAGCAGGAAGGTTTCACCATCTCATTTTCCCTCATTACCTCTCTTCCTTTCTGTCCTTTCCACTTACTTTAACATAAACAATGTTGGGTGTGATGACAGAAAGCAAAGTCCACGTGTTCCAAGAACATGGATTAGATCCTTAAAGCAGGCTTGCTTTAGTGTATAATTTGCCTTTAAAAGAAAGGGTCTCCCGCTCTTTCTTCGAATCACCTCTGGACTTTAACCCTTGAAGAACATAGTGTGGACCTTGATGGAGGAAGAGTTATTTCCAAAGCCCTCCAGTTTTGAGGTGACAATATATAGGCAGAGTCAAGCTGTGCCCCTAACCATCCCCAAAGCAGATTGGGGCTGACTTGCTACTGGATCCATACCTGCCGTCCTGCTAGCTGCACTAGTACCCAGAACCTTAGCTTCTCTTCACAAGCCTTCCCAGTGTTTGTGAGCTCAAAAAAGGCCTACTTCTGCTCTTGACACCCTGTAGTGGTACTCACATCTCCTGAGAGTGAAGACCGTCATGATTCCTGTCCATTCACCATCGAACCATTGCGAGTTGTGATTTCAGCACACTCAACACTGTTTGTGCTATCGGGCCCTATAGATCTGCCATTGACATTTACTGACCCTCATACGCAATTTTGGCCATTTTAATACATTTGTTTCTGCACCACCACAGCTGAAGTGTGTTGTTTATCTGGCTCAAAAAAGCATTTTTGAATCTGCATTGCTTGAACCGCCATTCAAACCACCAACCTCTTAATTGCCATTCCAACCGAAGATGAAACCCACACTGGTGTTCTCTCTGAACCACATCTTTTGAGCCCCAAATCATAATCAACTCACCTGTGAATTCCTTCACAGCCCATCCGCCTTTTAGCCTTGACCATCAAACCCAATCCCATGACCTCCATGATCTGCATTGCTCGAACATTGCTTCGAACCAAAGCCTTCTTCAGTTCGACAATGCCTCAACATCTGATTGCTGTTGGAATCACATGACTGCCATGAACCGAATTGAACATCCAAACAGCACAGAGAAGCATAGCTCACCATTTTCAAAGTGTGAAAACACGGCAAAGGTATTATTGCTTGATAACTGCCCCTTCTGTTCCAGTTTGGGCCCTAGAGACTAGCTAGATCACATTTGAACATACATCCTTTTTTAACATTGTGGTTTTTTATTGCCTGTTCTCCCCTGTTGCATTACGAAGAGTGCTGCACTCATCGACCTTCAAACCAGAATTCTGCACATTTCACTGTTTGATACTGCCCCATGTCATCTAAAGTTTGTAGTTTCCCCAGCTTGAACAAAGAATCATTGCTGATTCTGCATTGCTTGAACTGCAATGTGAACCACCATCCTCTTCATCCTCAATCCAGCCGATGGTGGAACTCACACTGGCGTTCTGTATGCACAACATCCTTCTTGCTCCACATCAAACCAGCTCACCTGTGCATCCTGTCATCAGGCCATCCGTCTTGGAGCCCTGACCATCAAAACTAACCTCATAACACCAACAATCTGCATCGCTCAAGCAACACTTCAAACCAAAGCTTCCTTCAGTCCGACTACACCTCAACATCTGCATGCCGCTGAACTACCATGACTGCAATTAACTGAATTGAACTTTTGAACAGCACCAATACACTTTTTTCACCATTTCCAAAGTGAAAAGAGAAAACAAAGGCATTATTGCTTGATAACTACCCCTGCCTTTCTAGTTTGGGCACTAGAGGCTATGTCACATTAACCCCTTTTGCATTATCCTGAGTGCTTTTGCCAAAACAGTTACAATTCAAATAAAAAGACGGTACAAATAAATTGAAAAGATGAGATAAAAAATCAACAGAATATATGCATCATGATAGCCTGAGTATATGTTTTTTGAAGGCAGTGCTGAATAGATGAAATGATGGAGCTAAGTGACTAGAAAGAAGGATGGAGCTCGAGAATTCTGGGGCAAGTAGTGAGAAAGAGCCAAGAGGGAAAAAACACATGATTGATGTGTAAGGGTGAACAAAGAGATGAGAGCAGTGAGATAGGGAAGGGCAAGACCATGAGGAAATGTATAAATCATGCAAAAACAATGAAAAAGTAGATGCTTCTCTGAGGAAATAAGACAGGTAGAGCAGAACTAAGTTTAGATATGAGCTGGGAGAGAACATGTAAGAAGAATAGAGGAATTAAAGACGGAATGAATGGAGTGAAGATGAGAGTCTGGGAAGCCAAGAAGAAGGGAGGAGAAATAGGCTATTAGGGTGAAGACAAAAGATAAGATAGGATAAGATAAGATAAGATAAGATAAGATAAGATAAGATAAGATAGGTTTAATGGAATGAGGGGACAGGAATGGGCAAGCACGACAAACACTGTATAGATGTTAATAACTGGATCGGCAGCAATGGAAATGTGAGTGGAGAAGGAGACTGAAGAGGTTACTCGGCTCTTCATGTCAATCTGGAAGAAGTTGGGGGGTTGCCCATTATCTTCAAACAAACTTTGAGACTCTATACCTCTAGTATCCCTGACATTGAAAACTGTGAAGCAATACTAGTAAAAACATGAATCCCATTTTCTCCCTTAGTCTGCTACTACTATATTGCCCCCAAGAATAACACCTCTGTTTGAAGAACAGTTACATGCCCTCATAGGAGATGCCTCTAGAGACCCTACTGCGATTATTATACTTTGTAATTACAACTTTTGGGAGAATACACCGTAGGATGAGGAGGACAAGGACCTGAAACTTTCACTTGAGTCCATTGGATTCAAGCAGTTGGTTTCAGTTGCAACTCAGCTGTGGTAATATCTTAGATTGGCTTGTAGTAAAAAATATAGAAACAATCATCACTTCAATCACGGAATGTGTCTGGTCAGATCACCTGCATGTGAACTTTGATTGTTTTATACCATTGCGTCAAGTTTCATTGTCACCAAGGAATAAGCATCTATGACCTGCCGGAACTGTAGGAATGTGACCAGTGAGGCTTTTAGAGCACAAGTAATACCATTACTTCCACTGTTACAAGACACCATTCCCTTTGAGAAGTTTACATCGTCCATTAGGTAGGCTACTAATCAAGCCTTTGACACTTTGGCCCCATTAAAACCATCAAAGCTAATAAATGTATAGGCCATAATAAATGGTTCTCTGCAGAAATTTTGGAAGCCAGAAGATTGAAACGAAAAGCCGAGCGCTACTATAGAAAGGCCTCCACAGCCGAGTCGGCCACTACCTATAAACAGGCAGCAAAAGCCTATAAAAAAAAATATTTTTGAAGCCAAAGCAAAACATTTTTTATGAGAGAATATAACAGGCACAATCTCAGTGGAATGAGTTATTCTTGATTCATCAGGAACTAAAAAGCGCACCAGTTAGCACTCAGAAACAAGAAGATAATGCCTGGTGCCAAGCTATACATGAAGGATTCACTCAAAAAACTCAGAAACATCAACAGTCCATCAGAGATCAGGTAAACCTTCTGCCGAATATTGAAACCATATTAAAGCCATCCACCATTCCTGAGCAAAATACCTCTATGTCTTTTGCTTTTCAAAAGGTATCTGAGACAGAAATGCTTGGTGTTATCCACAGCCTAAAACCCACCTCATGCAAGGGGGTTATCTTCCGTGCCAGGTTATTTAAAACTTTGTGGACACTGTTGCCCCATGGGTCTAGCCCAGTTTGTGAACTAATCCTTTGATGAAGCTTATGTTCCAGAAAATATAAAAGAAGCCTGGATCACGCCACTCATTTAAAAGGAACATTTGGACCCCTCCATCCCAGGACATTTTTGGCCAATTACAAATGTGCCTTTCTTATTGAAGATCATTGATAGTTATAGATGGATAGAGTCAGAAATGACACAGAGATTACAGGCAATAGAAAAAAATGGAGCAGTTGGGCAAGAGACACCTATAAGATAGCTATAGGGAGAAAGATTATGAGCAGGGAAGAAGAGAGATTAAGTCATAGCTCGATTTAAGTGCAAGAATTGAGTGTGAATGGCAGATAGGTGCGCAGAGATATTGGAGTGAAGAGAATCAGAAAAGGAGGAGAAGAATAGTGTCATCAGTGTAAAAGTGGGTGGAACGATTAAAAGAAGAGGTGAATTGGGAGAGAGGGACTGTATGGTGGCAAAATATGAGGGTACAAAGAACAGAACCCTGTGGAACACCAAATCGGATTGGGCAGGTTTCAAGAGTAGTGCCAGACCTGGAGACCGAAAGTGATTTGAAAGGTCTCAGGTAAACTAGAGGAGAACAGCGCCAGAGAGACAGAGTGAGGCAAGAGAAGACAAGGAATGGGGTGACAGACAGTATCAAAGGCCGCAGAGAGATCAAGATGGATACAAACAGAAGAATACTTGTTGTGCTATGCAAAGTGAAGAAATTTGGAAACATGGAGAACGGGGTTTCATTGAAGTGAACTGGTTGGAAAACAGACTGTAGGGGGGGGTAGTGAATTCAAGTGTATTTGTTAAGAAACCTGGTCATAGACCTCTCGCTCAAACAAATGCGTGCAGTCAAATTGAACAATTGTTCTGTCTTAATTTATATAATTGATTCTTAAACAATGTCACACATCAATTCATTTGTGATATAATCTTTGCGTAAATACAAATTCAGGGGGATAGAAGAGCTGGCTGTTGAAATAGAGTTAGTGCTATGCTTAAACAATAATCCACTAGGTGCCCAGAAAAATCTTGGTCAAGCAACCATAGACACCAACTGTTAGTAAAACATGAATGTTTGTATGGGTAGATTATTTAACAAAAACCTTACATCTGCGAAGTATCAACACATATGTTTCGACCCTTTAACATACCCTCCTTTCATGCAACTCACATAGATAAATATTACACATGATGTGGTTTGCTAAAAATCACAAAGAGTCCCTTGAATTTAGGAGCATGTATTCATGTTGTGATCAAGTACAGCACATTTTCTTCATGTTTTATCATTTAACCTGGCTTCAAATTTGTCTCAACGTAGCCTCTATTTTTCATATTACTTTGGAAGTTGTCAGTGCATCTAACAAACAGATCAGCATGTTTGTTTTACTTACTCAAGCATCTATCATTCTGTTGAACGATGAATTGTTCTCTATGCAATTCTCTATGCCATTATGACAATTCATTAGCCACTTCCTTACTCCATGGAACATGTGGATAATTTGTCTTTCTGGAGTCTTCTCACTATATGAGTCTATATAACCCCACAATGTGTTCCAACATGGCTTATGTTTCAAACTGCCCTATAATATTTTAACTTACATGTTCTTGCGTGAACTAAATGCATTTATTTATCCGTGCTTTCCCCATTCTCCAGCACAGAATCTTGAGGTTGTCATAAATACTATGTCGAATAAAGGTCTTAAAACAACAACAATAAATGCTTCATGTGAACCTGTTCTAGGGTTTCATTTCCATATTTGCTGTTGTTGCTACGTGTATAACGTGGTAACGTATAAACACATACAGATTACCTCTATGTAATCTGTGTGCATAAACAACTAGAGCATTACCATTGTATGTTGTAGTCGTTGTTTATATGCGAAAAAACAGACCTTTGTATATTTTCTGGACTGTATTGCTACATCATCTGATTTATAGTGAATGCGCATTTAATTACACGTTTATTCAGATGTTAAGACTTGTACAAATTAAGGCAAATCTATACACCTATTGGCAATGCAGCCCAATGTAATGATGGAATTCGTTTATAAAAAAATGTGTGTTACAACTTGCATTTTGGTTATTGGCTGGTGTATTTTATGTTTTGAAACATGGGTTTATTACTTGCAACCTACTCGTTGAATGAAATGCATCATGGCTCATATTGTGTAAACAAGTATTGCCATCTTAATTTCAGATTGGCTAAAGTGAACCAATGGATCTCTTCAGTTAGACCCTTAATTGTGGTATTAAAGCAATATATCCATCATTATTCTTTTTCTAACAGTATTACTTATGTATTGCCACCTCCCAAACTGATCTTGATAGTTTTGATAACAACTTATTCTATAGATTCTGCAATGCGTCCTTCATAAATAAAATGTTTTACCAAGGGTTTTGTGATGTCTCCTCTCTTTATGTTAGACCAGTGTTTTCCTGTCTGTGTTGTGATTTCTCATAGTCATGCCAACATATAGCATAGACTATGTTCTCCAGAAGTTTAGATATAAAAGGAAGAAGAGACATAGGACAATAGTTTGAACAATTAGACGGCTCATGAGATTTTTCTTTTTAACAATTGGGCTGATAGTGGCATGTTTAAAGCAGGAGGAAACAATGGCTGATGACAAAGAAAGATAAAGAGGCAGGTAATATAGGGAATATAATGGGAATAGACTAAGGATATAAGGGAAGAGGGTATACAGTGAACAGTGGATGAGGTAAGGTGGGCACAGTGCAGTTTAAGTGGACATGTCAGATTCTGATAGTAGATGAAAAAAGAAGAGAGTAGAAGGAAGAAGCATGGAAACAGCAGAAGAAGGATGGGTTGAATCAAGGGTGGTGGTGAAGGAATGTGAAGAGGATGGAACAGAGGTAGCCAAAGATGATCAATTTTGTAAATGAAGAAATCAGAGATGCTGAGAGCAAAGATGAAAAAGAAAGGGATCACATGCTTTAGGTGAAAGGATCTGAGTAAGAATTTGAAAGAGACAATGGGGATGATGGGAGAGAGATGCTGCCAGAGAGGAAAAATATTCTTTGCTGGTATCCAACTAAAAGGAGTCAGTGGAAGAGTTGAGAGAGGAATGAGAGGCAATATCAAAAGTAGAAAGGCATTTTTCTCCAGATCCTCTCAGCCTTATGGAGGGTCAAAGGGAGAGAAGAGAAGGTGACAACCATGTTTGGGGCAGCTGCTGCAAAGGCTGAAAAAGACAAGAAAGATAGTTAGAATCAAGGGCAGTGTAATGGAGGCATGGTATCACAAGTATGACACTGACACAAAAGGTACACTTTGTAAAACCTTTATTAAAGTTTCTGGGTTTGGAAAAACTCCTATTCTGCCCTAAAACTAATTTATTTATTTTTATATTTATTTTACATTTATAAAGCGCTCACACAGCCCGCAGGCATCGAGGCGCTGTTTGTTTTTCTTAGTTGCGTAATTGTGTTTTTTTTTTTTTTTGTCTTAGTTACATATTTATAACGCGCTTAAACACCCAGAGGTTTCTAAGCGCGGACCCGGGGATCGAACCTGTGTTGCTTCGTGTCGTCTTGCTTCCAAGACGCACACTCTGCCACTGAGCTATCCTCCCGGGACAACTAAGATCAGAGTATGCTACAAAACCTAATGCCTGCCCTATCCATTGCACAAAAGTGCATAAAGGAGATAGGTATGTAAAGAATAAACAGTGTTCAAAAGAACAAATGTGGCTGAATCAGCTCTCCTCCTCACGTCAGACCACCCACACGTAGTAAGGCGGTCCCCATAGTCAAGATGCCACACTCTGGCCTTGGTTTCTATCACAAAAGCAGTTCAAAACGTGGATTGAGGCCCTGCTGTCCTTCCACGTTAAAGTCTCTATTTCCAGCCTTTCAATACAATGTACAAAATGTTCATGCCCAGCCCCTCTGTCAGGCTCAGATCCTTTAAAAAAAAATGTTCATGTGGGTCCCTCTCTGTCAGGCTCAGACCTTTCACAAGAAAGTTCATGTTTCCCCCCCTCTGTCGGTCTCAGGCCTTTCACACCAAATTTCACGTGGGTCCCCTCTGTCGGGTTCAGACCTTTCACAACAAAGTTCACCAATACTTGCATGCGGCTGCCTTCCCCAAACTTATTACAGTTCAAGTCTCCCTCAAATGGGCTCAGACTGTTTTTGGATGCCGAAGACTTTCAAATGTGCATGTTTTTCTTTACAGACCTTCGCAGGACCACTTCATCTCAAAAGTTCATTGTTAAGATTTTCACTCTCCCCTTCTCTCTAGGTTAATTGTGCCCTAATTCACTTTTACAGTTCATTCACTTCATCGTTACAAACAGTTACACTCCATTTCTCAGTATTTCTGATTTCACAGCTGTCCTTACTTCAAAGTTCATTTACAGGTCTGCCTTTCTTTGGGTCTCATCCACATGTATGCAGCCTTCACTTGTGATATAATGTTGCCATTTCAATCTTTCTTTAACACACACCAGTCTCTCAGGTTGCTTGCCAACTCATCAGCTTTGTGCGTTTCTTTCTTGGATTTTCGATTTCCAATTCACGAGTCAAGGTTAGTACCACAGGTTTGACCTCATCTCCCCAACTCTGCCGTTCACCCGGGAGGGTCGCTGGCATCCTTGAAGCAATGTAGCCTTCTGATTTGGAATCTGGCCTTCTATGCATGTCTTTTGTGGGTTATTGGATGCAACAATCTCCTGTAGGGATCTCCTTGGGTTTTCGACCCACTGCTCTCGTCCCTTGGTGCGTCGCTCTGCTCCCGTAGGTTTGCCTTCACCCTGCAAGTTCTGCTCATACTCTTGTTACACCTTGCTCCGAGTGTGTCTATAGGTTCTGCCTTTTATCCATGTGAGGAGAGCTAATTGTTATCAGAAGTATGCCCTTAAAGTCAAATGCCTGACTTTGCCTGATCCGATTAGCGGGACTTGTCCAGTACGATGTATAAGAGTTAGTCTTGTTACTCTCAGTCACCTTCTTCCTCGGACCAGTTTTTGTTTAAAAAGGGGAGGGGGAGTTGGGACATCAGAGAATCCCAAACAATCGGATGGGTTAGGTATACAAAAAAAGGGGGAAATGCCACGTTTCACTGTCGGCTGCCTCCTCCCCACTCCCCGAAGACCCAACATTCAGATGATCCTCCTACACTGGTCAACCCCAGGAAATGGATCCAAAATCAATGGCTCTGTCCTGACCACCAGGATGACAAGTCCCCGAGGACTAGTGTGTGAGACACCCTTTGGTTTCTCACAGCAGATAGAAGATTACTTTTGAGAGTGGAGGTAGCTTGATCAGGAGAAAGAGGAACAAGAATCAATGGGTGGGATGGAAGAAGAATAGAAATAAGGGTAGACAAATTATTGGAATGAATGTCACACTGCCAGAAAGTGTGTTCCTTCATTAGGGATGTGTTTTTGTAGTGTTTTCTATTTAGTTATTATCACATAAAGTGTGTTTAATTCATATATATATATCTATATATTCAGTGAAAAAACTTTGTTAAAGGGATATTATGGTTAAGTTGCGCTACTAAAAACATATGAAATTCAGTAAAAAAACTTTGTTAAAGGGACGTTATGGTTAAGTTGTGCTACTAAAAACCTATGAAATTCAGTGAAAAAACTTTGTTAAAGGGACGTTATGGTTCAAAGTAAAACCGAAAACCCCCTGAAATTTGGCAGTTACGGTAACATAAGCAACCATAACTTGCGCCACCGTGCACTGCTAACGCTAACACCCAGGACATCAAAGATGACATCACAAATGTCATTGAGGACATCACTGATGACATCACATGTGCATTTACTTTTCATAAAAACTCTGTACAAGGGATTCTTATAATGCTGACCAAAAACTGTCAAGGATCATTGGGATAAATATCATGAGCTAATTAGTGCATTAAGCAATGCATTTATATAAATAGCATTCTATTATGAAGTTCTATCCAGTATACTAAGCTACTCATGCAGAAACATAGGCAGTGTGTGCAGCATACATGATGAAGGTGCCATATTCATAATCTTGCCATGTTGAATACTGAAATGATAACTGCTTTCTTATTAGACTTTTGCGTACTGTGAAACATGTAATAAGTAGATAATAAAACCCACTTAATACATAATTATTACAGACAAAACACAAAGAGACAACAACACATACAAATATGAGTATATACAGGGACAGTGAAGTAAACAAAAAAGCAGAAGTAGTAGCAGAAATAGTTCATAACATAACTGATTGTCTTTATGCAGAGAAACTATTGCTCTGTTTCAAAGCTGCTACTTACCATATGTATGTGTATCACATGATGTGACTGCACCCAAAGGAAAGGAGAGTGAGTATAATGTATACAAATATGATCTTATACAGGGAAGGTAGAGTAATAAAAATAAAACTATGAGAAAGTGCTGATAACCCTAATGATTATCTTCATGCACAGAAAGGATTGCTCTCTTTCAAGCCTGTGTCTTCCGCTATGTATATGTTTCATGTGATGTGACTTGACCCTAAGTCTACAAATATAGTACCTTTTCAATTTTTACTTCCTGACTGTAACTGAAGAAAACTATGTGGCCTAGATATGTCAGTAAAGGAAAAAAAGGGAGAGCCAGCCATGTGATGTCATCAGTGATGTCATCAATGACATTTGTGATGTCATCTTTGATGTACTGGGTGTTAGTGTTAGCAGTGCACGGTGGCACGGGCTATGGTTGCTTATCTTACCATAACTGCCGAATTTCAGGGGTTTTTCGGTTTTACTTTGAACCATAACGTCCCTTTAACCAAGTTGTTTTGCTGAATATACATATTGGATGTAGTTTCTTTATACACATCTATTAGCCACACTATTGGTATTTCTTCATGTAAATATTTTTTAGACACCCGTTCTCTAAGCTACCTTGGACACAGTACTATGATTTTGGACATGGTCTCATTCTGTTTACACAACAATGTTTTTCTTTTTGAGGGATGCTTCTATCGGCAAGTCAGGGGGACTGTGATGGCAGTACTTTTGCACCATCCTATGCTAATCTCACAATGGGGTGGTGGGAGGCTACTTTCTTGTCTGATTTATTATTATCTTGTTTTCCGACAAAGATTATTTCTTGGTGGCGGTATATAGATGACGTGTTTATCATTTGGAAGGGTACCGAAAGTGACTAGCTGCTATTTGTCAAAAGTATCAACAACAATCAAGCCAATCTTAGCTTCACCAAATGCCATAGTCGTTCAAAGATTTAGTATTTGGATGTGACTGTAATGATGGATGATTCAGGCATCAGCACAGCATTACATAAGAAACCAACCAATACTGGTCTACCACTCCATGCGAACAGCTGTCATCCAACACCTTGCAAAAAATCCATCCCTTACGGTGAATTTATTTGGTATCGCCGTAATTGTTCCAATATTGCTTGGTTTGATCATCATTGTGCACAGACGGCTATGGATTTTTTGAAACAGGGATATCATAAAAGAACGATTGAAATGGCATATCACGTGGAATGTCTAGGGACACATTACTGTATGACACCAGTCCCAAGGCTGCCATTAATGATGATCCTCGACTCACCATCACATTTGATACTGCTTCCAGTGATGTTCGTAAAATTGTGTAAAGGCCTTGGCATGTTCTTACCTTGGATAATGACTTGAAGCCCATTTTGGGCAATCGACCCATCTTGACGTACAAATGAGTACCTTCTTTAAGGGACAAACTTGTGTCCAGTTTTTTACCTCCAGGGGGCAAGACTCAATGTTCTAATACCTGGCTTCCAGCTTCACATACAGGCTTTACCAAATGCATGAAGTGCAAAGCTTCTGCACATGCTATTGCCAAGAAATCTTTTGTGCATCCCATTACACAAACACAGCAAATGATACGTCAATCCATTAATTGTGATACCACTTTCGTTGTTTATGTGCTCTCTTGCCCTTGTCTGCGGTGGTATGTTGGCAGTACTACATGCAAACTGAAACTCAGAATTCTACAACATTTGAGAGCCATTAAAAACTCTGATCTGACATACCCCCCCATGGCAAAAAATTTTAAATCTGAACATAACAATGATGTGAAAATGTTACCTTTTTTTGCTGTGGCACATGTACCTCCTCATCCAAGGGGTGGTGACCATATTTTGAAGCTGAGACAACTTGAAACCAGATTTATTTTAGATCTTGACACAAAATACCCTAGGGGTCACAATGTAGACGAGGAGTTGTATACTTTTTTGGGTACTTAATTTATTTGCTGTAGTCAATTTGCTGTTTCTATTGCCATTCTGTTTTGTTTTTCTTTGCTGGGGTTTCTCTGTTTTCCCAGTGAGACACTTTCTTAACTTCATGATTCCTGTTTTCACTTCTGTTAGTTTCATGCAGGTATTGACTTATTGACCTTTTTTTTCATATTTCCTTTTCTGTACCTGCATGTCTTAGCTGATTATTTTGCATTTTAGGGGGAGTACTTTATTTATAATATTTAGCTTATCCTGATGGCCCACATGCAGTCCTTTACACATCTATGGTTTTCCCTTTGTTTTTTGGAATTGACTATTTTTCCTTTACTTTCATGATTGTGCTTGTCCAGCAGGTGGCCTGGTTTTAATTTGTCATGCTGCTTATAGCTTCTGGCCATGTGTGTCTTTTATATTTTCGATTGTTATTACCGCATATGTACTTGCATTTTGATGGAATGGCTGCTAATTTTGCATTTTGCACAATTCATATTGTTGATGCACTTGCACTTTACTTGAATGTCTGCTATTCTGCCAGTTTGCACAGTCAAACGTGTTGATGCATTTGCACTTTAAGACATCCTCTATTTTGAGGTGGGCCATACCTATTCTTGTCTGGCTGTTCGTTTTGCTTTTTTGCACTGAACATAGACATGTCATGGTCCAGCTGCTATTTTTTGCACTTTGCACATAATAACTTGCCTTTTGCACAGCTATGCTGACATTTTTATTCTTGTTGGCTTAGCTCCAACTTCTGACCATTTTCTTCATCTTTACTTGGCTGACTTGTTTTTTTCATAATTTTACCTGATTGTTGGGACTAATATGACTTGTTTGTTTATCTAATGGGACAGATTGAACATTTGCGGGTTTTATTCTGTATGCTTAGGCCTTGGTATTATTGCTCATATATGCTGGTGATTCCCATGTGACTTGATTCTACTGCTGATGGTAATTGTTTCTCCACAGGGGGTTCATGGGTCACCCATAGTGTATATGTTTACTTGATTGCCATCTGACAGATTTGGCCATTTTATCATCTATGCAACTGCAGGTACACTGTCATTTCGAGTGGGGTATTTCAAGTTTACTACACCATAGTGGTCTGGCCTAATCCAGCTATTACACTGCTTATAATGCGCTGTGCATTTATATCTAGTATGTCCCTCATATTAATATTTTTATTTTTTTTGAGGATTCAGACTTAATGTTGGGACTATTGTGGCCCACACAGTGTTTTACTTCCTGGTAAGGACCACTTTTAACCTGCAACGAAATTGTTTATGCACTGTGCTTCTTAATTCTCTGACTTTACCTGTATTTTTAACCCCTTCCAATATAGCCGCTTTGTTTCCTCATGTTTTCCAAACAAATTGTTGCCATTGACATAGCTAAGGGACTGCATCTCAGAAGGGTATTTACCTTTGCTAATCTCGCTCCCCCTTACGTGATCAAGCGCTCAGTATAGCGCGAAACGCGTTGTTTGCAGGCTGCTGCCACTAGGTGTCCTGCTGTTGTTTTGTTTTCTATGTGCTGCTTGTGTGCTGTGCATTCGGTTTTTGCACGATGCATTTTTTAAATCTTTTTGTAAACATTAATGACACCAGTATTCCTTCTACTGTGTCCGTTATGTTTTGCCCGACTTTTTTCTGAACCTGGCACTAGTATTTGTGCCTGCAGGAGTGCGCCTCTTCTATATATATATATATATATATATACACTAACAAAAAACGTTGTTAAAGGGACATTATGGTTAAGTTGCACTACTAAAGAACCTATGAAATTCAATGGAAAAACATTGTTACAGGGAAGTTATGGTTACAGTAAAAGTGCAAAACCACAGAAATTTGCCAGTTATGGTAAGCTAAGCAACCATGACACACGCCACCACCGTGCACTGCTAAAACCAACACCAGGACATCAAAGATGACATCACAAATTTCATAGGTTTTTAGTAGGGCACTTTAACCATAACGTTGCTTTAGGCTACTTTTTGCAGTAAAGGTGAAAGGTTTTTAGTGGTGCAATTTAACCATAACGTCCCTTTAACAATGATTTTTTTTGTTAGCGAATTTCATAGGTTTTTAGTAGGACACTTTAACCATAACGTAAAAGTGGTAGGCTTTTAGTAGCGCTACTTAACCATGAAGTCCCTTTAATAATGTTTGTTTCACTGAATTCCATTTGTTTTTAACAGGAAACCTTTAGAGGGTAATTCATAGAATTTCGCAGAAAAGTGTCGCAAGCGGCTGGCGCAGAGTGTCCGCATGCGATTGTCTGCGCCAGGCACGTGCGCCAAAACCGATTTCCGCGCACAGCGTATTCATGGATTTTAGGCTCCCAAACCAGCCGTGGCGCAGAGAATCGCAGCGACCCTGCAGCAGCGCCAGTAAGGCCCCCAAGAACGCCCTTGCGCAAGGAAAAGCCATCAAAATCGCTAAATCATCGCAAAGGGCTGCGCTAACCCTGGACCAGTTCACCGGGCTGGCAAACAGCAAACGCCAAGCGGGGAACGTGTATTTCAGGGGTGCGCGGGAAGTTCCACACGTGTTTGGCCCCGTGCAAGCAGGGTACGTGTATTCCAGGGGTGCGCGGGAAGTTCCACATGCGATTTCAGCAGGGTACGTGTATTTCAGGGGTGCGCGGGAAGTTCCACACGCGATTGGGCCAGTGCGAGCAGGGTACGTGTATTCCATGGGTGCGCGGGAAGTAACACACGCGATTTCAGCAGGGTACGTGTATTCCAGGGGTGCGCGGGAAGTTCCACACGCGATTCCAGCAGGGTACGTGTATTTCAGGGGTGCGCGGGAAGTTCAACACGCGATTGGCCCAGTGCGAGCAGGGTACGTGTATTCCATGGGTGCGTGGGAAGTTCCACACTCGATTTCAGCAGGGTACGTGTATTCCAGGGGTGCGCGGGAAGTTCCACACGCGATTTCAGCAGGGTACGTGTATTTCAGGGGTGCGCGGGAAGTTCCACACGCGATTGGCCCAGTGCGAGCAGGGTACGTGTATTCCATGGGTGCGCGGGAAGTTCCACACGCAATTTCAGCAGGGTACGTGTATTTCAGGGGTGCGCGGGAAGTTCCACACGCGATTGGCCCAGTGCAAGCAGGGTACGTGTATTCCATGGGTGCGCGGGAAGTTACACACGCGATGTCAGCAGGGTACGTGTATTTCAGGGGTGCGCGGGAAGTTCCACACGCGATTTCAGCAGAGTACGTGTATTTCAGGGGTTCTGGGGAGTACTACACGTGAATTGGCCGTGTGGGTCCTCCCAGGTGTACGCTCCACAGCCTCCACGGCCCCTGCAGGCAGCACACACCACGGGGGACTACCCTGCACCCCTGCTCATGTCCCGCAGGCAGCCCATCCACCATGGGCATGCCCCCCAGCCAACCCACATGTCACCTTGCACTACTGATCAACAATGCATGTCTCCCACCACCCCCACCCCCCCAGCAGTGCAGGGGCAGCCTCCACCAGGCCCCCACTCATGTCTCCCACCACCCCCACCACCCAGCCACCAGGGGCACCCTCCACCAGGCCCCCACTCATGTCTCCCACCACCCCCACCACCCAGCCACCAGGGGCACCCTCCACCAGGCCCCCACTCATGTCTCCCACCACCCCCACCACCCAGCCACCAGGGGCACCCTCCACCAGGCCCCCACTCATGTCTCCCACCACCCCCACCCCCCCAGCCACCAGGGGCAGCCTCCACCAGGCCCCCACTCATGTCTCCCACCACCCCCACCACCCAGCCACCAGGGGCACCCTCCACCAGGCCCCCACCCATGTCTCCCACCACCCCCACCCCCCAGCAGTGCAGGGGCAGCCTCCACCAGGCCCCCATTCATGTCTCCCACCACCCCCACCACCCAGCCACCAGGGGCAGCCTCCACCAGGCCCCCACTCATGTCTCCCACCACCCCCACCCCCCAGCAGTGCAGGGGCAGCCTCCACCAGGCCCCCACTCATGTCTCCCACCACCCCCACCACCCAGCCACCAGGGGCAGCCTCCACCAGGCCCCCACTCATGTCTCCCACCACCCCCACCCCCCAGCCACCAGGGGCAGCCTCCACCAGGCCCCCACTCATGTCTCCCACCACCCCCACCCCCAGCCACCAGGGGCAGCCTCCACCAGGCCCCCACTCATGTCTCCCACCACCCCCACCCCCCAGCCCCCAGCCACTAGGGGCACCCTCCACCAGGCCCCCACTCATGTCTCCCACCACCCCCACCCCCCAGCCACCAGGGGCACCCTCCACCAGGCCCCCACCCATGTCTCCCACCAACTCCACCCCCCAGCAGTGCAGGGGCACCCTCCACCAGGCCCCCACTCATGTCTCCCACCACCCCCACCCCCCAGCCACCATGGGCAGCCCCCACCAGGCCCCCACTCATGTCCCCCTGCCACCCCCACCCCCCAGCAACCATGGGCAGCCCCCACCAGGCCCCCACTCATGTCCCCTATCACCCCCACCAGCCAGCCACCAGGGGCAGCCTCCACCAGGCCCCCACTCATGTCTCCCACCACCCCCACCCCCCAGCCACCAGGGGCACCCTCCACCAGGCCCCCACTCATGTCTCCCACCACCCCCACCCACCAGCAGTGCAGGGGCACCCTCCACCAGGCCCCCACTCATGTCTCCCACCACCCCACCCCCCAGCAGTGCAGGGGCAGCCTCCACCAGGCCCCCACTCATGTCTCCCACCACCCCCACCACCCAGCCGCCAGGGGCAGCCTCCACCAGGCCACCACTCATGTCTCCCACCACCCCCACCCCCCAGCCACCAGGGGCAGCCTCCACCAGGCCCCCACTCATGTCTCCCACCACCCCCACCCCCCAGCAGTGCAGGGGCAGCCTCCACCAGGCCCCCACTCATGTCTCCCACCACCCCCACCCCCCAGCAGTGCAGGGGCACCCTCCACCAGGCCCCCACTCATGTCTCCCACCACCCCCACCACCCAGCCACCAGGGGTAGCCTCCACCAGGCCCCCACTCATGTCTCCCACCACCCCCACCCCCCAGCAGTGCAGGGGCACCCTCCACCAGGCCCCCACTCATGTCTCCCACCACCCCCACCCCCCAGCAGTGCAGGGGCACCCTCCACCAGGCCCCCACTCATGTCTCCCACCACCCCCACCCCCCAGCCACCAGGGGCACCCTCCACCAGGCCCCCACTCATGTCTCCCACCACCCCCACCCCCCAGCAGTGCAGGGGCACCCTCCACCAGGCCCACACTCATGTCTCCCACCTCCCCCACCACCCAGCCACCAGGGGCAGCCTCCACCAGGCCCCCACTCATGTCTCCCACCACCCCCACCCCCCAGCCACCAGGGGCAGCCTCCACCAGGCCCCCACCCATGTCTCCCACCACCCCCACCCCCAGCAGTGCAGGGGCAGCCTCCACCAGGTCCTCACAATCCCCAATCATGTGCGTTATGGTCAGCCTCCACAGCCAAAAAGCCTTACCAAGTAACCCATTCATCCACATGGAAATGGAAATTACATGTTACACCCCCAATGTTCATAAAGCTAATGAACCCATGTCCGTCACACACAATGGTTGCAATTGAATGGGAAAACACCCAACATGACATGCATGAAACCAATGAGATGATACCACACAGTGAAGTATGAAAACAAAATTGTATTAAAAAAAATAAGAATGCAAAAGAAGTGAAACAAACTACAATGGCAATGAAAAAAAGATAAGCTGCATGTCCGTTTAAAAAAATAAAAACACCAAATCCGAATCCAAAAAAATGCTGTCCAAAGTCAAATGAAAAATAAAATCAATCCAATGAAGACCTATGTAGAATACTTGCAAGGGTCCATGAGCCCAACTGAACAAAGGAAACCTGCAAAAAACCCTAACTAAAATGCAACTATATACAAAAAGTGGAGCAGTGTCCGTCGACTCCAAATCATAAGAACAAACAAAGGAAAGCTAAAACTAAAGAACTATATACAAAGGTGGCGGGCAAGTCCAGCGGCTCACTCCGTTGTGTACCGGGCCAGGGCATCATCGAACTCCTGTTCGATGTCCCGGAGGCGGTCCTGTTCCATGGCCCCGAGGGTCCGCAGGGACGACGCCGTGTCCTCCTCCAACCCCCTGCGGATTGCCTCGAGGCACTCGGCCCGCCTCAGGGCCCTCCGCATGGAGTTCTCCGCCCTGACCATTGTGAGCCGCGCCTCTTCCGCCCGCCGCCGCTCCGCATCTATGGTGTGGCCCAACTGCTGCCACACGGAAGACACTCTCTGTCCTGGGTCCTCCTGCCCTCCGGCCGATGCCTGCCCCTCCGATGTCGAAGGCCCCGAGCCTTCATGGCTCCCACCATGTTGCTGCTGCTGCTCTGCCTCTGCCCGTGAACTGACTCCTGCTGCCTGCACATCCTCCGCCGGCTGGGGTGCAGTCGTAGATGTGGCCACCCCTGCTGGACGTCCGACTCCCGACTGTGGCAGGGATGCCTCCTCCACCAGCCTGGCCGCACTGTCAGAGGCAGCTCCACAGGGCACCCAGGTGACTGATGGGTGGGAAGATGGCACAGAGGACGACTGGCGCGTAGGGGGTCCAGTTGAGGAGGGGGTCGGAGCAAGACCCATCAGACGGAGGAATCCGGCCTGGGTGACCTGTCCCAGCAGGCTGACGTGGTCAACGAGCCATTCGAGATGACGTGCAGTCTCTCCATGAAAAGACTGCAGGTCACCTCGCATGGCCCGTTGACGCAACGCCACACCAGCCAGGACAGGCTCAACCCGGACCTGGATAGCCACGTCCGCAGGCAGAGGAAGGCCAGTTGACGTCAGCTCATCCCCTGCCTGAAAACGGGTCTGGACGTAGGCATCCCTGCTGGTGCAAGATGATGCAGGGACAGGATCGGGGACAGGATTGCACACAGGCACCTCCGCGGCGGCCTGTGCTGCCTCCTGTCCCTGGTCCTGTAATGCACCACTAGCACCAGTGGGATCCCCACCTCCAGACCCTGTCTCTGGTGCTTGCACGGCCTCCTCCTCCACCAAACCCCCCACCAACCTGGATGACTCCGTGCCATCTTCCCCTGTTGGGCCCTGTGGGGTCCCAGCTGCCCCTTCTGCTGCCGAGGAGTCCAACTCCAACCTCCGCCTCTTGGACCTCCCCCCGGCAGCTGCGGCCTGGGACGCGGCACCGGACTCCTCACTCCCCGACGAGATGACAACACGGGAGGGGAGCCGGGCCTTGCGTCTCCGGCTGGCGGTGGGATCCCCGCCGCTGTGCTCCACAGCTCCTTCTCCGCCCTCTTCATCAGTTGATGCTGCAGACAGGGAGAAACAAAACACAGGCATCAGGGCACTGTACAATGGACACATACACACATGACAGTTGCACATGAGTGGCATTGGCAAACCTCAGACATGTCATCACAATCCCCAACACACATGTCATTACAACTCGTACACATGAGCCATACCACAGCCATATCGCAACTGCCACCACCATCCCTACACATACAACAGCATGAGCAGCCAAAGGTGAGCCCGACATCACATGCAACACAGGAAGTGCACCACACATGTACACACACCACCACACTTGCATGCATGTGTACACCTCTGCCAAGTGTCGCACTGTTCAGACGGGCATCCATGTCACATCTGCCAATCAGGCTTCCACATACCGCTGTCACATGCATCCATGTTGCATCACTGTTGCACCCTTGTCAAATACACACACATGCACATGTACACAGTGCTGATACATGCAGCCGAAAACAACATACATGCGTGACATCACGGACATGTCTACTTACATACACATTCATCCAAACATGTGTGCCCACACAACTGCATTTGGCATGCAAGCCTACACACACAAGCACCATCCATGTCTCACACATTACAGCCCTCGCATGTGTCAGCCCCACGGCCCTGTACACCCCCACCCATACTCGACCCCATACAAACAGATGTGCAACCTGCACACTACCGAATAATCACCACACGCACTGCTCACAATCAGGATGCATGTACACTCACCGCTCGACTGCAGACGGGTCTGCTTCTCTAGGACCTGGACGTGGAGCGCTGGGGATATGCGTTCCAGGACCCTCATCTGTTCTTCCGACAAGTGGCCCCGGCGCCCCTTGGCATCCACTGCCTTCAAGAGGCGCCGGGCCTTGTTCAGGGTCCTGGACCTGAAGTCCTCCCAGCGCTTCCTGACATGTTGTAAGTCGCGGACTGCCACCCCCTCCGCGTTGATGGCAGTCACGATGTCAGTCCAGATCTGAGTTTGTCCTTCCTTGGCGCGGGAACTTCCGAAGAGGGCATCATACTGCCCCAGGACTTGCTCCACCAGGACACCAACTTCTGTGGCACTGAAGCTGGTGCCCCTCTGCCTCTCTGGCCGGGGGTTGTCAGTGGTCACAGATGGTGTTTGCCCCGACATGACAACCCCAGAGGCAGGAGTGGGTGGGCAACTGGGTCCTGGGGTTGGGCTGTGGTGCGATGGAATCCCAGTCGGGAGTCTTCGGTTCCAGCAGGGGTGGTCACAGCAGCAGCACCCCTGGCTGATGTGCAGGCAGTAAATGGCAGGGCACGTGGGCAGCAGGCAGTCAGGCAGCAGCAGATGACAGGTGGGAGCGTGCTCGGGTCTCTGGGGGGCAGTAGTTCGGCCTTCTGGGCACGAGCGTGGTCTTCCGTGTGCATACGCGTGGCCAGCTTGATACGGAGTGATTTGGCACGTGAAAAATCTGCACGTCAGCGTGTAATTCGAGGAAAGGCCCTTAGCGCGTAAGCGCGTCTGCACGCATACGCATTTTCATTGGACAGAAGGCCCCTCAAGCGCAAGCGCCCCTGTGACGTGACGCGTACAGACGTGCATGCGCATTTCAGCGCGCGTGAAAAAATGCACGTCCGCGTGTAATACGAGGAAAGGGCCATGCGCGTATGCACGGCAGCACGCATATGCGATGTCATTGGACCAAAGGCCCTTAGCGCGTAAAGGCGTCGCCAGCGTATGAGCGTCTATGAAGTCACGTGCACGTAGAATTGGACACACGTTTGAAAATGTTGCGTGTTAAAAAAATGAAAGCCACGTCCCAGTGTCAAAGCGTGTTATTGGTGGGACTGGGCCTAGCGCGTACACGCGGCAGTGACAAAGCGTGTAATTGGTGGAAATGGCCCTAGCGCGTACACGCCGCGTAAGTGACGCTGAACGTGCGGGCCTGTATAAATGGTACGTGTAGAACACCATTTCCTTGTACGTGCTTTTCGTGGAGAGCGAGTGGGTGAATTCTGTACTTCTTGTCGTTTCACACGCGATTTACTTCACGGCGTTTCAAGTTCGTATTCCCTATTACCTCTGATAGCTTTTTCTCTTTTTTCTTTTTTACTGGTTTACTTGGGCCTGTTCCCTCAAACAGTGTTCCCTTCTACTGTTGTCCTGTCTCCTCAGACAGCGTACAAATCTTCTTTTGGTGGGGGTGTTGCCAACCAAACGCGCTCCTTTTTCACGCTCTTTTACCTGGCAGACGGTGAGTCACGCACGTATCTAACATCTGTGCTTGCCCCGTGTGTCGCCTACCCCTTCAGAGGTCATTCTAGGCTCCGTGTGACACGCATACGTTCATTCTTGTGTTACTGGGTGCCACAGCATAGTGCAGGTTTTTCTTTCTGCACACATGGTCTAGGAGGGGTTGCGTGCACGTCATCTCCCTTTTTTGGGGCTCCTGTGCGTAGCGTGACCCGTCATCTTTCCCCAAGGGTTACATTCAGCCTTGCTAGAGCACTAGGGTACAATTACCATCTGGTACCCAACCCCTTTGACCCCCAATTGCCCAGGACAATAGTTTACAGCCACTCCCATACGCACATTAACATCAGTGCCATGGCTGGGAGGCGAGGATTCCGTAAGGGTGGCAAAGGTGGAAGAGCCACAAGTGGTGGCCGTGGTGGATCCGGTAGGGGATGTGGTCGTTACTTGCAGGGTGAGCCTGTCCCCCCATGTGTGGAGGACCAGTCAAGGGCACCCATAATCCCCCCCTCCCCCCCTCCCGTTGAGGCTGATGTGGCTGACACCATCCATGCTCAGCCCTTGTTGGACCAGCCCATTGTGGCACCAGACCTGGCTGACTCCATGGCTGACTTCCAGGTCAGCAGGCCTATGACACGTGCGCTGGTGCACGTTGATGTCATCATGCCACGTGCATCTGGGGCAGCAAGGTCATCTGCTGCCCCAAGTAGGCAGGGCGGAGAGGCTGCAGGGGCAGCTGCAACTCCATCCACCCCAGCTCTCACACACCCAGCCAGGACAGTGTCGGTCCTAGTCCATCCTGCTGACATTCCCCCTGACACCATTACACTTGAGCCAATGCCTGCACCAACTCCCATGCTGAGTGTGCAATCCCACACTCCTGATACAGAGTCCACCAGGGCTCCTGCCCCTAGTGTCCAGAGTGGCGCAGGACACTCAGGATCACCACCACCTTCCAAGCGGAAGAGGAAGAGTGCTCGTCCGGCACAGGCTGATGCCCCAGACATGGCTACACAGTCCGGCCCGTCGAGGAAGCCCAGCTTCACGGATGACGAACTGAATACACTTGTCGAGTATGTGTCCGCACATGATAACGAGATGGTCATTGTTGCAGGATCCAAGACCACACCTGCACAACGCTAGGCACACTGGCAGACCGTTGCGGACATCGTAAGTGCCCTTGGAATAGTGAGGCGCACAGCCAATGATTGCTATAAGCGCTGGAATGACCTAAAGCGCAGGGCAAAGAATAAGCTGGCCTCAAGTCATGCCGCAACTCTAGTGACTGGAGGTGGGTCTCCAGTAGTAGACATGGAACTCACTCCACATGAGTCAGTCGCTGGGACCTACGTCACGGAGGAACAGATCCAAGGCGTGCGAGATCTGATTGATTATGAGGCATTGTCCGGTGAGTGCACATGCATGTGTGTGTCATCCATGTGCATGGTGTGTGTGTGAGGGCTTCTGTTTGTGTGCCAGGTGAGAGTGTGTGCGCCTGAGTCATATGGGTCAGCCATGTGCTTCATGCAATACATCCTGCGCAGCTGCATTTGGCCATAGCAGTATCCCTTCTGCCAACAGTAGACATCTAGCCCAACTGCACGCCAGTTGCCCTTGAAGTGTCACCTTGCCACAACATTGTTGCTTATTTTTCACTGTTCATTCAGTCAGATTGTTTGCATTCCACCACTTTCACTAGGCATTTCGCAGTCCTCTAGTCACATGTCTGACATGGCTATGGTAAAGTGGAGTGACTTTGTTACCTGGATATCATTTGTTCACACATGTCCCTGTGCAATTGGACCATTTTGGACTGGCAGCTCCAGGTGAAAAATCTGACCTGTTTGAATTAGAAAAGCTATTACATGCGGGAACTGGACTGAATGAATAGGTGCTGCCCTCCTCTCCATCTTCACTCAATAGCAATGGTACATGCCATCTGTGTGATGGCATGTGTGTTTCACCTGGCAATCACAGGCCAATGTGTGATGCCACTGCCAGGCAGCATGCAGAAAATGTGTTCATCTTGGTGTCATCAATGTGTGCCATTTGCCTCCCCTTCATACGCAGTGAGGGTGCATGCATGGGAGGGTTTTAGTCATGTGGGACATGTGTCAATCAAGTACTGGTTCTCTTGCTTCTCAGCCCTCATTGTGTGCCATGGTGCTAATGCCTGTTTCCATTTCTTTGTTTGTATGTCTTTGCAAGGGAAGACGCACCTGATACTGCTGGGGTTGTGGAGATGGTGCAGACCCAGGAGGGGTCCGAGGGCTGACCAACCACCAGTGAGGGACGTGGTGTGGTGGTGGGTGAGAACCCACAAGTGCTGCAGGTCCTGCTCTCAAGGTGTGTCTCTGGCTGCACCTCCCCCGAGCTGTACTCAGGTGTTGATTCGGATGATGAGACCTACGTGCCGTCGCAGGTGAGTGTTCCAGGGAGGGATTCTGTTCTGTCCCACCCACCTGCACCTTTGGTGGTTACGGATGCAGGGTCACACTCCGCGACATCTGATCCTGTTCCGGGGCCAGCAGATCAGAGGGGGAATGCAGTCCTGCAGCCTCAGGCAGTGCCGGCACAGCAAGGCGCAGTTCGCCTTGCCCCAGACAGGTGTGGTGCCCGCCGACGTGGTGGCCGTACGCCACCTGGCAATACCGCATGGGAGCAATCCATTTACGGTATGGCAACCCAAAAGGCAGCATCATCCGAGATGATGGCTCAGGCCATGGATAGGGTGGCCACTTCCATTGTCCCCCCTGAAAGGCTGATGGAGCGACTACAGCAGGCAACCGACTCCATCTGCCAGTCACACAGGGAGGACATGTTGGCGTCCAACAGGGACAGGCGGGCGGCACTGGCGACTCTGCAGGAGGCCATCTCCATAGAGTCCCAGGGCCACAGGGAAGCCCTGAGGCAGGAGCTCCTTCACCTCAGGACGACTCTTGTTGAGCTTGAGGCTTCAACACACCAAAGGACAGAACTGCAGCTGGAGCGTCTCACCCGTACGCTCTCAGCTGAGATGCAGGCAACGAGGGCGGAGGTCCGGGCATCCCGTGAGTTGTTGCATGGGGACCTCCGCACACTCATCCTCCAGAACGAGACCTACCACACCCGCATGCTTGCAGCCATGGAGGAGCAGACTAGGGCCTTGCGTGGGCTGCCTCCCATAGTGCAACCACCTCCGGATGCAGCTGCACAGGGTGATAATAGTGACAGCAGTGATACTCCCACAATAGGGTAGCCGTGTGGGCCATGAGCCCATGGAGGTGTTTTTTTTCCCAGGATCCACACAGGTGGGTTTTGGTGTGCACCCTGTCCTCGGACCTCCTGGGTGGCCTCCCCAACCCCCCCGGGCCCATCAATGGCCATTTTTGATTTTTTTTTATTTTTATTTTTATTTTTATTTTTATTTTTATTTTTCCCAATTTTTTTGGGACAATTTGTTGCCTTCCGTGGTTCCTGTGGGCATACGCTGCATTGTGGCTGGGCACATGCAGGCTTGTCATGTATTTGGTACAGATGCTTGGGTTTGAGTCACACACACCCCTCCTGCTTCCCGTTTCCATGGGCTTGCAAAGAGTGTGCCCAAGTGACATTGACGTACATGGTGACATTGGACTCCCACTACATGTGTGGGTAGTCTAGTCAATACTGTGTATACATTCCTAGTGCATATTGCTGTTGTGTTGTACACTGCATGTTGCATTGATGTGTAACTCATCATCTGTGTCTACCTCCCAATTTGCAGTTCCCTTCCTCATGTCTACACAAGGCCCTCTAGTTTGGAGATGGGGTCCATGTTGGCAGCAGTGCACCTACAACTCTACATGGCGCCAACACTGCACAGTTGGTAGTGGTGGGAGTGCAGGCATTTCCAGGTGGTGAGACTACTAATTTATTACATTTGTGATGTCATGTTAATGGTAGTACCTGCTCAAGTTTGTTGTTGGTCCTGCATTACTGTGAGCATTTCAGGTGTTGCAAGTTTCAATTAGGGACACTGTACATTGTGACACTAGTGTCATGTTGTGGGGATTACTTTGTTTACCTGCAAATAGCATGACATGGTACGGTGTGTCGTGTGGCGGTGCTGGGGATGGGTTGGCTGACATGGCACTGTCCTCTTGTTGCATTTTGCAAGTGGGTATTCATTTTAGCTGCTTGAATCTGTTTCTTCACAAAACTGCATTGGTGGTGTCTGTGTGGGTAGGGATGCACACATTGTAACACTGCCAGGTGAACAATCTCAGGCTGATATGGTTTTCACGGTTGATTCTCCAGACATTCAGGATCAGTGTCAGGTTGAGTCATCATTGATTGTCAGATGGAATGTGCCAGGGCAGCGTGCACTCCACAGGGGTGTGATTTCTATGTGAAGTAATTAGCCACTAGCTGTGTACGGGCTGCCTCCCCCCGTGCCCTTTCCCCTCCCATGCGCAGCGGCTGTGCATGTGGTTGGGGATGTGGGGCCACCACCATGTCCACGGCCAGGCCCCGGCGTGTTGCAACATTGTGCAGGACACATGCTGCCACTATGATCCTGCACACTACTGGGGGAGCGTACAACAGCTGCCCGTCAGAACAGTCAAGGGAGCGAAAGCGTGACTTTAGCACTCCGAATGTGCGCTCCACTATGCCCCGGGTTGTAATGTGGGCTGTGTTATACCTTACCTGGGGTGGCGTGGTGGGGTTCCGAATTGGCGTCATCATGTGGGGGCTGAGAGGGTAGGCACTGTCCCCTGTGGAGGTGGTGATTGGTGGGGTTGTGACGTTGCTCAGTATCTGACATGCATGCATGTGCAGCAGCATTCATACTCACCAAGCAGCCATGTATCGCCATGTCGCCCAGCTTCTAGGTCCCGGCTTAGGGTGGACATTCGGTAAATGAAGCTGTCGTGGGTGGAGCCGGGATAGTTGGCATATACTGAGGTGATGATTCCCTTGGCATTACATACTACCTGCACGTTGATGGAATGCCCGTGCTTGCGGTTCCTATAGATGTGCTCTGATGCCCTGGGGGGACGTAGAGCCACATGGGTGCAGTCGATGGCACCTAGCACTTTGGGGAATCGTGCCACACCGTAAAAATCCAGGGCAGCAGCATGCCTTTCTGCAGGTGTTCTGGGCAGGTATATGTGCCTGCGGACTGATGGGCGTGCAGTGATGATGTTCAAGACCTGGTGTAGGCAGCGTGACTGGGTGGCCTGTGATACCCCACCCACTATGGCACTTGTCCGCTGAAATGATCCAGTGGCTAAGAAGTGCAGTACATTGAGGACCTTCTCCAGGGGGCTGAGTGCTTGGGAGCACAGGGTGGGTGATGTGAGGTCATCCTCCCACTCACTCACCAGGTCCAGTATTATGTGTGGTGGAAACCTGTACCTCCCATACACCTGGTCATCAGGTATCCCGAAAAGGCTGGTTCTGGGTGTGAATATTCTGGCTCTGACTATCCTCCTCCTCCTCCTTTGGTAGCCCACGCCCACTGCTGCTAGGAACGGTATGTTCATCCTGGGTCTGAGCTTGTTATTTTGTTAGCGTGCAAATTTATGCGTTGCGCGTGTTGTAGGCGAGCGTGTGACCCGCGCACCCCTGAAATCCAGTACCCAGTCCAATAGCGTGTGGAAATTCCCGCGCACCCCGGGATACAGGTGCACTGACGTACTTGCGTGTGTAAGTGCCCGCGCACCCCTGATATACACGTACATAGGCCAATCGCGTGTACGCGCACTTTTGTCCAATTACAAGCGATGACACTCTGACGTGCTGTCCAATTACACGCGATGACACTCTGACGTGCAGTCTTTCCACGTGTGCTCTGTCATCACGTGCTGTGTGGGAAACACCCGTGCGGGTCACGTCACAGACGCGCTTACGCGCTGAGGGCCTTTGGTCCAATAGAATCGCTTATGCGTGCTGACGCGCTTACGCGCTAAGGGCCTTTCCTCGAATTTCACGCTGATGTGCAGGATTTTCACGTGCCAAATCACTCCGTATCAAGCTGGCCACGCGAAAACACACGGAAGACCACGCTCGTGCCCAGAAGGCCGAATTACTGCCCCCCAGTGCCCCGAGCAGCCTCCCACGTGCCATCTGCTGCTGCCTGCCTGCCTGCCTGCCTGCTGCCACCGTGCCCTGCCATTTGGTGCCTGCACATCAGCCATCTGCAGGGGTCCAGTTGCTGTGTCCACCCCTGCTGGAACTGAAGACTCCCGACTGGGATTACATCGCTCCACAGCCCAGCCCCAGGACCCAGTTGCCCACCCACACCTGCATCTGGGGTTGCCATGTCGGGCACTTCCACATCTGGCACCAGTGGCAACCCCAGGCCAGAGGGGCAGAGGGGCACCAGCTTCACTGCCACCGAAGTTGGTGTCCTGGTGGAGCATGTCCTGGGGCAGTATGATGCCCTCTTTGGATCGTCCCGCGCCAGCAAGGAAGGACGGGAGAGGATCTGGGCCGACTGTGTGGTTGCCATCAACGCGGAGGGGGTGGCAACCCGCGACGTCCAGAAGATCAAGAAGCGCTGGGAGGACTTGAGGTCCAGAACCCTCGTGAAGGCCTGGCGCCTCGTGGAGGGGGGCTGGGGCCGCATGAGTTCCATCCAGATGAGGGTCCTGGAACGCGTACGCCCAGCGCTCCACGCCCAGATCCTTGAGAGGGAGACCCGTCTGGAGTTGAGCGGTAAGTGTCCAAGCATTGCTGTGTGAGACAGGGCATGTTGCGGTGTGCTGGTTGTCTGATACTTGCCTGTATGTGTGACATAGGCCATGTATGCATGTATGTGTGCAGGGACATCATGGTAATGCATGTGCGACCAGTGATGTGTGAAACACATGGTTGTTGCATGTGTTTAAATGCCACATGGGGAGCCCTATGCAGATTTTAGACATGAGAGCATGCCAGTCTCTGTTGCTGGACATGGGTGGGGGTGAGGGATGGGTGCTGATGGCAGGTACATATATGGTAGCCATGTCTGTGTGCCTGACCTGCGTGTCTGTCTTGTGCATGCCATGGATGCATGACACATGTGTGTGACAATGCACAGATTCACTGATGCAGCCTAGTTACCCTTGTATCCGCTGTGTTTGGGGTGTATGGGGCCAGATGGATGTGACTGAGGTGAAGTGTGTGCATGTGATAGGCATGACCCATGATGCATGTGAGTTCCATATCATTGTATGTTTCAAGAGTCCATTGGACATGTATGGAAATGTCCATGGCATGCACCATGCCTGTTACTGTGTGTGTTTTGCCTGGACTGACCCATGTGTTGTGGAGGGACATGATGGAAGTATACTTTGACAGTGGTACTCATCTGCTATTGCTTCCCGTCTAGGGGACCATTGTACAGTACCCTGATGCTTGTGTTCTTTGTCTCCCTCTACGCAGTGGCTAGTGAAGAAGAGGGCGGAGACGGCGCTGTGGAGCAAGGCGGCGGGGATGCCCCCACGGCTGCAGCGGAAGGGGTGGGTGATCCCCCACAGGGGCCTGCCATGGTGGAAGATGGTGAGGAGCCATCCAGGTTGGTGGTTTCCACAGAGGAGGAGGAGGCCGCCACAGGGGCACACATGGGGCCTGGTGGGGGCATCCCTGCTGGTGCAAGTGGTGCAGTCCAGGGCCAGGGGCAGGAGGCAGCACAGGTCATCGTGGAGGGGCCTGTGCATGTCGCTGTCCCTGACCCTGTGAGTGCACCACCATGCACCAGCAGGGTTGCCCCGTCCCAGGCCCGTCCGCAGGTAGAGGGGATGTCCATGTCACCTGACTCCCCTCCACCTGCGGACGAGGGGACCCGTGTCCGTATGGAGAAGGTCCTGATTGGGGTTGCGATGCGCGCGGGTGCAATTTGTGATGACGTGCGTGCTTCCCGGGAGGAGCACGCACATCATCACGAAGAGCCCCGTGCCGATGTGGCCCAATTGGGATCTTCCATGTTCGGGGGTTTCCTGCATGTGTCGGCCAATCTGGTGGCCCTCTCCTCCTCTGTGGAGGCTATAAGCCAGTTGTTCTCCTTGCCGTCTTCCGGCCCAGATGCCACCAGGGCCCCCTGTGGACCTGCCCTGACCTATGCAGCCAGCTCGGTGGGGATCCCATCCCTGCCACAGTCGGGAGTCGGAGGTCAAGCAGGGGTGGACACCACAGCAACTGTACCCCAGCAGATGGAGGATGTGCCGGCATCATCAGGCAGGGCACGTGCACGACGGCGTCGGTGGATTCCATCAGCCTGGATGCCGTCGTGCTGGCAGAGGTAGTTGCGTCGGAGGCAGCAGCAGAGTCAACGTGGGAGGCATCATGGCTCAGGGCCTTCAACATCGGAGGGGCAGGCATCGGCCGGAGGGCAGGAGGACCCAGGACAGGAAGTGTCTTCCGTGTGGCTGCGGTTGGGCCAGCAGATAGGTGCGGAGCGGCGGCGGGCGGAAGAGGAGCGGCTCACGATGGTCAGGGCGGAGAACTCCATGCGGAGGGCCCTGAGGCGGGCCGAGTGCCTCGAGGAAATCCGCAGGGGGTTGGAGGAGCAGATGGCGTCGTCCCTGCGGACCCTCGGGGCCATGGAACAGGACCGCCTCCGGGACATAGACGAGGAGTTTGATGATGCCCTGGCCCGGAACACTACGGAGTGAGCCGCTGGACTTGCCCGCCGCCTTTGTATATAGTTCTTTAGTTTTAGGTTTCCTTTGTTTATTCTTATGATTTGGAGTCGACGGACACAGCTCCACTTTTTGTATATAGTTGCTTTTTTGTTAGGGTTTTTAGTAGGTTTCCTTTGTTCAGTTGGGCTCATGGACCCTTGGATATTGTGTACATAGTTCTTCATTGGATTGTTTTATTTTTTAATTTTATTTTTTCTTCTCCATGGAGCAATGGTGTTTGGATTTTATTTTTTTTCTGTCGGATTGATTTCATTTTTAATGTGACTTTGAAGTACATTTGTTTTGGATTTTGTGTTTTTCATTTTTTGGGACGGACATGCACCTTTTCTTTTTTTCATTGGCATTGTAGTTTGTTTCATTTCAATTGCATTCATATTTTTTAAATACATTTTTGTTTTCATACTTCACTGTGTGGTATCATCTTATTGGTTTCATGCATGTTGGGTGTTTTCAAATTCATTTGCAACCATTGTGTGTGACAAACATGGGTTCATTTGCTTTATGTACGTTGGGGGTGTAACATGTAATTTTCATTTCCATGTGGGTGAATGGGTTACTTGGTAGGGCCTTTTGGCTGTGGAGGCTGACCATTACACACATGGTTGGTGATTGTGAGGACCTGGGTGCAGGGGGACATGAGTGGGGGCCTGGTGGAGGGTGCCCCTGCAGTGCTGGGGGGTGGGGGTGGTGGGAGACATGAGTGGGGGCCTGGTGGAGGGTGCCCCTGCACTGCTGGGGGGTGGGGGTGGTGGGAGACATGAGTGGGGGCCTGGTGGAGGGTGCCCCTGCACTGCTGGGGGGTGGGGGTGGTGGGAGACATGAGTGGGGGCCTGGTGGAGGCTGCCCCTGGATGCTGGGGGGTGGGGGTGGTGGGAGACATGAGTGGGGGCCTGGTGGAGGGTGCCCCTGCACTGCTGGGGGGTGGGGGTGGTGGGAGACATGAGTGTGGGCCTGGTGGAGGGTGCCCCTGCACTGCTGGGGGGTGGGGGTGGTGGGAGACATGAGTGGGGGCCTGGTGGGGGCTGCCCATGGTGGCTGGGGGGTGGGGGTTGCAGGGGGACATGAGTGGAGACCTGGTGGAGGGTGCCCCTGCACTGCTGGGGGGTGGGGGTGGTGGGAGACATGAGTGTGGGCCTGGTGGAGGGTGCCCCTGCACTGGTGGGGGGTGGGGGTGGTGGGAGACATGAGTGGGGGGCTGGTGGGGGCTGCCCATGGTGTCTGGGGGGTGGGGGTGGGTGGGAGACATGAGTGGGGGCCTGGTGGGGGCTGCCCATGGTGGCTGGGGGGTGGGGTGGGTGGGAGACATGAGTGGGGTCCTGGTGGGGGCTGCCCATGGTGGCTGGGGGGTGGGGGTGGGTGGGAGACATGAGTGGGGGCCTGGTGTAGGCTGCCCCTGGTGGCTGGGGGGTGGGGGTGGTGGGAGACTTGAGTGGGGGCCTGGTGGAGGGTGCCCCTGCACTGCTGGGGGGTGGGGGTGGTGGGAGACATGAGTGGGGGCCTGGTGGAGGGTGCCCCTGCACTGCTGGGGGGGGGGTGGTGGGAGACATGAGTGGGGGCCTGGTGGAGGGTGCCCCTGCACTGCTGGGGGGTGGGGGTGGTGGGAGACATGAGTGGGGGCCTGGTGGAGGCTGCCCCTGGATGCTGGGGGGTGGGGGTGGTGGGAGACATGAGTGGGGGCCTGGTGGAGGGTGCCCCTGCACTGCTGGGGGGTGGGGGTGGTGGGAGACATGAGTGTGGGCCTGGTGGAGGGTGCCCCTGCACTGCTGGGGGTTGGGGGTGGTGGGAGACATGAGTGGGGGCCTGGTGGGGGCTGCCCATGGTGGCTGGGGGGTGGGGGTTGCAGGGGGACATGAGTGGAGACCTGGTGGAGGGTGCCCCTGCACTGCTGGGGGGTGGGGGTGGTGGGAGACATGAGTGTGGGCCTGGTGGAGGGTGCCCCTGCACTGGTGGGGGGTGGGGGTGGTGGGAGACATGAGTGGGGGCCTGGTGGAGGCTGCCCCTGGTGGCTGGGGGGTGGGGGTGGTGGGAGACATGAGTGGGGGCCTGGCGGAGGGTGCCCCTGCACTGCTGGGGGGTGGGGGTGGTGGGAGACATGAGTGGGGGCCTGGTGGAGGGTGCCCCTGCACTGCTGGGGGTTGGGGGTGGTGGGAGACATGAGTGGGGGCCTGGTGGGGGCTGCCCATGGTGGCTGGGGGGTGGGGGTGGTGGGAGACATGAGTGGGGGCCTGGTGGAGGGTGCCCCTGCACTGCTGGGGGGTGGGGGTGGTGGGAGACATGAGTGGGGGCCTGGTGGAGGGTGCCCCTGCACTGCTGGGGGGTGGGGGTGGTGGGAGACATGAGTGGGGGCCTGGTGGAGGCTGCCCCTGCACAGCTGGGGGGTGGGGCTGGTGGGAGACATGAGTGGGGGCCTGGTGGGGGCTGCCCATGGTGGCTGGGGGGTGGGGGTGGGTGGGAGACATGAGTGGGGGCCTGGTAGAGGCTGCCCCTGGTGGCTGTGGGATGGGGGTGGTGGGAGACATGAGTGGGGGCCTGGTGGGGGCTGCCCATGGTGGCTGGGGGGTGGGGGTGGGTGGGAGACATGAGTGGGGGCCTGGTGGAGGCTGCCCCTGGTGGCTGGGGGGTGGGGGTGGTGGGAGACATGAGTGGGGGCCTGGTGGAGGGTGCACCTGCACTGCTGGGGGGTGGGGTGGTGGGAGACATGAGTGGGGGCCTGGTGGAGGGTGCCCCTGCACTGCTGGGGGGTGGGGGTGGTGGGAGACATGAGTGTGGGCTTGGTGGAGGCTGCCCCTGCACTGCTGGGCGGTGGGGGTGGTGGGAGACATGAGTGGGGGCCTGGTGGGGGCTGCCCATGGTGGCTAGGGGGTGGGGGTGCAGGGGGACATGAATGGGGGCCTGGTGGAGGGTGCCCCTGCACTGCTGGGGTGTGGGGGTGATAGGGGACATGAGTGGGGGACTGGTGGGGGCTGCCCATGGTGGCTGGGGGGTGGGTGTGGCAGGGGGACATGATTGGGGGCCTGGTGGGGGCTGCCCATGGTGGCTGGGGGGTGGGGGTGGTGGGAGACATGAGTGGGGGCCTGGTGGAGGGTGCCCCTGCACTGCTGGGGGGTGGGGGTGGTGGGAGACATGAGCGGGGGCCTGGTGGGGGCTGCCCATGGTGGCTGGGAGGTGGGGGTGGGTGGGAGACATGAGTGGGGGCCTGGTGGGGGCTGCCCATGGTGGCTGGGGGGTGGGGGTGGTGGGAGACATGAGTGGGGGCCTGGTGGAGGCTGCCCCTGGTGGCGGGGGGGTGGGGTGATAGGGGCCATGAGTGGGGGACTGGTGGAGGGTGCCCCTGGATGCTGGGGGGTGGGGGTGCAGGGGGACATGAGTGAGAGCCTGGTGGAGGGTGCCCCTGGTGGCTGGGGGGTGGGGGTGGTGGGAGACATGAGTGTGGGCCTGGTGGAGGGTGCCCCTGCACTGCTGGGGGGTGGGGGTAGTGGGAGACATGAGTGGGGGCCTGGTGGAGGGAGCCCCTGCACTGCTGGGGGGTGGTGGGAGACATGAGTGTGGGCCTGGTGGAGGCTGCCCCTGCACTGCTGGAGGGTGGGGGTGGTGGGAGACATGAGTGGGGGCCTGGTGGGGGCTGCCCATGGTGGCTGGGGGGTGGGGGTGCAGGGGGACATGAGTTGGGGCCTGGTGGAGGGTGCCCCTGCACTGCTGGGGGGTGGGGGTGATAGGGGACATGAGCGGGGGCCTGGTGGGGGCTGCCCATGGTGGCTGGGGGGTGGGAGTGGCAGGGGGACATGAGTGGGGGCCTGGTGGGGGTTGCCCATGGTGGCTGGGGGGTGGTGGGAGACATGAGTGGGGGCCTGGTGGAGGGTGCCCCTGCACTGCTGGGGGGTGGGGGTGGTGGGAGACATGAGTGGTGGCCTGGTGCAGGCTGCCCATGGTGGCTGGGGGGTGGGGGTGGGTGGGAGACATGAGTGGGTGGCTGGTGGGGGCTGCCCATGGTGGCTGGGGGGTGGGGGTGGTCGGAGACATGAGTGGGGGCCTGGTGGAGGCTGCCCCTGGTGGCGGGGGGGTGGGGGTGATAGGGGCCATGAGTGGGGGCCTGGTGGAGGGTGCCCCTGGATGCTGGGGGGTGGGGGTGCAGGGGGACATGAGTGGGGGCCTGGTGGAGGGTGCCCCTGGTGGCTGGGGGGTGGGGGCGGTGGGAGACATGAGTGTGGGCCTGGTGGAGGGTGCCCCTGCAGTGCTGGGGGGTGGGGGGGTGGGAGACATGAGTGGGGGCCTGGTGGAGGGTGCCCCTGCACTGCTGGGGGGTGGGGGTGGTGGGAGACATGAGTGGGTGCCTGGTGGAGGCTGCACCTGGTGGCGGGGGGGTGGGGGTGATAGGGGCCATGAGTGGGGGCCTGGTGGAGGGTGCCCCTGGATGCTGGGGGGTGGGGGTGCAGGGGGACATGAGTGGGGGCCTGGTGGAGGGTGCCCCTGCACTGCAGGGGGTGGGGGTGATAGGGGACATGAGTGGGGGCCTGGTGGGGGCTGCCCATGGTGGCTGGGGGGTGGGGGTGGTGGGAGACATGAGTGGGGGCCTGGTGGAGGGTGCCCCTGCACTGCTGGGGGGTGGGGGTGGTGAGAGACATGGGTGGGGGCCTGGTGGAGGGTGCCCCTTGTGGCTGGGTGGTGGGGTGGTGGGAGACATGAGTGGGGGCCTGGTGGAGGCTGCCCCTGGTGGCTGGGGGGTGGGGGTGGTGGGAGACATGAGTTGGGGCCTGGTGGTGGCTGCCCCTGCACTGCTGGGGGTGGGGGTGGTGGGAGACATGAGTGAGGGCCTGGTGGAGGGTGCCCCTGCAGTGCTGGGGGGTGGGGGTGGTGGGAGACATGAGTGGGGGCCTGGTGGAGGGTGCCCCTGGATGCTGGGGGTTGGGGGTGCAGGGGGACATGAGTGGGGGCCTGGTGGAGGGTGCCCCTGGATGCTGGGGGGTGGGGGTGGTGGGAGACATGAGTGGGGGCCTGGTGGAGGGTGCCCCTGGTGGCTGGGGGGTGGGGGTGGTGGGAGACATGAGTGGGGGCCTGGTGGAGGGTGCACCTGCAGTGCTGGGGGGTGGGGTTGGTGGGGGGAGACATGAGTGGGGGCCTGGTGGGGGCTGCCCATGGTGGCTGGGGGGTGGGGGTGGCAGGGGGACATGAGTGGGGGCCTGGTGGGGGCTGCCCATGGTGGCTGGGGGGTGGCGATGGTGGAAGACATGTGTGGGGTCCTGGTGGAGGGTGCCCATGGATGCTGGGGGGTGGGGGTGGTGGGAGACATGAGTGTGGGCCTGGTGGAGGGTGCCCCTGCACTGCTGGGGGGTGGGGGTGGTGGGAGACATGAGTGGGGGCCTGGTGGGGGCTGCCCATGGTGGCTGGGGGGTGGGGGTTGCAGGGGACATGAGTGTAGACCTGGTGGAGGGTGCCCCTGCACTGCTGGGGGGTGGGGGTGGTGGGAGACATGAGTGTGGGCCTGGTGGAGGGTGCCCCTGCACTGGTGGGGGGTGGGGGTGGTGGGAGACATGAGTGGGGGGCTGGTGGGGGCTGCCCATGGTGTCTGGGGGGTGGGGGTGGGTGGGAGACATGAGTGGGGGCCTGGTGGGGGCTGCCCATGGTGGCTGGGGGGTGGGGTGGGTGGGAGACATGAGTGGGGTCCTTTTGGGGGCTGCCCATGGTGGCTGGGGGGTGGGGGTGGGTGGGAGACATGAGTGGGGGCCTGGTGTAGGCTGCCCCTGGTGGCTGGGGGGTGGGGGTGGTGGGAGACATGAGTGGGGGCCTGGTGGAGGGTGCCCCTGCACTGCTGGGGGGTGGGGGTGGTGGGAGACATGAGTGGGGGCCTGGTGGAGGGTGCCCCTGCACTGCTGGGGGGTGGGGGTGGTGGGAGACATGAGTGGGGGCCTGGTGGAGGGTGCCACTGCACTGCTGGGGGGTGGGGGTGGTGGGAGACATGAGTGGGGGCCTGGTGGAGGCTGCCCCTGGATGCTGGGGGGTGGGGGTGGTGGGAGACATGAGTGGGGGCCTGGTGGAGGGTGCCCCTGCACTGCTGGGGGGTGGGGGTGGTGGGAGACATGAGTGTGGGCCTGGTGGAGGGTGCCCCTGCACTGCTGGGGGTTGGGGGTGGTGGGAGACATGAGTGGGGGCCTGGTGGGGGCTGCCCATGGTGGCTGGGGGGTGGGGGTTGCAGGGGGACATGAGTGGAGACCTGGTGGAGGGTGCCCCTGCACTGCTGGGGGGTGGGGGTGGTGGGAGACATGAGTGTGGGCCTGGTGGAGGGTGCCCCTGCACTGGTGGGGGGTGGGGGTGGTGGGAGACATGAGTGGGGGGCTGGTGGGGACTTCCCATGGTGTCTGGGGGGTGGGGGTGGGTGGGAGACATGAGTGGGGGCCTGGTGGGGGCTGCCCATGGTGGCTGGGGGGTGGGGTGGGTGGGAGACATGAGTGGGGTCCTGGTGGGGGCTGCCCATGGTGGCTGGGGGGTGGGGGTGGGTGGGAGACATGAGTGGGGGCCTGGTGTAGGCTGCCCCTGGTGGCTGGGGGGTGGGGGTGGTGGGAGACATGAGTGGGGGCCTGGTGGAGGGTGCCCCTGCACTGCTGGGGGGTGGGGGTGGTGGGAGACATGAGTGGGGGCCTGGTGGAGGGTGCCCCTGCACTGCTGGGGGGTGGGGGTGGTGGGAGACATGAGTGGGGGCCTGGTGGAGGCTGCCCCTGGTGGCTGGGTGGTGGGGGTGGTGGGAGACATGAGTGGGGGCCTGGCGGAGGGTGCCCCTGCACTGCTGGGGGGTGGGGGTGGTGGGAGACATGAGTGGGGGCCTGGTGGAGGGTGCCCCTGCACTGCTGGGGGGTGGGGGTGGTGGGAGACATGAGTGGGGGCCTGGTGGAGGCTGCCCCTGCACAGCTGGGGGGTGGGGGTGGTGGGAGACATGAGTGGGGGCCTGTTGGGGGCTGCCCATGGTGGCTGGGGGGTGGGGGTGGGTGGGAGACATGAGTGGGGGCCTGGTAGAGGCTGCCCCTGGTGGCTGTGGGATGGGGGTGGTGGGAGACATGAGTGGGGGCCTGGTGGAGGGTGCCCCTGCACTGCTGGGGGGTGGGGGTGGTGGGAGACATGAGTGGGGGCCTGGTGGAGGCTGCCCCTGCACAGCTGGGGGGTGGGGGTGGTGGGAGACATGAGTGGGGGCCTGGTGGGGGCTGCCCATGGTGGCTGGGGGGTGGGGGTGGGTGGGAGACATGAGTGGGGGCCTGGTAGAGGCTGCCCCTGGTGGCTGTGGGATGGGGGTGGTGGGAGACATGAGTGGGGGCCTGGTGGAGGATGCCCCTGCACTGCTGGGGGGTGGGGGTGGTGGGAGACATGAGTGGGGGCCTGGTGGAGGGTGCCCCTGCACTGCTGGGGGGTGGGGGTGGTGGGAGACATGAGTGTGGGTCTGGTGGAGGGTGCCCCTCCACTGCTGGGGGGTGGGGGTGGTGGGAGACATGAGTGGGGGCCTGGTAGGGGCTGCCCATGGTGGCTGCGGGGTGGGGGTGGGTGGGAGACATGAGTGGGGGCCTGGTGGGGGCTGCCCACGGTGGCTGGGGGGTGGGGGTGGGTGGGAGACATGAGTGGGGGCCTGGTGGGGGCTGCCCATGGTGGCTGGGGGGTGGGGGTGGGTGGGAGACATGAGTGGGGGCCTGGTGGAGGCTGCCCCTGGTGGCTGGGGGGTGGGGGTGGTGGGAGACATGAGTGGGGGCCTGGTGGAGGGTGCCCCTGCACTGCTGGGGGGTGGGGTGGTGGGAGACATGTGTGGGGGCCTGGTGGAGGGTGCCCCTGCACTGCTGGGGGGTGGGGGTGGTGGGAGACATGAGTGTGGGCTTGGTGGAGGCTGCCCCTGCACTGCTGGGCGGTGGGGGTGGTGGGAGACATGAGTGGGGGCCTGGTGGGGGCTGCCCATGGTGGCTAGGGGGTGGGGGTGCAGGGGGACATGAGTGGGGGCCTGGTGGAGGGTGCCCCTGCACTGCTGGGGTGTGGGGGTGATAGGGGACATGAGTGGGGGACTGGTGGGGGCTGCCCATGGTGGCTGGGGGGTGGGTGTGGCAGGGG
This sequence comes from Ambystoma mexicanum, assembly GCF_040938575.1. Classification (NCBI taxonomy): domain Eukaryota; kingdom Metazoa; phylum Chordata; class Amphibia; order Caudata; family Ambystomatidae; genus Ambystoma; species Ambystoma mexicanum. The sequence goes on from NC_090936.1 coordinate 724,928,148, forward strand.
GACATGATTGGGGGCCTGGTGGGGGCTGCCCATGGTGGCTGGGGGGTGGGGGTGGTGGGAGACATGAGTGGGGGCCTGGTGGAGGGTGCCCCTGCACTGCTGGGGGGTGGGGGTGGTGGGAGACATGAGTGGGGGCCTGGTGGAGGGTGCCCCTGCACTGCTGGGGTGTGGGGGTGATAGGGGACATGAGTGGGGGACTGGTGGGGGCTGCCCATGGTGGCTGGGGGGTGGGTGTGGCAGGGGGACATGATTGGGGGCCTGGTGGGGGCTGCCCATGGTGGCTGGAGGGTGGGGGTGGTGGGAGACATGAGTGGGGGCCTGGTGGAGGGTGCCCCTGCACTGCTGGGGGGTGGAGGTGGTGGGAGACATGAGTTGGGGCCTGGTGGGGGCTGCCCATGGTGGCTGGGAGGTGGGGGTGGGTGGGAGACATGAGTGGGGGCCTGGTGGGGGCTGCCCATGGTGGCTGGGGGGTGGGTGTGGCAGGGGGACATGATTGGGGGCCTGGTGGGGGCTGCCCATGGTGTCTGGGGGGTGGGGGTGGTGGGAGACATGAGTGGGGGCCTGGTGGGGGCTGCCCATGGTGGCTGGGAGGTGGGGGTGGGTGGGAGACATGAGTGGGGGCCTGGTGGGGGCTGCCCATGGTGGCTAGGGGGTGGGGGCGGTGGGAGACATGAGTGGGGGCCTGGTGGAGGCTGCCCCTGGTGGCGGGGGGGTGGGGGTGATAGGGGCCATGAGTGGGGGCCTGGTGGAGGGTGCCCCTGGATGCTGGGGGGTGGGGGTGCAGGGGGACATGAGTGGGGGCCTGGTGGAGGGTGCCCCTGGTGGCTGGGGGGTGGGGGTGGTGGGAGACATGAGTGTGGGCCTGGTGGAGGGTGCCCCTGCACTGCTGGGGGGTGGGGGTAGTGGGAGACATGAGTGGGGGCCTGGTGGAGGGTGCCCCTGCACTGCTGGGGGGTGGTGGGAGACATGAGTGTGGGCCTGGTGGAGGCTGCCCCTGCACTGCTGGAGGGTGGGGGTGGTGGGAGACATGAGTGGGGGCCTGGTGGGGGCTGCCCATGGTGGCTGGGGGGTGGGGGTGCAGGGGGACATGAGTTGGGTTCCTGGTGGAGGGTGGCCCTGCACTGCTGGGGGGTGGGGGTGATAGGGGACATGAGCGGGGGCCTGGTGGGGGCTGCCCATGGTGGCTGGGGGGTGGGAGTGGCAGGGGGACATGAGTGGGGGCCTGGTGGGGGCTGCCCATGGTGGCTGGGGGGTGGTGGTAGACATGAGTGGGGGCCTGGTGGAGGGTGCCCCTGCACTGCTGGGGGGTGGGGGTGGTGGGAGACATGAGTCGTGGCCTGGTGCAGGCTGCCCATGGTGGCTGGGGGGTGGGGGTGGGTGGGAGACATGAGTGGGGGGCTGGTGGGGGCTGCCCATGGTGGCTGGGGGGTGGGGGTGGTGGGAGACATGAGTGGGGGCCTGGTGGAGGCTGCACCTGGTGGCGGGGGGGTGGGGGTGATAGGGGCCATGAGTGGGGGCCTGGTGGAGGGTGCCCCTGGATGCTGGGTGGTGGGGGTGCAGGGGGACATGAGTGGGGGCCTGGTGGAGGGTGCCCCTGGTGGCTGGTGGGTGGGGGCGGTGGGAGACATGAGTGTGGGCCTGGTGGAGGGTGCCCCTGCAGTGCTGGGGGTGGGGGGTGGGAGACATGAGTGGAGGCCTGGTGGAGGGTGCCCCTGCACTGCTGTGGGGTGGGGGTGGTGGGAGACATGAGTGGGTGCCTGGTGGAGGCTGCACCTGGTGGCGGGGGGGTGGGGGTGATAGGGGCCATGAGTGGGGGCCTGGTGGAGGGTGCCCCTGGATGCTGGGGGGTGGGGGTGCAGGGGGACATGAGTGGGGGCCTGGTGGAGGGTGCCCCTGCACTGCTGGGGGGTGGGGGTGATAGGGGACATGAGTGGGGGCCTGGTGGGGGCTGCCCATGGTGGCTGGGGGGTGGGGGTGGTGGGAGACATGAGTGGGGGCCTGGTGGAGGGTGCCCCTGCACTGCTGGGGGGTGGGGGTGGTGGGAGACATGGGTGGGGGCCTGGTGGAGGGTGCCCCTTGTGGCTGGGTGGTGGGGTGGTGGGAGACATGAGTGGGGGCCTGGTGGAGGCTGCCCCTGGTGGCTGGGGGGTGGGGGTGGTGGGAGACATGAGTGGGGGCCTGGTGGAGGCTGCCCCTGCACTGCTGGGGGTGGGGGTGGTGGGAGACATGAGTGGGGGCCTGGTGGAGGGTGCCCCTGCAGTGCTGGGGGGTGGGGGTTGTGGGAGACATGAGTGGGGGCCTGGTGGACGGTGCCCCTGGATGCTGGGGGTTGGGGGTGCAGGGGGACATGAGTGGGGGCCTGGTGGAGGGTGCCACTGGATGCTGGGGGGTGGGGGTGGTGGGAGATATGAGTGGGGGCCTGGTGGGGGGTGCCCCTGGTGGCTGGGGGGTGGGGGTGGTGGGAGACATGAGTGGGGGCCTAGTGGAGGGTGCCCCTGCTGTGCTGGGGGGTGGGGTTGGTGGGGGGAGACATGAGTGGGGGCCTGGTGGGGGCTGCCCATGGTGGCTGGGGGGTGGGGGTGGCAGGGGGACATGAGTGGGGGCCTGGTGGGGGCTGCCCATGGTGGCTGGGGGGTGGCGATGGTGGAAGACATGTGTGGGGGCCTGGTGGAGGGTGCCCCTGCACTGCTGGGGGTTGGGGGTGGTGGGAGACATGAGTGGGGGCCTGGTGGGGGCTGCCCATGGTGGCTGGGGGGTGGGGGTTGCAGGGGGACATGAGTGGAGACCTGGTGGAGGGTGCCCCTGCACTGGTGGGGGGTGGGGGTGGTGGGAGACATGAGTGGGGGGCTGGTGGGGGCTGCCCATGGTGTCTGGGGGGTGGGGGTGGGTGGGAGACATGAGTGGGGGCCTGGTGGGGGCTGCCCATGGTGGCTGGGGGGTGGGGTGGGTGGGAGACATGAGTGGGGTCCTGGTGGGGGCTGCCCATGGTGGCTGGGGGGTGGGGGTGGGTGGGAGACATGAGTGGGGGCCTGGTGTAGGCTGCCCCTGGTGGCTGGGGGGTGGGGGTGGTGGGAGACATGAGTGGGGGCCTGGTGGAGGGTGCCCCTGCACTGCTGGGGGGTGGGGGTGGTGGGAGACATGAGTGGGGGCCTGGTGGAGGGTGCCCCTGCACTGCTGGGGGGTGGGGGTGGTAGGAGACATGAGTGGGGGCCTGGTGGAGGGTGCCCCTGCACTGCTGGGGGTGGGGGTGGTGGGAGACATGAGTGGGGGCCTGGTGGAGGCTGCCCCTGGATGCTGGGGGTTAGGGGTGGTGGGAGACATGAGTGGGGGCCTGGTGGAGGGTGCCCCTGCACTGCTGGGGGGTGGGGGTGGTGGGAGACATGAGTGTGGGCCTGGTGGAGGGTGCCCCTGCACTGCTGGGGGTTGGGAGTGGTGGGAGACATGAGTGGGGGCCTGGTGGGGGCTGCCCATGGTGGCTGGGGGGTGGGGGTTGCAGGGGGACATGAGTGGAGACCTGGTGGAGGGTGCCCCTGCACGGCTGGGGGGTGGGGGTGGTGGGAGACATGCGTGTGGGCCTGGTGGAGGGTGCCCCTGCACTGGTGGGGGGTGGGGGTGGTGGGAGACATGAGTGGGGGGCTGGTGGGGGCTGCCCATGGTGTCTGGGGGGTGGGGGTGGGTGGGAGACATGAGTGGGGGCCTGGTGGGGGCTGCCCATGGTGGCTGGGGGGTGGGGTGGGTGGGAGACATGAGTGGGGTCCTGGTGGGGGCTGCCCATGGTGGCTGGGGGGTGGGGGAGGGTGGGAGACATGAGTGGGGGCCTGGTGTAGGCTGCCCCTGGTGGCTGGGGGGTGGGGGTGGTGGGAGACATGAGTGGGGGCCTGGTGGAGGGTGCCCCTGCACTGCTGGGGGGAGGGGGTGGTGGGAGACATGAGTGGGGGGCCTGGTGGAGTGTGCCCCTGCACTGCTGGGGAGTGGGGGTGGTGGGAGACATGAGTGGGGGCCTGGTGGAGGCTGCCCCTGGTGGCTGGGGGGTGGGGGTGGTGGGAGACATGAGTGGGGGCCTGGCGGAGGGTGCCCCTGCACTGCTGGGGGGTGGGGGTGGTGGGAGACATGAGTGGGGGCCTGGTGGAGGGTGCCCCTGCACTGCTGGGGGGTGGGGGTGGTGGGAGACATGAGTGGGGGCCTGGTGGAGGCTGCCCCTGCACAGCTGGGGGGTGGGGGTGGTGGGAGACATGAGTGGGGGCCTGGTGGGGGCTGCCCATGGTGGCTGGGGGGTGGGGGTGGGTGGGAGACATGAGTGGGGGCCTGGTAGAGGCTGCCCCTGGTGGCTGTGGGATGGGGGTGGTGGGAGACATGAGTGGGGGCCTGGTGGAGGGTGCCCCTGCACTGCTGGGGGGTGGGGGTGGTGGGAGACATGAGTGGGGGCCTGGTGGAGGGTGCCCCTGCACTGCTGGGGGGTGGGGGTGGTGGGAGACATGAGTGTGGGTCTGGTGGAGGGTGCCCCTCCACTGCTGGGGGGTGGGGGTGGTGGGAGACATGAGTGGGGCCTGGTAGGGGCTGCCCATGGTGGCTGCGGGGGTGGGGGTGGGTGGGAGACATGAGTGGGGGCCTGGTGGGGGCTGCCCATGGTGGCTGGGGGGTGGGGGTGGGTGGGAGACATGAGTGGGGGCCTGGTGGGGGCTGCCCATGGTGGCTGGGGGGTGGGGTGGGTGGGAGACATGAGTGGGGTCCTGGTGGGGGCTGCCCATGGTGGCTGGGGGGTGGGGGTGGGTGGGAGACATGAGTGGGGGCCTGGTGTAGGCTGCCCCTGGTGGCTGGGGGTTGGGGGTGGTGGGAGACATGAGTGGGGGCCTGGTGGAGGGTGCCCCTGCACTGCTGGGGGGTGGGGGTGGTGGGAGACATGAGTGGGGGCCTGGTGGAGGGTGCCCCTGCACTGCTGGGGGGTGGGGGTGGTGGGAGACATGAGTGGGGGCCTGGTGGAGGCTGCCCCTGGTGGCTGGGGGGTGGGGGTGGTGGGAGACATGAGTGGGGGCCTGGCGGAGGGTGCCCCTGCACTGCTGGGGGGTGGGGGTGGTGGGAGACATGAGTGGGGGCCTGGTGGAGGGTGCCCCTGCACTGCTAGGGGGTGGGGGTGGTGGGAGACATGAGTGGGGGCCTGGTGGAGGCTGCCCCTGCACAGCTGGGGGGTGGGGGTGGTGGGAGACATGAGTGGGGGCCTGGTGGGGGCTGCCCATGGTGGCTGAGGGGTGGGGGTGGGTGGGAGACATGAGTGGGGGCCTGGTAGAGGCTGCCCCTGGTGGCTGTGGGATGGCGGTGGTGGGAGACATGAGTGGGGGCCTGGTGGAGGGTGCCCCTGCACTGCTGGGGGGTGAGGGTGGTGGGAGACATGAGTGGGGGCCTGGTGGAGGGTGCCCCTGCACTGCTGGGGGGTGGGGGTGGTGGGAGACATGAGTGTGGGTCTGGTGGAGGGTGCCCCTCCACTGCTGGGGGGTGGGGGTGGTGGGAGACATGAGTGGGGGCCTGGTAGGGGCTGCCCATGGTGGCTGCGGGGTGGGGGTGGGTGGTAGACATGAGTGGGGGCCTAGTGGGGGCTGCCCATGGTGGCTGGGGGGTGGGGGTGGGTGGGAGACATGAGTGGGGGCCTGGTGGGGGCTGCCCATGGTGGCTCGGGGGTGGGGGTGGGTGGGAGACATGAGTGGGTCCTGGTGGAGGCTGCCCCTGGTGGCTGGGGGGTGGGGGTGGTGGGAGACATGAGTGGGGGCCTGGCGGAGGGTGCCCCTGCACTGCTGGGGGGTGGGGTGGTGGGAGACATGAGTGGGGGCCTGGTGGAGGGTGCCCCGGCACTGCTGGGGGGTGGGGGTGGTGGGAGACATGAGTGTGGGCTTGGTGGAGGCTGCCCCTGCACTGCTGGGCGGTGGGGGTGGTGAGAGACATGAGTGGGGGCCTGGTGGGAGCTGCCCATGGTGGCTAGGGGGTGGGGGTGCAGGGGGACATGAGTGGGGGCCTGGTGGAGGGTGCCCCTGCACTGCTGGGGTGTGGGGGTGATAGGGGACATGAGTGGGGGACTGGTGGGGGCTGCCCATGGTGGCTGGGGGGTGGGTGTGGCAGGGGGACATGATTGGGGGCCTGGTGGGGGCTGCCCATGGTGGCTGGAGGGTGGGGGTGGTGGGAGACATGAGTGGGGGCCTGGTGGAGGGTGCCCCTGCACTGCTGGGGGGTGGAGGTGGTGGGAGACATGAGTTGGGGCCTGGTGGGGGCTGCCCATGGTGGCTGGGAGGTGGGGGTGGGTGGGAGACATGAGTGGGGGCCTGGTGGGGGCTGCCCATGGTGGCTGGGGGGTGGGGGTGGTGGGAGACATGAGTGGGGGCCTGGTGGAGGCTGCCCCTGGTGGCGGGGGGGTGGGGTGATAGGGGCCATGAGTGGGGGCCTGGTGGAGGGTGCCCCTGGATGCTGGGGGTGGGGGTGCAGAGGGACATGAGTGGGGGCCTGGTGGAGGGTGCCCCTGGTGGCTGGGGGGTGGGGGTGGTGGGAGACATGAGTGTGGGCCTGGTGGAGGGTGCCCCTGCACTGCTGGGGGGTGGGGGTAGTGGGAGACATGAGTGGGGGCCTGGTGGAGGGTGCCCCTGCACTGCTGGGGGGTGGTCGGAGACATGAGTGTGGGCCTGGTGGAGGCTGCCCCTGCACTGCTGGAGGGTGGGGGTGGTGGGAGACATGAGTGGGGGCCTGGTGGGGGCTGCCCATGGTGGCTGGGGGTGGGGGTGCAGGGGGACATGAGTCGGGGCCTGGTGGAGGGTGCCCCTGCACTGCTGGGGGGTGGGGGTGATAGGGGACATGAGCGGGGGCCTGGTGGGGGCTGCCCATGGTGGCTGGGGGGTGGGAGTGGCAGGGGGACATGAGTGGGGGCCTGGTGGGGGCTGCCCATGGTGGCTGGGGGGTGGTGGGAGACATGAGTGGGGGCCTGGTGGAGGGTGCCCCTGCACTGCTGGGGGGTGGGGGTGGTGGGAGACATGAGTGGTGGCCTGGTGCAGGCTGCCCATGGTGGCTGGGGGGTGGGGGTGGGTGGGAGACATGAGTGGGGGGCTGGTGGGGGCTGCCCATGGTGGCTGGGGGGTGGGGGTGGTGGGAGACATGAGTGGGGGCCTGGTGGAGGCTGCCCCTGGTGGCGGGGGGGTGGGGTGATAGGGGCCATGAGTGGGGGCCTGGTGGAGGGTGCCCCTGGATGCTGGGGGTGGGGGTGCAGAGGGACATGAGTGGGGGCCTGGTGGAGGGTGCCCCTGGTGGCTGGGGGGTGGGGGTGGTGGGAGACATGAGTGTGGGCCTGGTGGAGGGTGCCCCTGCACTGCTGGGGGGTGGGGGTAGTGGGAGACATGAGTGGGGGCCTGGTGGAGGGTGCCCCTGCACTGCTGGGGGGTGGTCGGAGACATGAGTGTGGGCCTGGTGGAGGCTGCCCCTGCACTGCTGGAGGGTGGGGGTGGTGGGAGACATGAGTGGGGGCCTGGTGGGGGCTGCCCATGGTGGCTGGGGGTGGGGGTGCAGGGGGACATGAGTCGGGGCCTGGTGGAGGGTGCCCCTGCACTGCTGGGGGGTGGGGGTGATAGGGGACATGAGCGGGGGCCTGGTGGGGGCTGCCCATGGTGGCTGGGGGGTGGGAGTGGCAGGGGGACATGAGTGGGGGCCTGGTGGGGGCTGCCCATGGTGGCTGGGGGGTGGTGGGAGACATGAGTGGGGGCCTGGTGGAGGGTGCCCCTGCACTGCTGGGGGGTGGGGGTGGTGGGAGACATGAGTGGTGGCCTGGTGCAGGCTGCCCATGGTGGCTGGGGGGTGGGGGTGGGTGGGAGACATGAGTGGGGGGCTGGTGGGGGCTGCCCATGGTGGCTGGGGGGTGGGGGTGGTCGGAGACATGAGTGGGGGCCTGGTGGAGGCTGCCCCTGGTGGCGGGGGGGTGGGGGTGATAGGGGCCATGAGTGGGGGCCTGGTGGAGGGTGCCCCTGGATGCTGGGGGGTGGGGGTGCAGGGGGACATGAGTGGGGGCCTGGTGGAGGGTGCCCCTGGTGGCTGGGGGGTGGGGGCGGTGGGAGACATGAGTGTGGGCCTGGTGGAGGGTGCCCCTGCAGTGCTGGGGGGTGGGGGGTGGGAGACATGAGTGGGGGCCTGGTGGAGGGTGCCCCTGCACTGCTGTGGGGTGGGGGTGGTGGGAGACATGAGTGGGTGCCTGGTGGAGGCTGCACCTGGTGGCGGGGGGGTGGGGGTGATAGGGGCCATGAGTGGGGGCCTGGTGGAGGGTGCCCCTGGATGCTGGGGGGTGGGGGTGCAGGGGGACATGAGTGGGGGCCTGGTGGAGGGTGCCCCTGCACTGCTGGAGGGTGGGGGTGATAGGGGACATGAGTGGGGGCCTGGTGGGGGCTGCCCATGGTGGCTGGGGGGTGGGGGTGGTGGGAGACATGAGTGGGGGCCTGGTGGAGGGTGCCCCTGCACTGCTGGGGGGTGGGGGTGGTGGGAGACATGGGTGGGGGCCTGGTGGAGGGTGCCCCTTGTGGCTGGGTGGTGGGGTGGTGGGAGACATGAGTGGGGGCCTGGTGGAGGCTGCCCCTCGTGGCTGGGGGGTGGGGGTGGTGGGAGACATGAGTGGGGGCCTGGTGGAGGCTGCCCCTGCACTGCTGGGGGTGGGGGTGGTGGGAGACATGAGTGGGGGCCTGGTGGAGGGTGCCCCTGCAGTGCTGGGGGGTGGGGGTGGTGGGAGACATGAGTGGGGGCCTGGTGGAGGGTGCCCCTGGATGCTGGGGGGTGGGGGTGCAGGGGGACATGAGTGGGGGCCTGGTGGAGGGTGCCCCTGGATGCTGGGGGGTGGGGGTGGTGGGAGACATGAGTGGGGGCCTGGTGGAGGGTGCCCCTGGTGGCTGGGGGGTGGGGGTGGTGGGAGACATGAGTGGGGGCCTGGTGGTGGGTGCCCCTGCAGTGCTGGGGGGTGGGGTTGGTGGGGGGAGACATGAGTGGGGGCCTGGTGGGGGCTGCCCATGGTGGCTGGGTGGTGGGGGTGGCAAGGGGACATGAGTGGGGGCCTGGTGGGGGCTGCCCATGGTGGCTGGGGGGTGGCGATGGTGGAAGACATGTGTGGGGGCCTGGTGGAGGGTGCCCCTGGATGCTGGGGGGTGGGGGTGGTGGGAGACATGAGTGGGGGCCTGGTGGAGGGTGCCCCTGGTGGCTGGGGGGTGGGGGTGGTGGGAGACATGAGTGGGGGCCTGGTGGAGGGTGCCCCTGCAGTGCTGGGGGGTGGGGGTGGTGACAGACATGAGTGGGGGCCTGGTGGAGGGTGCCCCTGGACTGCTGGTGGGTGGGGGTGGTGGGAGACATGAGTGGGTGCCTGGTGGAGGCTGCCCCTGGTGGCGGGGGGTGGGGGTGATAGGGGCCATGAGTGGGGGCCTGGTGGAGGGTGCCCCTGGATGCTGGGGGCGTGGGGGTGCAGGGGGACATGATGGGGGCCTGGTGGAGGGTGCCCCTTGATGCTGGGGGGTGGGGGTGCTGGGTGACATGAGCAGGTGTGCAGGGTAGTCCCCTGTGGTGTGTGCTGCCTGCAGGGGCCGTGGAGGGTGTACAGGGAATACCTGGGAGCACACAGCCAAATCGCATGTTGGACTTCCCCCGCACCCCTGAAATCCACGTACACGGCCAAATCGCGTGTGGAACTTCCCGCGCACCCCTGAAATCCACGTACCCTGACAAATCGCGTGCGGAACTTCCCACGCACCCCTGAAATCCACGTACCCGGCCAAATCGCGTGTGGAACTTCCCGCGCACCACTGAAATACACGTACCAGGACAAATCGCGTGTGGAACTTCCCGCGCACCCCTGAAATCCACATACCCGGCCAAATCGCGTGTGGGACTTCCCGCGCACCCCTGAAATCCACGTACCCGGCCAAATCGCGTGTGGTACTTCCCACGCACCCCTGAAATCCATGTACACGGCCAAATCGCGTGTCGAACTTCCCGCGCACCACTGAAATCCACGTACCATGACAAATCGCGTGTGGAACTTCCCGCGCACCCCTGAAATCCACGTACCCGGCCAAATCGTGTGTGGGACTTCCCGCGGACCCCTGAAATCCACGTACACGGCCAAATCGCGTGTGGAACTTCCCGCGCACCCCTGAAATCCACGTACCCTGACAAATCGCATGTGGAACTTCCCGCGCACCCCTGAAATCCACGTACCCGGCCAAATCGCGTGTGGAACTTCCCGCGCACCCCTGGAATCCACGTACACGGCCAAATCGCGTGTGGAACTTCCCGCGCACCCCTGTAATCCACGACGTACCCTGACAAATCGCGTGTGGAACTTCCCGCAAACCCCTGGAATTCACATGCCCTGCCAATTCGCGTGTGAGACTTCCCGCGCACCCCGGTATACACGCACACGTATTTTTTGTCAGCTGGTGTCCGTGATTGTGGGTACCCCTTTGCACGTCATTTGTCCTGGAGGGCCACAGTATGGGACATTCATCATGGCAGTATATAGGTGCTATTTGTTGGCGCACCTTTTGGCGCACATTTCTTCCAGGCGCAGAGACGCTACCGCCTGCTTTCTTGTGGCGGTCGTGTTTGTGCCTGTACGCTGGTTTGAGCGTGCACTTTTTTGCCCTATTCTATTCCATGAATACGTTTTGTAGGCGAGCGTGTGGGCGTTCCGTGCACTTGTACCCTGTACTTCCCCCGTGACGCCCACATTTTGGCAAGTTGTTCCCCATTCCGAGTGTTACGCCCCGTGTTCCGCCTACTTTTGTAGCGTGCGCCGCGCTATGTGCGATTTTCGCTGTGGCCTGTGCGATTTTCGCTGTGACCTGGCGCACGCAGTTAGATGGCCTCTGCGCCAACGTGCGCCGCGCACTTTATTATCGCACATCCGATGGTTTTCTCGCGCACGGCCTTCCATGAATCGATGTGCGCTGCTTTTCGTGCGATTTTCGCACTTGCACTGCGATTTTCGCTATTCCACTGCGATTCGCACGTTTTTGGCCACTTGCGCCGCGCTAATTATTCCATGAATCAGCCTGTTAGTTTGTGTAGATGCACTGTACAGCATACTGAAGCCGGTGACTCGCTACTAATAGCCACAGTAGTTGCAAACAGTGCATCTGTTCATGGACATCAGGTGGAGTCCAACCTGCCGCGGAAAAGGGAGGGGTGGTCGTAAAAAGAGATAACATGGAGCAAAGACAAAAAACATATAGAAACATCAGCAAGTGCGTGAATGGGAAGGAAAAATGCAGTAGCTATACAACGTCTGTACTTGCGCAACAAACAGCACAAAGGAATAGGGTATCCAGGATAATAGAAAGCACCAACAAGAGAAGTGATGTTTGCCTTCATCAATCTTACTGCATGCCTGCTTCACAATCCAACAAAGGACGAAGAGGTAGAGGTAGAGACTTCAACTACTGAGAGCGAAAACATCACTACAACGTGGCAAGTACATGAACGTTTATGTTATAATTGCACAGGTCCAGTAGTGTACAATCGTAGGAAAGCATGATGTTTTCTGTTTATGCGCAGCAATGGCTAACACCCTAGAATGGCTGGAAGAGAATTTTTTGCATGAAGAAATGAGTGAGGACGATAGCCCCACTGCTACAAACTGCAGTGTGAAAAGGGAAAGAGGGAAAGAGTGACTGTAAGGGCAAGCACCCTAGAATGGCTGGAGGATAATTTCCGGCATGACGAAATGAGTGACATTAGTAACCCCATAGGTATGGGAATGCAGTGTCAAAATTGAGACAATTACAATATATTGCTTCATGTAACCTAACTCATGTTTTTGTTCTTTAACAGAAAATACAGGTACACAAACGAGTAAACCAGAAGCTGCACCTTTTGCACAGCCAAATACCGCCATAGAAAGTGGAGGAAATGCTGTACAGATAAAAGTAGACCACCTGGACGTCAAAATAGATGATTTACTGAACCAATTGCTGCCTTGAACATTTCTGTAGAAGAACATATTATAAGGAAAATAAGATATCACAGCCCAACCTGCACATGCCCGCTTCACCATTTCCCAGCCCCCCATCCCTGCAAAATACGTGTCATGAGAGATGCTTCGATGAGACCTCAATCCCTTCTGCCCCTCACCAGCAACTTGTAGAAATGCTGAAATCCCCTGTATATGTATCTGTTTCTGGTCCCCCTTCCCTTTCCGAATGGTGGCTATGAATGTGTGCTAATAAAGATTAATATGTGAATTTTTAATGAATGTATAAGTGCTTTTTCCTTTGTTTTAAGAAGGCCATTGTAACGGTGAAGGGCACAGCACTGGTGGGGGTGATTGCAAGTGAGAAAAATGGAGGAGTCGTAAGACATCCGCATCTGGCTGCCATGCACAATCACAATGGAAGCACCCGTAGGATGCCACTGTGGCCCGCATGCTTGCATGCACATAGCTACCTGTATGTATTTGTAGGACCACACGGTGGTCAGTCGCACAACTTCGCACATGCGTCTCTCGTCCTGTGACGCCTAGTAACACTGCCCCTGGTCAAGATATGCAAACAAATGTGTGATGTAGTTGTAGTAGGTACATGGGCACACCCACGTCCTGCGAGTACCTTTGCACGTAAACATTCCACCTACTGTATGGTGCACACACCAAGCTTATGTAGAAATGTTTAATGTACATGTGCCGTACATTTATGTAGTCCGGGGATGGCAAGTGTATCCGTAGGGGAGCAATGCACATGGCCACAGAGTATTACAGCCAATATGCATCCTGCAGACAGCTGTCCCAATGGAGAACAAATGCAACGTCACCATGATGATGGAATAACGCTGCGCGTGGGCCTTTATTTGGTGGATGCAATCCAGATCCGTGCACATCCAAAAAGGGCACTTTTCTGCAATGTACGGAGTGTTACAGTGAGAGTGCACCCTTCTGCATCTAGGTATTGTAGGGAAAGATTTAGGCTGATTTTGTGATTGCACATGCTCCGCAACAGTCCTATAAAAGGGCACACCCTATAGGTGCACTGTAATCCCTGTTTGGCTTTCCATAGAAGAGCAGCAGTGCATATTGGTTTGTGCAGGATGTGCTTTCTCACCAATTCTGTGCCTGCAAAGTACCTCTCCAAGTAATAGCCACCAGAGCTTCTTCTACCACTGACTCAAGAGCACCCACACCGTCACCACCAACACCTCCTTCTGAAGGTCCTGAGCAAGGGGACAGTCATCATAATGTGGAGGAACAGCAAAAAGGAAACAAGGATAAAGTAGAGGGAATCCCCATTGCCTGCAGCCAACGTGAGTCGTGGGTGTGAAAACTATTTAGGACCATTGGAGATGTGCCAGAATCTCGAACAAACCAAGTATAATGCACTGAGTGAGTCGCGGAAAACCTGGCTTGTACAGCTACGACACCACCTCCATGCGGCGGCACCTAAAAGCGAACCACAAAGCAGCTATTTTGAGGGTTGTCCCCTTACAAGCAGGCAGTAAGTTATTTTCCTCTACAACATCCTCCTCATCTGCTCCTGCCACCACTAGGGACACTACAGTGAGCCAGTGCATCCCGCAGCCAGCCTTGCAGTAGATATGCACTGCAACAGACCTGTACCTTTCAAAGTTCACTGCATTGTGCATGTACTGTGACGCAGTACTGTGTAGGGGTGTTAGAGAGAATTTTAATAAATGTGCAAATTTCCCTTACCTTTTGATACCCCCAGCAACCTTGCTGGATTTTTAGGACTTTCATTTTTACCTGGAAAGAGTGTGAGCCTTTTTCCCCACTCTTTCTTGTATGTTGATGTGTGTTTTACTTTTGTGTTCTTTGTATATGGAGTTTAGACAACTCCATTGGCATCATCTTTTTTTGTCTGTCACACAGCATCCTCAATGCAGTGGCACAGGGATGTCTTTCAGACGTCCCAAGGTTTAAATAACTTCCCTGGGACTGACTACTGTCTCCCAGTGAATGTAAAGTTAAATTGACGTTGCTAGTCTTTTTAAATTGCTACACCCAGCACACACTGCCTTACAGCGGAGTGCTGGAGGGAATACCTAGTATTCCCTATGCCTAGAAAACTCATGTAGCACTCAATTGCTACCCTTTCCTCTCAGAATGGCTGGTGGCAGTGGTATTACCATGCTTTTCCCGACCGCAACCCGTTTAAACACTGCGGTAGCTGAAATCCAGCAAAGCCATCTTTTTTAAGATGGCGTCTGAGCCCCTTCTGTAAAAACAGGTTCCGATCGACTTTTTTCACCATTTCTTTTTGGAAAAGTCCTACTAGTGTTTGTCTCTGCACCCAAAACCAGGTTTGGTCCCTTTGTTCATTTGCCTTTGGCCGGGCTTCAGTACTAAAGACCGCCTCTGGCTCCTGAGTGTCTGGGGTGGACAGGAAGTAAGGGAGGTGCCAGAAACTCCTTGTGCTTAATCTCATAGGAGGCCTGAATGCACTTTGGCATGATTGGCTGGCTGACTGTCCAGCAAGGACAGCCACCCTTCTGGGTGAGTGTCAGCTAGGCTGGAATAAATGGGAGAAACTGTTTAAAAGGCAGATCTCTGGGACTTGGAAGGTAGAGTCGACCACTCGAATGAAAGAACCGAAGACAAGCTGAATGACGATGACTGCTGCAACTCCTGGACTATTGGTTTACCCGGTGAAGCCCTGCTGAAGGTCTGAATAGCCTGAAACTCCCTCGACAGAGAAGCCCCTTCAAGGACGACTTCTTCCCTTGAGCTGGTGGGAACAACCAACTCGCAAGCCACTTGGAAACTATCTTCATACTGATCAAATTTTCTTCAGAGTGCTGTTGAAAACTGGATAGCCAGTGAGAAGGATACCAGCTTGTGGACTTTAAGGCACTCACACCTTAGACTGACATTTTGCCAAACCTTTGTATCTGTCTCCGTGCAGTGCAGGAACCTCCCGACGTCCTCCCTTATATCCCCAAGACTAAGGCCCAAGAACAGCGAGATCTGCAGGAACTGTCAGGAACAAATGCCTCAGCTACATCTTTTCTTTATTACCAAGGTACTGTGCAAACGCGGTTGAGAAATCCTCTCTGCCGCGGTGAAAGTTTTTGAATCCTTCCCAACTTTGGAGACTTGTTCGCTCCTAATCCGACATATAACTCTTTTTCGTGCAAACTACTTCAAAGAACATTGGCAAAGACTTAACCGTTTACTACCAGAACTGCGCTATCCTATCCAAGACACTGATCCATTGACTTTGGCCCAGGCCTATTGAATTGAACTGCCTCTTGTAGTGAATTGAAACTATTTGTGCCATTTTGCTCTGACTTCTGGGGAGCCTAACTTGTTCAGAAACTTATTGGTTTGGTACTGGAGTGTATTATAGTGTGATATTGAGCTTCTTATTGCTAGTGGAATGTGTTCTAAATAACTGTGTAAATAAATTAATAGTGTTTTACCAAGAAACCTTGAGTAAGTGTTTGTTTGAACCACTGTGATTGCAAGTCCTTTGTGTAACACCATGTACTGCTCACACTCCTCTTCAGATAAGCCTGGCTGCTCAGCCCTGCTACCACAAAACTGTGTAGTACAGACCTATACCAAAGGTGAGATTGTGCTTACACCTGTAGTCTTAATTGTGTGTAGTGTTTCTAAAGGCCATGTTTCTAAAGGCATGCAATTCTGCCTAGCAAGGGGGAACATTTTCGAAGGGCTTTTGAGGCTTTGGTCCGGGAGCATGACAAAGAGTGCCCCCTGCCCAAGTGAGATGCACCCCACATCCTCTGCTCTCCTTGTCCGATTTCTTATCCCTGTGGTTGGTACCCTTTAGCAAATCTCTCGTCCTTTGCTGTCCTTCTGTGGCATGTCTTCTAACAACAGGAAAAATGCTACACAAACAGATGGGGAGGCGGGGGGAGGCTCTTTCAGAGACACCTTGCTCTGTTCCAAAAATAGATTTTTAATTAAAGCATACCAGTGGTTGCACAGCCCATGAGCACTGCGTACAGGGTTTTGAACAATGGGCGGTGGCACTGCGTCAAAAGCATTGTATGCATTTGCAAAACAAAGTGATGGCCCTGAAAAGAGCCTTTTGGTGCTGTTTGTGTTTGTAACATTTGAAGTGGTGAACTCCCACAGGTAAAATCTGTACTAAACTTGTAGGAAGCACTGCACTGCGTTTTGGATATTATGCAGAAACAGCTCATTGCCAGCAGCAGTCAGGTGAACTCCATCTGAACAAAAAATGTTCTTGCTACAAAACGTAATGTTTTCATTGTGGAAGGAGAACATGCCAATTTCTCACTAAAAAGTGCAAACAGCCTTGTTCACATTGCGCTGTGTTTTCTCCATTTGTGCCCCACACGAGGAAGTATGCAGCCACACTTGTCTCTGGGCAATCCGAGAAAAAATGATGTGCGACTTTCGAAACATTTCCATGAATTCCGGGAATGTCTTCTTCATCGCAAACTGCAGTGAGATGCCGCTAACATGTCCTAAACTGTTCCCTCCACAATGAAGAATAATATTGTCTGGATGAGTGTGCATCACCAAACTGGAACACGGAGGACCCACATGGAGCCACTTCATCCCACGTCTTCCGTACCAGTGCACCGCAACATTATGGTACCCAAGATGTGCTGCTAGTGCATAGCGTTCTGTGTAAACTTGTAGCCAGTTTATCCAGTAGTAGCCCAAAAGCCATATAGTCCACCTACTGAATGGCAAAACCGTAGCAATCTCCACTCCTATTTGCAAACAGATGTTCTGGCACATTCTGTCGCTACACACCACACACAGGAAATCGTATTGACCAATCCCAACTCCTGCACAGTCCCATTTCCATTCCAGCCACCCTGAAAAGACCCGGATGTACCACGTGCGCACCTCCAAATGGCGCGGCTTTAGCCAACATATTGGCCTGTGTGGGGGGCAGTGCAAACCCATTTGAAGCATCATATAGAATAACCGTTTTGGTTGTAGTTGTGAAAATGTTTTATTTTTTATTTTAGTAAAGCGACGTGTAAAGACACCTTTTGAGTGGTATTTAGTGAGGATTGTTCTCTGCTTTTCCTCCTTACATTATTACACGAGTGCCTGCAACCTACATTTTACATTGTGGAACACAACACTAATTTGAATGTAGGAAAAAGAAATATCAGCTGCACTAACAAATGGCACACTAGAAGCACTCAGGTTCTCATGGGAATAGAAGAACCTCCTAGCATGGCACATAAAAGCAGAAATACACCTGATTATACACCTGATTCGATAATCTGTAGTCCAATTTCCATGGCAAGCACATTAAGAAGGACAGCATGTAGCACATGCACTTTTCGCAACTACTGTGAGGGCCACGCCCAGTAAAGCAGGACTACTGAGCTTATTATCCTTGGTAATTTAAGCTTTTGGGAGAATAACCCATTGGATGAGGAGGGCAGGGACCTGAAACTTTCACTTGCGTCCATTGGATTCAAGCAGTTGGTTTCAGTTGAAACTCATAGCTGTAGTAATATCTTAGATTGGCTTATAGTAAAAAATATAGAAACAATCATCACTTCGATCAAGGAATGTGTCTGGCCGGACCACCTGCATGTGAACTTTGATTGTTTTATACCATTGCGTTAAGATTCATTACCACCAAGAATTAAGCCATCTATAATCTGGCAGAACTGTAAGAATGTGACCAGCGAGGCTTTTAGAGCAGAAGTAATACGATTACTTCCACCGTTACAAGACTACATTCCCCTTGCCAAGTTTACATCATCCATTAGGGAGGCTACTAATCAAGCCTTTGACACTCTGACCACATTAAAACCGTCAAAGGGAATAAATCTATATGCCATAATAGATGGTTCTCTGTTGAAATTCTGGAAGCCAGAAGAATGAAGCGAAAAGCCGAGCGCTGCTGTAGAAAGGCCTCCAAAGCCGAGTCAGCCACTACCTATTAAACAGGCAGCAAAATACTATAAAAAAATAATTTTTTAAGCCAAAGTAAAAAATGTAATGAAAGAATGTAACAGGCAAAATCTCAGGGGAAGGAGCTATTCTTGATACTTCAGGAACTAAAAAGCGCACCTGTTAACCATCAGAAACAAGAAGATAATGCCTGGTGCCAAGCTATAGATGATGGATTCACTCAGAAAACTCAGAAACATCAACAGTCCATCAGAGATCAGGTAAACCTGCTCCTGGATATTGAAACCATATTAAAGGCATCCACCATTCTTGAGCAAAATACCTCTATGTCTTTTGCTTTTCAAAAGATATCTGAGACAGAAGTACTTGGTGTTATCCACAGCCCAAATACCACCTCATGCAAGGGGGATATCTTCCCTGCCAGGTTATTTAAAGACTTTGCTGACACCCTTGCCCCATGGGTCACCCAGTTTGTGAACCAATCCTTTGATGAAGCTTATGTTCCTAAAAATATAAAAGAAGCCTGGATCACTCCACTCATCCCAGGGAAATTGTAGGCCAATTACAAATGTGCATTTCTTATTAAAGATAATTGATAGGATCACATATCTACAGTAACAAACATTTGTTGAGAATAATAACATACGTGCTACCGAAAATTCTGGTTTTCGAGCAAAGCATGGCACGGAAACGGCCCTCCTGGACCTCCAGTCAAATATTGCCACTATTACTGAAAAAGGAAATGCAGGATTACTTCTATTACTGGACGTATTCTCTGCTTTAGACTTCATAGACCACAATCTTTTAGCAGAGAGATTAATAGCAGTTGGCAAATCCATGCCCCTCGCAACCAAATGGTTTACATCTTTTCTGGCACCCATAATGGCTCCAGTTGCTAAAGGAAACTTTTCCTTGAGAAAAACTGCCCTAACGAGTGGTGTTCCACAGGGATTATGTCTGTCCGACTTTTTAATATCTTCTCAAAGCTCTTGTGTGACATGCTTATAACAATTGGTGTCCAGTTACCAAATACGCTGATGACACCGAGTTGGTTTTTGAGCTGTCAAGAATATATGAAGATGACGCACAAAGAGTTAAAAAGGTATTCACCGTAATTCAAAAATGGATGGCGGCAAAATCCGTTGCTTTAAACGAAAAAAAATAGGAACCCCACAAAAACAAAAAAAACAATATGATCGGTATACAAGTTTCAAAATAAATAATAACGATATCCTAGTATCAGACCATGTCCAAACTCTTGGGGTGTTTTATGATCCCAATTATCATTCAAGAGGCACACCTCGTACCTGGAATCTACATATGCCTTCTTCTCAAACCTACTGTGGCAAATGTGTGCTTATCTGACAGAACAGAATATAGCCATGATTGCTGATTAAATCATAAATGCAAAACTAGACTACTGCAACAGCCTTTTGATGGGCACTTCTAAGACAAACATTAAACAATTGTACACTATACAAAACTGAGCTGTCCAGGCCGTATTTGGCTTGAGTCGGCGCTCCAAGATTTTGTCAGCTAGGAGAAAGTTACACTGGCTTCCCGTTAAACAGAAAATTAAATTTAAAGGCGCAGTGCTGGTATTTAAATGTTTATCAGGAAATGCACCTAACTATCTTATTGGTAAAATGAAAAAAAGCTCAGGTAAATAGAAACCTACAATCTAACGGAAATAGGGCACTGCATCAGCAATGACAGTTTCAAAAAGGAGTTGGTGCAACCAATTTCAATATTTGGGCACCCACTATCCCGAACTCTCTCTCCTGACCTCAAGAATGTTGTGTATGTTACTATCTTTATAAAACAACTAAATACATGGTTGTTTGATGGAGGGACAGCCTAGGCATCCAACTCCAACACCTCCTGGATTGGTAAAATCATTCTGCTTTATGTTTTATGTTTTCCTTCACTGTCCATGTGAGCGCCCTGAGGCCTGTGGGCAAACAGCACTATACAAAAGAAACATAGATAGATATAGATAGATAGAGTCCGACATGGCACAGAGATTACAGGCAATAGAAGAAAAAGGGAGGAAATCAGTTGGGCAAGAGATACATTAGATTTAATATTAGTGATTCTCCTCACAACTAGCTTACTTTGTACTGCCATCTGAACCCCAGTATAGTAACACACAAATACAAGAATAGCCTTCCCAACTAGTTGTAGCTGCCCAATGCACAACCACACACCACCACATACATCCTTACCATCATACTCAGACACTCATGCACACAGCAAACATACATTGCAGAACAGCCCAACCCATACCTTCTTTTTTTTCAACCGACCCCAAAGAATGCCTACCAAAAAGCAAGTCTGTAGAAAGCAACACAGAAGTAGAGCAAATGAAAATAAAAGTGTCCAAAATAAGCATCCATCTCTAGCAGAATTTGTACAAAAAGTTCAAACAAAAGATCTAATAGAGTCATTAAGCGAAACAAAACAAGCTTCCAGTACAAAAACGTTGCCTCCTCTTCCAAAATGTAAAATGAAACAGAAATTGATTAACAAGAATTCAGCTACCACTACTGCTAACACTGCTCATATAAATCTTGATGATGTGGCAGGTAACCATACCAAAGAAAGTATTTTACAAAAAAATGTTCCTCTACAGAGTCCTTCAGAATCTTATAAAAACAGGAGAGAAATCATGCACAACCCTTAAAATCTACCGTAAAAAAATAATCTTATAAGCGCTCATAGACAGTGCAATCCTTCTTAAAAGGAAGTTATTTAATTTAGTGGTAAGCAGAATGAAACCACTAACAAAACCAACTACTAAATTACAAAAAAGACTTCTCAATAAATGGAATGTCAACAAAAATAACTTCTTAAATATCTGTGGAGGTGAATGAAGTCACACCACAAGCACAGAACCACATTTCAATGAAGAAGTATACAAACAAAAGCAAACAGGCACAATTGCCATACATAGCAGCGGACGAGGGTATGAAAAACTTAATAATACCATTATGGAACAAGAAACGCTGCTCACAAAAATATCCCCAGAAAATTCAGTATCACCTCTCCATCAGACTGAACCACAACGTCCAGTGTACATATTGCCGTGCACATCAATGTGTAATATTGACAAAAAATCTTTCAATTCTTTACACCAGTTCCTAAATCAATATGTAAAAGGCAAAGACAAATTCAAAATGAAACTTCTACAAAATATGGATACCTAAGCAGTGCGTAAACACACAGGACGACCAGGACATTCATTAGCCTGCATTTCATGACCTAATTGCAAAAGCACCTTATATCATATCAAAATGATATCAACACATCATTCAACTATAAGAAATCTAGTCCATAAACTGTACTATGCTAAAAGTTCAACTTTAGCATTAGACAATTTAAATAATCTTCTACATGGTACAGCTTAAGACCTACTCGAAGAAATAGAGCATATCCAGAGAAAATCTTTTGGAAGTGAAAGCCACTTACAAAATGCAATAGCTTTACAACAGACTAGGAACAATTCTACAAATGGCAACCTTCTACTACACACATACAAAAAAGAAATACTAAAATTTAAAAGTACATCCGCTGAAGTACCAAACCATGTGTGTGTGTTGCCGCAGAACTTTTTTAAAAGTAGCACATAATCTGTAGACATAACATACAAAATAGAAGACAATGCAGTTTCCAAAAGGTTTGAATTAGCTCACTACCTTATTGCAGTAAACAAATACAAAATAAATTAACCCTTAATACTTTGCAGTTCAAAACTTGACAACAACCAAACTCCTTCATGTGCTATCACAAATAAATTAGAATTATTCCTACTACCAAAATAATTGCAACAACTCAATTTATATGAGAGCATCATAATTCAAACAGTGCATCCATTTCAAGCAATAATACGCCTTCAACCAAAAACAGCAAAATGACCTCCCTCAGAATTAGAGAAAGGCATGTGTGGCAAAGTAGTTTATTTACCATTAGATCTGAAAGAAAATGTACACACTCTAGGAGTGAAATGTCCAATAGAGTAATCTTTAATTGTCTTAGTAAATGGTGTACCTACAAAAGACAAAACATGTTGGCAACAACTCATAGACTTACATAAAGTTACACAAGCCTTACAATTATCTAAAAGACAATAATGAATACTGCAAAAAAAATTAATATTGGAGAAAACCTGAGGGAAACCACTGAAACAATTCAAGAGTAACCAGAAACAGGTCAATTTGAACTTCTAGATCCTGCTAGAGTATCCAATATTTTAGACCATTATACAATTCATCCATTACACTCTAAAGACACCATAGATGATAAACTAGAAATGTACCAAATGTGACAAACCAAAGGATCACCAATCACCATATGGGAAAAAAAGTATAGAAGCACATGCTTTTCCTATTCTCTTTCCTACTGGGAAAGGAGGAAGGTACGATGATAAACCCACTCAGGTATCAGCATCAGAGTACAGCTTGTTACAAATGTATTCTGAAGATCCCATATTTAGACAAAATGTGAAATAAATATTCCACCTTTTCATTGAAAATTAACTAGCAACTCTATGCTACGGAGTTGCACACACATTGAAATCAAGTACCCATTTTAAAAATATGTCAGCTATGCAATTATTACAAAAAGTGCAAGAAAAAGATGAGGTTTTAAAATCAAGTATTACAAATCTGTTAGCAAACATGCGTGGTACTAAAGAGTACTGGTTCCAACGTCACAGAGATGTATGCTGTATGATAAGAAACCTTGGCCCACCCATTTGCTTTGTTACATTAAGTTGTGCAGAATATGCAATGGAAGATTTATATGATTTCCTATGCATATCAAACAAAAACAAAACAAACATAGATATACTAACACGTGGAGAACTTTGCTCTCTAGATCCTGTTAATGTTTCAAGATATTTCCATCATCATTTCATTGCCATACTACACTTTATTTGTAATAAAACTGTTCCTCCCCTTGGAGAAGTGCAACACTTCTTTTGGAGAAAAGAATACCAAGCCAGAGGAGGACCACATATCCACATGCTTTTATGGATTAAAGATGCTCCTAAATTTGGTCAAGACAGTGATGCCACTGTTTTACAGTTTATTGAAAAATATGTCACTTGTGAAATTCCACCGGAATCCAAAAATAGTGATCTTCAGGCACACATTTTACAATTTCAAAGACACAAATGTGGCAAATATTGTCGTTGCAAATACAAAAACAAAGGGAAATACTACACCAAATGCCGAGTTGGTTTCCCTAGACCAGTTACAAATACAGGTCAAGTGAACAACCTCATGTCTTCAGTTAGACATAGTGTTAAAGGTAAGTCACCTAAAAATACATATTACATAAAAAGACAAGAAGAAGAAAAATATATCAATGATTACAATGCAATCATTGCCCAGCTATGGAATGCAAAAAATAGATGTGCAGTACATTGCAGACAATTCTACTGCAGTTGCACAATATGTCACAGCATACTTAACCAAAGCAGAAAAGAAAGAGCTGCAAGACCTCTGCAATGACCTGTCATCAGATAAAACAGTGTCTCAAAAATTATACAGCTTGGGCATAAAAATGCTGTCCCATAGAGAATGTGGATCCTATGAAGCAGCTGATCATTTAGCTGGGACTGCACTATATGGTAAATCTGAAAATATAGTATGGCTAAGTCTTGGTCCAGCTAAATCTAGAAAAAGAAAAAAGAGTTCTAAAATCATACGAAGACATACAAACAATAGCCAAACATGATCCCAACAGCCAAGACATTTTAAAAAACAATTTATTGGACACATACTACCCAAACAGGAGTACCAGTTTGGAAACCATGTGTCTATACCATATAGCCCAAAACTACACATACAAAAATAATATAAAACCTGATGAAGAAAATGGTAAATACAAAGTGACAAACTGTGAAGGCACCAAACCAAATTTAATTAATCATATCAAATTGTCATTTAAGACTCCTCAACATAAAGAATTATATTACATGTCCCTGCGACAACTCTTTAAACCATGGAGAAAAGAAGAAGAAATACTAGATAACTATGACTCATATGAAGATGCTTTCAAAGCAAATGAAAGGACTATAACTGATGTAAACTTTACACAGCACAAAACAATGTTGCACAATGAACAGGAATACGAAGAAGAACTCCAGGCCCAACTAGATAAGGACACTCCTGACAGTAGTCAACCTTCTGTAACAGGAAGCCAAGAAACACTGGGAGAGCCACTAATAACAAATGAGGCAGAATTAGCTATGATAGAGGTAGAAAACACCATGTGTCAGTATGAAGATAAATACGACTTAACTATACTACAATAAAACTAAACAATGAGCAATGTAACATTTTTCAAGAAGTAGCAAAAGAAATTGCACATGGTGCACACCATGAACACAAAGAATGCACCTGCCAAAATTACAAACCTATATTACTGTACGTCAGTGGTGAAGCTTGTTCTGGCAAAACATTCCTAATCAAAATCATCAGTAAGTTCCTTCAACAATTGACAAACAACAAACTGTCAGCTGTTGTCACTGCCCCCACAAGTTTAGCTGCCTACAACATAGTTGGTGTCACTTTACACCGATTACTACTCCTGCCAGTAGAACACCAAAACAAATTAGACTATTACAAACTTTCTAGAGAAGCTGCAATGGAAGTACGCAGAGTATTGAAACAAATGAAAATGCTTATAATGGATGAAGTGAGCATGGTGTCCAACCTAATGTTGGCTTTGATTCACCTCAAATTACAAGAAGTACTTAAAACAAACTATGAAGAGCTCTTTGCAGGAAAACACATTATTGTTTTCGGAGATCTTCTTCAATTGACACCAGTAAGAGGTGAGCCTATTTTTAAAACAGTAGGACACAAACTATTCTGTAAAACTGTTGGCAGCATTGGAAATGTCAACCTTTGGCAACATTTCCAATACAGAGAATTAACAGAAAATATGCAGCAATCTGCAGATCTCACTTATGCCAACATCTTAAAAAGTTTCAGAGTTGGTATACTTTCTAAAGAAGCAGAAGCAATATTGAAAGCACGGCACATTCATGCACTTTATGGTGATAATGCATGTGCTACAGAAGTTATGGAACAATTAGCCCACAAAAATGTCAATTGTATGGCCTTAATGCCAACTCTTGCAAGCTGTTTCAAATTCAATGAAATAATGTTAAGTGAAGAAATGCAACCAATAATGGAAATTGGCGCCACAGACAAACTGGATGTACATGGTATGACAATACCCATGTGTGACCAAGCCACAACATGACTAAATAGTTTAGAAAAATCAATCTCAAACACAGCAGGATTGGAAAAGATGCTAAAATGATCCTTAAATTGCAGAGTAATGCTTAAACGTAACCTTGACGTGGACCAAGGACTAGTTAATGGAGCACTGGGTACAGTTGTTGGCTTTCAAACATACCCACATGACAACAAAATTCAGTTTGTCAATAGTCTGTTTGATAAACTTTCAGAAGTAAAAAGGATAGGACGCTCAACAGCTCGATTCCTTCTCTTCAAAGACATGTATGTACGCAGAGAACAATTTTCTCTAACTCTTGCATACGCAGTCACCATTCATAAATCACAAGGTCTTACCCTAGACAAAGCAATCATAGACATTGGTAACACAGTCTTTAAAGAAGGCATGAGCTACATAGAACTATCACGCTTACGTACACTTGACGGTCTATTTCTAATCAACTTTGATGCAAATAAAGTAAATTCTCCAAAGAGAGTAAAAGAAACTAAAACTTCATAAAGTACCACAAACATAAAAGATCCCATTACGGAAAGTAAACCAGGTACTTTATCAAAGAAGAAAGACAAACTAAAAAAAATCAATCAGATACAGAACTACCTGGTCAATTTAAACTCTCAAATATAGTTGGAGTAAGTTTCTACGCAAATGTAGCAATGAATATTCTATTTCAATTTCCACCAATTGTTGACAACATTTACTTACACAGTACTGACCAATTGTGTTTGCAAATGTTAGTACTTCACAGAAATGCAACAAACAATCCTGATAACACGTATAGTGTTTATGGAATTAGACAACAATTGGAATACTGTACTGGAATCATTAAATTCACTATAAACTCACAGGAAGATCCACAAGAATGTATCATGTTCTTACTACACGTACTGGAAAATAAAAACATACCTATGAATGAAATCTTCCAGATTTCATACATGTGGAAACATATATGAACTCTCTACAACAATATGACACAAGAATAAATCCCCAATGAACGCTTCATATATATATCAATACCTAATTGTGAATCCATTCCATTTCGGCAACTTGTACAAAATGCAAACCATGGTAGATTATGTACTACCTGCAATTCGGATAAACGTTCCACGTTAGTAATACAAACACATAGTAAATATGTAATACTAATGCTTCTACGTTACAATACAGGTGGTACCAAAAACAACTGCAAGCTGACTGGATTCAAACATGGTCAAATATCACTTGGTAAGAAAACCTTCACAACAATAGGTATAATCTACCATTTCTCCTCCACAGATATTGCTCTTTGCTGTCTGCCACTGGATCATCGCTGCTGGTTGTAACACCAGCCTCTACACGCCAGACCTCACGCTCGCTTCCTGGAGGAGGCGGAGCACCCTTGCGCTCACGTGACAGGTCACGTGTCTCTTCTGCTGGCTCAAAGAGGAGCACAACCCACCTTTGCGGCGTTAAGCCCGACGGGGTAAAGGGCGTCGGCTGTTGTGCGGCTGTTTGGCGCAGTGGGGCCCGCAGAAACACTGCTAGTTTGCTTTACACCAATCAGGAAATGACTGCTCAATCAAGTCATGGTGGACCCGTCCTAAGGCGTAAGACCATTCAGCAGCGCCGGATGCAAAATCCTTGGACTGCCCTCAAGCCTGACGGCTCGCCCTCTACACTCAAGAAAACAAAGGTAAGCGAACCAAGTTGCTTGCTTTCACCTACTGCCTTTAAAGATCCGCAAGTAGCCCCACTAGCTACTATGAACAATCTTGCACCGCTCCACACTCCTGAAGTTACAATCTCTGACACCGAGTTAATCCCACCATCCCCAACTGTACGCGAGCAAATAGCCGTGACGATGGCCATGTCCGGATTGGCGGACATGAATCTTTCGCTGCTTTGCACACAAGTTATTCCATCTGACATTCCCGCTGAGTTACCTGTAATGTCAGGAGAAATACTAGACGCTGTTGCGACATCTACAATAGATAATGACCTGATTGGCCATCAAGAAGAGCCAGCGGAAGTCGCTAAACTTTCAGTCCACTCAGAAGTCACTCACAGCACAAAATTGCAACCTCAAATGCGTTTACTTTCTTTAAAAGACTTACCTCCGATTTCCCGCTCACCATCGACTGTATCTCCTCCGATGACAAAAACACTTACAGAGCAGTCGTCACTAACCGCCGAGGCTGTTGATGAATATTTCTCTCCATTTGACGTCACTGACGCCGAATTAATGGAAGCTTCCCAATGTGACGAGGTCACTGAGCCACAAAGCAATTCTTCGAATATCGGAGTTGAAACTGAAAAAGAATTGGATGCTATTGTTGATAAGCGGCAGGTGTGCATACCCACTCCTACTCCGACGTATACAGATCCAAACGCTACCCAGCCTCCAAAAAATGACGAGAAAAGAAGTACTTTGCACCATCCAATTGCAAATGTTCACCGGTCACAGAGCATATCAACCTGTCACCTAGAGCCATCAGCCTCGTTGCAAACACTTAAAAAACAGCAGAATATTATAAATAAAAATGACATGGAACGAAACATGATGCAACTAGATGACACCCTCTCCATTTTGTCAAAAAACAGACCAAACTCGTGCTCAACGCTCTACGTTGAAAGAGCAGGGTGCGACCTTACAGTATCAACGCTGCAAACACCAAGTTTGAAGCATACGTATCTCACACTGGAAAGAAACAAGCCAGCACACCAAAAGCCCCATCGGCTCGCACGAACCCAGTACCTTTATCAAACGAGAACATCTGTGCTGCACCAGAAAACTCATCTTCAAGTAGCGACTTGCAATCAGAGACATTAAATAACACACACTCTTCCGTTGAAGAAAATTCAAGAGTCAAATCTAAACCTAGTCTCTCCTCTGCCACTGCCATGCAGATTTATAACAATGTTTTAGCAGCTTCCTCAACAACCCTTCTTCCCTTTTTAAAAATGTACAAATCCCTTCACGAGTCCTTTAAAGATCAGACTGAGCTCATTATAAATATAAAAACCAAGATGGATAAATTTGAAGCAGTCAACGAAGCCCTACAGACGCAACTGACTCACGAGGCCGAACAAACGTTAAGATGGCAAGAGCGGCTGAGTGATCTCGCCGCACGTCACCATTGTCAAAATGACTCTTTAATGGACGGGCTACTGGACGCAGTAAAATGGATGAGGCACACATCAGACAATGGTAAAGTTTCAAACTCTGGTGCCCCATCGTGCTGTCCTGGGCCTCACTTGACAGCTACCAGCGTGTCACCAGAGGTCGCCACCTTGAACAAGGATTTGTTACTGCACCCTACGGATTTGAATAACTTAAAGAACATAAAATCGCATTCGTCAACCAAGCTTCCAGTAGTGGCCGACATTTCAGTAGTGGTGTCATCACAATCCACAAAAGAAGTTGTTGAACCATCACCCTCGAACGGAAAGATCACTGATAACCTTCTAAAACCAATTGCTGATCAGGCGGATGATCCAACACCTCTAAGACCTCAAACTGCAAAAGGAGTTGTTGCAATTCAAAATGTCTCGTTTGGAATCTTCCCTGGTCCTGCCAAATCAATACAAGTCAAGGAAGCAAAGAACTCTACTCAAAAAGGAACACAAAACGTTAGCAAAAAGATGAATATTATCACAAATAAACCTCTCCTGAAAAGGTCACGTTCTAACGGCGCAAAGAAATTTATAAGAAATCTGACAACCCCTCCACGCCCTGTTGCTTCCAAAACAAGTGCCCTGAAATCGAGATTGGAAAAACCGCAAGATAAGTGTATCTCCACCAATGATTTAGATCGCTTACCAATTCCATCCGTTAAGCGTAGACGTGAAGAGTCTATCCTCTCCGAGGAATTGTTTTCAAACACTTCAATCGATCTATGCAACCTTTCTACTTATTCAATTGACGACGAAGATTGTTCAGCAACTGTCGTCAGCTCGGCTGACGAATGTCCGCGGCCACGGCACAATTTTCATGGCATCCAAGCTGCGCAGAATTCAACTAAACAGTCGTTCAAACCTCAGGAATCGACAAATCCTAAGGATACACAAAAAAAAAAGACCGTCGTCATCGTCTAAGATGGCCCAGCACCTGAAATCTTCAATAAAATCAACATCAAAAGCAGTTGAGTCCCCTGCTTCAAAGCTTAATCCGAAGCAAACTGCAGCTCACTCGACGAAAATCGGTCAACCCGAGACCAACTCAAATAATCGAGTAACTGGACAATCTAATTCACGATGGTGGAAATTGGAACTAGAAAACATCCTTGAAGAAAAAAACGATGTAAACCTGAATCGTGCCAATATAATGAAGCTGCTGCACTATATCCCAGCTCAACGTATTATATCATCTGACGACATAGCTATCGTAGAATACAAATCAGAACGTAGAACTGACTGGGTCATTCTTCACATGAAATCCAGACACGTAGCAAAACCACTGCTCGATGCCAAAGATGACCTACTATCTTACGGATTCGTTCTAACGATATGTAATGAGCAGCCTTCATCCAACACTGTCAACTCAAATTCTTCCAAATCCACCGGCCACAACAGGTCAAAAAGAGACGATCTCTGGAAACAGCTCAGAGAACAACCTTCGCTCTCATCCAATATATACAACCGGAACAAGCGCGACTAGGATAACGTCAGGTCAAATTGTATGACCCCATTTTTAACCTCGTGGAATACAAGAGGATTCACACATTTGTTTCAACCCAGACCAGCGGCAGATTTAAGAAGCCCAATAATTTGCCTGCAAGAAACTTGGCTCAGTGATTCACCTGTCTGTGATGGATATTCCGTGGCCCTAAATGCTACGGGGAAAAATCAATTTGGCAGACCATTTTCAGGGCTACTCACGCTATTAAAAAACACATTCGAGTGGGCGGTGATCAACAGTTCAAACCCAAACTTGTTCGTACAAGCCATAACCCTAGAATCAACATGTGAAGCCCACTTTAAAAAGAAAAAACATCTTCTGATAATAAACACTTACTGGAACCCCGCAATGATTTCAGAACTTGAGTACTTATCATCAATCATGGCACAAATTGATGCCAGATTTGTGCAGTTCGACGACCCTTTCGTCCTGATCTGCGGAGACCTTAACTATTCTTGGTTCAACCAAGACAAAACACACATCTCTCGGAATCAGTCCAAAAATCTTTCTGACCCTGCCGATCGCGGTCATAAATGGGAATATGAATTAAGTTTGCGACATTGCACAATGCTGAACGGCTGTACCACAGGCGACATTCCAGCAGCCGACACCTGGCATAGGGGTCAACTAAGAAAAACCTTAGACTACATCTGGGTGTCTGATAGTCTACACCAACATATTTCCATGCTGACCATAATAAAATCGGACAAGAGCGATCACGATGTCTTGAGGGTATTTTGGGAGCTGAAAAACAAAACTACCCAGCCAAGATACAAAACATCCCTAACTACAAATACTGCGCAAAACCGACTAAAGATAAACAGCCGTCAGATTGACATCCTGACCGCTGACTTTTGTCACGATAATAAGCAGGGCAACGCGAATAACTACGTGCCGTTGCTGTTGCAATTTTCTTCATGTTCAAATAGGCACAACATCAAAGGGACAAAAAATAAACATTCTTTCAGCGAAGAACTATCTGAAGCCAAGAAGTCGCTAAAAAAGGACATTCGGCGGTTGAAGAAACTAGCAGATGGAAATGCACAAGAACAAATTGCGAAGAGACGATCACGTTATCGAAACTGGCTAAAATCAATTAACTGCATTTGTGACCAAGACCAAGCAAAACAAATGCTGCGTGTGATAACACAAAAAGATAGCAAAAATATATGGGAACTAATTAACAACGGCCATTTAAGACAGACGTTTGCATTATCCAATGGTGTGTCTGCATCCTGTTGGGTAAAACACTACACGTCTGTATTTACATCTTTGGACGTTGTGGAAATTGGACCATCGCTGTCGGAAAGCCGCACTTGGCATACAACTGAATCTGAAGAAGATATCGAAATCACTATTAGAAAGCTCAAGAATTCAAGGGCGGCGGGCCCTGACGGCATATCAAACCTAATGCTAAAAGCTAATAGCAAACAATGGGCAACCTTCATTAAAACACTATTCGATCGAATAGCAGCAACACAAACTCTCCCGGTCTCATGGACCTCAGCAGTAATTGTCCCAGTGTTCAAAAAAGGCAACCGCGAAGATCCAGCAAACTACCGTCATATCGCGTTGCTTGACACTATGGGCAAAATATTTGCCACATTCTTACAAAAAAAACTCGCTAGATGGGCTGACGAAGCAAATCTGATCGATGAA
This sequence comes from Ambystoma mexicanum, assembly GCF_040938575.1. Taxonomy (NCBI): domain Eukaryota; kingdom Metazoa; phylum Chordata; class Amphibia; order Caudata; family Ambystomatidae; genus Ambystoma; species Ambystoma mexicanum. The sequence goes on from NC_090936.1 coordinate 724,959,611, forward strand.
AGGCAAACTGGCTTGACAAAAGGAGTGGGAGTGGAATTAAACCTACTGCTTCTCAATCTGGTCAAGTTGGAAGCCCTGAACCGCAAGAAAAGGTTGTTTCTTGCATTTGTTGACCTCAAACAGGCCTTCGACACCATTAATCGACAACTGTTATCGTCAAAACTCAAGGCCTTGCGCTGCCCACCACAACTACTGTCGCCCTTATTGGCACTTCATTCGAACACTACCATCCGTGTGCGCACAAATGCAGAGGGAGACTTAACGGACGAAATTGTAACAACAAATGGTGTGAAACAGGGCTGCCCGTTAGCCGCATTACTATTCAAATTGTTCATCTCAGATCTTCCAGCAGCCTTGTCCGAAACAAGGTCGTTTCCACCGAAGGCGAATGGCAAACAGCTTAGCTGGTTATTCTATGCCGACGACATAGTCTTACTTGATTCCACTGAAAATGGCCTACAAAGACTTTTGACATCCTTACAAGTCTATGTAAATCAAAATCATCTGGCAATAAATGTTATGAAATCAAAAATTATTGACTTCGGCCAAAATATGCAGGCCAAGAAGCCAGTCTTCACCTGGAAAGTTAATAATGAAGCGCTAGAAAAAAACGCTGCAATTCGTTACCTTGGAGTGCTGTTCAACACCTCTATCAGCGAACAGAGTTGGACCCTTGTTGTTCTATCCCGAATTAAGATTCTCGCTCAACAAGGATCAAAATTGCATGCTAAGTATGGAAAATTTACACTGCATCCATTAATAATCTTCTACATGCAAAAAGTATCTCCGGCAGTAACATTTGGAAGCGAGGCAGGATGGAACATAAAAGCGGAATTTTGGACTCAAATCGAGGGGTTCTTTTGGCGAAAAGTTTTGAAATTACCCCGATGTCTCTCAATGGCTGCAATCAGATATGAATTGGGCCTCGATTCGCTATATAATTCAGTGGTCTGGAAGTCGCTCTCAGCACTGCGGAAAATGCGTCTATCAGCACCAGAAAAAGCATATGAGATCCTATCTGAACAGTCAAACGATCCATCAGCAGCCCTATTTAACAAATGGGAAGCAAAACTGAAGTCAATCCTACTCGAAGCTAACATCAACATAGAATTGTTGTTGTCGACTCCGCAGATAGCGAAAAATAAATTTCATCAATGGAATTGGATAACGAACATGAATAAACGAAATGCTCTTACTTCATCACTAGATCTGGGAGTCTCATCAAAGAAGCTCGGAGATCTGCCAAGATATCTTGAGAAATTCCCCTCCAGATACCATAGAAATCAATTTCTAAGATTACGTTTAAATCTCTATAAAACTCGTGAGGTGCTGATGCAAAGGAAATATCCGTCTACACCGAGTAATATCTGCCAGTTTTGTATGAAAGATGTGGAAACAAGCATTCATTTGATAACAGGGTGCCCAGCAATCGCTGCTCAACGCTCCTTGCATTTGGAACGTTTTGCACCAAAAAACGGAAATATGCAGGATTGGTGGAGTTATTTAATTTCAGGGACAAACACCCAACTAACCTGTGCCACCATCAACTTTATGGATTCAATTATTCCTAAACTTGACGTGTTATAAGCCATTATTAGCTGAAATCAGTATTTTCTCGTGTGTCTGTCTGCTTACACCCCTCCGCTCGTTCCTATCATCTTACTTTGAACCTTCATCTTACTTTGAATCTGTCGCTTCATTGTTAGGATTACATTATGTAAACATTGGAAAGTTTGACAAAAAAGTTTTTTTTTTTTGCAAAACTAATGTCAAAAAAAAGAAAAAAAAATAATAATAATCTACCATGCAGGAACCACAACCAATTAAGGGCACTACACTGCAAATATAAAAAAGAAATGTGGATGGTTTGAATGTAATGATAGTACCATTACTCTAAAGCAGAGATTACCAGCAAATCTTACAAACGCTTATTTAATGTTCTTAAAACCAAAATTTGATAACTAAACTGTACTTAAACCTTAAGTAAACTTATAGTAAACAAATATAAACTGTTAGAATATTCCGAAAGCTATCTAACTGCCCAAAGATTCTACAACAACTAATCAGATAAATGAATACCACTAAATTAGAGCAAAAAAATAGACAGTTAGAATAAGCCAATTGATATCTAACTGTCCCAAAATTTATAAATATCCAAATAGATAAAGCAATACCACGAAATTATATAAAAAAATAAACAGTTAGAATACGTCTACTGGTAACTAACTGCTCCAAAATGTTACAATATCCAAACAAATACCTAATATCTTACTGCTCCCAAAATCTGGAACAAGCCAATGTATAAAGCATTATCCAGAAACAACAAGTGAACACTGAAAACAAACAAACAAATAAACTGTAGCATAAAAGAAAAAGGTTTTTTTTTTAATCCAACATGGATTTTTTTTCTCCCACAGACCCAATGAATTTAGCAACAAACACAGAAACTGAGCAAATTGCACAGTACTCTGGTTTGTAATCTACTAAATATGAGGGTCCAAAAAAAAGATTGCTGGTTATACAATGTAATAAGTCATTACAAAATACTAATACTAACATGCTATTTTCTTTTATCACAGAAATGAACAAGAAATATATGTACCCCAGTTACTAAACCAAATAGTAAGTATATTATAATGAGTAGAACCATCACAGCATATCACACCCATAGTGGCTTATAAGTTTGTTCCTTATAAGTTTGTTTTTGACTCAAAGTTATAAGCAACTATGAGTGTGATATGCTGTGGTGGTTGTGGTCAGGGCATAGAGTCTTGGGTGCATGGCCAAATGGCCATGCACCCACAACTCTATACCCTGGCCACAACCACTGCAGCATATCACACCCATAGAGTCAAACATTTCAAATATGGCCTATGGAAAGTTTTAATGTTCACGGACATTATGAGTGTTATTAGTACACTTTCAACTTGCCAGCGAACAATGGAGACAGTGTCCTCAGAACACCCCAATTTTTTTATTTGCAAACATTTCAGGAAACCGTGAGTGTTCTTAGAACACATTCAACTTGCCAGCAAATAATACGGACCGCGTCTTCAGGACACCCCCCTACGAACATTTCAGGACACTGAGAGGATTCTTAGAACACTTTCAACTTGACAAAGAACAATACGGACAGCGTCCTCAGGACACCCCCATTTTGTTTATTTGCAAACATTTAAGGACACCGCGAGTGTTCTTAGAACACATTCAACTTGCCATCGAACAATAAGGACAGCGTCCTCAGGACACCCCCATTTTGTTTATTTACAAACATTTCAGGACACCACGAGTGTTCTTAGAACACATTCAACTTGCCAGAGAACAATTCGGACAGCGTCCTCAGTACACCCCCATTTTGTTTATTTCCAAACATTTCAGAACACCGCGAGTGTTCTTAGAACACATTCAACTTGCCATCGAACAATTTGGACAGCATCCTCAGGACACCCCAATTTTGTTTATTTACGAACATTTCAGGACACCACAAGTGTTCTCAGAACACATTCATCTTGCAAGAGAACAATACAGACAGCGTCCTCTCAGAACACCCCCATTTTGTTTATTTGTGAATATTTCAGGACACCGCGAGTGTTCTTAGAACACATTCAACTTGTCAACGAACAATATGGACAGCGTCCTCATGACACCCCCATTTTGTTCATTTACGAACATTTCAGGACACCGCGAGTGTTCTTAGAACACATTCAACTTCCCATCGAACAATACGGACAGCGTCCTCAGGACACCCCCATTTTGTTTATTTACGAACATTTCAGGACACCACGAGTGTTCTTAGAACACATTCAACTTACCAGAGAACAATACGCACACCGTCCTCAGGGCACCCCCATTTTGTTTATTTACGAACATTTCAGGACACCGCAAGTGTTCTTAGAACAGTTTTAGCTTGTTTGCGAACAAAACGGACACATATTGCGTCCTCAGAACATCCCCCTATTTAGTTTATTTAGAACATTTCAGAACATCCGTGTTGTCCGCAGACAAATCGAACACAACAAGAGCGTCAACCACATAAAAAAACACATTTAATCTATTTCATACTCTCCCACCCTCCCCGAACACTCTTACACACCAACGCACTCTACTAAATACAAATTTGAAACCAAGTTTCACTGCGCTGTCCGCGGACGTCCGTGATCCAAGATGGCGGGCGCTACGGAAAATTTGACGCACTTCACGCTCCACGCCGGCCAATCAGCAAGCACGTCGCATGTCCGCGGACATCACGCAAGCCGATTGGCCAATCAGGACACTGTCCGTGTAGCGAACAGGGAAGTGTGTCAGCGGACCAAACACAGATATCACTAATTGTTTAGGACCTAATTTTTGGTAATTTAAAAAAAAAAACTTCTGGATGGATTTTCACCAAATCTGCAAAAGCACGTGTTGGGGACCAATCCGCTACTCCTGGTCCAAATTTGGTGAAAATCCAATTTGGGCTGTAGGCGCAAGCAAAGTTTTTTCCCCATTCAGCCTATGGGGAAAAAAAAAGTTTTGTGACCCCCCTTTAACTTTGCCCCCCCTGGACGAATCCTCACCAATCTTTGCAAAAAAAAATTCAGAGTGGGCCATATACTTTTTTTGCAAAGTTTGGTGAGGATTCGTCCAGGGGGAGCGAAGTTATGAGCCACCCAAAAAGTGCTCTTCCAATGGAAACAGCAACTTAACCATAACTACATGACCAGTAACCCACAGGCATCAGAGAGCCACCAAGGATTTTCAGCTGACCACAAAATATCTTTACATTTTATTCCAAGGGAAGTGTGCTTGGAAGTGGGTTACACACATGGGCCGCCCTAATAGGGAAGGCCCTACCAAGTTCTCCCACCTTTTTAAACCTAAGAGCTCTGATTGTTCCAGCATTAGCCAACCCAAGGGCACGGTTGGGAAAAGTGCAGGGTTTTAGATATGTTGGCACTTTTCCATATAAGCACTTGTGCATTAGTGTGGCAGTTTTAAAATACATACAGGCTGAAATGGACAGCCAGTGTAGGGATCCCCCGTCCCCCCAATTATATATGTTCTTGCCTAGGAATACCCTTGATAATCCTGACTCCATAATTTAGAAGAATTTGCAAGCGATGGATGCATTTTTGTCTGGCCCCAATGTAAAGTGAGTTGCAGTAGTCACGCTGTAAAAGAATAATGGTTCGAACAGAGGCATCTTTTTGAACAATGTATAGGTAACCGTTCTAAAATCTAATACATCACATGCTACCTGAGGGCAATTTAAAGTGTCTTTAAAAGACGTATTACATTTATGTTAATAAGAACACATCATTTGTGCAACCTAAACAAAGTGGAATTCCCAGGACATAGGATTGTCACATTTTGGTGTTCATGCCTGATTATTTAGAGTAAATAAATCATCACACCAATTAAAATAATGCAATTGTAAACACAGCGACATCCCACACTAAAATCTTCTATTCAAAGCAAGTGCATTATCTACCACTCTTTGGCAACGAAACACGTCACCCTTGACGATTTCACTATTCCCCGTTAGGCAACGTTTAAAAAATAATGATAAACAAAACGATATTGTTTTACTCAGCAGTACACACAAACCTTTCAGTATAAAAAAGACTGTTCTTCTGAATGCGACTGTCCAATGAAACAAGCTCCTTTAAAAAAATGGGTTCTAATACACCATGTTAATGTCTGTACTGGAAATATAATCAACATGCAAACAATATCCATACTCAGCAAAAAGATGAAGCTGGACCTGTCATATCTGAAAAGTGGAATGCCTTCATAGCATGCTTTTTATTTCATTCCAACACATTAAATGCTTAGCTGTTAATATGGCTCTTACTTAAGATAGTATTAGTTATACCGTTTTTGACAGGGCTAGTGACTGTTTGTCTAAAGAATCACAGCAGGCCTGAGCTGGAAGCATTCCCAGACTCCGTTTAATTGTCCGCAAGGCCAGAGACTGTTTAAACGACGGTCCATTTTACAGATATATGTTTGCAGTGCAAGGTCCAATCAATAAGCATTTTAGTTTGTGCTCTTTAATTTAAATGTGATGTATAAATTGAACTAGCCTGTACTTCTGTCTTTTCTATTGTGACAAACTATATAGTCATGTCCCAACTAGACTATTGACTGTATAATTTGTTCCAGGAAACTGTACCTAGAGCTTGAACATGTGTTTGCCAAATAAACAGCATATGCAGATATATTCACTGAGGCCGATGGCTGACACCAACACGTAGCAGCACGTTGTCTCTGAACAGACCCCCGAAATGGGTTTGAACATTAGAGTTTAGTAACTCATAGGTTTTAGACGGGTTTGCAGCACTCGTAAAGCTCCTCTGCAGGTCCTGGATATTGCCCATCGTTCATTGTGTGATGGACGCTACAGCCTCAATGATTTGCTTGATCTTGCACAAGTGATCTTTAACCTGATTGAGCATGGGACACTTCTTAACCTTATATAGGCACGGGGGATTTGGTGCAAATCTGGCTAAACTTTCTGTTTTAGCAACTAGTGTGGGGTTTAAGGGTTTCATTATCCCTGATGCCCTTTCTTGTGCCATAATGTTCAGTCATGTCACTCACTTCGCGTCGTTCGAGTAGCTAGCAGGAGATATAGTTACAGTAATTGACATCTCCATGGATCAGTATATGGATTTCACCTAGTTGCACCTGTATTTTTTTTAAATGTATTTACATAGTGCAATACATCTTTATAAAAATATTTTTTTTAAAATGTGTTTTGCATATTACAATCAAATCCAGCCACACGTTCGAGTATTAGTTCAATATATAACATACACGCTCAAGAAATGATCATTCAATTCATACAACGTCTAAAATTGGGCAAGGTTCTTTACATAAAACTGAGCAAAAATGAATATTATTTTGTTAAACAATCTATGTTAGCACAACTCTCTACGTAATGGATGCACCTGTATGTTGTTTCCTTTCTCCACCCACCCAAAAAAATAAAAAGAAATATGCAGAGGCAATGCCTTCAGTGGATCACGTACGTCATGGATTGCTCTTATTTTAAAAAATTCAACACTTCCAAGAATGGCTTTTCTTTTGTTGACCGACTCTTCTCCCTCAAATACTACCACTAATTGGCTAAAAGACCCATTTCCTGAGGGACCCCTTTCTATGTCTTTACATTCCACTACTAATTCATTAGGTTTCACTTTGCATGCTACTCCATCGTTTTCTTCCTTATATTTATTACCTTGCTGAATCTGCTGATTTGTATATATTCTCTGTAGAATCCCATAACTACAAAGTGAAACAATTAGTTGTGCTATGAAACACATTGGGCTCGTTTCATGGAATATTTTGTTCGGTAAATAGGGACTTTGTCGCCAAACTGCATGTGAAATCCTGTTTGCGCAGAGGGCAGGGAAGGGGACAGAACTCGTAAAATGAGGAAGAACAATGGAAAATGTGGGCATTACGAGAGATGGCCCGTAAGCAGTCCATCGCACGCCCACTATTGCGCAGAATGATACATATTCATGGATGCAACCGCACAACCTCTCTGCAGGGAAATGGCCATGTAAAGCCCTCATTCTATCCGCCACCCGAATGCAGATGTACAGACACTTACACATAGGATTCAGCATGCAAAGGTAAGATCGGGTGTCGGGTGTACACAGCCGGGGTTCCATTGTAACTTAGGGGTGCGTGTATGCAGGACTGGTTTACAGGGATTTGCAAACAGATTTTCTGAGTTAAACCCCAGTTACGGAAAATGTTACTCATGTTGTCAGTGTGCCGGTAACAGATACGGGGGACCCCACACAGGGTCCCCGAGATGCAGGCCTGCTTGCAGGAAACACTATGCACTGTTTTAAGGGTGCATGTATTTGTGCCCAGGGAGCAAGCAAAGGTAGCTGTTCCTAGCTCTTTTTTGCTTGGCGTTTTGGGGCGTTCTGGCCGCAACCTGCGTATATGGTTACTTTGCGCAAATATCTCCATGAATATGTACAGCACGCAGAAATACATCTGTGCACAGGCTCGCGCAGAGTAGTTCTTGTGCGCAGGCAAAGCGGCATGTCTGCACACTCTTCCATGAACCGGGCCCATTGTGTATAGCCGCATTATAAATACCCAATAAATAAAATAAAATTTAAAAGATCTTATATTTATCATTGTGATAATAATCCAATCTTTAATTCATTAATTAATTGTGTCTGGTATGATTTTATTTGTTCTCCAAAATCCAACATCACAGCCCTAAAAACTGTTCTTTGTGATGCAAACATTAGGCCTCATTACAAGTGGGTGGTATCCCAGTTGTAAATCTGCTGGAATACCGCCCAAATCAATTACTTTTACTGCTGCTTGGTCCAGTGGCATTATTGTCGGATTACAAGTGTTGGTGGCAGTGTAAATCCCCATTTATTTTGAGTCCATTGGACTCACTAGTGCTTTTTTGGCAGAATCACTGATTCTGATGATTTTTCAGTAGTGAATGGGAGAAAGCCCTCAAGGATTTTTCTGGAGGTACATCCTCCACTCCACACTCCAGGACCAACCTCATAATTTGGCATAGTGGTAAAGGTGGTGGTAATGGATCTACTGCCAATTTGACCACTTAACACCCTACTTGTAATGAGACCCAGGTGTTTTTGGTACCAGAATATTTGAACATATTCCCCTATTCTGAAACAACTACACTGGCCCTTTGTATATGCCAGAAATCACTTTATCATCTTTTGTCTTGTCTTGTTACTACCTCCTTCCACGGATAGGGTCCTACACTGCATACTTGCCTCTGCTGGTTCATGGGTAGAAACCTACAGCATGCTGTTCTACCTTGCTGTTCTCATCAGCAATAATAACCTTTACTACTGTGCCTCTGTGATGGTAGTAGTGCTTGGTACTTTCTATCATTCCTCATGAGATGCATCTCCTGGTGGGATGTTCTAAAGATATTTCCTTAATGGTATAACTGCAGGGTATGGAAAGGGACCCTCTAGATGAGACAGAGGGATCTCCATTTACCATCACCATGAGTGTGTTTCATGTAGCTGATTCCTTCCCGTAGCCAGTAGTTTTCCCCAATACCACTTCATTGGTCTCCCCGAATAAGACTCTATGCAATACTCTATATAAACAGAAAAAGCTTGGGATCCCCTGAAAGAGCAGTACTATGACACACTCAAACAATTAATGATACTTCTTTTCAGTAAAATCTCTTGAATGTGATCCGTCAGAAATTGACTATGAATCCTCTTATTGGAGTACACAAGTCTCTATGCAGTACAAATAATAACTATTGCTGTACACCCAGAGTGTGCTGACGACGCACTTTCCTAGAAGTACCCATGTGTCTAAACATTTCTCTGTTATGACCCTTGACCATAAAATTTGAACTTTCTGCTTTCAGGGAATACTGAAGCATTCTCAACTGCATCTCGATCTCGACGATCCTCTAAAAAAACAAAGCTATTCATTGGATTAGGCCTGCAAAGATTTGCTTTGCCTTTTTATGCAATGTACTGTTAGGTGTGAGTGATTCTCAGATCCAGGTAACTCCACCCAAGACATACTTTTTGTTACATTTCTAGAGAGATATTTGATTGAAAGCCTGTGAGCAATTGATTATACTTTTGTGTCCAGTATTGAGTATGGCACACAAGTATAACCAATCAACAGTCAAGTATTGTAATGGAAAGTGGAGGTACGCCGACTATGTTAACTGTTGAAGGGAACTGATCATTGGAGAATAATGCATGAATAATTTTAACCTCATACCATTCCCCCCATGGGCTTAGATGGGACCTTTGAAGGGCATGTACCAAGGGAGTGTGTGAAAAACAATGCTTTTCCCTTTGCCTCATTGAACATTGATGTCCCCATAGAAAATTGATGGACTCAATTGGAATGCATTAGTTCAGGAATTTCATATTGTTTTCTTTCAAGTGACCTTGGGCCTCATTGTAAGTTTGGAAGTGCGGGAAAAAAGTGGCAGTAATTCTCTTACCAGTGCTTTTCCAGCACCACTAAACTACAAATTTGATGGTTGGGGGGCCAGATTTGTCACCAGCTCCTTGCTGCTGGTAAGTCCTGCACCCCACCAGCAATAAATGCCAGTATTACTGGTGCCGGTAGTACCAGCAATTCCCACCATGGAATGGTGAATTACTGCCCTTGCCGGCACTTGCAATATGCCAGTAATACCAGCATTCCAAGTGCCAGTAACAGTATTACAATTTGCTGGTCCGCCTCCAATTCAGATAGCAATTTGCCTAGTTCCCATATTACCCATCCATTATTCTGCAATTGGCTGATGCATTAGGAATTCAATTTAAAACAATCAATGGTTTAGTGTTGCCATAAGTGAATATTTATGTTAGACAATGCCCCAAATCCCTAGACTTTTCCCAGGATGCAATGCATATGTTTCCTAAATGTATTTGCTTGAGTAATAATTGCAGTGTAATAATTGAAGGTGTCTTAAATGCATAGATTGACCCTCTACCTACATGTATTTTCACAAAAGAGGAGGAAGAGGATTGGGGAATTCCAGCAACCCGTAATGAGAAACAAGCTTATAATTGCAAACATGGTTTAGTGCAAGCGAGAATATTTCATAAAGGTGTTTTGCACATTTATAGAACCACTACCCATCTCTTGCTCTTTCTTTTTACTCTCCCCTACTCATCTCTTTTCACCCTCCTCCTCTCCTCTTTGTTCACCTTGATCCTCTCTTTCTCCTACCCCTCTCTGACTTCAAGTTTCTCTTCAACCATTTCAAAAACTTTGCTTATCCAATTCCAAACCCCCACATCATGCTGTATTTCCCTCGTCCTTTTATATAGGTTGCAGTCCACTTCCAATAATTCATCTTTCCCTAATGGTTGCAGGTGTAAGTGATGTGGGCTGAGATAGTGAGATTTGTTGGTTTTCCTATGTGGGGGCTGTTAAGGCATCATGGAGTGAACACACAGACAACAGACTTAAGGTTCAAACAAACAGTGTTCATTAACTTAAACATCAGGATGGTCGAAGGCCTAACTTGCCCTTGCGAAGGTGGGATTTCCGTACCTGAATGAAACAAAGGAATGTCTGAGTCAAAGAGTTTTCAACTTAAATGGTTGTCTGTGTCCAACACCTATCCTTGCCCTCACAACAAAAGCTAAACAAAGTTCAGGGATGTCAATAATGAAAGTAATGGTGATCAACATAATGTTCTGAGCTTCTCCCAGCTCTTCGTTTCTTCTTCATGTTCCCTGTTCCCCAAGTTCCAATCAACAAAGTTCAAAGCAAAAGTGTCTTGAGTCTTCATTCTCAAAAATTATTCACAATTCCTTGAGTGTCAGGGTGCCCTTCCACCAAGTCTATTGTTTACACAATGGGCCTTATTATGAGTTTGGAGGTAGCCATGCCCTTAATAAAGGGCATGGCTACTGCCAAACTCGGGTCCGGGTTCCCTGAATGGGGAAATACTGGGCCATTCCGACCTAGGAGTGCCCGGTATTACCCCATTCAGGGAACCCGTGCCGGGTACATCCCCATTCCAATTTGAGCCCCTATAGGGCTCAATGGGAATGGGGAGCATGCTAACAACGGGCCTGTTAATGACGGGCCCGTTGTTAGCATGCTGGGCCACTCGCAGGACCCGCTAAGCATGTCTGGCAGACCTCGTAATGAGGCAGTGTGGGGTTAACGGCGCAAGCAGCTCTACCGGCACCGTTAACCCCATAACGCCAGGATCGTAATGAGGCCCAATGTCTTTGGTTCTCACAGATCCGGGCTCACTGGTCTAGGCGCAGTTGACAGACCACACGGTCCATCCTTCACAGGTCGCACAACCAGTATCCCTGGGCTCCTCAGCCCACACAGGTCTTCCAGACATGTCCCCGTGTACAGAGTTGTACATTTGTAGTCTCTTTTGGTTGGCCTCTTGTCTTTAGTGCAATATTCACAATTCTTTGGCTTCTCCTGATTATCCTCTTGGCTATGTCGCAAAGTGTCACATACCTCTTGCCAGTCTTTGGATTCGTCACACTGCATTCATCAGTAAAGTTGACTGTATGGTGGTCTTGCTTATGTCCCACCTTCCTATAACACTCTATCACAGTTGCGCTCTTTCGCCTGCGCTCTTTCGACATGGGCACTTTCTCTTTGGTTGTCCTTTGCTTGCCCACAAAGAGTGTTACTCAGTTGCATGTTCAATAAGAGAAATTGCAAGGTTCCATTCAGTTCAACATCAACAAATATTCACTGTACTTATTTTCAAGCTTTTATTTAGTTTGATACTCAATGGGCATTTCTTATGCTTCATTTAACGTGTTCCTTCACGTTGGTGTTCATATATGCATTTGGTATATTTTAATTTCAAGTTGTTATTCAGTTCGGTATTGAATACGTATTCATTGTGCTTATTTATCGTGTCTGTGCAGTTCAGTAATTAGAATGCAGTAATTCCCCACCGGCAAACTGCTTAGGAATGCCCCGGTTATCGAGTGCCTCTCCCGTACACTCACAGATACTTGGCTTTGATCCCCAAGATTTTCCATGGCTTCTTTCTTCCTTGCAGGTCAGTGGACCAGCTTCTGTGAGCCTCTCTAGACTGCTGTCCGGCATACTGGCTCCTCCATAGGTCCCACGACAGCTGCCTCGACCTGGAAAGTGTCCCTTGCTGGTCTCTCTCCCACAGGCTTCCCTGTTTCTCTGTGTACCGTTCTCTGGCTCTCATTTTATACACCTGCAACCCTCTAACAGTTTGCAGGTGTGGACCCTCCATTAGGTTTTCTTGACTATGATTAAGGGGACATGCCTGGCTCTCACCATGCTTTGCAGACATCTTCCCCGTCTCAGTTCCAGAGTGGTGAAATGTAGGTGTAGTGTGCATTACTCTTAGTCTACTGTTTCCCGTCCCAATACTTTCAACTGTTAAATGTGGAGAAATGAAGGGAGAGATTTTACAATACCCCATAATGGTCAGGTTAGAGTGGTCATCAATAGGGAAAGGCGGATACCTGTCTCGCCTATGGGCACCCCACTCACAATCTCAGAAGACCCTCCACCCAGGTGATTCTCCCTTGCTTGTTCACCCCCAATGTCGGGATTCAAGATTGATGGCCTTTCCCTGGTGCCCCAGTAAAGGATTTAGGGGGAGTAGGAGTGAGGATACCCTCAGGTTTCTCACAGGGCTCTCTTTGCTCCAGGGACAATATCCCCATCCCGGTCACTCACACTGACTGAACCTTTGTACTGACCGGCCGTCACCTTTGATACAAACTTGTACGCACATTGCATCACATTTGAATCACACAAGCAGGCATGCATATAAACCGTAGCACTTTTTTGTAGAGTCAACCTACCATTTAATGCGGCTACATTCTTCTTACATGTCCACTCCAGGGTGGAGGAGGAGGATTCAGTAAGCTTGGCAGTCACATCCACACTGGCTGGGTTGAAATTGGTTTGTAGGAACATAAGATAAAGTGTATTCTGAATATAATAGAAGCCCCAGAGTTCCAGCACTAATGTTCTGTATGTGTGCTTTAAGACAAAAAGCAAAACAACTGTTGTTCTTTCCATTAGTTATCAGCGGTATGTAGTGGGATACAGAGGAGGGACCGAAGGGAGATATTGCCCCCCTTACCTTCCTGGATCCATTACTGCTGCTACAAAAAAACAGAGCATTCTCTCAACTGAACACACAGCTGATTGACAATAATGTACACTGATACAAATGTAATAATGTATGTATTGTGAAATGAAGGTCACAACAATAAACCAAATAAAATGAAAACTATACATTAATACATAGCTACTTTATGTTCTGTCTGTAAACAAGAGTGATCAGATCAGACTTACATAAAATCAAGTTGTAGGGGAAATACACTGGAGGGGGGTGTCTGTACTACTGCTCGTTATATGGTAGCAGAGAGGCACAGAGGACCCCAGCCAAGATTCTCTATTGTGGTAGCAATGGACGAGCAATCAAGGCCTAGCTTTTCAGGGGGTGATGCCGGCTGGTTCTTAAGTGCAGGGTCGCTCCCAAGCACCCACAAAGGAATGTCCACACACTGTATTAGTTAAAACACAGTCTTTATATAAATATGGTTCAAGGTTATACACACAATCACAATACTACACTTTGTGCTCCGTCAATTCTAAAATGGTAAATATATACAGTTCTAGGTGGTACCACAATTAATCTGATTCCACTAAAATGCATCAAATGTACTCAGTTCAAATAGCATATGAATCAACACAGCAAAACGATATCAACCATAAGAGGAAGATAAGTTGGTTAGACAATTGGCATAATACTGGCCCTGTTACCTAGACACAGTTCCATGTGAGGATCCCCCCACGTGGGCAACCTGTAAATGAAGATGCACTACAATCACAGTCCATATATTTTCTACTAGAGTCGTATTTTCCTCTATAGTTCTGCAACCCACTGTACATTGTGTTGTAGAGTTCTTTGTCAGGGAATCGACGGGCCCTTCTTGACAGCACTCCCTTTCAAGCAGGAGCCACGGTCGTCGAACTTCTGAGATGAAGAAAATGTGAACGTTGTTGAGGCAGCAGCTTCGGTCCTTGCAATTCTCTTTGACAAGGGATCGAAAACGTCCTGCAACAGGGGAGGCGTGTGGTGCACCTCGACGATGATGGTTCATTGCCGCGAAGAGTTAGTGAAGAAATTTGGTCCAGCAACGGTGTCGAGTCATTGGCATTTGGCATTGGCGAATGGGACATGACCATGACTGGCTTCAGTAGGTTTGTCGCGTCTCTGAGGTCTTCGGGTGGCGGGGAACCCACTGGCGGATTCTCCTTGGTCGTCAACGACCTCTACTTTCTCTAGCATGACAAATGCGGTCGACACTGATGAGTCCTTGGATCAAATGTTCTTAGGCAGAGGGATAACAGTGGCTCTGGTCATCGACGGTGGTCGTCGACGGTGGACGGCTATCCGGTGCTTCTCTTCATTCTCCTCGGTGGTCCCCTTCTCTGGTCGGCAGCCTTTCGTAGGTCTGTCGACCAGGGAGCTTTGGCAAAGATCAGCTGGTGCACAATGATCCCTCGTAGCTCGGGGAGAGGTCCCTTTACCAGCTCCTCTCTTGGATCAGTTCTTGAAGACAAAGCAGCTTTCATATTACATGGAAGGGACCAGCGGTTCACCTTCTTCCTCTGGCTCGGCTTCATGAGTAAGCATCAAGTATCAACTTCAGCTTCTGAATGATTTCTAGAAGTGAGAGGCCCCCAGATATACTGTTGATCTCCCATTCACTCTGCTGGGCCACACTCAGGCAACCAATCACTCAGAAGGGCATTCAGGCAGGCAGTCAGCCAATCAGGTGCACAGTGCATTCAGGCCATTCTTCTCCATCCAGACACTCACAACACAGAATGGGGATTCGGACAAGTACTCTGCCATTCAGCACTACACACTGCATTCATTCCAGTTTTGGGCAGAGCTGTCCGGTCATTGTGTCAAACACCAGTTACTAGACACCCATAACATAGAATGCGTATTTGTCACACACTCCATTCACCCAGTTCCCACTGCACGGGCGTACCCACAACATACTGTTGTTGGGAAAGCCCCAGCCAGTCTGGTCAGCACTTCCCCAAACTACCATATATGGAACTTCACCCAACAGCCAGTCAGGGGGAAGGGACAGAGTCAGGGCTTCCCGGGACTTCATGAAAACCAAGGTAACAAGCGATGGATGGCAAGAGGCCATGAGGGCCATCTTGTCTCCATCAGGAATCCACTGATTCCAATGACAGAGCCCAGGCATCCCAAAAATGAGGATGGACAGGGCACACTCCATTCACCCAGTTCCCACTGCACGGGCGTACCCACAACATACTGTTGTTGGGAAAGCCCCAGCCAGTCTGGTCAGCACTTCCCCAAACTACCATATATGGAACTTCACCCAACAGCCAATCAGGGGGAAGGGACAGAGTCAGGGCTTCCCGGGACTTCATGAAAACCAAGGTAACAAGCGATGGATGGCAAGAGGCCATGAGGGCCATCTTGTCTCCATCAGGAATCCACTGATTCCAATGACAGAGCCCAGGCATCCCAAAAATGAGGATGGACAGGGCACCTGTCCAATTCGGCACAGAGCTGCCACCAGCACGTATCCTGTTCTGTGGGCCATGCACAGGTGCCCAAAAACATACACTAAGAGTACAGGGTCATACTCCCACCCATGGGTGCCATAAGGGTATCCCAAGAGTCTGTTCACCAAACCAAATACAAGAAGAGCCACACCGCCAGGAGTCACACATACACTCCTGCACGGAAAACAAGTCAGAACATACATGATAAGCAATAAAAGACAAGGATTCAGAGGTGCTCTCACTCTGATGCATTTCCAGCATCACACAAGTAAGGACCGATCATTTAACAATAGATGTGAGAAGTAAAATCATTAAATATAGCTTGCTAGTGCTAATCCACCTGGCATCAGCATTGGAGAATATGGTACACATTTGCATTTGCATTTCATAAGTAGCCAATGCTCCCAGAATTGCACGGATTGAAGGTTCCCCACATTGTTGCCCTTCTTCCTGAAACTGCTAGAAAGAGATAAACCTAATATCTACTGTCTTTTCACAGAGGGAGAATAAGAGCATTGCTTATCAGCAGTTCATACCATTGATAGGCATGACATTATCACAGAATAGTCAGAATTGGGATGCATATCTGGAACAAGGCAAAATCTGCATCAGTGACTAGTTGGTGGGTGCTGGATAACCCGTATAACATAAAGGAGATGCATTTACATGCTACACCAGCTCAACACCAACACCCAGCAAACCCCTCAAACATGTTTATTCCATGTATATCTTTGAAACTCATATAGAACATGAGCCTATTACCACCAGGTAAACACAAGCTCTATAAATAATACCATTCATAATAAAATATCTCATAGTACATCAATGAAAACAAAAATAAAATGCTGTCACAAGTGTCAGAAGGGAAGGTCGTCAAGAAAGTAACCCAAGAGATTTTTCCACAACAAATATAGTAGATTTATCCTTAAAGGTAGAAACTCAGACATGGTCCTATGGGAGGTAGTGATTTAATTCCAAAAATCCAAAAGGAGTAGCTAAACATAAATGTTGTACTTCCAGATGAAGTTGAGATTGACTGAAGAGCTCTTTTATAGCCCAAAGTTATATGTTTCTCAGCAGGATAGATTTGGGACCCATGGTGCTGGGATCTACAGTCAAGACACTGAGCCTCATTACAAGTGTGGCGGTCTGGAAATAACGTGCCAGTAATTCCGCACCACTAAGAGGGAATTCTGGTAACAACGGTGCTGGTAAGAGCATCCACTGTACTACTGTCACCAGTAACACAGTGAACTGAAACAATGGGACCCTCCATAAGCCTGCTGAATCATCAGCACCATGGTAACAAGGCAGCATTATGACCGCAGTTTTCCCGGAAACACTGGCACACAAATTCGAGTGCCAGTGGGAAAATTGTGCTGGAAACACTGGCACAGCAGAGTAAGAGGTAACCAGGCCCAGGTGTGGAGGAACAGTCCACAGGTGCACCCAATATAACAAGCTGCAGACAATGAGCACTGGGACTGCTGAAAAGGACACCACAAACACTACACACACTTGCCAACACAACCAAACTGCTTCTTGTAGCCCTAGTCATGGACTTGGAGGTGTGGCATGCAGGAGTGCACTTATGAGCAGGTGCTCCATCAGTGGCAACATGATGACAGACAGTGGAATAGGAGGAGCATGAGAAGGAGAATGCAGATGAACAATGAAATGCAAGTGGCTCCCCATAAATGGGCACCAACACCCCACACAACAGCCACAACCTGGGCCCTGACCGACATGCAGATCCATACACAATAGGTCCTCGCTCAAGACTGATGCTAAGATACCCTGTCCATTGTCCTGTCTTTCGACATCAGAACAAGCTATCTGGAGGTCAGGTCCAGAGTTGCAACATTGCAGAACATCCACCACAAACGTTTTCTTGATACCTATGGTACTGTGGGGGCAAGGTATTTCTTAGGTTATTCCAAGCCACTACTTGTGTCCCTTTAGTGAGTCCTTTAACAGGGTCTCCAAGATTGGTTAAGTCTTCTTGTATCTTCTTTCCTAGAGACTAGTAAGTATCCAGAGGAACTTTTGATTTCTACTGCTTTTCAAGCTTCTCCAAACTGCCTTTTAGCTAGGGTTGTAGTTTGGACTTTAAAAGACTTACTGTGCAGGGAAACTGCCTCTAGAACCTGAAGCTCTGCTAGGATAACACTAACCAACAGTTATTCTGACTTAATGCAATTATTCCATTACTTTGTGGGTGCGCGTTATTACCGATAGTAGGGTAGACCTGCGCAAACTCCTGCAACAATTGCATGCGCTCAGCAAGTACCAACTAAGAAGTGGCATTTTGAAAGTATTGAAAAGTATACCAATGTGTGTTGGTTTATTGTACATACCAACTCTTAGATATATTGCACCCTTCTCCACACCCAGGACCTATCTGCCATGCCTTTAAAACACAGAAATCGTCAACTCAGATCCAGGTTCCTGACTACACATACACATCACCATTTCAAACATACCACCAACATAAGTGGCTCATCTAAGATTTCAATTAACAACGTACCCGCACGTATAGGAAGCAATATACAATCTAAATGTAAATTAAACAATACCACCTCCTTGATCACAGGGGCTCGCATTAATGCCAGATCACAACCAGCCAATGCTCTAGACATAGCTCACTACATAACTTCACATGACCTCAACTTTCTAGTCATCACAGAGACCTGGCTCCATGACGCCTCAGAACCCTCACTCTCTTGAGCTATCCTGGAGAATTATTCCATCATCCGGCATGATAGAAAATCCAAATTATCCAAAGGTGGGGGCATCACCTTCATCTCAAAAACATCACTAGGTTTAAGAAGTATTGCTAACCACAACATGCCTTCTACAGAACCACTCCCCATCAAGCTACCAATCTCTCCATCCTGTACAATCACCATCCATCTAATTTATAGGCCCCCCAGCCCTACATCCACATTCAAAGACGATATCTCCCTCCTCCTATCGACTAATATCAAGACAAATTCACAAGTTATCCTCATGTGTGACATTACCGCCCTACCAACCACAACAAAATTCACAACTGGAGCGACAAGTACGACAATTAACTCAAGACCTGGATCGCATGTTGAGGGCTCAGCTGAACCCTCACCAGGAAATTGCTGCCCAGAATGACTCAACACCCCAGTCTGGTGCCCTGGGGAAATGATGGTTTCAGAGCAGGGTGTTCGGATAAAAGGGAGATGCAAAGCCCTAAAGGAAACTTCCTTTCCACCAGAACAAAACCCTTTGAACCGACTGATCATGAACCTCATTCTTCTACCCCGAAAAGCTGGAATCTAAAGAACAGAGGGTAAGTAGGAGAAATTGAAATCAAAAGAAAACCCACTTTGTGGAGGAAGTCTGCATCATCCCTTTTGAAGGAGAAGAATCCCTGGAGGAGGATTCAGGGAAGAGAATCTTCTCTTTCAGGGATGGAGGGATCCCTCCCAAGGAAAAATGGCAGTGGTCGGAGTGAGCAGGGGCCATCGGGAGCAGTGCTCCTCTACTTTTTTTAATTAAGTTTTACTGTTCCTACACTTTTATTTTAAAAATAATCTGTTCCCGGATGGTTTCGTTTTAAAATAAAAGTGTAGGAAGAAGTTGAAACTTGCACTTTCAGTGCACTAGACTGAACGTTCTCTTAAATAGCAGGTGGAAGTGTTTGGGGGTTTGTATTGTGTGTGGGAGGGGGCGTGGTGATGGGGTTTGTGGGGAGCAGTGCAGGCCAGTCGGAACATAGTTCTACTACTTCTTTTCGTGCACTTCGACCACTGAAAAATGGATCCCAAAAGACCCTGATTTAGACTGGGTAGGTATGGAGAATGACCGAGAGCAACACATTCTTAAGGTATCCTCGCCCCAAGCAGGTCTTGAGAACTGTCACCAGAAAAAGAAGGACAGTAAAGAACAGGGGAGGAAGAGGATCCCCCAACTTCAGGTTTGTCTGGATACAAAATCTGTTTTACTGGTTCCCATACTCTGACACAACAAAATGCCCAAGATCACACAGTGTTGGGGTTCAATATTAAAAAGTTAACTGCCAAGCTGGCACAGAATGCATATTTTCTTTGCCCTATTAAGGAGAGAGAAGGAAGATTGTATGCTTCCGTCAAGGTACAGGGTCAGTGTGTACTGGTGGATACTGGATCCCAAACCACCCTCCTGTCCAGAAATGCCCTTGAACAACTAAATTCAGTAAGGGGGAGAGTCACCAAATTCTCCTCAAACCTCTTCCCAGACAACTCCAAAAGTATGATCGGAATGATATTTCCATTGAAGGGACTGCTGATCTGGAGATAAATATGTGGTGACATAGCATGAAACATACAGTGATATTCATGACTCCAGAGAGCAGACCTTGTCCATTGGGGAATAACCTCCTTCAGAGGTTATCACCCATGATTGACTGCATGAACAAGATCCTCTGGACTTAGACTAATTGCCAATGAAATTAAAACAAAGTGCAAATTATGTGAGTTTTGAATGGCACATACCACATGATTGAACAACGGTCCGACAAAATAGAATTCCACTTTAGAACAATCTAGTCCGAAACATCACCGTCATCTCTGTAGGAGAACAAACTGGTGATGGGAACCCTTCTCCATTCTTGAAAATCAACCTCCCTCCCAGTTTTATGTGGAATTCCACACTGGACGGAAATACTCTGAAGTTGTATACCAATCCACAATCAGAGGAAAACCCAAATCCCATTTGAAAACCCACTTTGTGGAGGAAGTCTGCATCATCCCTTTTGAAGGAGAAGAATCCCGGGAGGAGGATTCAGGGAAGACAATCTTCTCTTTCAAGGATGGAGGGATCCCTCCCAAGGAAAAATGGCAGTGGTCGAAGTGAGCAGGAGCGATCGGGAGCAGTGCTCCTCTACTTTTTTAAATTAAGTTTTACTGTTCCTACACTTTTATTTAAAAAAGAATCTGTTCCCGGATGGTTTCGTTTTAAAATAAAAGTGTAGGAAGAAGTTGAAACTTGCACTTTCAGTGCACTAGACTGAACGTTCCCTTAAATAGCAGGTGGAAGTGTTTGGGGGTTTGTATTGTGGGTGGAGGGGGCGTGGTGATGGGGTTTGTGGGGAGCAGTGCAGGCCAGTCGGAACATAGTTCCACCACTTCTTTTCGTACACTTCGACCACTGAAAAATGGATCCCAAAAGATCCTGATTTAGACCGGGTAGGTATGGAGAATGACCCAGAGCAACACATTCTTAAGAAATCCTTCCCCCAAGCAGGTCCTGGGAACTTTCACCAGATAAAGAAGGACAGTAAAGAACAGGGGAGGAAGAGGATCCCCCAACTTCAGGTTTGTCTGGATACAAAATCGGTTTTACTGGTTCTCATACTCTGACACAACAAAATGCCCAAGATCACAGTGTTGGAGTTCAATATTAAAAAGTTAACTGCCAAGCTGGCACAGAATGCATATTTTCTTTGCCCTATTAAGGAGAGAGAAGGAAGATTGTATGCTTCCGTCAAGGTACAGGGTCAGTGTGCACTGGTGGATACTGGATCCCAAACCACCCTCCTGTCCAGAAATGCCCTCGAACAACTAAATTCAGTAAGGGGGAGAGTCACCAAATTCTCCTCAAACCTCTTCCCGAACAACTCCAAAACTATGATGGGAATGATATTTCCATTGAAGGGACTGCTGATCTGGAGATAAATATGTGGCGACATAGCATGAAACATACAGTGATATTCATGACTCCAGAGAGCAGACCTTGTCCATTGGGGAATAACCCCCTTCAGAGGTTATCACCCATGATTGACTGCATGAACAAGGTCCTCTGGACTTAGACTAACTGCCAATGAAATTAAAACAAAGTGCAAATTATGTGAGTTTTGAATGGCACATACCACATGATTGAACAACGGTCCGACAAATTGAATTCCACTTTAGAACAATCTAGTCCGAAACATCACTGTCATCTCTGTAGGAGAACAAACTGGTGATGAGAACCCTTCTCTATTCTTGAAAATCAACCTCCCTCCCAGTTTTAAGTGGAATTCCACACTGGACGGAAATACTCTGAAGTTGTATACCAATCCACAATCAGAGGAAAACCCAAATCCCATGACAAAAGATGATGAAAAAACAGCTCAAAGTTTGACCAACATCCAGATACTGTCTGAACATCTGTTTTTCCCCATTCAAATGAATGAAGGGGAGGAACCTGTTCTCACCAGAGTATGCCTGAAGAACGGAAGAAGCTTCATCAGCAAAACTCCTAAAAGACCAGACCATTCCCACATATAAATAGATTGAGAAGTGGGAAATGGGCCTGGAAACTCCAAATTCCAAACATCTCCTGCCTTGAAAGTGCATGCTAACAATGTCCATTGGTGACAAAAGCATTGAACATAATTGTTGGGTTGTGAGAGATGTCTCCTCAACCTTTTATGTAGGCAGTGACATTTTCAATCGATTCACAATTAATTTGGACCTAATTAATAACAAAGCCTGGTCCCGACTCGGAGTAACCCCATGGGCTTTGACAATACTGAAAAAGCATTGCGGTCAGCTCAATTACAAATAAAAGCATCCAAAGCTGGTCCTACATCAGACCAAGTCTTCAGCGCTATAGCACCACACTTCTCCAGAATTCCTAGAGCAGCCTCAATGTAGACACAATAAAACAAATGGTATTACTATATCCAAATTAGCCACAGTTACGCTACATTTCTGCAACACCGCCATTCAACAATAATCCTAGCAGACAAATGGCTGATCAGCAGCCGGCCACCACTATAGAGCAGGTCACATAGCCGAATTGAGCACGCTTTGCTGTGCTCACAATGGAATCCACAGTTTGGGATTCTGGTGGTGTCCCATATCGCCCCCTGTCTTTCCTCAGGCTCAGAAATACTTACCATAGAATATTCCAGATTTCCCAAACAGGAAGCGAATATGCTGACTCGTCTATTCACACAAGTCTTCTCTACATTTTGGACCACTCAACAGCTGCACATCATAGCGCCATGGGGACAACTTGGGTGGCAAATACTGTCATAACCTAATGAGGCGCTGAAGTGCGTAGAAGCCAACGCATCTGCTGACTACAGAAATAGCACGTGTTTTGTGCCATTTTGGAAAACAAAGGTCCAAAGAACTCTCGTCAAAAGTTAACAACAAGCCATAATTATTAGAGCTAGTCACCTGGGTTTCTAACAAACTGACGTTAAGTCAGACAGGCTCAGCCCTAGAGATATCCTGCGTTTCATTCACGCTCATCATTAACTCACATATCGCATGAATCATATCCATTTGTGCTCCCCGTATGAACTATGCAATCTATTCTCAGCTTGCAGAGGCCTTGGGGATAGCGCAGAATCTCTGTGATTCAAAAGTGACAATATACTCTTCGAAGACCGCATACAATCTCCCCCAATTATACACTGACAACTTTCAAAGGGAATAGCATCCCTATTGACTTAAAATCTACAGTCATCATTTATTTCTCGGGTGCAATAGAACGAAATTGGACTTCAAAAATGGGATGCCATTTGAAAACCGTTGTCAAAACACCATTACAGTCAGGTTGCAGAGCGTTTCTTTATTAGCCTTGAGTGTACAACTTTAGATATAAGCTGCAAAGGTTGCTCAGAGCATTTCGTGCAGATGTGTCATGCACACTGCAATTGTCAGGTGGGGTTGTGTCATGTCACTATGTTTTTACACCTAGAAAACAACGTATGGGAAGTTTGCCGGAATATGTCAAGAAGTCGTGCTTGCAGACCTTCAAAAGAGAAATGTATGTATCAACTCAAATAGAAGAGAAACAAGAAGATCTGTGTTCACTAATATCCTGAAATAGACTTATATTAGCGTGTGCCTATTCTTGGAGTGGCTAGTATTATGTCCCGGGCTTTGCACCTGCTATACAATTACCACTCAGAAAGATTATACCTTCCAAGTGTACCACGTTTTTAAACACATTTCCGATAAATCAGGCGTTTAGTGCCAGAAAGAGATGCATAGCAATGGGAAAAATTAATGTTGGAGATATTTATTTGCAACACAATCGCAACGTAACGAGGGCTGGCAGCTGACACTTTGAGAGAAATGGGACAGCACGCAGGCGCATAACCATCCAAAATGAGATTTCCTGTTGCCCATGTGTCTTATAAAAAATAGTTTCAAGTCCTTCATCAAAATGTCATTAGTTACTAAATGACAGTGCCCTTTGGCAGTCAATAAGACAAAGCTGAGGCACCTTGACTTCCTAAAGTGGTTGACTCATAGGGCCTCATTACGAGGTAAGGGAAAAACAATGCCGGTAAAGGATTACCGCCATTGTTAACCGCTCCGGGCAATTACGACCCGCCAACCCGCTATTAGCGGCACCGTAAATAACAGTGCCTCTAATAGCGACATGGGCGCGGGAACGCGAACCTACATGCTGGCAATGGCGGCATGGCGTAAACAGGAGAACATCACAAGTTAGGCGGACATGCAAATAGAGGCATGAAGAAGGTGCTAAAAGTGGATACCGGCATAGTGGAAATACCGGCATCGCGAACCACCCGTAAATGGCCATGTGCAGTGTTCTCAACTGCCACAGGTGCACAAAATCAGCACAGGTGGAGGCAATGTACACTGGGCCAGCACAAAAGGAGCACACCACACCCCTTCCCACACCCATTCACACATCAACATGATTCCAATACTAGTAGCATTACTGGGGCTGGAGGACATGCTTGCATTGCTACACCAGCAACAACAACAGGCAGCACAGAGGAGACGCAGGAGGAGAAGGAGGGTGAGACAGGCACAGCATGCCCCACCTGTGCAGGCAGTCGTATTACTGAGGCAGCCCCCAATCCCTCGAAACAGAGCCAGTCCATTCAACCTGACCCCTGTGCAGATCCACACCCTGTACCGTCTGGACCGGGACACCATCACCACCATTGTGGACATGATACACAACGACACTGTCAGCCTCATAGACATCCGTACCACCTTCCCCCCTCTACTTAAGGTGGTGTCTGTGCTCCACTTCCTGGTCACATGCACCTACCAGCACACGGTAGGGCAGATGCATGGCATATCACAACCATTATTCTCATGCACGCTGAATCAAGTGCTCGATGCCCTCCAGAAGCACCACATATCCCTACCACGGACTGCCCAGGAGATCTCCAACACCAAAGTTGGCTTCCATTCACTGGCAGGCATCCCAAGTTGCATCAGTGCCCTCGACTGCACCCATGTGGAATTGGTGGTACCACATGCCATGGAGGCAGTGTACCGCAGCCGCAAGCTATACCACTCCATCAACGTGCAAATGGTATGTGACTCAAACAAGATCATCACACATTGTTGTGCCCGATTTCCCGGATCAACCCTGATTGGTTCTGCGGAACTCTACGATACCACACTACATGGAGCGACATGCAGGACAGTGTTCCTGGCTACTCAGTGAGTTGCATGGCAAGCACATGGCAGTGTGATGTGGGGAGATGATTAGGGGGGAAATGCATACTTCACCTGGCTAAGAAGGCGGGGGAGAGAAGCATACTTCACCTGACTGAGATGGGGGGGAGAGATGCATACTTCACCTGGCTTAGATGGGGGGGTCGAGATGCATACTTCACCTGGCTGAGATGGGGGGAGAGATTCATACTTCACCTGGCTGAGATGGGGGGAGATGCATACTTCACCTGGCTGAGATGGGGGGGAGATGTATACTTCACCTGGCTGAGATTAGGTAAGAGAATGAACAATGCCCATACTCCAATACACTGTGCCCCAAAGCAGGCCAGACTGGACCTGACACCTGAAACCAAAATGCAAGACATAAGTTGCACAACAATGATAACAAGCCAGTACTGCAACCATTCCATAGCCATCCACATGTACACTGCACATAATCAGACCGTAGCCCCTGCAACACAATGCAGCGACATGCTGTTAGTATGGCCAATGCAAATGACCGATGAACAGCATCACAACGGACATGCGCCCATTAATGCGTACAAAGGAATCACATTAAGCCAATATACAGAATTTCACTCGTACACTACCACAGAAGTGCAGCATGCCAGCATGGGGACATCAAGGTGGAATGGCAGATCATCAAGAGTCTGGCTTCAACTTTGACAGGAACAAAGCATACGATTAACCACACATCACCTAGATCATGTCAACAACTGCCATGGGCAACCACAGTGCATGAACACTCACAAAGAATAGGACACCCCTGCATCCACTAGGCGATGCTACGCACACCTGTCTATCATGTGACTTCACACATTGCAGTTACTTTGATTAGCTCAATTCATGCAGGCATACGTGGATGAGCACAGGAAATCAATGCATGCTTTTGTGTCATAGGTACAGGTTCCATTTGATGAAATCACTTACACATAACCATTGTTGCACCCATGCAGGTGATGCTGGCTATACCTTGAAGAGGTGGCTCCTTACTCCTGTCTGGAACCCACAGAACAGGCACGAAGAGGACTACAACCATGCACATACCTGTACCCGTGTGGTGATCGAGCAGGCATTTGGCCTTTTGAAGGCACGGTTTTGCTGTTTCAGCAGGTCGGGTGGGGCACTCCTGTACGGGCATGAGAAGGTGTCCAAGATTATCATGGCATGTGTCATGCTGCACAATATGTGCATCAGACGGAACGTGCCTCTGCCGCCTGACGTTGAACTGCAACCGCCTGATGAGGAGTATGAGGAGGGAGGAGATGGGGCTGCACATCAGGCAGGTGGCGACGCACAGGAGGGACGTGCTGTGTGCCAGCATCTGATAGACCAATATTTCTAATATACATGGATGAAGAGGGTGCAATGGATGTGGGACTCAGGCCACTGGGTGTTGGGGGGACATGAACGCTGTGCACTGTTCACCAATAAAGCACACATACACAATAATCAATTTCCAGTCATGTGATTGTACTTGACACAACGGGTGTATTAACCATTAAGTGCTTAGGAAGTGCATGAACCCTCCACCCCAAACACCCTCTCCCACCTCCCCCACAACTCCCCCAAACACCCTCTCCCACCTCCCCCCACAACTCCCCCAAACATGGTGTGCATATCAGTGCAGCATTAGTGTGCAAGAGTCACCAATGATAGGCTGCCCCTACTTCCCACATCCTCTGCCACCATTGGGTGGTTGCAAGTCTGGCCGATGAAAGGTCCGCGCTGACCTGCGCAACGGGCTGGTCTGCCTGGAGCTGGCAGAGGAGGAGGTGCTTGCTTGCTCCAGTCCCTGTGCGGGACGCTGGCTCTCCATTGCATCCACGATGTGGCTGAGGACCTGCCTCACAGCTGCCAACTCTTCGTAAGTGCGTGTTGTACTTATTTCAATAGCGATTTTTATGTCCTTAGCATATTCCTGACACTCCTCCCTCACCAGGGCACCCTCGCTCATGTGCTGTTCAACCAGCGCAGTGAGCTCCTCCTGGCGCTGTTGGATGAGGCTGATTCCCTGGTCTCTGTCCCTGCTGGCTCCTGTGTGGTGGGACTGGCTGGTGTGGGTGCCATTACATTGTCGGTCTCCCTTTCACTCCTTGGTGATGTATCAATATGAGTGGCATTGGGCCTCTACGACGGTCCAGGCTTGCCAGTGCCCCTTGATGTGCTGGGCCTGGTGCCTCCTTCCATGCCTCTGGCCTTTTTCATCGGTGTTGGGGCCCGCGCTGCAGAGTCATGGTCCTCACTGTCAGATTATGAGCCTGTGGAGGACCAAGAGAGGGACAGCATCGGTGATGGTTCAACATGCATCATGCATATATTGTAATCACTGCAGTTCTGTGCATTTGGACTTTGAGTTGTGACTACAGGTTGCTTGCCAAATGGGTCGGTCACACAGGCATACGTCTGGGTGACACATGTATGAGGGGATGCATGCATGGGGATGTGATGGGGATGTTCACAGTATATGGGCAGGGTTGTGTTCATGTGTGTGTGATGCCCCATGCATTGGCTGATTTCAGTGTGACATTTGGGGGACGTCATGTGTTTGTGTGGACACTCACCTCCATCTGCTGATGACGGCACACCGCGCTCCATTTCCCCCACTCCCTCGATTGTCTCTATACCAATGGTGCTGGCACATGTCTCCTCCCAGTGTGTCATCTTGATCAGGGAGCCTCCTCCGCCGATTTTCCCCATGCCCTGGCTCCTATTGGCTGCAAGTATGCTTCGGACATGGAGGCGCAGGTCATCCCAGCGCTTGCGCACGTCTTTACAGTGTGGGTGGTGGAGGCCACCGCACTGACTCTGCGTGCCACCTCCTCACAGATCTCCTTCTTTTTTATCTGGGCGGGACGCTGCATGTCTTGCGCACACACAACCTCCGGATTTGCTGCTAGTGTGTCAGCAAGCATAGTTAGTTCCTCATTTGAGAAACATTCCTTGCGCTGGTGTGCAGTCCCTTGCTTCAGGGCCTTGGGCATTCTGATGTGGTGTTGGATGAAGTTGGGGCTGCTGTAGTGGTGATGCAAGTCCTGGGGGCTGAGGATGGCATTGGATTGTGTTTTTAAAGATGGCCGCCGTGCTCTTTCCCATTCCTGTGGAATGACGCTACTTCCGGTTCCGCTTATTTACGGTCACCACTAATAGCGGTCACCATTATTAACGGTGGCCGATTGTAATGGTGACCGCTAATGCCAGATCCATGGATGCGGTAGTGCTATCAGCGCTTTCTTTTCTTCCGGTAAGGGCGCTTTTGGGGTCTTTAGCGGCATGGCGATAATTTCCTTACCGGCATGGCGCAAAGCTTGTGCCCGCGTACTCATAATGGCACGCAATTAGCAGGCTGGTTACTACACGGACACGTTAATTGCTCCATGCCGGTAAGGGCCGTTACTTACCGCCTACCATGTAATGAGGCCCATAGTCTTGACCTGCGCAATAGAGTCTCTCAAAGGTAGCTCTAGCCAACGCCAGTTAGGGCACTCTGATGTAGAACCTTCCGGTTCCAGGCTCACCCTACTTTCCGACCCCTCCTCTAGAGATGGGGTTGGGGTCTTTACTTACCCCCTTAGACTGGGTGTTACCATCCTTAAATATGGTTACATTGTATCCGTACTTCTGAAGACTACTCACCTCATTGAGTAGTGTAGATCGAACTAACGGTGAGGGAATTACCAGTCTGACATAGTCATATCTCATTGGATGGATGAAATGTACTAGTTTCATATCCGCAGACGTAATCAGCCTAAGCTCTGGAATATCTTCAAAGAGATCAAAAATGCATGATCTGTGCAAAGATTGTGTTCCCCCTTCCTCAAACAAGTAGTTAAAAATTAAATTCAGATCTTCTGGATAGGCTGGATCTCGTAACCTAAAGTGATGATGCCACCTTCCATATTCCTCCTCTGCCTGCGGGAACCCCCCACAGCTCCCTAATACCTCCCTGTTATTCTGTGGATAACTCAGGTACATACCATAGGTGGTTCCTTGATGACCATCTCACTGGAACACTAGTTCTCCTAAGAGGCTACCAGATGTATCTCCATTCCCTCCATCAACCCTCATGGAATGACCAGAGGCTACACTCTTCCTTTCCTGCAACAAAATGTTATTCACTAAGAGTCTCACCTCTGCTTTAGACATCACTATTCCCCCCCATGTAGAGGCAATATGAACCCCATATCTTGGTGAGGTGCTAGGTTCCCCACTCAAAACCCTTAAAGGGGGCATCAAGGCTTCCCCCTCCCCACCTGAGCAGAACACTGTGTCCCTTTTTGCCCACCTTATTTCCCATCCTATCCTTTGCCCCCTTCCTTAGCTGTCTCATAGTTTTGTCATCTATATTACAACATCTTGGGGGTCCATGGGGATGTTGAAAGATACGATAAGCTTGTTTAACTTCCTCCATATATCTTGTGGGCTTCCTATTGTCACACCCCATAGCTAAATTTTGTTTGAGGGCGTCCAACAATCTGTTGTTCCCTTCTTCATACTCAGGGCAGCCCCTCGTAAAATCGATTGGCAGCTGTGTTGTCAGTCACCAATCTACTATGCCCGGCCTCTCATTCACCACCTGATCCTCCATATCAGCCATGAGTGTAGCCTCTCCCTTCTTAACATTCCTCATCTTCAACACCTGAACCTCCACTTCTGCTACTAGATGGTCCTGTAAATCCTGGAATGCCATCCCACGCAAATACTTGCCGGACAAGGTCTTAGATGCCTTTAATTCAGCAACCAAATTCCTTTTTTTATTTTTCTACATTTTTTATTTGAATTCTTCATAGCCACATTCGAGAAAGGCCCCTGTCCTACAACTGCCCCAGTATTCATCCCCTCCCCCTTCAAAGGAGACATATTTACCTCTTCCAGGGAGGGCAGGGACACACTCCCCACCTCGCACCCTTTCTAGGGCAGGTCCGTAAAACCTGCGCTCAGATGAATAACATTAATCACATTATCCAGGCCCTCTTTCAGAGTGTCTGTAAGACTCCAGGAAATAGCATTCATCGACTGGGACAGATCTTTCAATAAGCCTGTTGGCAATTTTAGTTAACTCATTAAATCAATCTTCAATTCCCAGTTGGCCTCTAATAACAGGGTAAAGTCCTTGGGTTTGAGTACCTTATCTGGATCATTAAATGTTTTGTCCTTTCTCTCCTCCTCACACCACCTCCCCTTCTAGATGTTGTGTTAATCCAAGCAGAGTTATTTCCCCTGAAAGAAAAATAGGAGGAGTGTCTAAGAAGGAACGCTCCAAGATTCCCCCTTAAAACTAAATGAGTCCACTACTGCACACATAGCTTAATTTGTATCCGTCAAAGGAGCCGATTCAATATCATCAACATAGAGTTTGGGAATGCTCCTGGGTTTCCTGATTCTGATTATCCATGACAGACATTTCTGGGATAATAGGTAGTCCACAACTCCTCTCCTTATGCTCTTTTTGAGAAGATGGAGGTAGGGGCAATGCCATTGCCATTGAAATACTATCCCTTCTATGGGTGAAATTCAAAGGAGCTGCTAAAATGTCTTTTCTCAAGGACATAATTGTTTTCCTCATTGCAGGACAAGATGGGGGTTTATGGCAGTCCCCCATACCGTACCACACTCCACTACCCTCTTTAAACTATACCTAAAAGAGAAAAATAACATTACGCATTTAAGCCCCACAAACAAAACAAGATCGATTCCCTCCTCGTACTTTCAACATGCAATAAATCTATTCAAGCATAACATCGATACAGCAGATGAACACCGTTCGGGTTACAGTGGCCATCAGTTCAGTTGGTGATCACTGTGCCGTTTTCAACTTACTTTGGTATTGCAATTCATACAGTAATTACCCTAATGCCCACTAACAGGCGACACCCAAGGTAAACACCTTCAAATGTTGAGGTTGCCACCCTAGGATAGAGCCAAAATACTTAAAGAAAGGGGACTCCCCTCACCCGACTTCCAGCCAACAGCACTTAGGAGGTGCTGCGGGATGCGCACAACCCAGTCCTTAAATGTTGTCCTGTGAATTGTGCGAAGACAGTGGGTGGGGCTTCACGTATCCTTATACAATAATACACTGTTGATTAAAGAAGAAGAATAGCTGTATTAGAGTCAGTCAAAAAGTGTCTTTTATTCTTGTATAAACAGTCCGTTTAACACTACTGTTACGTGGTGGGAGCTCGCCAGGGCCCCCACCGGCACTCACACGCATGTACGCATACACACGCTAGGGACCACACAGGATGCGTGTGTTCTGCTCGGGTCCCCAGCTCGACCTCGGGATAGCGCGACCACGGGTCCACCAGTGCCAAAAAGTACATTCCTCGGCCTGTGGACCCGAAGTCTGCATGCACCGTCCCCCACGGGAGTTCACTTCTTTCCTGGCGTTGTTCAAGAGCACTTCACGCCACTCTCCACTGGCCACGGCTTCCTTGATTATCAGGAATATCTCGTCCGCATTTGACTCATCCGCAATCTCCTGGCGTGCCAGGGCTACAGGCAGCGCCGTCCCCACCACCAGGTGCATCGCCTCCACGCAGTCTGCCACCTCCGCAGAGTCTCGGGGCCCCCCCCGGGTGGCGGAACAGATAGTCTGCTGGATTGTGTGTACTGGGACGATACAGCAACTTTACTCTGTATTCCACGAGCAAGAGCATCCACCTCTAGATGCCGGGGCAGGGGATTGGACAATGCCCTGGACATGATCGGAATTAGGGGCTTGTGGTCAGTCATGACGACTACAGGCTTGCTTAGAATGTAGATCCGAAAATGCTTACAGCCCCATAAGATGGCCAGGGCCTCTCGCTCAATTTGCGAATATCGCCTCTCAGTCTCGGTGAGCGCCTTGCTGGCATAGGCAATGGGTCGCATGGTCCTTTGCGGGTCCGCCTGCATGAGGACTGCCCCCAGTCCCACCGGGCTGGCGTCTACCACGATCTCCGACTCCCGGTCTGGATTGAAATACGCCATCGTCTCTTGCCCCGACAGGGCGTTCTTGATGTCAGCGAACGCTCTTTGCTCTTTCTCCGTCCAGGTCCGGCCACATCATTCCTGGTCAGAGCCTGCAAGGGTTCCGATAGCGAGGCCAAGTCGCGAATAAATGGTCCACAGTAATTGACCATGCCCAAGAAGCTCCTAATTTCCGCAGGTGACTCCGGCGGGGCCGCCTCTTGAATGTCCCATACCTTCTCCGGGTCAGGTGAGATGCCCCCGGTCTTTCAAGAATTCACACTGTTGCCGGTGCAGGGTTAGTCCTAGGCTTCGAAGTCTCTCAAGAGTGCTCTCCAGGCACTTCAGGTGCTCAGCTTCCGACCTGGTGAACACCAGGTTGTCGTCCGACATGTTGATCACCCCTTTCAGCCCCGACAGAGCTCCCTGGATGGTGTTCTGGAAAACCTCCGCTGCCAACGAGACCCCGAAGCTGAGTCTCTTGAACTGGTACAGCCCCTCGTGAGTCGTAAAGGTGGTAATGTATCTCGACTCGGGGTGAAGCTCCAGTTGATGGCAGCCAGACCTCAGATCCAGTTTCGAAAAGACTCTAGCCCCCTGTAGCTCACTGACAATGTCATCCAGGGTGGGCGTGAGATGACATTCCCTCTTGATTGCCATGTTCAGCAACCTCATGTCCACGCAGATGCGGACTACTCCCGGCTGTTTGGGCTTTAGGGCGACCACAATCGGAGAAACCCAGGGGGTCGGGCCTTCCACTCTCTCAATGATGTCTAGGTCAACGAGTGTCTGTAGCTCCTTCTACACCTGTGCCCTCAGGTGGAATGGGATCCGGCGATGTTTGAGTGCTGTTGGCCTCACCAACACGTCAATGTGAAGCCTGATGGGATCCCATTTGAGCTTCCCGATCCCTTGGAAGATGGTGTCGAAGCGCTGCAGTAGGCGCTCTAGGTCAGTATGATAAACGGGGAGCGTGAAGTGCACTATATTTAGGGCTTCGGAGGTGGCACAGTTTAGGAGAGAGTGCGGGCTCACACTTGTCATGAAGAACCTTGCCTTAATCCTGCTCTGCCCATGGAACACTAGCGCCACAAACACTCCCTGGATTGGGAGCGGCGTGTTTCCCCAAAAGCATATATCAGCGCCTTGGATTCCGCCAACTCGGGAGGGCCTGGGAGAGCTTCATAATGTTCAGTCGCTAGCACACACAGTGACGCCCCCATGTCTATGAGAACTGGGGTGGGAACCTCCCCGATGTTTACCGTGCATGTCGGTTGTCGGCTTCCTCTGGGACCAGTGGCGATACTTGAGATGAAGAAGATCTCCTCTTCCTCTTCTTCCTCCTCCGCAATATTTAGGTCCTGCAGGCCTTGCTAGAGTGACGACACACCCCTCACTCTCCGGGTGTTGCTCCCCCCAACTATGGCTGGTCCCCTCAATGCTACTACCGGGGGTGGATGTCCTGGACACCATCGCGTAGTGTCCAGGCGTGCCACACCGGCCACACACACGCATCTTTGCTGGGCACTCCCCCACATGTGGCAGGTCATAACCACAATAGTGGCACGACTGTGCGTTGCCAGGCACAGGAGGACCATCCCCCCGCCTTGGTGTCCATCGTGCTCTCCCTGGGGTAGAGCGCTCAATAGCGAATGCTTCTTTGCCCTTTCCAGGGTGTGTGGCTGCATCCATATTTGCCCCCCTGGCCTCCGCCAGTTCGTAAACTCTCCCTGTGTCAAGGATTTGCTGTAGGGTCAGACCAGGCTCTCTTAGTACTTGCCTCCTTAGCTTCCCCGAACTGCACCCTTGCAATAGCTGGTTCCGGACCATCTCCTCCTCATTCACCCACCTGCAGGAGCTTGCTAGGTGTCTCAGCCTCGCACAGAACTTGTCCAGCGACTCCTCTTCTTGCTGCTTTTCCGAACACATGACAAATCTGTCAAAGTCTACATTTGCCATGGGCAGAAAATGATCTCTGAGGGCCTGCTTCACGGCATCATACGTGACCACCGGGATGTTGAGAGAGTCATAAATTCTGTGGACCTCCGTGCCTGCAGAGTACACCATGATGGCTATTTTTGCGTTTTCATCCTCGTCCCCAGAGGCCCTGAAAAACATTTCAAGTTTCTTGACCCATAGGAGCCATTTCGGCCCCAATTTGGATGGTGGGCCAGTAGTGTCAAATTCGGGCATGGGGGCCAATGTGCTGTGCATCCTGCGTGGGATAGGCGCAGGGGCGCCCTCTCCTTCATCTTCCTCCCCCATGACGAAGGCCAGGCAGAGTACTCACAGATTGTTTCTTCTTGAAAGTGGGGAGATGACCCAGGCACCAGGTGATATAGTGGGAGTCCAACACCAATTGATATACCATGGAAAGTTCTAGGCACCCCTTATGATTCTTCTTGTCTTCAAGGTTTTTTTTTTTTTTTGATGCCACAGCCCTGCAGTAAGCTAGGGCTGTGGAAAGTTCCAAAAATGTGCTTATCAGGCAATGGGGATCGCAGCCGGAGCACGAGCACCCTCCTGGGGCGCAACCGCTGCGATCCTCAATGGAATCAAAATGGCCGCCGGCCATACGCGCAAGTCCGTGCCGACACAGAGCAACGCTTCCACCTACGATGTCTTCAGAGCGTTGATGTAATGCTCCGGAGTCGTCCTCGTCGCCAGTGTTATATGGTGCGGGCTGCCCAGGGCCCCCACTGACACTCAAAGGCAGGCACGCATACACACGCTAGGGACCACACAGGACACGTGTGTTCTGCTTGGGTCCCCAGCTCGAACTGCCGGAGGACCATCTTTATTGCAACCTCGCATGCGCGAGCCTCCTTCCCGCTCCCGCATGCGTATAACTGTGTAAACACTACGCAAGAACCACAACCTTCTTTCTTCCTTAGATGACAAAATAATGCATGCTGTAATCAGCAAGAAGCAGCGACACACAGAGTTCCCCACCAGGCAGCCAGGCAGCAAACAACACTCAGGAGGCATTTTAGTGTAAGCAGTCTAGCAATTTCTTACTGTGCATCTTAGATATTCTATCATGTATGGCCTGTAAAATATTTCCCGCCACAGTAAGAAATAGCAAGAGTAGCTACATCACAATTTCAGCATGATAAGTGTTATATATTATCTGGCTAGACTGGAATTCTGATTTGTTTGTTTGTTTGTTTATTTATTTATAATGCGCACCAGACCCAAGGGCATTAGGGCGCAAAAAACAAAAGAGGATTGTTGAGCTTAGGTTACGATGCTATGCGTTACATTACAGTACATTGAGAACAGTGCTGGGAATTGTCGTACAAATGAACATGTGGTGGCGGGAAACATCAGCCAACAGTTATTATACAGTAATGGCGGACAGTAGTGTGATCATAGAGTGGTTAGGAGTCAGATTTCATGTTCCTTGATCCAGTGGATAAGATTGGATCTGAAGCGTAGGTAGTGATGTCGCCAATATCACCATTTCTTACTGTGGCTTGATAGAGTTTACTGGGCATCTATGATAAAGATCATAGATGCCCAGTATAAAATCTCTCCTTACGGATTCCGACACAAACTGAACACAAGCACACACACATTTACTCACTCATTCAAACACACATTCATACAGAATTCATACAGAAAAGCGTTTATTTAAAAAGCATTCACTCCCACATTTCCTCGCTCAATAACACAGCATTAATTTCAAACAGCATTCACACAGTGTTCACTCGCTCATTCAAACACCAGCATTTGCTCACTCTTTCACACAGCATTCACTCGCATATTCAAATGTGCCAACCACCTATGCATCATATACTCAATCATTTACACACGCTTACAAACACACACACATAACAAGTTACACAGACAAGAATTCCCAGTTCCCCTTTGAGTCCGAATGTGCAGGGAGGTGCAGGAGCACCACCTCACACATTCAGACATGCAGTTCACCAGCCTGCATCCCAAATGGCCATGAAAGGTTGGGGAAGCAAAATGCCCCCAGCCTTCCATTGTCGATTGGGAATGTATGCCACGCTAGGGACCATAAACTGGCAAAGGGAAACCATGTTTCCCGTTGGAAGTTTAAACGACAGCTCCTCCATAATGGGCAAGGTATATGTGGGTCGGCTCCCCTCCCCGATTCTGGATGAGATTTAGCTGCAGGAGTTGCAGCTGACAAACGATGAGGATGACAAGCTTTTGTCCTCCTTGGATTTGTATCTGTGTGATCTCAGCCATCCTTGGCCTGGTGGACAGTGCATCCCTTGTGTATCCGTTGTGTATCTGTATTGTTGTATACCTCTGTACAGCGCTCTGTTCTTCTCTGTCCGTTGTGTATCTGTATTGTTGTATACCTCTGTACAGCGCTCTGTTGCTTCTCTAAGCTAGGTCAGTGCTCAATAAATACAATAATAATAATACTAATAATAATAATAATAATAATAATAATAATAATAATAATCCCTTGTCAATGTTGTGCCCTACCACCCCTATGCACCCTGGGCCCACTTTTTCCACCCCTAGAAACGGCTTTGTCTGCCATACTCCAGTAATAGGAGTTACATATGCATTTGACACACTAAACATTTGAGCATGATGACATTAAAAATGGGATATGTTTCATATTTACAGAATTCTGTGCGCATAATGCCATTAATATGGACCTGGGTTAAGTTTGATGTCAAAAGGTGCCCTATTTTTCTTAGAATGTTTCACATCATTGCTCACTCATGCAGTGTTTCCCTTTCTCTCTTCTTTGCTCTGTCAGACTCTAATGCTCAGATGATTACACTGTGCAGTTGCCGAGTAGGGCCCACCCCACCATATAACAAATGTTTTATGCAGCTCCTTTCCCCAACCTGTAAATTTGATTGCTGTGAGGTTAAAGAAATTCCACTGTTTTTGAATTTCCCAGGTGACACCTCATCATGTTCAGAGATGCATCTCATCAGACTGCATCTGCCGGACTGTCAGTCATGTTATGGATAGATGGCATAACATATCCTTGCACTGCATGTCACTCAGAATACCATACAAATATGAAAATTGCATAGCCAGAGCGAAAAAAAACGGAGGAAGTATTCTCTCGATGCTTTTGAGAGTGCATGCAGTTTGCTCTGTATATTTGTAACATATGTCCTAAATCAGGGTGAGGAATGCATATGCATACATTTAATTGGTTAAATACATTTTTTTAAAAGGGCTCTGCCATTCCATTGAAAATATTATGTATTTCACGCAACTTCTCAAAATGACGTAGAGGTGTTAGACTGCTCATAATTCCCTAACACAACAGTGCTTTATCCGGTACAATGTTTCTGTGCATTTTGTTGACAGCATTCATTGACTATGGCGTTTGGGGATCAAATGAGGGAATCAAGAGAAATAAAACAAACAAAAACGACTCACAACAACCAGATGGACCAAAAGCACACATCTGAGAATGGTGTAAAGGAGAGCACGAGTATGAAATGCAGATGTAGGAACTAGCCCCACATTCTTCCCATATACGCATACTGTACACACCCCCAAACAATTCCAACTCATAATTAGCAGAACACATGTTTTTATCAATATAAACCTACTCATGATAAAACCTTATTAGCCGTAATACGATTGCAAGTATGTTACAGAAACTGAATATATCCTGCCTCCAACCAACTCTAGGATTGTCTACTTCCTGGTAGCCAACCGAAAAACGCAAATGCCATGTATGTCTATTTCACTAGAGATAATCAATGGGAGTTTCTACTCAGTAGTCCCAAAATGGTGATAGGCAGATACATTAGGCAAGATGGTCACCGCGTTCTGCTCCTTTCCAGTCACAAAAAGAGGCCACACTCCGTTCCAGGTTCTCTTCTACTGCTGCCTTCCTGCATGCCCAAATTTACTTCACTTAGGTTCTACCTCTCCCTCGTCAAATAGATACATTGTACCCTGTGAGCCACATGTATCTGGAAAATGGCAGATGGCAGAAGGGGGCCGTCTAGAGACTCTGCTCATTACCATGCATTAAGTGTTGGCGGTTATGGGCGGTGAAAACCATTGCTCCAAGAAACAGGTTTGATAAATGAATATTCTAGTCACTCATTTAACTACCCTGGTATGCAGGGTGGCAGGCTGAGCACACTCTCAAACCTCACTATAACTTACTCAAGTGCTGTGCTCAGTGGGCCATCGGGACATTAGCCTATCAGGGCAACACATGGTGTTCAAACGGCCTTTGCCAGATAATCATGGCGAGTGCCACAATCGCTGGTCATTTCTACCCACTAGACCACCATAGTGTTTCCCACTAGCCTCAAAACCTTCTCTCACCCAGTGCACACAGCCATAGGCCAACATTCATTTTTCTCTGTCCCCTACTGCAGCCCCTCACCTGTTGTTACGGCTGCTCCAGATTTCCATTGCTGCTTTACATTGTTGCCCCTGTGCTATCCTCTGCGATATTAAAACTCTGCAGAGGGTTCTCCTTGATTAAAAGGGAACAGGAAAGGTAAAAGATGTAGTCTGGATTCTTCAAAGTGCCCTGTGCAGCTAGGTTGACCATCCCTTAGTCTAAAGTGGGGAGCATGGTGGCAGGATGGTGAAGAGAAGCATGCTGACATTAAACAAGATTGGCTTTACGTTGCAGGATCATGATGGACAGTCCAATAACAATGCAAACAATGATTTGCACTATGTCTGCCTATTCCTCTGTGCCCAGGCGGCTTTAAAACGTTGTGCACACATATTGAAACCACGTGCAATAGTAAATATGCAGACATTATCCAATTTCGGTGGATGACCGTTCAGAGATATTTGTTATCGTATGCCCAGAGTGTGATCTGTCTTCCTGGGGCTCTCCTATAGCCAGCAAGGAACCACCCCATCAATTTACATTTTTTGGGTGGGATTGAATATCCTAATATTTACACTTCATGTAAACATTTGCACAATATCCTATGGTTTCTGGGATGAGTGTCAAGAATTGTGTTTTAACAGTTTTTATGCTAATTCCAAAAGCTTTGAAAACGCATATGTGTGGCCATATGAATTCCTTTTGTGTGCCTTTTTATAATATGTAGCCCTCCCACCCCCAGGGGCTCAAGCATGCCTGTTGCCAGCCCATCCTGTCGGAAAGGAGAAAGGCTGTAGGGGCTTGGAATGCAAAGGTAGCCGAAGGGTGCTGGAAGAAGGTCAGGTGAGGATAATACGAAGGGGATCGGCTGGAGGCACAGGGGATGCAAGAGGTGAAGAGGGGATGCTGGAACATGGTCGTTCCTGTGTTAAGTGGATGGAGAAAGGCCGGAGGGGCTACTGGTGTAAGTGAAGCAGGGTGGAGTTAGTTGGTTGAATGGAGTCAAAAAGTCCAAAAGGGCTGAAGATGGAGCGGAAGTATGACATACACATCTCACATATGTCCACCCATCACTCAAAATCCGAATCTAATTCAAAGTAAAACCTCACAATCCGCCTGTTTTAACCTCTGGCCCTTCTGCCTACAAGAATGACCACGAACTCCAAAAGCATGTTCCTTATATAACTGGTGAGGCTGAACTTGGCCAACCCCTAAAGCAAGTATGCGAAAAACTTGCTTTGCAGTATCAGCAATCGTATGATTGAGACTTTACGTGCATCTATTAACGTATGTGGCTAGGTGTGCTGCAGAAATGTCTTAATACACCGAAATAGTTTGTATTTGATGCAGCATTTTAGTGAGAGCTGATTGACTTTCCTTTCATGATGCACACTGTTGTTGACGGATCACGTGTCCATCTTTTTCAGGAGACACTGCATCTGAGGATTTATGTCAATAAAAAACACATTCAGATTTCCACACCAAAACAAAGAAAAACTAATCAGAACAGTGCTATGAATGTATTATTAGAGATATGAGACTTTCAAACACTTTAACATATTAAAAGTGCATTTTTTCTTTTGTTTCTGTTTAATATTAAACTCGGAAGGCTGCTGGAGCAAGTACTTTTGGTTTCTGTAAAAATCATACATCGAAAACAAATGCTTATTAAGTGGAAATTACATTCATTGCAACTTTTATAAGGAATCATTCAATGTGCAGATTCCTAATATAAGTATAATAGTGTTGTCTATTTTATTATTGGCATT
Source organism: Ambystoma mexicanum (assembly GCF_040938575.1). Taxonomy (NCBI): domain Eukaryota; kingdom Metazoa; phylum Chordata; class Amphibia; order Caudata; family Ambystomatidae; genus Ambystoma; species Ambystoma mexicanum. The sequence goes on from NC_090936.1 coordinate 725,000,206, forward strand.
TGCCATATATTACATGTTTTAGGGAAATTAATAAGACCTATTTCCATTGACCAACATTAAATCTTAAATAAGCATCTCTATCCTAAAAATGTAATTTAAGGTGAACAGTTTATCAAAACCTTGATAACCCTAGACACTTATCTGCCCTGTATTTAACAAAAATGTGGCAAACATATTTACGATAATAGAGAACCCTTTATGTCTCGAACCCTACAACCCATAAAAAATGGAACTTAACTATATTCTTTATGAATATCGATGAAAAGGCTGAGAAATAGCAAGTCACCAAAGGCATTTTGAAATATTGCTTCAGAGACATGTGATGATGCATTCCTTGTTTATAGAATGCTTAATGCAACATTGAATCGTATACAAACGTCCTTTGGAATGTTACTTCTAAATGCATTTTTTAATTGTGTATTTAGTTTATATGAAATCATACACAGCCATTTTAACAGAAGAACGGAAACAAGTATTAAAAACATCATATTGCACATCATCAAATCCAATAAAACACATACAAGTTGATACTGGAGCTCACACCGTGCTGCAGGAGCAGCACCACCTTCACCTCGCTCTCACTGCAGGCTATGCTGGCGGAGCACCACCCTGCAGCTGCACTATTATTCTGTGCTCATCCCGTGCATCGAGTGCACATGAATATAAAATCAGCCTTTTCCTGCTAATGATTGACTGAAATATCGCCAACCACGCTCCTTATGGAGCAAGCTGCTACAAGAAGGAAAAGCACTTCATTTGGAACCGCCGCCATCGGAATCCACGAGGAGTTTATCTCGTCAAAGATGGCCGTCGCCATCATCCACCCGGGAATCCTGCCTCTTGCAGGCTTGCAGCCCGCCCCATCAGCTGATTGGGCCACCGAGGCTTGAATAGCCTATCGTGAATCGCCGGAAGGCGAAGCCGGCTCGAGCAACTAAGGCACGAGAAGGAAGGCACTTCGCCTGTCCCAGCCTGTCCAGCTCTTCCAGTCGCCCTCGCCCACAAACTCTGCCCGGCAACACTCGCAGCTCCTCACTCCTTTGCCGTGTACTGTCCCTTGTCATCTGCGTGATGTTTCAACTTTTGCTTGAGGCTCGGAAGTGCGGCCAAATCGCATCGGTGCCCTCAAGAGCAGCCGTGGTCCTGCGCACCCTTCTTCAACGGGTAAGATCGGCTGTTGTTGCATAAGCAAAGCATGTGCCCCTCACTACCAGACGCATCATTCGTTGTTGATACTGCTTGAATATCCCTGCATTCGCTGTTTACGGATGTTTGATATTAGCAACTTCAGAAAATTAGCATAATTTGACACCAAGTGGCTCCTACCATACCCCCCACTGTCCAACCACTTAGGCTCTCTACCCCCATCATCTAACCAGTCCCAATAGTCCATACTGGACACTGCTAGGCCGCTGAGACACTGCCCTCAATACATCAGACATTCAGACATAGTCTGCTTTAACTGTACTGTGCCTTATGGTCGCCTTCGGACCATTATAATTGTGTTGTGCCTTATGGTCGCCTTCGGACCATTATAATTGTGTTGTGCCTTATGGCCGCCATCAGACCACCTTAACTGTATTGTGCCTTATGGTCGCCTTCGGACCATTATAATTGTGTTGTGCCTTATGGTCGCCTTCGGACCATTATAATTGTGTTGTGCCTTATGGTCGCCATCAGACCACCTTAACTGTATTGTGCCTTATGGTCGCCTTCGGACCATTATAATTGTGTTGTGCCTTATGGCCGCCATCAGACCACCTTAACTGTATTGTGCCTTATGGTCGCCTTCGGACCATTATAATTGTGTTGTGCCTTATGGTCGCCTTCGGACCATTATAATTGTGTTGTGCCTTATGGCCGCCATCAGACCACCTTAACTGTATTGTGCCTTATGGTCGCCTTCGGACCATTATAATTGTTTTGTGCCTTATGGTCGCCTTCGGACCATTATAATTGTGTTGTGCCTTATGGTCGCCATCAGACCACCTTAACTGTATTGTGCCTTATGGTCGCCTTCGGACCATTATAATTGTGTTGTGCCTTATGGTCGCCTTCGGACCACCTTAACTGTATTGTGCCTTATGGTCGCCTTCGGACCACTATAATTGTGTTGTGCCTTATGGTCGTTATCTGACCACTCTAATTGTCTTGTACCTAAGGTCACTAATAGACCACTTTTAACTGCGTTGTGCCTTATGCTCGCTATAGTCCACATTGTTTATGCTGATCTGAGCCTGCACTTCTGGTCACTATAAACCTCACTGATCTGAGCGGGTCACCAACAGTTCACTTTGATTATACTGTGGCTCATAGCTACTTGCCAGCTACTTCCCGAACCACCATCTGAACTATGCCACCCTGGCTAGCTCTCATCATGTTCCCTTTCTGTATCATGCCCGACTGCACACCCTGCAGCAGAAATGGCTTTGTCCCTTTCAATAATGGTTTAGCAAAGCTTGCCTGCCCTAGACACCACCCCATTCCCTGCCCCACTTCCTTCCTACCCTCCCTACCTCCTTTCTCACTCAGTGCATCATTGGACCGTAGCACTAAAGCTAGTGCCACCTCAGGTTACACTCCACCTAACCGTATCACCGGTGATCACGCAGACAACATCAACACCAACGATCCCTCGCCACTATGCTCACCTAGTGTCCTATCCCCAAGCCAACTGAGCAAACCTTGTCCCACCACAGTCAGGAATCTAAGACTTGCAACCAGATGCCACCATTGGTCCTACCACATCAACTCTACCCAGACCATAGATGTCCCATCAGAGGCAGAGGCACCACCAGCCAACATCCCCAAGCCCCTAGCTAATCTCAAAGGGGCGCTCATCAACGCCCGCTCAGTTCCTGCTCATGCGCTAGACATCGCTGACTTAATTGTGACTGAAAACCTGGACTTTCTGGCTATCACAGAAACCTGGTTACATGCAGCGTCTGGCCCCGCCCTATCCCTTGCCATACCAGATAACTACTCTATCATTAGATGCGATAGGGACAACAATCAATCCAAAGGAGGTGGTTTAGCATTTATATTTAAGAGCTCTCTCAATCTAAGAGTTGCTAACAATCACCTGCTGCCATCTGCTGAACTACTCACAATTAAACTCCCAATCTCACCCAATCATACCGCCCTTGTGTACCTCATCTATCGGCCACCTGGTCCCACGTCTACATTCATAGAAGACATCTCTTCCATCCTAGCCTCTAGCACCAAGCCTAAATCCCAAATTATCCTACTTGGAGACCTTAACCTAGGATATCTGGACACAAACGACACTAAAGCCTGTGACCTTGCCAACGCTCTATCCGACTTTGGCCTAACCCAGCATGTCAAGGTACCCACCCATATCAAAGGCCGCACATTAGACTGGGTCTCAGACTTGAACTGCGCACTAAACATAACCTCTGTGCTACCATGTGCTTGGTCTGACCATCACAAAATAACATTCTCCCTCAATTCTTGCCCACCTTTGCACAAGCCTTGTACTGTGCCACCCACACTTACTCGCAACAAGAAGGATATTACAACTGAGAAACTACTCCCACTCATCCTCCCACTCTTAAACTCTGTCTCCACAACCTGTGCGGACCCTACCGTCCTTGTGGACACCTACAATCGTGCTATGTTAAAAGCACTGGACACCATTGCACCTCTTAAACAGCGCAAAGAAAAACCACGCAACCACCTCAACTCCTGGTTCACCCCACACCTACGTGAACTTAGGAAAGACAAGCGTAAAGCCGAGACCCTCTGGAGAAATTCACCCACACCAGCAAATAAAATCAACCTTCTAACCATCACCCTCTCGTATAAAGAAGCCATACTAGCAGCAAAAAAAGAAGTTTACAACAATAGAATCATGCAGGCTCATTCCAATACCAAGGAACTCTTTAAAATTCTTAAGGAATTAGAGTCCCCAGCTGCTCCCTTTGACACCTGCACCCCGGACACCGAATGGTGCGCCAACATTCAAAAAGCTTTACTCAACAAAATCACCACTCTCCAAACCAAAATCAACACAAAAAAAAACTATCTCCTCGACTCAGTAGGTAACTCCCAACCCGCCAATCTCTCCTCCCACAATCACCACCTCAAACCTTTCAGTTTCTCTCCCCTAACCATTAAGGAAGTGGAAATTATCATCAAGAAGTTAAAGCCATCTAATTGTCAAGGCGATGCCTGCCCAGCTCCGATCGTACAGGAAGCAGCACTTGAGCTCGCCCCCTTTATCACCACCCTTATCAATTCCTCCTTTAAATCTGGTATAGTACCAGATAACCTCAAGGATGCTTGGGTAATCCCCCTAATCAAAAAACCTAACCTAGACCCTAACATTCCTACCAACTATAGGCCCATCACCACGGTACCATACCTTCTAAAAATCTTGGACCGGGCGGCATACATCCAAATTCAAAGCTATCTTGACAAGAACAACCTACTAGGACTTAGGCAATCCGGTTTTCGGCCGAGACACGGCACAGAGACCGCTCTTATAGACCTAAAAACACAAATTGAGGACCTGAAAGACAAGGGCAAACAAGCGCTCCTACTCCTCCTAGATTTATCAGCCGCTTTTGATTTGGTAGACCACCAAATCCTTTGCCAGCACCTTATAACGGCTGCCCATTTTTCTGATGCAGCTACTTCCTGGATCAGTTCATTCCTTGCAAACAGATCCATGAGAGTCTTCTCATCTCATGCCGCAGCTGACCCAGCACATGTTCCTTGCGGTGTCCCACAAGGCTCATGCGTATCACCCACGCTTTATAATGTCTTTACAAAACCACTCTTTGATATTCTTGACCATCTGGGTGTCACCTATACAAATTATGCGGATGACACCCAGATACTCATCCCTATAACGGGTGACTACGCAACTGACGTCAAAGCTCTCAATGCAGTTTACTCCGTCATCCAGGCATGGATGGCCCACCATGGTCTCTGCCTCAACGACGAGAAGACTGAGCTACTCATCTTAGGTTCCCAAGCTAAACTTGCAAAACTTGGCAGCAAATATGACGCATTCAACATTGATGGCAACATTATTAAGGTCTCCAACGTTACTAAAACACTTGGAATCTACTTAGACTCCACCCTCTCGCTCACCAGACAAACTAACTCAGTAGCTTCAGCATCGGCTTACACGTGCAAACTAATCACTGCCTGCCGTCCTTTCTTAACTCTGGACAACTGCCTGATCCTTGCCAGAACCCTTATTTTATCCAAAATTGATTACTGTAATGCCCTGTACCTCGGAACTAATCAAAGAAACATCGACAAACTTCAGGTAACCCAGAATAACGCCATTAGGGCTGCTCTCAACATTCCTAGGCGCACCCACATCTCATCCACGAGACGGAACTTGCGATGGCTCTCTATCCCACAGCGTATTGCCTTCAAAACTCTTATCTTAAGTTACAAAGCACAGAACAACGCAGCACCAGCCTACTTGTCAGAGCGCTTTACACAGCATACAGCCCACAGACCACTAAGAGCTGCGCAAGCACATACACTCATTATTCCCTGCTTTAAACTACAGACTGCCAGAGGCTCAAGCTTCCCGGTATTGGCCGCTAAGCTCTGGAACTCACTTCCCAATGACCTCAGGAACGTCCCCTCCCTCCAATCCTTCAAACACAGAACAAAGCAATGGCTCTATGATCAAGACGAAGAGCTGTCCACCATGTGGTAATCATCCACTACATGCTCTACAACCCCATCCACTGCTGTATTTATTGTGACGACTTTCTATGTATGCTTATTTTACTATGCAATTTGTAATCGATATTTCTGTAAACTTATGTAACCCTTCTAAACATGCGCCCTGATGCCTTTGGGCAGGCTGCGCAATATAAATAAATAAATACAAAATACAAATACAAATAATTCATTCTAAAATGATCTTCACTAATAATGCACTTGTCCATCATTCCACCACCAGTTCAGTATTTAATGTAAATAAAAAAAGAGATGAAGTCACCAATAAAACATCCTTCTAATCCAGTGGAGTAATTCAGATTATTAACCTTCAATTAAGATTGCTATAATTAAAAATTGATGTAATGCATTTCATAGCGCAAAGGGCAAAGAATGAAATAGCTGCTCCCAGAAAGTTTCAGGTCATTAATACATTTTCAAAAATCTATCATACAATGATTTCTTAAAGATTCACATGTCACAATCAAGTGCTTTAGAGTTTCAAACTCATTCCCGCAATAGCGGCATGACATACTATCACACACTGCCTTTTTCCAAAGATAGAAGTTCTCCCTCGAAGGTAGTAAGTTCAACCTGAACCTCAGCATTACACTTCCAAACTTAAAGGTTGGGAATCTAACAAGATGTGAGGCACAAGCCACCAAACTCAATGGGTGCTTAATGAATCAGGGAATCTTTTATTATTCCATAAGGCATCCCGGATTGAGCATCAATAACTACTCCAAAGATGTGTTTTGCAAGCAGCTTGATTCTGCATCACTGACCTATAGTCAAAGCTACACATCTCAAGTTGAGAGATACATTTCTTTACATATCCACGACCCGATTGCATCTCAACTGCTTTTAATACTTCATACAAAGAGCTCTGGGAGGGATCCTCGCATGTTTTACATAAAAGAATCCTCCTCCACAGAACTTTCCTATTCAGGAATACCAACCATAATTCAAAGTGTATGGCCCCCGTAGTAATCAATTTTGGGAGAGATATGTTTCCTTCCAAAAAATGAATTCCAACTCGGTGAAGTTGTAGTCATGCAAGCTATGGTGTATCCCAAAGCTGCAAGTTAGAGTGAGGACCACTTTCCCTTAATACACTTTACAACTGGGAGCTAAAAAAACATTGCATAGCCTTTATTAAAACGCTTCATTTGGGAAATCAGATATTTAGCCTTTCATTTCAAATAATGTATAAAGGCAGTCTTGCTTGGTTGGGTATATATTTTGAAACATAAATACTTAAGTTAATTGACAATTTCCAATTTTAGTCCCGCGAGCCACCAACACTGCCTGCCTGAGTCCACTGGTTAAAGGACTTTTTTTCATGCTGGAGGAGAATCTTCATGTCGTCTGATGAAAGGACAATTTGTTATCCTAATTGGGAACCTTTGTTCATCATTGTGCAGTCAGCCAGCTGAAGCTGATCGAGGAACTTGTGAAGCAGACTCATCTGCTTCCAGAGTATTGCATGGTGTTGCACAATTAAAAATCGTTTTTTCCTTCATTAAAAAAGAGTAAAAATGGGCAGCATCAATAGCAATATCATCATCACAGATTATGAGAGATGTCCACGATGTGCAAGAAGCTATTGTTGTAAATGGACATAACTGTATGTGATTTATACTTGCATTTTGTTCATAGTGATACTGCTCACACTTACAGCATGTACTGGTTACTACATAGACGCAAATGGAACAAAGAGTTCTGTGAATCTTCCTATACAGAAGAAGGGTACAAACGTGGAAACTACAAGACAGCTGAGACCTTATGTACTTGTTCCTACTCTAGAGATACACACAAGGGCACCTGGCCCTGTGATGGATAAGCCTGGGTTACCTTTTAGAGGGAGGTCACGTATGGAGGTTATGCAAGACATCTTTATGCCCGCATATTAAGTGAAGTGGATGAAGCTTCTGGAAATCTTTCCCACACAGGTAGCACATGTAAAAGCACCCAGCACACTGATGAATGTTTCCATGATTGGTTCAGTAAGAAAGAACTATGCTAACATATTGCATTAGAAGGTGAGCGAAGCTCATAAGAAAAGAACAAGACCTTTGTGCTAGGGCGGATGATCATGAGTTGAATGATTACCTCGACAGTACAGCACACTTGGGGAATAACATATGGGTTCGCATATGAAAGAAGTGGGAAGAAGGACCTCAAAGGTGGAATGCTTTGTATGTGCACCCCTGATTTATAGCATTGGGAAGTCTAAGATCTTCATAGCTATTGAAATGGACGCCCAGACAGCACATTGTCTTTCACACATAGCACTCTGCCATACAAGAGGTCAGTTAATGGGCTGAGATGCCTATCTCAAATGGGCCACTGAATGGACAGATCCGGATGAAGACCACTATCTTCAAGATACAAAGACAATGCTAAAAGCTCATACTAAGAATCACGTGGTCAGATACAAAAAGCATGCAGTGAAAGGAGCTAGAATCAAATGGGAAGTAAACAGAAGATTGGAAAGTCCAGGAAAATCTGCAGAAACAATTTGTAGATGGAAGAACAGAGGCCATATGCAGATTTGGCAATCAGTGCAATCACCAGATGGATGGGAAGAAGGAGTGGTGATCTTTAGAGCCTGGGTGGTCATTGGTTGTTATCAACAGCCATTGACATAGTGCAAAATGGATGCAAAGCTTCATGGCCAAGACTTGCTAAGCTACTGACCTGGGTCGAAGATAGAGAAGGACTCTTGCAGATAGTGCCTTTGGAGAATGCAAAGTTGTGCTTCAGAAACAATGGCACAAGAACAGTTGGAGAGAACCAGAACTGTGGTTGAATCTTTGATGTAACAGGAATGAAACTTGGAACAGCAGTGATCATGGATCACTATTGGGCTTCTGGATCCACAGCATATGTGAAACTACCCAAGGATTGGGCATGACGATGTTCACAAGTGAGTGTCCATGTTCCAGCATTGGTGATTCTTAAAAGTGACTTAAATCTTGAGAATTTCCCGAAAGCAGATGGTCACCGTAGGAAGAAGAGATCCGTGGAGCTGATTAATCGAATGAGAGGGAGAATCATTCCTCAGCCAAGACAATAGAAGCATTTGGCTCCATCCCTTATGAACACAGACTGTTTAGCAAGGCATCATAGTTATAAACGATGATCTTCATGCAGAGATTCCAGGTTGAAAGAAATACCAAATGGCTGCAGATTACCAGTTGGGAATTGCTGTAGACAATCAACACCACCATGAAGGGATTCAGTGTTGTCAGAGAAGAGTTGAGAGCCATACGACTGATGACTCTTCAGAAGATATACATCATGGATATGATCACAGCTACGGATGGAGGTGTTTGTGCAAAAATCAGAGAATTTTGTTGCACATTCATACTGTCTCATGATGACGAGAATGGCACCCTGACAGATGCCATAGAGATGCTGACGAAACTACACGCCCAGATGATAGACAAGTAGAAGACATTGCTGATGACAATTGGTTTGGATCGATCTTGTCTTGGGTTCCACAATGGATGGCAGACATGTTCAAGTGCCTTGGAGCCCTGATAGTGTTGGTGTTGCTTGGATTTTGTGTGATCAGAATAATAATCACACAATACACGAAAACAGCAAAGAAAGTATAGGGATGAAAATCATGATCAATGTTGAATCCGGATGGAAGGCCAGAGACTTGACAGATGAAGAAATCAGGGACTTTGTGAAAGCCAGCATTCATGCACCTGAGGGAACGAAGTTCCTGTATCCGAAGAATCATAAGACGTAGTGTGGGAAAGTAGATCTAGTGTAGCCCAAATGGACAGTGTGTGCTCATGACTTGGAATAAGGATGAACATGTGAAATCAGCTGGATGCCTGAAGGCAGTCATAAATATGTGGACCCCAAAGAAGCATTTCTTCAGACAAGGATGTCTACATATGAAGTATGATGGGAGAGTGGTTGATGAATCACCCAGAGGTGGGAGTGTAGCGAAGGGGCCAAGTACCCCCACCTCAACCACTTCGCCCATATTGCCTATATGTTAGGAACTAGAATGTGAGACACAAGCAAAACCATTGAACATACAGATACCAAGGAGAATCCTGGAAGCAAGGTTCCCATTGGGAAAACCATACTTGCATGCGAGACAGTATGATGGCCATTTGAATGAAATCCCAAAAGAAACAGGCCAACAGCTGAATGGAAGAGAAGAATGGTGACGTCACCACCACATGAAGCAAGCTGACATACATAAAAGTGCTTCAGAGACAAGAGAAGGGAGATATTCTATAAGCCATCAAGAAAACATCAAAGATAAGTGACATCTTGGGATCAAGATGAAGAAACATATGCTACAGAAACAATGAAGATATCAAGTCATTTTACACGTGTACATATGCAAAGAAACGCAAGCAGATAATGTATTCTTGAGGCTATTTAAGTAGTGAATAGATTGCGTCAAGAGCCAATGTATACATATATAGGAGTAAGTAAAGAATGAATGTTTCCTCTATGTATTATAGCAGAGCTGGACTAAAAAAGGAAGGCCTCTTTTCCAATGTGTCACAGTTAAAAACAATTGAATTAATTAACAGAAGTGAAACTCAGAAAGGCGAGGCTGGATGAGTCAAAGAAGCAAATGTCTTATCAGGCTGGGATGAGCAGACATTGGATACAAATTGTGTGAAAGAACAAAACTCTTGTTCAGAAGGCATGGACAAAAAGAAGGAAGACGTCAGAGGTCTATTAGAAAATACTATTTTAAATGCACTAGAGCTCGATTATGTGGTCTTCAGTCATGTGGAAGGATGAAGTTGGACTAACACGACAACCACATCTATGCATAAAGGCAGAGCGTGCCTTCACTCCCCTGAATTCTCCAGAGCAAAAGAACAATTCCAAGGACAAGTTCAAAGCCTTAATTGTCAGCAGACCACTGAGGTGATGATAGATGAAATGTTAATTGGTGGGAATCTATGGTTATGACCAGCTCACCAGCACCTGGAAGCCCAGTCTGCGTGCAGACTGTAGTCTCCTTCCCCTGCAGCACAGACGTCAATCTACACAGAACTCCGTCCTGATGAAAGCCGTTTTAAAGATGAGGCACACCTAGCCCACCTAGAAACGGCTGAAACACCTGGTGTAGACGCACTACTCCCCCCAGAACTACAGCACATTAATGCTGTTTACGCAAGAAAAATAATTTTGTGTACCCACCATTGTTCTATGTGTTTTCCACAAATGTTGACTTGAATATGTACACTGTAATATGTGAATTTCTTGACAAATCCTAATAGGTGTCGGGTTTGTTGCACACACACAATTTGGAGATTGTCCCAAAAAATGTTTTTTTGGCACTGTGTGTTGTAAATATCTTTCTGTTTTTTTGTCTGATTGTTCTGTTTTAGCAAACCATTTTGATGTCTTAATTTCTCTAAATGTTGGATTTATGTCTTTTTGCACACAACTCTAATATAAAAAAATGAGATTTATCTCTACAACATACTATTGAGGAGTGATTCCTTCCTTAGCAATGCAGAGTTTGATAATACATGTGGAGGTGTTGTTCTGAGCCTAGCATCCTTGGACCTATTCATTTGTATCTTTTGTTTTACCAGCAGAAGGGACTCATTCACCTGGGAAACACATTTCCGTTAGATTACTACAAGCCAGGGGAATGGAGACATTCCCCTAGGCACCTTTTTTGTAAAAGAACATTTTGTAAACATCATTCATATACCAAGAGAAGGAAGTCATTGACCTGGAGATGGAACTTTCGGTTGAAACATATACGCCTTTAATTGTAGTGTAAGGAATAGAAGTAGGTTGTGGCACAGGATGGCAGCCTTTCATTTATATGGACATTCTGACAGTTCCCATAGTATTTGTTTGAGGCAGTGAGCCCTCTCATAGAGATAGGGATAGTGAGGGCTTATTTTATATCAACAAAAGGCTATAGAAACAAATATACCACCCTTGTGTCAGCTTCCTTGTTCGACACCCTTACACTCAATTTCTTTTTGTTGATTTACTGGTTCTCTTTACTAAAACAACAGCATGTACATGTTTACTATCTAGTCCAGGCTTTGATAGATTATGGACTTTTTTTTATGAATGAAGGAAACAGCATAGTGTAACACATTTCCTCATATACATTCTCCCCCTCCAAATGCACCTTTTTCCTTATATTGGGAATCGAAAATATAAATAGTTCTAGTTGTCTACATTAACTGATTTTCCCCCTAGACACATCTACCTCCGGAAAGTGGGATGATTGATCACTGCATTCATTACCAAAAAATGTAGCACTTACTCTTTAATGTTCATTGGGAGCACCTTCCTAGACCTCAAAATGCACACTGTTCCGCCAAAGGTTTTCTGAAGCCATAATGATGTTGATTCTAGATGTTTGGGAATCTCTGTGCCAGGAATAATGCTCTTCTCCCTCTCTATCACTATCACTAGCACCATCCACAATAAGCAAACTCCAATTCTTAAAAAAACGACCCCAGTTTTTCCCACAGTCAGCTTTTAGGTTGCTTACCACTATAATTTTTATTCCACTCCATTTGGTTACCAACTGGACGTTGAGAATGCCTGGAAGCGGGGCATCCCAAATTTGTATTTTTTGTATTTATTTGTATTTGTATTTTATTCATTTGTATTGAGCACCTGGCCCATAGGCATCTGTTTTTTTCCTTAAGAATGGGACAGTTGATTACATTGAAAGGTACATGAGTTAACAGTTGGTTAACTCATGTACCTTTACTTTCCGGGCCCAAACAGAGCGGGCAGCAAACACTGTTCTCTCTTAGGCCTTCCCATAAGGACCTTAAGAGTACTTTGAATAAGAATCAAGAAACCATCCAAAACTACATTGTTTAGTAGAAAGGATTCCTGTAAAAGAATCATGTAGAATTTGATCAGATGAGCACATGAATTTCTGTCCATTAAAAGGCACTTAAAGCCCCTGGAATTCCAGGAATATATGCTAAAATCCCAGCTGACTGACTACCCCTTTATTAAAGCCTGATAGAGTCCCTGCCAACCATGACCAATCTTCTGCGTTGGATCGTTTAGGCATCAGTTGATTTGACATTGTCACCTTCCCTGTGGGGACTTGCCCATCTGTACGAGAAATGGTCACTGGTTGAAGAGAATTACGAGCAGTAGAGCCTCTTTCAGATAATCCAACTCTTGGTAAATTAAGATCAATTCCTCTTTGTCTCAAATCATCTTTTGAGGATAATATGAACTCCCTAACTAATTTAGAGGGAATGGCACTGGCAACAACATCAGTCCTAGCCTCATAGGAAAAAATCTACCATAGCGATATCCCTGGATGCAATAGTTCGCAATTTTGGAATATCATGATTTATATGCTAGATAGTATTCCAATGTAATGTAATTGTATGCTCCTGGGGAAAGACAGCTTGCAGAATTAAGTGTGAATTGCCATTTTTCAATCTTCAGAACCCATTTCCCTACAGGGAGGTTGGTAACCCAAGGATATCATGTTTTGAGCACCATCTCAAATGTGTTCAGCTTTCTCTATGGGCACTGAAATTAGAAAGTTGAATGGAACATCCATCCCAGCTTCTTCAATGGGTAATGCATATGTCTTCTGACAATTTATTTTTTACTTGAAAACTGCTTTTTCCCTCCCACCTGTGATCCATCCGGGAAGCCTTTGAAACACCAGCCAACTCGATGAATGATGCATCAATCCCAGCCTCACAGGCCCAGGAGTGCTAGAAGCTGCATTAAATGCACCTGACAAATAGGCATACTATGGAGCTTGACATTCTCCGAGGTGGCTGCAGTTAATCCTGATGAACTAATTTCAGCCACTTCTTGCACATTCAATTACTGTATACATTTTAGTGACAAACTACGGTTAGGTTTTCGGTTATTTTTTATTTTTCAGCTTCTTTAATTTGTTTGTCTGCATTTTGGATTTTACCTCCCCTTCTATGTTTTCCACTGCATTCTCTAAGGTGAAGGGGAGACCTCAGGCTTAGTACCACAGCAGTGCCTTTATTAGTAGATGAAATTGCACCTAATTTTTCAAAATCTTCCAGAAATTCCTGAGTTGGGGGAGTATCACAAATAAAGCTGGGAGGTTCAAAAATGGGCTGCGAACAAGATAAATGTAGCAACCCTTCCTGCTGGATTGATTTATTCTGTACCAAACACGTTTCTATCTTTCCTTGAATCTTTGTCATGGGTCTTAAATTCATGTTTAATTAACTCAAAGACTTCTACTAAAGAATTCAGGACAAAATGTAAAAGCTGCCAGCTTGGGTGTACTAAATTCCTTGACAGGGTGGTGAGAATATTCTGTTGAACTTGAGAGCATAGAAGAATTGCCCAATTCATTTGGCAATTTCTAGTTTAGGAAATTTAAAAAGATCTGGAGTATCCCTCAGAGAGTCATTCAAACTTCGATTGCATTGAAAAAAGTCGGTAATATTTGTCTTTATGTTCATGGAGGTCAATGTGTATTCCACTGAAATTGGCAAAGGTGAAATATGCCCTTGACTTCATAAACACAATCTCCTCCAGACCTCAATCCCTTGGGGGAGGCAGGAATTGTGGTATGTTCATGGGGGAAGCACTGACCAACCATTTCCAGAAGAGACAAAACCTCATCCAATTTGCAGGGTAATTCATGGAAATTCGCACAAAAGTGTCGCATGCGGCTGGCGCACAGCGTGCCCGTGCGAATGTCTGCGCCAGCCGCGTGCGATAAAATTAATTTCCGCGCACAGCGTATTCATGGATTCTCGCCTCCAAAAGCAGACGTGGCTCAGAGTGGCGCAGCGACCCTACAGCAGTGCCAGTTACACCCCCAAGTACGCCCTCGCGCAAGGAAAAGCCATCAAGATCGCAAAACCATCGCAAAGGGCTGCGCCAACCCTGGACCAGTTTCCCGAACTGGCAAACAGCAAACGCAAAGCGGGGAACGTGTATTACGGGTTTCAGGAACACGCGTGCGCAAGAAGTTTCACATGCGATCGGGCCTGGGGGAGCGTGTGCATGTATTTCAGGGGTGCGTGAGAGTTTTACACACGATTGGGCTGGGTGCGTGTATTTCAGAGGTGCGCGGGAAGTTTTACACGCGATTGGGCTGGGTGCGGGTATTTCAGGGGTGCGCGGGAAGTCTTACACGCAATTGGGCTGGGTGCGTGTATTACAGGGGTGCGCGAGAAGTTTCACACGCGATTGGGCCTGGGGGAGAGTGTGCGTGTATTTCAGGGGTGCGCGAGAAGTTTCACACGCGATTGGGCTGGGTGCGGGTATTTCAGGGGTGCGCGAGAAGTTCCACACGCGATTGGCCTAGGCGCGTGTTTTTCAGAGGTGCGCAAGAAGTTTCACACGCGATCGGGCCTGGGGGAGCGTGCGTGTGTATTTCAGAGGTGCGCGAGAAGTTCCACACGCGATTGGCCTGGGCGCGTGTATTTCAGAGGTGCGCGAGAAGTTTCACACGCGATCGGGCCTGGGGGAGCGTGTGCATGTATTTCAGAGGTGCGCGAGAAGTTCCACATGCGATTGGCCTGGGCGCGTGTATTTCAGAGGTGCGCGAGAAGTTCCACACGCGATTGGGCTGGGTGCGTGTATTTCAGGGGTGCGCAGTAAGTTTCACACGCGATTGGGCTGGGTGCGGGTATTTCAGATGTGCGCGAGAAGTTCCAAACACGATTGGCCTGGGCGCGTGTATTTCAGAGGTGCGTGAGAAGTTTCACACGCGATCGGGCCTGGGGGAGCGTGTGCGTGTATTTCAGCGGTGCGCGAGAAGTTCCACACGCGATTGGCCTGGGCGCGTGTATTTCAGAGGTGCGCGAGAAGTTCCACACGCGATTCGGCTGGGTGCGTGTATTTCAGGGGTGCGCGGGAAGGTTCACATGCGATTGGGCTGGGTGCGGGTATTTCAGGGGTGCGCAGGAAGTTTTACACGCGATTGGGCCTGGGGGAGCGTGTGCGTGTATTTCCAGGGTGCGCGAGAAGTTTTACACGCGTATGGCCTGGGTGCGTGTATTTCAGGGGTGCGTGAGAAGTTCCACACGCGATTGGCCTGGGCGCGTGTATTTCAGAGGTGCGCGAGAAGTTTCACATACGATTGGGCCTGGGTGCGTTTATTTCAGGGGTGCGCGAGAAGTTTCACATGCGATTTGCCTGGGCGCGTGTATTTCAGAGGTGCGTGAGAAGATTCACACGCGATCGGGCCTGGGGGAGCGTGTGCGTGTATTTCAGAGGTGCGCGAGAAGTTCCACACGCGATTGGCCTGGGTGCATGTATTTCAGGGGTGCGCGAGAAGTTTTACACACGTATGGCCTGGGTGCGTGTATTACAGGGGTGCGCGAGAAGTTCCACATGCGATTGGCCTGGGCGCGTGTATTTCAGAGGTGCGTGAGAAGTTTCACATGCGATCGGGCCTGGGGGAGCGTGTGCGAGTATTTCAGAGGTGCACGAGAAGATTCACACGCGATCGGGCCTGGGGGAGCGTGTGCGTGTATTTCAGAGGTGCGCAAGAAGTTCCACACGCGATTGGCCTGGGTGCATGTATTTCAGGGGTGCGCGAGAAGTTTTACACGCGTATGGCCTGGGTGCGTGTATTTCAGGGGTGCGTGAGAAGTTCCACACACGATTGGGCCTGGGTGCGTGTATTTCAGGGGTGCGTGAGAAGTTTCACATGCGATTTGCCTGGGCGCGTGTATTTCAGAGGTGCGAGAGAAGATTCACACGCGATCGGGCCTGGGGGAGCGTGTGCGTGTATTTCAGAGGTGCGCGAGAAGTTCCACACGCGATTGGCCTGGGTGCATGTATTTCAGGGGTGCGCGAGAAGTTTTACACTCGTATGGCCTGGGTGCGTGTATTTCAGGGGTGCGCGAGAAGTTCCACATGTGATTGGCCTGGGCGCGTGTATTTCAGAGGTGCGCAAGAAGTTTCACACGCAATCGGGACTGGGGGAGCGTGTGCGTGTATTTCAGAGGTGCGCAAAAAGTTCCACTCGCGATTGGCCTGAGCGCATGTATTTCATAGGTACGCGAGAAGTTCCACACGCGATTGGGCTGGGTGTGGGTATTTCAGGGGTGCGTGGGAAGTTTCACACGCGATTAGGCTGGGTACGTGTATTCCAGGGGTGCCATGGAGTCCTACATGTGATTTGGCAGTGTGGGTCCTCCCAGGTGTTCCCTGTACACCCTCCACGGCCCCTGCAGGCAGCCCACACCACATGGGACTACCCTGCATCCCTGGTCATGTCCCGCATGCAGCCCACCCAACATGGGCATGCCCCCCAGCAAAGGCACATGTCTCCTTGCACTACTGATCACCAACTCATGTCCGCTTGCACCCCCACCCCCAGCATTGCGGGGCACCTGCCAGCAGGCCCCCACTCATGTCCCACTCATGTCCTCCTGCACCCCCACCCCCCAGCATTGCGGGGCACCTGCCAGCAGGCCCCCACTCATGTCCCATTCATGTCCCGCTGCACCCCCACCCCCCAGCATTGCGGGGCACCTGCCAGCAGGCCCCCACTCATGTTCCACACATATCCCCCTTCACCCCCACCCCCCAGCATTGCGGGGCACTTGCCAGCAGGCCCCCACTCATGTCCCCCTGCACCCCCACCCCCCAGCATTGCGGGACACCTGCCAGCAGGCCCCCACTCATGTCCCCCTGCAGTCCCACCCCCCAGCATTGCGGGGCACCTGCCAGAAGGCCCCCACTCATGTCTCACTCATGTCCACCTGCACCCCCACCCCCCAGCATTGCGGGGCACCTGCCAGCAGGCCCCCACTCATGTCCCACTCATGTCCCCCTGCACCCCCACACCCCAGCATTGCGGGGCACCTGCCAGCAGGCCCCCACTCATGTCCCACACATGTCCCCCTGCACCCCCACCCCCCAGCATTGCGGGGCACCTGCCAGCAGGCCCCCACTCATGTCCCACTCATGTCCCCCTGCACCCCCACCCACCAGCATTGCGGGGCACCTGCCAGCAGGCCCCCACTCATGTCCCCCTGCACCCCCACCCCCCAGCATTGCGGGGCACCCTCCACCAGGCCCCCACAGATGTCCCCCAGCCAACATGTCATCACAATCTAGATCCCTGGCCCTTATGGTCAGCCTCCAAATGCCAAACACCCACCCATCCACCCACTTAGAAATGGCAATAACATGATAGAACCCCAATTGCAAGTTTGGAAATGAACACATGTCCCTCACATACACCCAATGGGTGTCAGTGAATCTCAAAACCCATATCATGATATGCATGATACCAATGAGATGATACTACACATTGAAGTTTGATGAAAAAAATGTATTAAAGGCAGCATAAATGGAATTAAAAATAAACAAATGACAATGGGAACCAAAAACTAAAAGCAGCATGTCCGTAAAATAAAGAAAAACCACAAATCACAATCCAAAGGAAAGGTGTCCAAAGTCACAGTTCAAGAAAGTAAATCCAAGGTAAAAACAAAACCGAAAACCATTGCTCCATGGGTAAATCCAAAAAAAAACTAAAATCCAACAGTCAACTATATACAGATTAACAATCCAGGGTCCATTATCCCAACGGAAGAAATAAAACCTATATAAAAATACTACCTAATAAAAAAACTATATAAAAAAATGTGGTCCATTGTCCAAAACGTCCAAAATAAATAAAAAAGCAAAGGAAACCTAACACTAACTACATAACTATTTACAAGGGCAGCGGGCTAGTCCGACGGCTCACTGGTTGTTGTCATGGGCCAGGGCATCATCGAACTCCTGTTCAATGGCTTGGAGGCAGGCATGTTCCCTGGCCCCGAGGTCTCGCAGGGATAATGCAGTGTCCAGCTCCAACCCCCTGCGAAGACCCTCGAGGCACTCAGCCCGCCTTAGCGCCCTCCGCATGGAGTTCTCCGCCCTGACCATTGTGAGCCATTCCTCCTCTGCCCGCTGCCACTCCGCACCTATCTGCTGGCCCAACCGCTCCCACATGGAAGCCACTCCCATTCCAGGGTTCTCCTGCCCTCCGGCCGATGCCTGCACCCCTGATGTTGATGGCCCGAGCCATGATGCCTCCCACGTCGAACCTGCCACTGCCTCCGACGCAACTGCCTGTGCCAGCACGACGGCATCCAGGCTGATGGAATCCACCAACGCCGTCGTGCACGTGCCCTGCCCGATGATGCCGTCACATCCTCCATCTGCTGGGGTCCAGTTGCTGGTGTGCCCACCCCTGCTGGACCTCCGACTCCCGACTGTGGAAGGGATGGGATCCCCACCGAGGTGGCTGCATTGGTCGGGGCAGGTCCACAGGGGGCCCTGGTGGCATCTGGGCCGGAAGACGGCATGGAGTACGACTGGCGCATAGCCTCCACAGAGGAGGAGAGGGTCGCCAGAGTTCCCGACACATGTACGAGACCCCCGACCATGACCGCTCCCAACTGGGCCACGTTGGCACGGTGCTCTTCGTGATGACGTGCATGCTCCCCCCGGGAAGCACACACCTCAGCACAAATGACAGCCGTGTGCAACGTGACACCAATCAGGACCTTCTCCATACGGCCAGGGGTCCCCTCGTCTGCAGGTGGAGGGGAGTCAGGTGACATGGACATCCCCCCTACCTGCGGACGGGCCTGGGATGGGGCATCCCTGCTGGTGCATGGTGGTGCAGTCACTGTGTCAGGGACAGTGACATGCACAGGCACCTCCACGGCGACCTGTGCTGCCTCCTGCCCCTGCCCCTGGACTGCACCACTTGCACCAGCAGGGATGCCCCCACCAGGCCCCATGTGCGGCTCAGTAGCGGCCTCCTCCTCCTCTGTGGAAACCACCAACCTGGATGGCTCCACACCGTCTTCCGTCATTGCAAGCCCCTGTGGGGGCTCACCCACCCCTTCCGCTGCAGCCGTGGGGGCATCCCCACCGCTTAGCTCCACAGCGCCGTCTCCACCCTCTTCTTCACTTTGCGCTGTGTAGAGGGAGACATAGAACACAAGCATCAGGGTACTGTACAATGGTCCCCCAGACAGGAAGCAATAGCAGATGAGTGGCACTGTCAAAGATCACTTCCATCATGTCCCTCCACAACACATGGGTCAGTGCAGGCAAAACACATGCAGTAACAGGCATGGTGCATGCTATGGACATAAGCAAACATGTCCAAGGGACTCTTGAAGCATACAATGTTGTTTTTGGACTCACATGCATCATGGGTCATGCCTATCACATGCACACACTTCAACGTACTTTCATCCATCTGGACTCGTACACCCCAGACACAGTGGATGCAAGGATAACTAGGCTGCATCAGTGATTCTGAACATTGTCACAGACATGTGTCATGCATCTATGGCATTCACAAGTCACAGACACGCAGGTCAGAAACACAGACATGGACACCATACATGTACATGGAATCAGCACCCATCCCTCACCCCCACCCATGTCCAGGAACAGAGACTGGCATGCTCTCATGTGTCCATTCCGCATAGGGCTCCCCATGTTGCATTTAAACACATACACCCACCGTGTGCTTCCCACATTACTGGTCTCACATGCATGACCATGATGTCCCTGCACACTCACACGTGTACATGGCCTATGTCACACATACAGGAAAGTATCAGACAACCAGCACACTTCAACATGCCCTGTCTCACACAGCAATGCTTGGCCACTTACCGCTCGACTCCAGACCGGTCTGCCTCTCAAGGATCTGGGCATGGAGCGCTGGGCGTACGCGTTCCAGGACCCTCAGCTGGATGGTACTCATGCTGCCCCGGCCCCCCTGCACGAGGCGCCGGGCCTTCATGAGTGTCCTGGACCTCAAGTCCTCCCAGCGCTTCTTGACTTGCTTGATGTTGCGGGTTGCCACCCCCTCCACGTTGATGGTAACCACAAAGTCATCCCAGATCCTGTCCCGTCCTTCCTTGTCGGCACGTGGTGATCCGAAGAGGGCATCATAATGCCCCAGGACAAGCTCCACCAGGACACCAACTTCCTTCTGACTGACGCCGGTGGCCCTCTGCCCCTCTGGCTGGGGGTCGCCAGTGGTCTCAGATGGTGTGTGCCCCAACATGGCGACCCCCGAGGCAGGCGTGGGTGGGCAACTGGGTCCTGGGGCTGGGCTGCGGAGCGATGTTATCCCAGTCGGGGGTGTTCTGTTCCAGCAGGGGTGGACACAGCAACTGACCCCTGCAGATGGCTGATGTGCAGGCACCAAATGGCAGGGCACGGTGGCAGCAGGCAGGCAGCAGCAGATGGCTCGTGGGAGGTTGCTCGGGGCTGTGGGGGCAGTAATTCGGCCTTTTGGGCAGGAGCGTGGTCTACCGTGTGCTTACGCGTGGCCAGCTTGATACGGAGTGATTTGGCACGTGAAAATTCTGCACGTCAGCGTGTAATTCGAGGAAAGGCCCTTAGCGCGTAAGCGCGTCAGCACACATACGCGATTCCATTGGACCAAAGGCCCTTAGCGCGTATGCGTGTCTGTGACGTATCGCGCACGGGCGTTGCTTTTCGTGGGGTGCGGTGCGTGTGTTTTGCAGGCGTTGGGGTTCACACGCTATTACTTCACAGCGGGTGGGTGTTGGCTACCCCTTCTTCTACACGCAAGGCAGACGGTGAGTTGTACCCTGCTCCCCCCGGCCGGATCGCGTGTAAAACCACCTGCGAGCCCCTGAAATACACATACCCTGCTCCCCCAGGCCCGATCGCGTGTAAAACCACCCGCGAGCCCCTGAAATACATGTACCCCGCTCCCCCAGGCCCGATCGCGTGTGAAACTTCTCGCGCACCCCTGAAATACACGCGCCCAGGCCAATCGCGTGTGGAACTTCTCGCGCACCTCTGAAATACACACACCCAGCACAATCGCGTGTAGAACTTTGGCGCACATTTTTTTCCTGCGCAGGGACGCTACCGCCTGCTTTCATGTGGCGGACATGTATGGGCCTGCGCGTCTTTGGGCGTGCGCTGTTTTTCCCTATTCCATTCCATGAATACGTGTTGTAGGCGAGCGTGTGGGCGTTCCGCGCACTTGCCTCCTGTACTTCCCCCGTGACGCCCACATTTTCACGAGTTGTTCCCCATTCTGCGTGTAACGCCCCGTGTTATGCCTACTTTTGTTATGTGCGCCGCGCTATGTGCGCCTTGAAACACGTGTGTATAGGCACGTTAAAAATGCCATATCATATCATAACCACTCTGCTTGTTCAGTCTATGACTGCGCCTCTCTGAGACTTGAAATTTTGCACTTTTCACACCTTTACGTCAGCTCCTTCAGTGCACCCCAGGATCACCTGCTTCAGGCCAACACACTGGTATGCCTTGGCATCTCTTTCTGACTTGCTGGCGTCGCTGAAGGTCTCTTTGTGGCCTCTTCTGCTTCTGCAAACTCCGGCTGGACTGCTGCTGCTTGTTCCTTCCTTCACTGGAGCGTTGGTAGCTCTGTGTGATCTTCGGTGCAACCTCGGTACCTGAGTACTTCACAGTTTGTTGGGAGCTCTTCACCGACCCGGCATGGCTTGCTTCAGCATAGCTTCCCACTGTGCATTCTCTGCATGGCCACATTTACCCAGCAACTGCCGTATCACGCTCACAGCTTGGTGTGGCCTAAATGACTACACCATCAGCTTCCTCCCACATCTGCACATGAAGTTCATTTATATTTTTAAAAGTCCTGCTCAGGTGCCTTCTCTCCCAACAACTAGACAGTTTATGACACTTCACCAACTCTAAGTCCCTCTTCCTTGTCTCAGTACAAGGGGCATTATGGGACTTTGAGTCCCTACTTGTTTTTTAGATCAAAAATGTGAGTTTTTTTACAAGAAGCCATTTAGGCTTAAGGAACATTAGGGGAATCATTCAAATAGGTCTCCCACTCCACCTGACATGAATCACCTCCCATATGATCGAACCACCTAACACCTACGCCAGGGGCAGGATCAGGTAGTGGCTGCCTTTCTCTGGCCACATGAGAGGAGGCCCATGCCAGGATCTTTTTTTTTTTTCAATCCCCATGCCAGTATTTTAGGATTTATTTCATAAGATTCATCACAACACTCACTGGCACTCAGAACCACTGACAATGTCCCATAATAGAGCCTTGCATACAGCCAGAGTGTTGTCTCACTGGGTCAGATATGCCTCTATCCATTTTGTAAATGTGTCAATGATGGTCTCACCCCTCCACTGCACTGCCATTGGCCTGTCAGGCAACTTAACAAGCAGCCAGGCACATCATCCAGCATGTCGCTCCATGTAGCGGGTTAGCGTGGAGTTCCGCAACACCATGGCATCATGTGTGGATCCGGGATATCGGGCACAACAATGTGTGAGGATCTTTCTGGAGTTACATGCCATCTGCACATTGATGGTGTATTGCTTATGATTGTGGTACACTGCCTCTATGGCATGAGGGACCACCAATTCTACATGGGTGCAGTCGAGGGCACCAATGCAAATGGGCATGCCTCCCAGTGCGTGCAATCCAAATTTAGTGTCAGCAAGCTCTTGCTCAGACGTGGTAGGGATATGTGGGTGCTTGCATGCTTCAGGAGGGCATCCAGCACTTGGGTCAGCATGCATGAAAAGAGAGGTTGTGATATGCCATGCAGCTGCCCACTGTGTGTTGGTAGGTGCCTGTGGCCAGGAAGTGGAGGACAGACACTACCTTCAGTAGAGGGTGGATGGCAGTGTGGATTTCTATCAGGCTGACGATGTTGTTGTTAATCATGTCCTCTATGTTGATGATGGTGTCCCGGTCCAACGGGTACAGGGTGTGGATCTGCTCAGGGGTTAGATTGAATGGACTGGCTCTGATGCAAGGGATTGGTGGATACCTACGTGGTACCACTGGCTGCACTGGTGGGACTTGCTAGGTCTGTCTCACCCTCCTTCTCCTCCTGCATCTCCTCTGTGCTGCCTGTTGTTGTTGTTGTAGTTGTGGTTGCTGGTGTAGCACTACAGGCATGTCCTCCAGCCCCAGTATTGCAACAGCTAGTGGGATCATTTTGGTGTAGGAAGAGGTGTGGTGTGTGGGTGTGCTCCTTTTGTACTGGGACAGGCTCCATTGACTAGAGCTGTGGTGATTGTGTGAACCTGTGGCAGTTGGCTACACTGCAGGTTGCTATTTACGGGTGGTCCGCGATGCCTGTATTGCGGCCATCGTGCAGGCCCTATTTCCCGCCTTTGGGATGCCAGTAAGTGCATGCCTGCGTAACTTGTGATGTCCTCCTGTTAGCTGCATCCCAGTATTTCACCTACCAAGGGGCGCGTGTACGCGCACATGCCGGTAAGAAGGGGCACGGTACGGACGGTGGCAGTATTGCCGGGTTGCCGGTAATACCATTCCACCTTCCTTTTTTCATTACCTCCATGCTCGTAATGAGGCCCTATGTCACTCCTAGATAGTCCGGCCAAGCAACATTGAGTTTGCACTAAAAGGTTTACAATGTTGAATTCTGCATCTAGAGATTGTGGTCAAGTGACATAGAGATTACACTTAAACGTTTAATATGTTGAATTCTGCATCTAGAGGTTGTGGTCAACCAACATTGAGTCTGCACTAAAAGTTTATTGTATTGACTCCTGCATCTAGAGATTGTGGTCAAGCCACAATGAGTTTGCCCAAATGTTGACAGTGTTGAATTCTGCATCCTAAGACTGTGTCACTCCTAAATAGTCTCGCCAAGCGACATTGAGTCAGCACCAAATGTTTACTGTATTGACTACTGCATCTAGAGATTGTGGTCAAGCGAAATTGAGTTTCCAACACATATTTGCTGTGTTGAATTCTGCATCTGAAGACTGTGTCACTCCTAGATAGTATGGCCAAGTAACATTAAGTTTGCACTAAAAATCTATTGTGTAGATCTCAGCATCTACATATTGTTGTCAAGCAATATTGAGTTATCACTAAAAGTTCACTGAGTCGAATTCTGCAACTAGAGATTGTGGTCAGGCGTCATTGAGATTGTCCCAAAAGTTTACTGTGTTGAATTCTGCATCTAGAGATTGCGGTCAAGCGACACTGAGTCTGCATTAAACGTTTACTATGTTGAATTCTGCATCTAAATTCCCCATTACACCATGCCATGACTCCCTGCCACTCATCTAAATCTAAAACAAGAGCTTCACTCTGGCGTGCCCCCCACCTTTCTCCTCCTAAACCCTCCCCCCTCCCATCCCAATCAAACCCATCGCTCTCAATCCACCCTCCACCCGCCATTGAGTACTCCCCACTAAACCTTGCTGCGGCACCTCGACCCCTATCCAACTACCAAGCCAGAGGAGCCTGATGGCACTACAAACATCCAAACGCCTGTTTCCTCCATCCCTTCCTCCTTCCATCCTGTGGTCATACCTCCCCCCTCAAACCTCACAATAACTCAGAGTCCCCACCCCATGCCATCACTGAACTTCCCACCCCCCCTGCTCAGACCAATCCCCTCCTTCCACGTCCCCTGCCCTATCCCTCCATCGACACCAGCCAGCATCCCCCCTGCCATATCCCTTCCCCTCTCTAAAAACTGCACGTCTCGTCCTGGCAAGAACAGTGGCCTCATATCCATCACCCGTCCGTCCTTCCCACCATCTCTCACACACTGACTGCACTGAAATCCCTGAAAAGTAGAAAGGAAGCCAGGTCCCATTCAATGACTCCAATCTCACAATCTCTCACCACCCACCATCACCACACCCCCGCCACCCTCACCCTGCTTCCAACCCCTCTCCCTCGACTTCTCACCCAGGACACCTGGAATCCCTCTGAGGTTGACACAAATATCCCCTGTCCCAAATATCTCCCCACCCTCCGACCAACTGCCCACCCACATCCGCTTTCCCAACTTTGTCTTCCCCCCTCTCATATCCTCCTCTGCCCGCCTACTCTTCCCAACCTCCATCGACCTGACCGCAACATTCATCAACCAGAACCTGCTCTCACCCTATCTCCCCTCTTCGCTGCCTATCAAACCCACCCACCTTGAATGCCACGTCCCCCGCTGTCACGATCCATGCCCCTGACCCCGCCAGGTAAAACAGCCCCCTGGCAGCAGTGGGGCTAAAGCCCTTCACACTGGCCCCAAGGGCCTTAAAACTCCATCAGAAACATACATGGAGTCAGTCCTGGTGCCTTTGGCGCCAGGCTCATCATCAGGAATAAAGCAATACCAGTTTTGGACCTTAATCCAACATGGTGTCCTATTACACGGCTCAGTTCTTTAGAACCAAGCCATGCGGTCTAGTGTTTTGGGTGTGGCTGGGCATGGAACTACTTGTCCTGGAACTACTTTACCTGGGCTATTTAAACCACACCCAAACAGCAGAACACGCTTCGTGTCCAGCTCCTGCTCATCTGCTTCCCTGGTGGCCTGATCCTGAAGCCTTATATCTGGATTCCATTAATAACCTGGAATAACAATAACATCATTAGCAAGCAACAACACTTACCTGTGAAGTAAAAGGTCTTGAATACATCCTGCACTTTGCTTACATCGCCCATCTCTGGAGTTCGCCGCAACCTGCAAAGGTAAAGAAACAAGGACAGCATTAATAACAATTCTTACCTGGGCAAGCAGCGAGTCCTGGCCTCACCCTGCACTTCTCTTACCTCGCCCATCTCCGGGTTTCACCCCAATCTGCAAGGAAGAAGGAACAAGGTCAGCATTAACAAAGGACTTACCTGGGCAAGCAAGGCTTCGATCGCTGATCAATCCGGAACATCACCGCAACCTGTACAAAGAAGGGAAGAGAACACAGGTTAGCAATTAACACCAATGAACAGCGCAGCGCTTCGCGCATCAATAACTCACTGTGGTCTTCGCCATCGGCGGGGCAACTCCGAGATCGCAACCATCCCTGTGAAAACAAAAAGAGACATTTTTATGGAACAGCGTAGTAAAGCAAGATGTCGAGAAGACAGTGAAAACGGAGGGAAAGAAAGAGACAGAATAAAGACGGAAAGGACATTATAACTCACCTGGAAGAGAGCAAGCAGAGTCAGAGTCACATCCAGTCTGGACCTGACATTAGGGCACATGGACCAGTGAAGCAACTAGATCCACGGAACACACGCACCAACCATGCGCCACTGCACAGAGACGCAGGACGGAGAGTTCAATGCACAAAAAACCTAAGGGGAGCAATAACCACAAGGGAGGGGATTTGGACCAGAGGGAGGTGGGAGTCCACCCATCACAGAACCAGTATCTTAACCCCAGGGCTTTAAGTGGGCCGGGGTCTGCCGGGGCTGGGCCCCGGCAGGCTCCGAAATTTCGTTTTGAGGCGGGGCCCTGCCAGGGCCCACTAATCTCCCCGGGCAGCCCCAGCCACTACACGAAAAGGCATTTTTTTCTACAGCCTGAAGCTCTCGCTCGTGTGCGAGAGCTTCAGGCTTCAGAAAAAAATGCCTTTCAGCTATAATGGTGGCGCCGCACCTGCGAGGCATCCCTTTAATCAAGGGATGCACATGGGCCGGCGCCACCATTATGGAGAAACGTGAGGCCGCTGGAAGCAGAGGCCTTGCTTTCTAAATACTGAAGCTCCCGCGGATTCGCGGGAGTTTCAGTCTTTAGGAAAAAGGCCTCTGCTTCCAGTGGCCTCACCCTTTCAGCCTTAATGGTGACGCTGCCCCTTCCCAGCTGGCGATGGGCAGCACCACCATTAAGGCTGAATAGGAGAGGCGTTGTCCCCTGCCAGGCAAGCCTATACAAAATAAATGCAGAGATCAGCACCCTCTCCCCTATAGGGGAGAGGGTGCTAATCTCTACAAAAGGCTGCCTGGCAGGTGTGCCAGTAGCCCATTGAGCCAGGGCTCGTCAAGGGGGCATGGCCTAACGGCCCATCAAGACCCCATTGTTAGGCCACGCCTCCTCGATGGGCCCCGGCTCGATTTGTAGTGCCATTTAAGGCACTGCTTAACCCTCCATTCTCCTGCTATAGGTGCTACCCAACATCTGGCACATTTAACCAAGCAGAGAGGGGTCCAGGAAAGCACTTAGACCTCCATCCAGTATCATGTGGCGCTCCCGTGGATACCAGGTGAGCGTAACAGAAGACAAAGCCTCAATTAAAAACACCCACCTGGGTATCATGGAAACATCAGAGACTGACCAATTAGCCCAGTTACTGGGAAAATTACAGGCCGAGGTGCTCTCCACCCGGCAAGAAACCAACACCCTTAGGAGGGAGTTGATTGTCACCAAGGACATCACCAATGAATTAGCCAGACATTTGCTCCAAACACAGTCTGGGTAGGCTCCGTTACCAGGAAGTATTCCGTCGGTTCCAGCCACATCCGTTAATCCAGTGCAGGTGGTCCTCCCTGGGGCAGTTCCTTTGGCCCCACTGGAACGTTTTACAGGGGACCCAAGAAAATATGCAGTATTTATGAACCAGTGTCACCTCCATTTTCTTTGACCCGGAGCCTTTCCTAACGATCAGTCGTGGGTTGCCTGTGTTCTGTCATATCTGAGTGGCAGTGCTGCGGATTGGTCCATACCATTAGTAAGCCAGGATGACCCACTCCTGCAGGATTTCAGGGGGTTTCAACAGGAGATGGAGAAGCTATTTGCCCGACTTACCCAGGGCCAAGCTCTGGATAACAAACTTCTGTCCCTCCGGCAAGACAGCCAAGATTTGTTAACATATATCGCCACTTTTAACAGACTTGTTGAAACTGGGTGGCCTGAGGAGAAACAAACAACGTTATTCCATCGAGGATTACGGGGGGAATTGAAAGACGTACTAGCTCAGGTGGTAAACCCGCCAAAAGACTGTGCAGAGTTCATCAACCTAGTGGTGCAGCTAGACCACAGGCTGAAAGATCGAAGGACTGCTCGAGTTAGAACAGAGAATTGTACTGTGTATGTACGCTCAAAGGGGAACATTCCGCGTTCATCAGAAAACATTTCAGAACCCATGCAAATTGGGGGATACGGAGCCCATTAACCAAGGCCGAAAAAGACAAAAGGAGACAACAATTGTGCCTGTACTGCGGGAAATCAGGTCATTTCCTCAGAGAATATCCCATAAAACCCCCTAGGAGAACAGTTTGAGCTACAGAGAAAGAAGGAGGAGAACAAGAGTCGGAAAACTTCCAGGCCCAGCAAGCGTAGAGGTCTGTTTGTCGAGCGAAAGAAAAGAGCCACATACCTCACACCTTGCCCTGCCTGTGATTTTGATCAGTCACCAACAAACGTCTTGAATGCATGCTGTGGAGGCATAAATAGACAGCAGAGCCGTTGGTAACTAGATAGACCAAAGCCTGGCAACAAGGATAGGGGTTCCCCTCTATCAGAAAATGACAACTGAGAAGGTCACCACTGTCGACGTCATGGAGATAGCTTCTGGTCCTGTAACTCAACGCACAGCAGAATTGACCTTTCTGTACCAAGACGGACATTGGGAAGCCATTGCCTTGGACCTCATCAAGGCCCCTCAGTTCCGGGTGACTCTAAGGATGTCGTGGTTGGTGGCTCACAATCCTAACATCGTCTGGCGAGTCAAAAATTAGCCTTCTCCAATGAGTGTGCTCATGCGTGCTACCAAGTGGAAATGCCATCATCTGACCCAGAGACACCTGTCCAAGATAAAAAGGCATTGGTACTAGATGTAACTAGTACACTACCAAATGAATGCCACAATTTCCAAGGCGTTTTCCAAAAAGAACAGGCTAATACCTTACCCCCTCACAGACCATATGACTGTCAGATCGACCTCGTACATGGTGCACAAATCTCATGTAGTCGAATTTATGCACTCACCGAACCTGAAAATCTTCACTTGAAATGATATCTGAACCAATACCTGGCAAACGGTTTTATCCGCCCGTCCAAACCCCCGGCAACCTCGCCCCTATTCTTCATACCCAAGAAGGAGTGGGACGTGAGAACTTGCATCGACTATCGCGCACTAAACCAGGTGACAGTTAAAAACCGTTATCCTCTACCCCTTATCCCAGAACTGCATGACCAAGTCAAGGATGCCCAAATTTACACCAAATTGGAGCTCAGCGGGGCATATCATCTTGTGCGTGTAAAGAAAGGAAACAAATGGAAGACCACCTTTCATACTATCTATGGGCTGTACGAATATCAGATGATGCCCTTTGGGCATTGCAACGCTCCCGCCACCTTCCAGTACTTCATGAACGATGTACTGCAGGAATCGAGCGACGTATGTGCCCTAGTTTACATCCACAACATCTTGGGCTGGAGATGGAGCAGAAGTATGACATACACATCTCAGATATGTCCACCCCTCACTCAAAATCCGAATGTAATTCACAGTAAAACCTCACAATCCACCTTTTTTAACCTCTGGCCCTTCTGCCTACAAGAATGACCACAAACTCCAAAAGCATGTTCCTTATGTGACTGGTGAGGCTGAACTTGGCCAACCCCTAAAGCAAGTATGGGAAAAATCTGCTTTGCAGTATCAGCAATCGTATGATTGAGACTTTACGTGCATCTATTAACGTATGTGGCTAGGTGTGTTGCAGAAATGTGTTAATACACTGAAATAGTTTGTATCTGATGCAGCATTTACTGAGAGCTGATTGACTTTCCTTTAATGATGCACACTGTTGTTGACAGATCAGGTGTCCATCCATTTCAGGAGACACTGCATCTGAGGATGTATGTCAATAAAAAACACATTCAGATTTCCACAACAAAACAAAGAAAACTAATCAGTACAGTGTTATGAATGTATTATTAGAGATATGAGAATTTCAAGCACTTTAACATATTAAAACAGCATTTTTTCATTTGTTTCTGTTTAATATTAAGCTTGTAAGGCTGTTCATTGGAGCAAGTACTTTTGGTTTCTGTAAAAATCATACATTGAAAACAAATGCTTATTAAGTGCAAATTACATTCATTGCAACTTTTATAAGGAGTCATTTAATGTGCAGATTCCTAATATAAGTATAATAGTGTTGCCTATTTTATTATTGGCATTAGCCATACA
Source organism: Ambystoma mexicanum (assembly GCF_040938575.1). Classification (NCBI taxonomy): domain Eukaryota; kingdom Metazoa; phylum Chordata; class Amphibia; order Caudata; family Ambystomatidae; genus Ambystoma; species Ambystoma mexicanum. The sequence continues at coordinate 725,030,866 of NC_090936.1, forward strand.
CTACATTTTTTAGGGGAATTAATAAGAGCTTTTTCATTAACCAACATTAAATCTTAAATAAGCATCTCTATCCTAAAAATGTAATTTAAGGTGAACAGTTCGTCAAAACCTTGATAACCATAGACACTTATCTGCCATGGGCGAAAAATAATGTGGCAAATGCATTTACGATAATAGAAGAGCCTTTTATGTCTCGAACCCTACAACTCTTAAAAACTGTAACTTAACTATGTTCTTTATGAATATCGATGAAAAGGCTGAGAAATAGCAAGTCACCAAAGGCATTTTGAAATATTGCTTTAGAGACATGTGATGATGCATTCCTTGTTTATAGAATGCTTAATGCAGCATTGAATCGTATACAAACGTCTTTTGAAATGTTACTTCTAAATGCATTTTTTAGTTGTGTATTTAGTTTATATACAATCATACACAACCATTTTAACAGAAGAACGTAAACAAGTATTAAAAACATCATCAAATCCAATAAAACACATAAAAGATGATCATTCATTCTAAAATGATCTTCACTAATAATGCACTTGTTCATCATTCCACCACCAATTCAGTATTTAATGTAAATAATAAAAGAGATGAAGTCACCAATAAAACATCCTTCTAATCCGGCTGAGTAATTCAGATTATTAACCTTCAATTAAGATTGCTATAATTAAAAATTGATACAATGCATTTCATAGCGCAAAGGGCAAAGAATTAAATAGCTGCTCCCAGAAAGTTTCAGGTCATTAATACATTTTCAAAAATCTATCATACAATGATTTCTTAAAGATTCACATGTCACAATCAAGTGCTTTAGAGTTTCAAACTCATTACCGCCATAGCGGCGTGACATACTATCACACTCTGCCTTTTTCCAAAGATAGCAGTTCTCCCTCGAAGGTAGTAAGTTCAACCTGAACCTCAGCATTACACTTCCAAACTTCCAGGATGGGAATCTAACAAGATGTGAGACACAAGCCACCAAACTCAATGGGTGCTTAACGAAGAAAGGGAATCTTATATTATTCTATAAGGCATCTCGGATTGAGCATCAATAACTCCTCCAAAGATGTGTTTTGCAAGCAGCTTGATTCTGCATCACTGACCTATAGTCAAAGCTACACATCTCAAGTTGAGAGATACATTTCCTTAAATATCCACGACCCGATTGCATCTCAACTGCTTTTAATACTTCATACAAAGAGCTCTGGGAGGGATCCTCGCATGTTTTACATAAAAGAATCCTCCTCCACAGAACTCTCATATTCAGGCATACCAACCAAAATTCAAATCGTATGGCCACCATAGGAATCAATTTTGGGAGAGATATGTTTCCTTCCAAAAAATGAATTACAACTTGGTGAAGTTGTAGTCATGCAAGCTATGGTGTACCCCAGAGCTGTAAGTTAGAGTGAGGACCACTTTCCCTTAATACACTTTACATCTGGGAGAAAATAAAACTTGCCATACCTTCTATTAAAATGCTTAATTTGGGAAATCAGATATTTAGCCTTTCATTTCAAATAATATATAAAGGCAGTCTTCCTTGGTTGGGTATATATTTTGAAACATAAATACTTAAGGTCATTGACCATTTCCAATTTTTGTCCAGCGAGCCACCAACACTGCCTGCCTGAGTCCACTGGTTAAAGGACTTTGTTTCATGCTGGAGGAGAATCTTCATGTCGTCTGATGAAAGGACGATTTGTTATCTTCATTGGGAACTTTTGTTCATCATTGTATAGTCAGCCAGCTGAAGCTGATCGAGGAACTTGTGAAGCAGACTAGCAGCTTCCAGAGTATTGCAAGGTGTTGCCTGATTAAAAATCAGTTTTTTCCTTCATTAAAAAAAAGTAAGAATGGGCAGCATCAATAGCAACATCATCATGACAGATCATGAGATATGTCCACGATGTGCAAGAATCTATTGTTGTAAATGGACATACCTGTATGTGATTTACACTTGCATTTTGTTCATGGTGATACTGCTCACACTTACAGTACGTACTGCTTAATAAATAGATGCAAATGGAGCAAAGAGTTCTGTGAATCTTCCTACACAGAAGGAGGGTATAGACGTGGAAACTACAAGACAGCCGAGACCTTATGTAATTGTTCCAACTCTAGAGATACACACAAGGCCATCTGGTCCTTTGATGGATAAGCCTGGGTTACCTTTTAGAGGGAGGTCAATTATGGAGGTTATGCAAGACATCTTTATGCAGGCATATTATTTCAATAGGATGAAGCTTCTGAAAATATTGTCCACACAGGTAGCACATGTAAAAGCACCCATCACACTGATGAATGTTTCTATGATTGGTTCAGTAAGAAAAACCTATGCTGACATATTGCATGAGATGGTTAGAGAAACTCGTAAGAAAAGAACGAGACCTAAGAGAAGTGCTAAGGAGGATGATCATGAGTTGAATGATAACCTGGACAGTACATCACACTTGGGGAATAACATGAGATCAGCATATGAAAGAAGTGGGAAGAAGGACCTCAAAGGTGGAATGCTTTGTATGTGCACCCCTGACTTATAGCACGGGGAAGTCTAAGATCTTCATAGCTATTAAAATCGCTATGAAGAAAGACAGCACATTGTCTTTCACACATAGCACTCTGCCGTACAAGGGGTCAGTTCATGGTCTGAGATGCCTATCTCAAATGGGCCACTGAATGGACAGATCCAGATGAAGACCACTGTATTCAAGATACAAAGACAATGCTAAAAGCTCATACTAAGAATCACGTGATCAGAAACGAAAAGCCTGGAGTGAAAGGAGCTAGAATCAGATGGGAAGTAAACAGAAGATTGGAAAGTCCAGGAAAATCTGCAGAAGTAATTTGTAGATGGAAGAACAGAGGCCAGATGCAGATTTGGGGATCAGTGCTATCACCAGATGGATGGGAAGAAGGAGTGGTGATCTTCAGAGCCTGGGAGGTCATTGGTTGTTATCAACCAGCCATTGACATAGTGCAGAATGGAGGCAAAGCTTCATGGCCAAGACTTGCTAAGCTACTGACCTGGGTCCAAGATAGAGAAGGGCTCCTGTAGATAGTGCCTTTGGAGAATGCAAAGTTGTGCTTCAGAAACAATGGCACAAGAAAAATTGGAGAGAACCAGAACTGTGGTTGAATCTTTCATGTACCAGGAATGAAACTTGGAACAGCAGTGATCATGAATCACTATTGGGCTTCTGGATCCACAGCATATGTGAAGCTACCCAAGGATTGGGCAGGACAATGTTCACAAGTGAGTGTCCATATTCCAGCATTGGTGATTGTTAAAAGTGACTTAAATCTTGACAGTTTCCTGAAAGCAGATGCTCACCTGAGGAAGAAGAGCTCCGTGGAGCTGATTAATCGAATGAAGAGGGAGAATTATTCCTCAGCCAAGACAATAGAAGCATTTGAATCCATCCCGCATGAACACAGACTGTTTAGCCAGACATCCGCAGTATAAACGATTATCTTCATGCTGATAATCCAGGTTGAAACAAATACCAAATGTCTGCAGATTACCGGGTGGGAATTGCTGCAGACAATCGCCACCACCATAAAGGGATTCAGTGTTATCAGAGAAGAGTTGAGAGCCACACAACTGATGACTCTTCAGAAGAGATACATCATGGATATGATCACAGCTACAGATTGAGTTGTTTGTACAAAAATCGGAGAATTGTGTTGCATGTTCATACTTTCTTATGATGACAAGAATGACACCTTGAAAGATGCCATAGAGATTATGATGAAACTACACGCCCAGATGATAGACGAAGTAGAAGACACTGCTGATGACAGTTGGTTTGGATCGATCTTGTCTTGGGTTCCACAAGGGTTGGCAGACATGTTCAAGTTCCTTGGAGCCCTGATCGTGTTGGTGTTGCTTTGATTTTGTGTGATCAGAATAATAATCACATAATGCAAGAAGACAGCAAAGAAAGCATAGGGATGAACATGATTGATGTTGAATCAGGATGGAAGGCCAGAGACTTGACAGATGAAGAAAGCAGAGACTTTGTGAAGGCCATCATTCATGCACCTGAGGGAACAAAGTTCCTGTATCTGAAGAATCATAAGAAGTATGTGTGAAAGTAGATCTATTGTAGCCCAAATGGACAGTGCATGCTCATGACTTGGAATAAGGATGAGCATGTGACATCAGCTGGATACCTGAAGGCAGTCATAAAGATATGGAGCCCAAAGAAGCATTTCTTCAGACAAGGATGTCTACAAATGAAGGATGATGGGAGAGTGGTCGATGAATCACCCAGAGGGGGGAGTTTAGAGAAGGGGCCAAGTACCCCCACCTCAACCACTTTGCCCATATTGCCTCTATATTAGGAACCAGAATGTGAGACACGAGCAAAACCATTGAACATGCAGATACCAAGGAGAATCCTGGAAGCAAGGTTCCCATTGAGAAAACCATACTTGCCTGTGAGACAGTATGATGGCCATTTGAATGAAATCCCAAAAGAAACAAGACACCAGCTGAGTGGAAGAGAAGAATGGTGACGTCACCACCACAAGAAGCAAACTGACATACATAAAAGAGATGCAGAGAAAAGAGAAGGGAGATATTCTGTAAGGCATCAAGAACACATCAACGATAAGTGACATCTTGGGATCAAGATGAAGAAACGTATGCTACAGAAAAAATGAAGATATCAAGTCATTTTACACGTGTACATATGCAAAGAAACGCAAGCAGAGAATGTATTCTTGAGGCTAGTTAAGTAGTGAATAGATTGCATCAAGAGCCAATGTATACATATATAGGAGTAAGTAAAGAATTAATGTTTCCACTACGTATTATAGCAGAGCTGGACTAAAAAAGAAAGACCTCTTTTCCAATGTGTCACAGTTAAAAACAATTGAATTAATTAACAGGAGTGAAACTCAGAAAGGCAAGGCTGGATGAGTCAAAGAAGCCAATGTTTTATCAGGCTGGGATGAGCAGTCATTGGATACAAATTGTGTGAAAGAACAAAACTCCTGTTCAGAAAGCATGGACAAAAACAAGGAAGACGTCAGAGGTCTATTAGAAAATACTATTTTAAATGCACTAGAGCTCGATTTTGTGGTCTTCAGTCACATGGAAGGATAAAGTTGGAAGAACATGATGACCACATCTATGCATGAAGGTAGAGCGTGCTTTCACTCCCCTGAATTCTCCAGAGCAAAAGAACAATTCCAAGGACAAGTTCAAAGCCTTGATTGTCAGCAGACCACTGAGATGATGATAGATGATATGCTAATTGGTGGGACTCTATCGTTATTACCAGCTCACCAGCACCTGGAAGCCCAGTCTGCGTGCTGCCAACGTAGGTGCAAAAGTACTGGCAGAGGTTAGAATGCAAACCAATTGTAGGGGGGTATTTGATTAAGGGTCCTATTGTTAGTGTAACCAATGTGACGTTGTGTGTTTAGTGATGTTCATAGTGATCTGTTTGGGGCAAGGGCTTAGTTGCCCCACCTGATGTTAAGAAACCTATCACTTTTCTTCACTTTTTTAGTCTAGTATGTATCATATACTTAGAGGTTGCCGTGGACCCAATCACTTTCTCCAGTAGGTTTTTGAAGTTTGCCACGTAGGATGACGTTAGTTGACGTCATCAATGGTGATTTTGTGTTATAAAAGAATGTTTTTTTCAAGATGCATTAAGAAGTTATGCGCTGAGACATCCATTGATGTCCGTTGTACTCCCTGTTTTAGATAATTGATATTATTACAGTTACCCTTTTGCCAACTACCTGAGTCATTTTGATTATTGATGTTTGAGTAACTTCTGCACCCCCATTCATCTCAAGGGTATTGCTACCTCGTCTTAAAGGGCTGGAGTCTCCCAGTTCAGTATTGAAAGTGCAGACCAGTACCAGGAGAAGGGAGCCATTCTCCTGGTTCAGAAGATTGACTGTACACACTGCTGAAACTACCAGCCAGGGAAATTGAGTCATTCCCCCTGGCATTTGTTTACAAGAGGACATTTTGGGGGAAACACTTGTATACCAGCAGAAGGGACTCATTCTCCTGGGGAAAGACATTTCTGTTAGATTACTACAAGCCAGGGGAATGGAGACATTCCCCTAGGCACCTTTTTGTAAAAGAACATTTTGTAAACATCATCATATACCAAGAGAAGGAAGTCATTCTCCTGGAGAAGGAACTGTCTGTTGAAATATATAAGCCTTTCATTGTAGTGTAAGGGATAGAAGTAGGTTGTGGCACAGGATGGCAGACTTTCATTTATATGGACATTCTGACAGTTCTCATAGTATTAGTTTGAGGCAGGGAACCCCCTCATAGAGATAGGGATAGTGAGGATTTATTTTATATCAATGAAAAGTCTATAGGAACAAATATAGCACCCTTGTGTCAGCTTCCTTGTTCGACACCCTTACACTCAATTTCTTTTTGTTGATTTCCTGGTTCTCCTTATTAAAACAACAGGATTGTACATGTTTACTATCTAGCCCAGGCTTTGATATATTATGGACTTTATTATGAATCAAGGAAAGAGCATAGTGTAACACATTTCCTCATATAAGTTCTCCCCCTCCAAATGCAAATGTTTCCTTACGTGGGATTTGAAAACATGAATAGTTCTAGTTGTCTACATTAACCGATTTTTCCCCATAGACACGTCTACCTCCGGAAAGTGGGATGATTGACCACTGCATTCATAACCAAACAATTTAGCACTTATTCTTTGATGATCATTGGGAGCACCATCCTAGACCTCAAAATGCACACTGTTGTCACGACCTTAGACCCAAGCCAAGGAACTCGGGATCCCTGGCCCACACCACAGTATTTTAACAAGGCCCAAAGGGCCCAATTCTGCCCCTCTCGGGTGCCCTGGAGTCAATCCTGCCGCCCTTGGCATCAGACTCACATGGCAGGTGTAGATTCCAATGCGCATGGACTAACATGGCTGCCCCCACTAGGATCAATGGGGAACTGCAACAAGCAGTCTAGCATCCAGGGCGGGACCAGCCCCAAAGGCACCTGGGATACCTGCTGGGTATTTAAACCACGCCCGACCCGAGGCACGCGCTTCGCGTTATTCTGCTCTTGCAGCGTGATGTTCACCGGGTCCTGCTCAGCATCTTGGCCTGCACGGGCGAGAGAAGAAGAGCATCCTTACCATCCATCCTGAGTCTTCCTGGACCTTCGCTACCTATCTCCAGCAACATCCCTGAGAAGAAGGGTGAGAATAAGACATTAAGTAAGCTTACTCCTGGAAGTTCTCCTGGAAGTCCACCGCCGCTCGAACATCGTCCACCCGGCGTCAGGTTTCTTCGATCACCATCTTCCAGGATTCCACCCGTAACCTGCAAGGAACAACAACACAGGTTAGCCAGCTTTCAAGGATGCTCCAAGCGCCCCGCCTTGCATGCCTTGCCTTCTCGAGCTCAGCCTCCTGCATCTGCTCAACTTCTCCATCATCCCTTTGGCATCTGCAAGAAAGAAGGTGAAGGTTATTCGGGGATCTACAAATACAGACATTCATTCTTAATACGAAAGACTTACCTCAAAAGTGGAGTCCCAGCCGGACTGAACTCCAGGCACACGCCAGTGAAGTAACTCGGCGGTACGGTGCCCAGCGATGACACGCCCCTGCCCAGCATGGCAGGACTGAGAGTGCACCCTGACGAAAATCAAGGTGAGAAAAGTCCCAAGGGGAGCCGCAAGTGGAGTACAGGGAGGTGGACCTCGAAGGAAAGTGTAGTAGCTAAAACCCACCTCCTGTTTTCTATAACTGGCCCTTGGCGGCACGAATCCCGGAGAATGTGCAGTGTTTCCAGAAGTTTCCAGACCTGTCGAACGGCGTCCCTGTGTATACAATGTGAGCATTACAACTGTCCCACCAAAGGTTTTCTGAAGCCATAATGAAGTTGATTCTAGATTTTTGGGAATCTATGTGCCAGGAATAATGCGTTTTACCCTCTCTATCACTAGCACCATCCACAATAAGCAAATTCCATTGCTTAAAAAAACGAACCCAGTTTTTCCCACAGACAGTCAGCTGTTAGGTTGCTTATCACCATTCTTCCTTCCACAACCAGAAGCTTTTTGTAAACTTCCCACACCGTCTGTGTTAAAAATCTCCAGCCATAATAATATTAACAATTCAATTCATGCCAGGTCAAACAAAAAAAAGAAACTTGTCAAGCATAACCTCTTAATTGACTTTTAAATAGTTACAAAAGATGTTTACCACTATAATTTTTATTCCACTCCATTTGGTTACCACCTGGAGTTTGCGAATGCCGTGAAGCCGGGCATCCCAAATTTGTATTTTTTTGTATTTATTTGTATTTGTATTTTATTAATTTGTATTGAGCACTTGGCCCGTAGGCATCTGGGGGCTTTCCTTAAGAATGGTACAATTGATTACAGTGAAAGGTACATGAGTTAACACTTGATTAACTCATGTACCTTTACATTCCGGACCCAAGCAGAGTGGGCAGCAAACACCTGTCCTCCCTTAGGCCTTCCATAAGGACTTTAAGAGAACTTTGAGTAAGAATCAAGAAACCATCCAAAACTACATTGTTTAGTAGAAAGGATTCCTGTAAAAGAACCATGTAGAATTTGATCAGATGAGCGCATGAATTTCTGTCCATTAAAAGGCGCTGAAAGCCCCTGGAATTCCAGGAAAAAATGCTAAAATCTCAGCTGACTAACTACCCCTTTATTAAAGCCTGATAGAGACCCTGCCAACCATGAACAATCTTCTATGTTGGATTGTTTAGACGTCAGTGGATTGGATTAATGTCACCTTCCTTGTGGGGACTTGCCCAACTGTATGAGAAATGGTCACTGGTTGAAGAGAATTACAAGCAGTAGAGCCTCTTTCAGATAATCCAACTCTTGGTAAATTAAGATCAAATCCTTTTTGAGGATAATCTGAACTCCCTAACTAATTTAGAGGGAATGGCAATGGCAACAACATCAGTCCTAGCCTCATAGGAAAACATCTACCAGAGTGAAATCTCTGGATGGAATAGTTCTTCATTTTGGAATTTCATGAATTATATACAAGATATTATTCCAATGTAATGTATTTGTATGCTCCTGGGGAAAGACAGCTTGCAGAATTAAGTGTGAAATGCCATGTTTACAATCAGAACCCATTTCCCTACAGGGAGGTTGGTAACCCAAGGATATCATGTTTTGAGCACCATCTCAAATTTGCTCAGCTTTCTCTATGGGCACTGAAATTAGTAAATTGAGTGGAACATCCGTCCCAGCTTCTTCAATGAGTCTTGCATATGTCTTCTGACACATTTCTTTAACTTGGAAACTGCTTTTTCCCTCCCACCTGTGATCCATCTGGGAAGCCTTTGAAACACCAGCCAACTTGATGAATGATGCATCAATCCCAGCCTCACAGGCCCAGGAGTTCTAGAAGCTGCATTACATGCACATTTAATGTTATTACTCTTGCTCTTTGCATTTTGTCGTTAAGGGACCTGACAAATAGGCATATTGTGGAGCTTGACATTCTCCAAGATGGCTGCAGTTAATCCTGATAAACTAAGTTCAGCCACTTCTTGCACTTTCAATTACTGTTTACAATTTAGTGACAAACTCAGGTTAGGTTTTCGGTTATTTTTTATTTTTAAACTTCTTTAATTTGTCCGTGAGCAGAGTCCAGTCTGCAGCAGAGAGAGCAGGAGTGAAGAGCTGCAGCTACGACCCACGATCTTTGTTTCCAGTGTGCCTTTAAGAAAAAAAAGCACTATTTTCTTTAAAAACATCAGGAGAGCGCAGAGCATGCGCAGGGTCCATGAGCAGAGTCCAGTCTGCAGCAGAGAGAGCAGGAGTGAGGAGCTGCAGCTACGACCCACGATCTTTGTTTCCAGTGTGCCTTTAAGAAAAAAAAGCACTATTTTCTTTAAAAACATCAGGAGAGCGCGGAGCGCGCGCAGAGTCCGTGAGCAGAGTCCAGTCTGCAGCAGTCCGCAGCGGGCAGCAGCGGCTCACGGCCTGTGACTGAACACAAGTCAAGAGGTAAGAGACTTTCATGGAGGATAATAGGCCGTTTACTCGCTTAAGTTAAAACAAACCCAGCAATCTTTATCTATGATGCACAGTAATACTATGGACACTGACCTGCATTCAAACAGTGCCCCTAGAAATGACCTTGAAATCGAGGGTGATTTAAGACAGCACAAACCCCTTGACGCAATCAAGGGAGGAGAAAGTAATGTGAATGGACTGATAAATTCTGCCACTCCCGCTACCTCCATTACTCAATGCATAACAGGCACAACATTGGAAGCGCGCAAAGAAATTGTAGTGCCGGTCTCTTTAGAAGCCCCCCTTCTCATAGAACTTGAGCCGGCGAGTATGTCGTCTTCTGATGAACTGGTAATTGAACCGGCAAATGACTTAGTGCAAGCCCAGGCGCCGGATGAGGTCTGCGCAGTGAACATTGATGTTGAACTATTGTCAACACCGCAACAATTACACCTGCGTGACCAAGCAACAAATGAAAACGCCTGTGTGGCGGTCGAGAGTAACGCAGAGTTAAAGAAAGGAATGGTTAACAAGGAAAAGGCTCTCGTTGAAATACACCTCGAACCAACGAACTTGCACATTACTAACGGCAGTAACGTTAGGAATTGCTTTAATTCAGGCGGAAACCCGAGCAATGAGACAAATCATTGGGAAGTTGATCTAAATAGAGACAATGTGGAATCGGACGTGATTGAGATAAATGCGGAGGCATTTCAGTCACCTTTTGATGTAACAGACAATGAACTGCTTGCACTCGAAGTTCCGAATATTGTACTTGATCCAAATTTGCTGAAATTTACCTTTTCATTGTCCGCCAAACACCATGTTAACCTGCGCAAAGAAAGCACGCCAATACAGAAAACCTCAAATGGCGCTACGATTTCTACCAATATCAAACCAACAATGTTTTCATGCAATGGAGATGTGTTAAAATCCTCTAATTTATCTACTAGTGGTAACACCGTATTGGGAGCTGTAACCTTAAACTCGTCCAATGGCTTACAACAGGGTCTCTCTATTGCATTGCCACAAAAAGAGATTGACTTGGCAGCGCGAGAAGCACAGCTGACTAAGAGACTTCTAGCTGATTTTGAAGAAATAAAAGAGAGATTAGCTACAAGCTTCGCTCATGGATCTTTAAGCAACAACTGCTCGGCGGAAACTCTCACTGACACTAAAATTGGAGTGGAACCCGAGTATATCACCAGTGGCAAAGCGTCAGGTTCGAACCAGAAACACGCGGAAAAGAAGCACATTACAGATTGCCTTGACCCCCATCCAGCTATTGCAATAACACCTTATTCAAAAAGTCAAGGAAGGCACCCCCGCACCAAGGCTGACATCAGCCCAAAAACAAAGAACCAGATGGGATTTGCCCGTGATGAACAAACTCTGCCACTGCCAAAATGTAATTCATCAACCAGCAGGAGCGATCGGAGTATTCCAAGCAAGGAAAATAATGGCAGTCCGCAGAGAAAAGATACTGACGCAAAATCGAATCTTTCAGTTGCGGCTGCCATTCAGATTCATAACAACGTCTTGGCTGCTACTTCATTGGCCTTAATTCCATTTATAAAGCTGTATGAAAGCTTGAATGAATCATCCCAAAACAACGGAGCAATAATGTGACATTTGGATGACAAAATAAACAAAATTGAAAAGGAATTCGTGGCCTTCCAACTAAGACAAGAAGCTGAAAACAGTCAGTTTACTGAATACATGAGCAAGTATTTTGATCAGTTGCTGCTGGAACATAAAGGAACCAAACTGTGTTTAGAGGAAGTGCTTTGGAGAAACGAGAGCACTCTGTGAATACTCCCCATGGTAGAACAGACACAGGAACCCAATGCAATAAAGAAGAAGAAACATATGGGACAGAAAATTCAAATGACAAAATTACTTTAGACACTGGGTCTAATCCACACGCTCCCATTGACTTAACTGGTCACCAAGTAATAACGATGTCAAGGCCCTTGGCAAAAGGCAATGCCCCTAACGCAAACAAGAGCGACTTAATGGGGAACAACAAAACAAAAAGAGCTAAGGCCCTTGACAAACGACATTTCCCCTGAAGCAAATAAGATTGCTGATATCTCAAAACAATCAACGGCGAAGGGTTCAGATGCCTTAATTGTCGACTCCTGTAAAAAAGGTAGTGAGATAAATCAGATACCGGAGAAGCGTTATGAGCATCCATCGTGCTCTACTGCAAAGGCTTCATACGGAATTTTCAGCGGTCCCGCTAAAAACCTCGAGATTGCGACAACTAAAGGAAAAGCAACCGTTGAGACAATTGGTTATCCAAAGAAAAAGCTGGAAAAAAAAGCATGCTCAGACCATTACAAAACAAAAAAGCAACTCAAGGCAATTTATAAGAAATCTGACCATGCCTGTAAAACCAAAATTAACCGAATATAAAAGTATTAGTACTTCACACGCAAACAAAAGGGATGGAATAGAAGAGACGAGAGTTAGACCTAAAAGTAAAATGTCTGCAAATCCAAAAAAGAGGATGCAAATTGAATCAGACCAGTGCTCAGCCTTCTCTAGAGACTTATTGGAAGAACTATGCAATTTGTCTACATATTCTGACAATGAAGCTGATGAAAGCTTGCGAGGTACTGCTGCTGACTTAACTAAGATGTCCACAAGCAGTGCAGATTCACCAATACCGACTAAAATGAAGAAACCGCTTTTTTTTTAAAAACTTTATTTATTGGTGCACACGAGCCAATCACATACATTTCACCATTCCAACGTTATTACACTTCAATAATGATACACAATCAGGTATTCTCCGATTCTGATTCTTCCGCTATAGCCTTGTCCGCAAGGTATTGCTTGTACCGGTCCCATATATTTCTGGGTCTGGCTATGGGTAGTACAGAGTCTATATACATTTCTTCAGTGTCTTTAGTCCACAACATGTCTTTCTCCCAATCTGCCTTAGTTGGGGGGGTTACACTTTTCCATTTCAACAATATTGCCCTTTTGGCAATTAGCGAGCTCAAATTTAATAGTTTACGCCACATTGGGTTCATCTTCCCCACCACACCCAGCAAGCATAGCTTTGGTGTCCACAGGACAGGCAGATCCGCCATTTCATCAAGCGCAGCACAGACCTCCCTCCAGTACTCTTTCAATTTTATACATTCCTTGGCATGGCATCTCGGGCACAATCCCGAGGTGGAGGGGTAGATTCGCTGAAGCTTTGCAGGTGTGTAATGCAGCCTATGTATTATTTTATAGTGTATAAGATTATATCTGGAGTTGCATGAAATACTTTTGGTCAGCATACATATTTGCGTCCATTCGTGGTCCTCTATTTGTTGCCCCAAGTCTAGTTCCCAGTTGGTCCTGGACTGGTGGACCCCTTCTGGGCGTGTCTGGATTATGATTTTATAGAGTGCAGCAGCTGTGACTTTTTGGGTCCCACGCGTGAACATATAGCCCAGCCCCATATTTATTTCTGGTTCTTCCGGTAAGGAGGGGTAAGCCCTTTGCATGGTGTCTTTAATTTGGTGGTACTGCCATTTGTGTCTATTCGTGTTCCCCACTACATCCTTTAGGTCGTCCCATGTGGCAAATAGCCCATCCCGGAACAGCTGGCCACACTGCGCAATCCCTCTGGAATTCCAGTGCATAGCCACCTCCCCATCAAGAGAGAATGGTGATCGCGGGTCCCCCCATATCGGCATACTCGGATGATACAGCCTGCCCTTGCCAAATATATCCGCTATCTTAGCCCATGCTGTGGTTGTCACCTTCGTGGGGTCTAAGAATTATGGTGTTTAGGGGCCGGTTCCAGCATCTTATGCAGAGCCAGTATTGATTCTCTAGCTTGTTGGCCATGTGGCGGCGGCCCCGGGTCAATAAAGTTTGCGGCCCAGTATGCAGCATAGTGAGCCTGCGCCGAGAGGTAATATAGCTCCAAATCCGGAGCCGCCAGCCCCTCCCCCGTTGGTATGTGTTAGTTAATGTATTCCAGTTAAGCCTGGGGTGCCCGCCCCAGACGAACAATGTGCAGGCACTCTTCATCTTGGAAAACAGTGTGCGCCCCGGCCACACCGGGACTGTGTGGAACAGGTAGAAAAGCTTTGGCAGTATGATCATCTTAACAAGGGCTATTCTCCCCATTAATGATATAGGGAGGGCGCTCCAGCGTTTCATTTTTGCACACAGGGAGTCAGACAATGCATTATAGTTTAGTGCTCTTGTGAGCTGGGCCGTCCTCGCTATGTATGCTCCCAGATAGAGTATATGTGTGGGGCTCCATATGAGACCGCATAAGTCCCTGGGTTTCGTTGTATTTTTCGTGAGTGGGAATACCTCCGATTTACTAGGGTTGAGTCTCAATCCAGAATACCCGCCAAACCTATTCACCTCCACCAGCACCTTGCCCAGTGTGCGGTCCGGGTTCCTAAGATATAGTAAAATATCATCGGCATATAAAGTGATGATCTGCCTCCTGCCTTCCAACCATATTCTGTATGCGCTATAACGTGCCCTGAGAATGTCAGCGGCCGGTTCTATCACTAGGGCGAACAGTAATGGCGACAGGGGGCAACCCTGTCGAGTGCCTCCCAACAGTTCCAGGACTTCCGTTAAAGCGCCATTGATTCTGATCTTGGCATAGGGATGAGCGTATAAAACAAGAATCCACCTTATGATATTGGGGCCAAAGCCATAGTTGCGTATCACCCCAAATAAAAAAGGCCAAAAAACTGTATCGAACGCTTTTTGCATATCCAGTGAGACCGCTACTCCTTGGGTCTCTGGGGATATTGTTGCTAGTATCTTGTGGCATTGTCTGATGTTGGTTGCTGTGGATCTGCCCATAATAAACCCTGCCTGATAGTCATGTACCATGTATGGCATTAACGATGATAATCTGGTTGCCAGCATTTTAGCGAAAATCTTCGCATCTGTGTTTATTAGTGACAACGGCCTGTACGACCCACATTCCTCAGGTGGTTTCCCCTGCTTGAGCAGTAGTGTGATCACTGCTTCCCTTGTTGTTTCAGGGAGTTCTCCTTTATTCAAGCCCTCTATCCACACAGTGTATAGCCTGGGCACAAGGAGGTCGCTGAATTCTTTGTAGAATTCTGCTCCCAAACCGTCTGTGCCTGGGGCTTTCCCATTGGGCAGCGCTTTTATCGCTTCGGCTATCTCTGCCTCTGTGATCGGGGTCTCGAGGGACTCCCTGGTGGTGTCAGCCAGAAGCGTTGTCGGTATTTGGGATAGGTAGGTGTCTATCTCCTCATCAGTACTGTCACCCTGAGGGGAGTACAATTTCTTATAGAAATCATAAAATACCTTTTTCACCTTATCATCTTCAGTGGTCACTGCGCCATCCGGCAGATGTACGCACGGTATCGTTGTCATGCCTCTCTCACCCCTTACCATTCTCGCCAACAGCCTCCCTGGTCTTTCACCCTCCCCATACCTTCGTGCAGCCACTGGTTTGTCGAAATAGCGGATCTCCTGCTCCGCTGCTTCTTTGTATTCATCCAGTCTGGTTTTAATGTCAGCGCTTGTTTGCGCTGAAGGAGAGTGTGCATATTGAGTTTGTAAGGTAGCTATCTGTGTTTCTAGTCGTGACAGTCTGCCCCTAATGTCCCTCAGGACTCCGCATTCAACAGCTATAGAGCTGCCTCTGATGCAAACCTTGAACGCCTGCCACAGTGCCTCATTGATCTCAAAATACTCCTGTATTTTACTAGCCATTGCGTTCCTATAGACGAGATCTTGGAGAGCCAGTGGCTTGAACCTCCATGGTGGCTTACATGCCTTGATTCCGGGCACCTTTATTGTTAGCTGTATCGGGGAGTGATCCGAATACGTCCTGGGGTAAATATGTGTATCTGTAACCCAGCCCAGCAACTCATTGTCAACCAGCCATAAGTCTATTCTTGAGTGCATGTCATGGACTGAGGAGTAGAATGTGTATTCCCTTCTGGACGGATTTAACGCTCTCCATGCATCTTTCAGGTTGAGGTCAGACATGTGAAGGTGTATTTTTTGTGCCGCCTTGGTGAGTGTCCTAGACCTTGTTGACGTGCGATCTAGGTTCACATCAAGGATGGTATTGAAATCCCCCCCGCAGATTAAATTGGCTGTCGGGTAGTTTGCCAATTTCTCGAATATTCCAGCATTAAATTCTGGGTCATCTATGTTCGGCCCATACCCATTAAGGAGGAGCATTTCGCTGTCACTAAGGGTTCCATGTAGCAATATGTATCTGCCTTCAGGGTCTGTTTCTGAATGTATACAGTTGAATTGAAGTGATTTATGAATAAGGATCGCCACCCCCCTCGCCCTTCTCAAGTAGGTTGTAAAATATTGATGAGGCCCCCAACTCGGGATTAGATGTCCAGCTAGTTGGGGCCCTAGATGTGTTTCCTGAAGGAAAACTATTTTGGGGCCTAGCCTGTTTATGTATGCTATTATCTTTCTCTTCTTCATGTGGATACCCAAACCGCATACATTCCAGCTCAATATTTTCAAGCCGTCAGTGTCTGGTCTAGCCATTATCTAGCCATTGATTATGACCATTTCCTTTGAAGTGTAACCTAACTGTGTATTTAATAGTTGTAGTGTCGTAGGCTTGTGCGCTTTTCATTTTAAGCTCAACTTTTTCATAACTAGTATCCCAAACCATCTGCCCCTTCCCTCCCCCCTCCCTCATAGTTCCCCGAACTTTAACTATGCTTATTAATCCCACCCTTCCTCCTCCCAATATTTAACGTGCACCTGCTACAGGGGGGGCTGTAGCGACCACCATTGCCCGGACCTCTCATCGTCACTTCCTATATGACTGGTACTCAGTTGTTACTCTCATACATGTCGGCGCATGCGGGTGGAGCTAGCATATGTGATTGTTCAGTTTAGTCTTAATCTTCCCACATGTGGGCCACCCAATAGGGAGCCTTAGCTGTTTACAGTCCCTTCTGAATCAACACCATGGTAGCAATTTGTCTTCCGCATGTTTCATGAGTCTTCCTCGTTTCTAGGCCTCCCGGCAGTGGCAGGGATGTGTGTCTCGACAAAGTTTGCCGCCTCCTCAGGGAACGTAAAGAAGTATGTCTTGTTTTGATGCTGTATCTTAAGCCTTGCCGGATAGAGCATGGCGTATTTTACTTGGCGTTCGCGTAGTAGCTTCTTTACACCCGTGAACAATTTCCTTTCCTGCTGTACTGCCATAGTGAAGTCTGGGAAGATGCGGATTATGTTGGCCTCCCATCTTAATTCCTGTTTCTCCCTGGCAGTTCTCAATATCAGATCTCTGTCTCTGTAGTTGAGCAGGCGTGCGATAATAGGCCTGGGATATGCCCCAGGCTTCGGTTTGGGTGCCAGAGATCTGTGTGCCCTTTCCACGATGAACATTGCCGACCAGCCAGGGTCCCCCAGTAGGTTACGGAGGAGGTCTTCCACTGCCTTTTCTATTGACCCCTTTAGAGCTTCCTCTGGAACCCCGATAATGCGGATATTGTTCCGTCGAGACCTGGCCTCCAAATCCTCACACTTAGATTTCACTGTTCCCAGATCGATCGCCATTGCTGACACCGTGGTCTTCAAAGCCTCAAGTGCGTCTTCTGCTCCGGAAATTCTTGTCTCCGCCTCTGTAATGCGCGCTGTTGTCTTGTCTAGCTTGGTTTTAATGGATGTAACCTCAGCTGTTATGCCATCCAATTTGACATTGAGCGCGGCAAACCCCTGTTGCATAGCTTGGAAGACCGCTTGCGGATCCATCATGGCCGCTTGAGCCGCCGGTTGTCCACGTGGAGGCACGTCTTCAGACATCAAGGGTTGCGCTCCTTTGTCGAGTGCTTTCGTGAATCTTTCAATGGATCCCTTCACTTTCTTTTGACCAGGACGATTGGGCATTGTCTGTGCGGAGTCTAGTGCCCGCAACCCGCTTATGCGTGAAGCTCGTGGTATTTCCTCCAGGCTGATTAATGCAACCGCCGTGGCCAGAGAGCACGTTCCAGTTCCTGCAACCCCACCTAGTTAGTTGCCTTGTCCTCCGGTACTGGACCTATGTGTCCACTGTGATCACTGCGACCACGTTTAGCTCCCAGGGAGCATTCCCATCAGCTCCTCTGGCCCCAAATTCTTCCGTACCCTCTCAGCGTGTTGGGGTGTGATGTCTGTGATAGCGGTGAGCCAGGGAAAAAAAGAACCGCAATGCCTTTCAGATCCGCAGCCCACTCCGGAGTAATAGGCCTTATCCTGCACGTGGGGCTGCTGGCTGTTGCAATACTCCCACACCGCCAGTGACTTCCAGAGCGCCGCAGGCCCGCCGCCTCCGATGACCACCGCCTCCGAGGGCCACTGCCCACCAGCCCCCTCCAAATGTGCCTTAGTGTCCGTGCCCAGTTATCGAGTGTCTGCCCTCGAGCCAGCCGTGGGGTGTCCCGTTGGGGGGCCGGGGGGGGCCTTTCGTCGCTGAGTGTCCACGTTTATTGCAGGGAAGTGGTATGGGGCACGCGACAAGGCGCCTACATGCGTGGGTGGGAAGGGAGAGTACGGGTTCCCTCAGTGTCACCCGATGTGCGCTAGTGCAGGGAGGCCCAATCCCTCGATGTGGACCTCCCGCGCGCCCCCGGCCAGTCCGCAGCCGCGTACCTCTGTTGGCCACCGGGGAGCCGCAGTCCAGCCAGGCACCCGCACCCTCCTACCTTGTGGGTCGCGGCCCTGTCTCCGATCCTCCGGTTGTCTCGTGCCCGGGCAGGGGTGGGAGGGGGGTCGGCCAGCAGGCGCTCAACGGTCTCCGGAGCGCCCGCATCCCCCACCCGACCCGCTGTGCCTTCTCCGCGTCCCCGGCAGCCCGAGCCGCCGTCGCCGGGCTCCTCCCTTCTTCCAGCAGTGTTCTGAGCCGTATGATCTTTCTCACGGCGCGACTCTGCCAATTGAGCGAGTTTCTTCACGGGACTTCGCCTGCAGTTGGATGAGGTGTTGCTTTATGAGTTATTCGCGTTTTTCATGCGAACCGAGTCGAATTATTCATCGTATTGGCTTCCAGGCCTTGGTCTTCGCAGGAGCTCACACGAGTGCGACCATTCCGTCTCGTGCGCAACAGCGCCCCCCGAAGAAACCGCTTTTAAAGAAAACAGGAGGCCAGAAAATCGTAAGCTGAGAGGCCTGGGAGAAAGAAAGAACAATAGATGAGCATTCGATTGAAGGGAAAAGTGGCCTATTAGATTCTCACTTTAAGTCATCAAACGTACGTTGTTCTGTATTGAACCCGAAACATACAATTTCACATAGTCGCAATTCCTCTTTTGAATTGCATGAAGCTTCCCGAACTGCACTGCAGTCATCTTCTCAAAAAATCAAGATTGAAAATATTTTCAGAAACGAAACAGACGTTAACCTGAACCGTAGAAACATCATGTGCCTACTGCATGCAGTACGAGCACTACGGAACATCAAGTCCGATGATATCCGTATCGTTGAATATCTATCGGAAGATCGAGTGGACATTGTACTACTCCATATAAACTCCCAAGCAGTCCGCACAATGTTATTGTCTGCAAAGCAAGATCTCATGTGTTTGGGATTCGAGATCTCACTATATGATACAATAAGCAGACAAGGACTAAACGTGACATCTGACTCCAAAAGAATGAAAGAAATCTCAGAACAGAGTCATGATGACTTGAGGAGACAGTTAAAAATCGAACCACTCCGAAGTGCAAAGAATGGGATTGACGCCACTAAGTCAAACAAGCATTAGCTCCTAAAAGAGAATAACGATGCTCCTGCAACCGTGATCTCATGGAATACAAGGGGCTTCAGCCATTTATACAATGACTTTCCAGTAGATCTAACTGATAACTTTGCCATTTGTCTACAGAAAACCTGGCTGCGGGTGTCACCAATTAAAGACAGATATGTAACTCTGCTAAACCCAGCAGCAAAAAACAACAAGGGACGTCCATTTTCTGGGCTAATTACAATGATAAAATCAGGAACAAATTGGGAAGTAATTGGAAAATTCAATCCCAACAGCTATGTTCAAGGTACACTACTACAATTAATTAATGTTCACATTAATAAAGAACACCTTTTGTTCTTGAATGTTTAGTGGAATCTGACAAAAATCTCGGCCGATTCATTTATATCTGCAGTAATGCAAATAATTGACAGCCACCAAAGGACTTGTTTGGATCTTGCAATAGAAATTAACTCGATAGATGGATGCTCCAGAAATGAAAGAAGAACGCAATGGAACAAAGAACTGGAAGCTCGGGACTGTACGATGGCAAATGGACAAGTGAGAGGTGATATACCACCAAATTTCACCTGGGAAAACATGGGATACAAAAAGACCTTAGATTATTTCTGGACATCGAGAAATATGTTTGCATCTATTAACAACTTACAAATTATACCAACAACAAACAGTGATCATTACCCATTAGTAATGTCTTGGCCGCTAAAACGCAAAAAGAAATGTGCGACCAATAGTCAAACACTTGAAGTAAATCACGGGCGAAATCGTCTAAGAATAAAAGAATATCAAATCATCAAAATGTCTAGCGCGATACAAGAAGCAAACAATGATAAAGCTGATTCCCTAAATTACATACCGCTGCTACCAAGCCTGAAAGCAGGCCTTGTCGGAAAAGCATACCAAAATATCAACGATCACAAACATAGATGGAGCTGCACTCTGAAAACTCAAAAAAAGCAGCTCAGGAAAGACTTAAGGAAATTAAAAAAACAGCATGGAGCGAATGCCCTGAGCATATTAAAACAGAGAAAACAATATTATCGAAACTGGCTAAAATCTTTCTCTTACCAAAGAGATCAAGAGCGTGGCGAGGAAATGCTGGCATTAATTATAAAAAACAACTCCAGAGAAATATGGAAAATCCTAAACAAAGGAACGGTTAATCAGGACGCCCTAATATCAAATAGAGTGTCCAAAAATGACTGGGTAAAGCACTTTCAAATGGTCTTTACCGGAAAGGAACTGCCAGACCTTGTAGAAAGCAGAAATGATGATACAGCCTGGGACATAATTGAGTCCAGTGAAGACATTCTCATGGCCATATCAAAGCTAAAGACATCGAGAGCTGCTGGGCCAGACGGTATTAGTAATTCGCTGTTAAAAGAGCACAGCTTAGCGTGGTCAAGATTCATTGAAAAGCTATTTGTGGTAATAGCTGACAGAAAACAGGTCCCGAGTTCATGGACTGAGGCAATAATTGTACCAGTATACAAGAAGGGCAGTCGGGACGACCCTGCCAACTATCGCCCGATTGCCCTCCTGGATACTATTGGCAAAGTGTTGGCGACATTTCTACAAAAAAAACTATCCGCATGGGCAAAAGAAGTCGATTTACCTGACGTCAGACAAACTGGATTTACAAAGGGTGTGGGAACAGAAAGCAAAACTCGACACCCTAAACAAGAAAGAGCAATTATTCATGTTATTTATCGACTTACAGCAAGCGTTCGATTCAATTAATCGAAACAAATTATGGGAGAAGCTGGCCAATAGAAATTGCCCAAACGCCCTGTTACAACCAATAAAGGCATTACACTCCAATACAACAATCAGGGTAAGACTAAATGCAAGTGGACACCTGTCCAAACCCATTATTACCACCAGAGGAGTGAAACAGGGATGTCCACTCGCCGCCCTCTTGTTCAAACTTTATATCGCTGACATCTCATCCGCATTGGCAAGTGTCAAATGTTTCCCTCCAAAAATCAATGGACATCCAATAAGCTATGTGATCTATGCTGATGACTTAGTACTGTTCGATAAGACCCGGATAGGATTACAGCGACTCTTGTCAGCGCTCAAATCTTACATGATTGTCAATGATTTGTCAATCAATGTGATAAAAACAAAAATCATGAAGTTTGGCAGCGATTGGGTCTCTAAAAACAATAAATTTAAATGGCAAATCGACAACAAATTTCAGTTACAGAAATTCGTTATTTAGGAATTCTGATGAATACCTCGATTCGTGAGTGGAGCTGGGTTCAAGATCTAATCCAGAGGACCCGAATGCTTGCCTTACAAGGAGCAAGATTACACACCCTATACGGAAAATTTTCAGTAATACCGCTGCGCACGTTTTACCTCCAAAAAGTGGTCCCTACAATAACCTTTGGGGTAGAGGCGGGCTGGAATATTGACCTAAAGATCTGGTCTACTTTGGAAGGGTTATTCTGGCACCAAGTACTTAGATTACCTAAGTATCTCTCAATGACCACAATTCATCATGAACTGGCACTTGAAAGCTTATATGGAACAGTTCTTTGGAAATCCTTGTCACTACTACGAAAGATGGAAATATCGAATCCAGAACCAGCGTACAAAATACTAAGATCAGGAGGATCACACCATCACAAAGGTTTGCTTTTAAGATGGTCAGAGAAACTGAAGGCGATCATGCATAATGCAAATATCTCAATGGACACTTTGACAAATCGGCCACAGATTGCAAGAACTAAGTTGAAAGAATGGTTATGGATCGACAACTTGGACAATCTTGCAAGGATGCCGACAGTGTTAGATCTTGGGCCAACAAAGAATAAAGTGGACAACATGCCAAAATATCTGTGCCAATTTCCCTCGAGATATCACAGAGACAAATTTCTCAGACTTAGATCAAACCTTCATAAACCAAATGATGGTGATGAGAAAAATGAAACCGGCTACTGATGAAGCTTGTCGGCACTGCAAACTCCACGTAGAGTCATTAAAACATCTGATAATCGAATGTGTGGCAATAAATGAGTTGAGACTCATCCACCTGAGTAAATTCAAGCCTGCAAACGACATAATGGATGATTTGTGGTTCCGGATATTGAGTGGTAGCTCGGTACATCTAATCTGTTCAGTGATACATTTTCTCGACAAAGTCTTAATGTGAATCTTCAGAACTTAATTGAATGTCAAGAACTTAAATGTACAAGGAAAGTGTTACTAATGAATTGACGATGAGTTGTAATAAAGGTTTGTAAGAACTAGATATTACAAATAAAATAAAAAAAAATAAAAAATGTGTTTGTCTACATTTTGGCTTGTACCTCTCCTTCTATGTTTTCCACTCTAAGGTGAAGGGGAGAACCCAAACTTAGTTCCACGATAGTGCCTTCATTAGTAGATGAAATTGCACCTCATTTTTCAAAATCTTCCAGAAATTCCTGAGTTGGGGGGAGTATCACAAATAAAGCTGGGAGGTTCACAAATGAGCTGTGAACCAGATCAATCTAGTAAACCTTCCTGCATGATTGATTTATTCTGTACCACACACATTTCTATCTTTCCTTGAATCTGTGTCATGGGTCTTAACTTCATCTTTAATTAACTAAAAGACTTCTACTAAAGAATTCAGGACAAAATATAAAAGCTGCCAGCGTGGGTGGTGAGAATATTCTGTTGAATTTGAGAGCATAGAAGAATTACCCAATTCATTTGGCAATTTCCGGTTTGGGGGATTTAAACAGATCTAGAGTATCCCTCAGAGAGTCATTCAAACTTTGATTGCATTGAAAAAAAGTCTGTAATATTTGTCTTAATGTTCATGGAGGGCAATGTGTATTCCATTGAAATTGGCAAAGGTGAAATATGCCCTTGACTTCATAAACAGAATCTCCTCCAGACCTCAATCCCTTGGGAGAGGCAGGAATTGTGGTATGTTCATGGGGAAAGCACTGACCAACCATTTCCAGAAGGGACAAAACCTCATCCAAATTAAGCTGTCTCTCACACCCTTACTCCTTAGATTATACATCAATGCTAGGCATGGCATACAGAGCAAATCAATGAAGCACTCTAAAGGGCACAGTAGCTGAAATTGGGAGGTTTCACTCCTCAACCTTCTCCTGCCTCCCAACTGCCCACAACTGTGCTTTTCCACAGTACAGGGCTTTACTATAAACTTTAGCCAAACACTGCTGATGCATGCCTCTACACACAGCAACTACTCTGCTTGTTCAGTCTATGACTGCGCCTCTCTGAAACTTGAAATTTTGCACTTTTCACACCTTTACGTCAGCTCCTTCAGTACACCCATGGTCACCTGCTTCAGGCCAACACACTGGTATGACTTGGCATCTCTTTCTGTCTTGTTGGTTTTGCTGAATGTCACTTTGTGGCCTCATCTGCTTCTGCAAGCTCCGGCTGGACGGCTGCTGCTTGTTCCTTCCTTCACTTGAGCTTTGTTAGCTCTGTGTGATCTTCGGTGCAACCTCGGTACCTGAGTACTTCACAGTTTGTTGGGAGCTCTTCTCCGACACACCATGGCTTGCTTCAGCATAGCTTCCCACTGTGCATTCTCTGCATGGCCTCATTTACCCAGCAACTGCCATATCTCGCTCACAGTTTGATGTGGCCTATATGACTACACCATCAGCTTCCTCCCGCATGTGCACATTAAGTTCATTTATATTATGCCTTCTCTCCCAACAACTAGACAGTTTATGACACTTCACCAACTGTAAGTCCTTCTTCCTTGTCTCAGTACAAGGGTCATTATGGGACTTGGAGTCCCTACTTGTTTTTAGATCAACATAGTGAGTTTTTGTTTTTACAAGAAGCCATTAAGGCTTAAGGAACATTAGGGGAATCATTCAAATAGGTCTCCCACTCCCCATGGCATGATTCACCTCCCATATGATCGTACAGCATTACACCAACGCCAGGAGCAGGATCAGGTAGTGGCTGCCCTTCGCTGGCCACAGGAGAGGAGCCCATGCCTGGGTTTTATTTTTCGATCCCCATGCCAGTATTTTAGGATTGATCTCATAAGATTCATCACAATACTCACTTCACTCAAAACCACTCACAATGTCCCATAATAGAGTCTTGCATACAGCCAGAGTGTTGTCTCACTGGGTCAGATATGCCTCTATCCATTTTGTAAATGTGTCAATGATAATTTGTCAGTTGTACAATATTGAATAGAAGTTCTGGAAAGGGATGGTTCTGCCCCCTTTTAAACGTCCACACCTGTACCTACATTTAACTGATGGCTAATCAAGCTCTGGTGGAATTCAAATTCCACGACTTGTTAAAAACCTGGGGCATACAACTTAATTTATATCTGAGCCACCATCCCCCTCTGCCAATGGATGCAATTCCACGGAACACACAAGAAGAATTGTGTGAATGCGATTTTGGAACCAGTAAATTTCTCTCACATGAATGCTAATATAATTGTGAAAGACACACCCTCTTCCACTCCATGTATGTTTTGAAGTATCATCTGTAAATTCTTGTATTTTTTTCCTGCTTATTGAATGTGGAATAAGGTAGAAAAATTCAATACACTTGTATGTTAGTTAACAATTTCTTGGGCTGCAGAACCCAGGGAAGTATGGCCTCCCTCACTGCTCTGTCTGCAGTGGCATTTCCCCAGATGATCTTATGTCTAGGTTATTGGTGTGCTGTGCGCTTTATCATAATTTGGCCAGCAGATGGGATTGAGGAAGGGAATTTGCATATGAAGCATTTTTAATGGGACTATCAGTTTTCTTCAAGGAACCCCTGTTTCCCTCACAACAACCCAGACTCATGCATCTCTAATGCATTTCAGGAGTCAGTAAAAATAGTAGTACACTTGTCCTTGCTTATATCACACGCTCACTTCACATCAACAAGTTATGTCACGTGTGGAGAACACATTAGTAAATTGAGTGCTTTCAATCACAGCATATTTGGTGTATACCATCTGTTTGGTTGCAGATATCAATCCCAGGATTATTGGGAATTGTAGCAATACACAAAACAGTTACTAATTGTGCATGTGCAAAAGAAAGCTTTTGAAGGCTGGCTGACCTCCCCTTTTCAGAAAGGCTGACTGAGAGAATTTAGAAAATAATTTATTTTTATGAATTTGCAAAGAGGAATCATTTATTTTCTAGAACAATCACACCAAAACCTATCAATGTTGAAGTTTAGAAACAACTCCTACACCTGGCATAGAGGGGGCCACCGCAGCGGATGTAGGGGGCATAAAACACCATGTTCTGGGGACACCATCAAGCTTCAGGAAAGAGCACTGTGGCTTCAGAAAGAAATATTCCAGTTGCAATGTGGGATGGCGGCTCTTTGGCACTACTGTGCATGTCAGGAACGAGAGCTCTCCCTGCTCAAGAAAAGTTTAGCTGCTTTGCTCCAAAATTGTTGTAATTGCTTGATACTGTTTTGGGGGAGACATGAGTAGAGACTATTGCAATAGTCCAAATGGGATTAGATCATTACTTTTGTCACATCCACTTTGCGATAAATGTCAAGATGGCAAGACTTGTTTAAGGAATTGCACGTGGAAGTATGATTGTTTTCCTGGGATTTAAACTTGCAGGGTGAAAGGGAGTATTCCCTTGCTAATAACATCAAGTTATTTTGTAGAGAAGCTGTAGCTGAAGCGGGGTGAGTGTTTGCTTGGAGCTTAGTTCCTTTTGTGGCTAATCCTGCCAAATCCATGAACAAAGCGGAACCCAGGCCCTCGAATCCCCCCATTACCGGTTCTCCCTCCACGCACCCATTTCCTACTTCCCACTCCATCCCGCCTCCCGACCTCTTAAAGGATTTAAGATCTAGCTAATAATTTAGGCTCTGTGCCCTTGGTGAAACCCAGCCTACCTCCAGCAACCCACTCCCACTTCCTGTTCCCTGCCTCCCAGCCCTCCCTCTCCCTCGTATCCGCAGAAGACGCGAGAAACCAGTAGCCTGCCCTAACCCAGCACCAACTACTAAAGTGAGTGTGGCACTGGTGGGGACTAAAGCAATCAATTTACTCCAGAAAGCCCTGCCACTCATCATTATCAATAAGCTACCTTTGAATTGTAAATGCTTGCACATGCCACATTTGAACAGACCTGTGAATGTTAGCGTGCACCTCGATGTAGTCAGGAATGTTATTGTGCATCTAACCCGCATTTAGATGGAGGTGTGAAGTTCAGCCTCGTCAATTGCTCGTTTACTGTGTTGAATTCTGCATCTTAAGACTGCATCAATCCTACATTGTCTGGCCAAGCGACATTGAGTTTGTACTAAAAGTCTACTGTGTAGATCTCTGCATCTACATATTGTGGTCAAGCGGCATTGAATTCGCACTAAAAGCTTACTGTGTTGAACTCTGCATCTAGAGATTGCTGTCAAGCGACATTGAGTTTGCATCAAAAGTTTACTGTGTTGAATGAATTCTGCATCTTAAGACTGTGTCACTCGTAGATAGTCTGGTCAAGCGACATTGAGTTTGCACTAAAAGTCTACTGTGTAGATCTCTGCATGTACATATTGTGGTCAAGCTACATTGAATTTGCACTAAAAGCGTACTGTGTTGAACTCTGCATCTAGAGATTGTGGTCAAGCGACATTGAGTTTGCACCAAAAGTTTACTGTGTTGAATTCTGCATCTTAAGACTGTGCCACTCCTAGATAGTCTGGCCAAGCGACATTGAGTTTGCACTAAAAGTTTACTGTGTTGAATTATGCATCTGGTGATTGTGGTCAAGCGACATTGAGATTGCACTAAAAGTTTAATATGTTGAATTCTGCATCTAGAGATTGTGGTCAAGCGACATTGGTTCTGCACTAAAAGTTGACTGTATTGACTCCTGCATCTAGTGATTGTGGTCAAGCCACACTGAGTGTCCCCAAAGTGGCCAAGTGACATTGAGTTTGCACTAAAAAGTTTACTATGTTGAATTCTGCATCTAGAGATTGTGTTCAAGTGACGTTGAGATTACACTAAAAGTTTAGTATGTTGAATTCTGCATCAAGAGATTGTGGTCAAGCAACATTGAGTCTGCACTAAAAGTTTACTGCATTGACTCCTGCATCTAGAGATTGTGGTCAAGCCACAATGAGTTTGCCCAAAAGTTTACTGTGTTAAATTCTGCATCCTAAGACTGTTGAGTTGTTACTAAAAGTTTACTGGGTCGAATTATCCATCTAGAGATTGTGGTCAAGCGACATTGAGATTGTCCCAAAAGTTTACTGTGTTTAATTCTACATCTAGAGATTGCAGTCAAGCGACACTGAGTCTGCATTAAAAGTTTGCTCTGTTGAATTCTGCATCTCGATTCCCCATTACACCATGCCATGACTCCCTGCCAATCATCTAAATCTAAAACGAGAGCTTCACTCTGGTGTGCCCCGAACCTTTCTCCTCCTAAGATCCTCCCCCTCCCATCCTAATCAAACCCATCGCTCTCAATCCACCCTCCACCCGCCATTGAGTCCTCCCCACTAAACCTTGCCGTGGCACCCCAACCCCTAGCCAACTCCCAAGCCAGAGGAGCCTGATGGCACTTCAAACATCCGAAAACCTGTTTCCTCCATCCCTTCCTCCCTCCCTCCCTCCTGTGATCATACCTCCCCCCTCAGACCCCACAATACCTCAGAGTCTCCACCCCAATCTCATCACTGAACTGCCCACCCTCTGCCCAGACCAACCCCCTCCTTCCACGTCCCCTGCACTATCCCTCCATCGACACTAGCCAAAATCGCCCCCTACCATATCCCTTCCCCTTTCTAAAAACTGCACGTCTCGCCCTGGCAAGAACAGTGGCCTCATCTCCATCACCCGTCTGACCCCCCACCATCTCTCACACACTGACTGCACTGAAATCCCTGAAAAGTAGAAAGGAAGCCAGGTCCCCTTCAATGACTATCTACTCCTCATCCCTCCTACCTTGATCCAATCTCACAATCTCTCACCCCCACCATCATCACACTCCCCCCACCCTCACCCTGCTTCCAACCATCTTCCTCCACTTCTCTTCTAGCACACTTGGCATCCCCCTGAGGTTGACACAAATATCCCTGGTTCCAAATACCTCCCCGCCCTCCGACCAACTGCCCACCCACATCCACCTTCCCAACTGTGTCTTCCCCCTCTCACATCCTCCTCTGCCTGCCTACTCTTCCCAACCTCCATCGATCTGACCGCAACATTAATCAACCAGAACCTGCTGTCACCCTACCTCCCCTCTTCGCTGCCTATCCCGGACCCACCCACCTTGAATGCTGCACTCCCCACTGTCGCGATCCATGCCCCTGACCCCCTCAGTTATAACAGCCCCCTGGCAGCAGTGGGGCTAAAGCCCTTCACACTGGCCCCAAGGGCTTTAAAACTCCATCAGAAACAAACATGGAGTCAGTACAGGTGCCTTTGGCACCAGGCTCATCATCAGGAATGAAGCAATACCAGTTTTGGACCTTAATCCAACATGGAGGCCTATTACACAGCTCAGTTCTTAGAACCAATCCATGCAGTCTAGTGTTTTGGGTGTGGCTGGGCCTGGAACTACTTGGCCTTGAACTAATTTACCTAGGCTATTTAAACCACATCCAAACAGCAGAACACGCTTTGCGTTATTCTGCACTTCTGCAGCGTAACGCTCACTGTGTCCAGCTCCTGCTCATCTGCTTCTCTGGCGGCCCTATCCTGAAGCCCTAGATCTGGATTCCATTAATAACCTGGAATAACAAGAACAGCATTAGCAAGCAAGAACACTGACCTGTGAAGTAACCAGTCTTGAATCCATCCTGTGCTTCGCTTACCTTGCCCATCTCGTGCAAAGGTAAAGAAACAAGGACAGCATTAATAACAATTCTTACCAGGGCAAGCAGCGAGTCCTGGCATCACCCTGCGCTTCTCTTACCTCGCCAATCTCTGGGTTTCTCACGCAACCTGCAAAGAAGAAGGAATAAGGTCAGCATTAACAAAGCATTTACCTGGGCAAGCAGCACTTCGATCACTCATCACTCCGGAACATCACTACATACAAAGAAGGGAAGAGAATACAGGTTAGCAATTATCACCAATAAACAGCACAGCGCTCTGTGCATCAATAACTCCCCATGGTCTTCGCCATCGGCGAGGCAACTCAGATCGCAACCATCCCAGTGAAAACAAAAAGAGATATTGTTAGGGAACAGCGTAGTGGAGCAAGACGCCGAGAAGACAGAGAAAATGGAGGGAAAGAAAGAGACAGAATAAAGACAGAAAATACATTATAACTCACCTGGAAGACAGCAAGCAGAGTCGGAGTCACAGCCGGTCTGGACCCGACATAAAGGACCAGTGAAGCAGCGAGGTCCATGGAACGCCCGCACCAACCACGTGCCCCGTCACAGAGACGCAGGACGGAGAGTTCAACGCACAAAAACCTAAGGTGAGCAATAACCCCAAGGGAGGGGATTTGGACCAGAGGCAGTTGGGAGGCCACCCATCACAGAACCAGTATCTTAACCCTCCATTCTCCTGTTATAGGCGCTACCCAACATCTGTCACATAACCAAACAGAGAGGGGTCTGGGATAGCGCTTAGACCTCCATCCAGTATTGTATGGCACCCCCGTGGACACCAGGTGAGCGTAGCATCCACCCTCTCCTGCCACTCCCGTTGCACACCCTACCCACTCCCCTCCAACCTCCAGGGCAACTCCGCACTCTGAAGTCAGGTGCATCCTTTTTAATGTCCACTCTGTAGCAAAAAACAGACACAGCATCTTTGACCTCCTCGCCTCTGATAATCCTGACTTAGGCTTTATCACGGAAACCTGGTTCTCTGATGACTTTTCCCCTGTTGCTCATGAGGCTCCCCCCCCCTGACTACTCCCACATCCCGCTCAACAGACCCTCTAGAGGAGGCGGCATAGCAGTCCTTTTCAAATCTCACTTCCCTGTCTCACTTGTTGACTCCCAGACATGCACTCCATCTTGTCAATCCCTTCTTGTTAAACTTTCACTGCCGTCGATGTTCTCCCAGAGCTTCCTAATCATCTATAGACCTTCCAGTGATGACAGACATTTCATTATCATCCGCTGCAACTCTATAGCCACCATCCAGGTAAATCACCCCTCTCTGACTCTACTAGAAGATTTCAATATCTGGTTAGACATCCCCACCAACCCCATGACCCATTCACTGGTCGACAGCCTTGATGTGCTTAACCTTGATGAGCCCAACTCATTCTAAAGGACACACCCTAGATGCTATATTTAGCTCCCATGAACTGATACAACTAGTCCCCCCTTACAACACATCTGGTCAGATCACTTTGTCATCCCTTTCTCCATCCTCTCCCCTGCCCTACCCCCACCCCTGAACCAGCCACCCCGCTTTGCCGAAAACGCTGGAGCAAACTAAAGATCCTCCTCAACCTAGCGAAAGCCCTGCTTCACAGACCCCCACAACTATCCCCCCTGATGAATCTCTAACCATCGACTCCTTCGACTCATGGCTCAATGACTCACTAATTCCGCTCACCCCCTCATGCTGCTCCTCCTCACGCCTTGGACCTTTTCCCAAATGGTTTACCCCTGAGCTGAGCAATGCCAAACAACTAAATAAATCCCTGGAATGCAAATGGCGAAAAAGAACAACCAATCTCAGTAGATCCACCTTCGCACTACACCATCATATCTACAAAGCAAAAATCCGAAAAGCCAAAAAGGCCCACTATAACAACCAAATTCTCAACTGTGGAAACCCCAGCAAGGAACTCCACAGAATCATAGCTGAATTTGTCACATCCACCTGTACCACTGCCCAATCAACCCCATCACAATCACTCTCTCACTCCACTTCTACGCCACTTCTGTCGACAGAACAACTTCCCTTAACAACAAACTGGCCCTCCTCTCCCCACCCCAAAATCCAACCACCATATCAACCACCCCCCCACCCGCCGCCACAACAACGACCTTACCCACCTTTGACTCCTTCAGACTTATCTCCAGAAACACATTTCTTGACCTTCTCTCTGCTCGAAAACTCTCGGCTCCCCCCTCGACCACTGCCCCGCCTCAGTCCTCAAAGAAATATTCTCAACCATCTGCGCAGGTGAGTATGCAAGAACCATCCTAAATGACTCCCTCAACTCTGGAATCTTTCCCGATGACTTCAAAATTGCACAAGTCAAGCCTCTTCTAAAAATAAATCCCTCGACCCCCTTGACCATAAAAATTACCACCACATCTCGAACACCAGATTCCTTGCAAAACCCATTGACCAAACTGCATTCTCCCAACTAAATGCCTTTGTCGACCCCCATGACCCCACCCAATAAGGCTTCAGACCGTGTCACGGAACTGAAACCACTCTGGCCTCAATCTGAGAGGATTTTAGGATCACTGCTGACTCTGCGGGATGCGCTGCATCAATTCTCCTATTCTCCTAGACCTCTCTGCCTATTTCGACACAATTACCCACTCCATCCTTCTTGACCACCTCCACTCCCTAGGAATCAGTGGAACCACTCTCAAATGGATCGCCTCCTTCCTCAACAACAGGAAACAAATAACCCTCCTCTCCACTTTTGCCTTGGCCGGTCGCTCAGTTAATACTGGAGTACCGCAAGGTGCATGTCTATCAGCCCTCCTATTCAACCTCTATATGTCCACCCTCCCTGGAATCATCTGCCCACAATATCCTATGGTACAACTACGCTGATGATACACAAATCACCCTGAACCTCCTCAACTCAGACTCCAACTCTCAGCCCGACTTTTCAGCCGGTCTCATTGGATGACTACAAACCACCTCCTCCTAAACACCACTAAAGCCAAAATGATGGTGTGCAGCAACACTGTGCTTCTCCCCCGTCCACTACCTCGGCCCCCATTCATGGGACAACCGCCCACCCCCTCTGCCACAGTAGAAAAGTTTGGATGCACTACGGTCTCTGGCCTAACCCTCTCTCGTCAAATCAACAACGTATCTAAATCTTGTCACTACCATCTCAAAATCCTTAGGCACATTTTTCTTTACCTATCCTTCCCAAACAGACTTGCCGCTGTTATGTCTATTGCAATGTAAAGTCTGGACTATGCTAACTCCCTTTACCTTTGAGTCCCGGCATACCAACTTAATAAACTGCAAAGAGCACAAAAAGCTGCTGTCAAAATGCTACTAGCGCTGGGCCCAAGAGACCACACCTCTCCAGCTCTCAGAACCCTCCACTGGCTCCCAGTTGGACGAAGGGCCACTTTCAAGACCCTGTGCATCACTCACTGGGCAGTGCAAAAGACTGGCCCTCTATACTTGCAAGAGAAGCTAAAACCTTACCTCCCACCCGCACCCCATGATCAAGCTGTGCCCTCCTTTTAGTGATCCCAACCACCAACTTCATCAGCATCGGAAGATCCTCCTTCTCAGCCTTGGCCCCTACTGTGTGGAACTCGCCTTCAGCTCACATCTGACACACCCAAGACTATTAGGCATTTCGCGAATTACTAAAACATGGCTCTTCCCATAACACCAATGACCACCCTTAAGATATGTCTGAATCACCCAACAACCCAATGACGAAACACACAAAGAGACTGTCTTCCTGGCGTTCAAAGACCTCCGATCTTACCCATAGAATAGGTTGGAATGAAATGGATGGAGTGGATAGAGTGGTTGGATGGAGTGGATGGAATTGGATGAGTCAATGGAATTGGAGGGAGTGGACGGAACGGATGGAATTGGATGAGTGGATGGAATTGGACGGAATGTATTGAGTGGATGGAGTCAATGGAATTGAAGGGAGTGGATGGAACGGATGGAATTGGATGAGTGGATGGAATTGGACGGAATGTATTGAGTGGATGGAGTTGATGGAATTGGATGGAGTGGATGGAGTGGATCGAATGGATCGAGTGGAATTAGTGGAATGAGTGGAAGAGGAAGATGGAATGGGTGGAGTGGGTGGAGCGGAGGAGCAGATGGAGCAGACAGAGCTAATGCAACAGATGCAGCCGATGGAGCTGATGGAGCGGATGGAGTGCTTGGAGCGGATGGAGCGGATGGAATGAATGAATGGAGTGGATGGAGTGGATAACATGGATGAAACAGGATGGAGCAAAAAGAATTGGATGGAGTGGATGGAATAGATGGAACGGACAGAGTGGATTGAATGGACAAAATGGATAGAGTAGATTTGAACGGATAGAGTGAATGGAACAAATAGAGTGGATGGAACCGATAGAGTGGATGGAACAGATAGAGTAGATGGAACGGATAGAGTAGATGGATCGGATAGAGTAGATGGATCAGATAGTGGATGGAACGGATAGAGTGGATAGAACGGATAGAGTGGATGGAACGATTAGAGTGGATAGAACTGATGGAGTGGGTGAAACGGATGGAGTGCATGGAGTGGATGAAGCAGATTGAATGGATGGAACGGATGGAACGGGCAAATGGACAAATGGATCAAATGGACAGAATGGATGAATGGACAGAATGGATGAATTGGACAGAATGGATGAAATAGATAATAGGTGGATGGAATGGACGGAACAGATGGAATGATAGTGTGGATGGAATAGATGGAATGGATAGTGTGGATGGAATGGATGGAATGGATGGAATGGATAGTGTGATTGGAACGGATAGTGTGGATGGAATAGATGCAATGCATAGTGTGGATGGAATAGACAGAATGGATAGTGTGGATGAAATTGATGAATGTACAATTTTTATTTTTAGTCTTGTCTTAATTGGCTGATCCAATGTTTGCAAGATTTTGTTTATAGTGGCCTTCATTATAAAAAAGGATTAAGTTTCATGTTTGGTCAAGATACCGGTATCTTGACTCCACTTCCACTCTATTTTCCCATTCCGTTTGTTATCTGTAGTATCATTGTCCACGGTCTCTAGGCCTAGGCTTTGAAGAAAGCTTACAACTGTGATTACTGTTTTCGTTAATTTACCACTCAGCAGGTAGTTCCACCAGTGTGTTTCATCAAGGGTGTGGGCGTCTTTAAATAAGTGACCCATATGGGTCTGTCTATTTGAGATTGTGCCTTTACATGACAAGAGTAGATGTCTTACTGTTCCCACAATGTATTATTATTATTTTTATTATTCTCTCTTGCAAAAATGACATGAGTTTGTAGTTGAGATTCCTCTTATTGCTAGGAGCTCATTAGTTTTTAGCAGATTTACTCTGGCTCTTAAAAAGGTTGATCTGATACCTTTGTTTGGAAACTTTGCTAGGTATTCTACTGTCATGTTGACCTTGTATAGGTTCACTGGGAGGTGGTGAGTTAGTTTGTTTTTTTCCGCCTCCTGAAGTGTTTGTATCCAGTCCCAAGTTTTTAATTGGGATTTCACTTTGTCTGGGTCTTCTTCGAGCTCTGTTTCAGAGCTTCCGATCTATTCGAGCAGGTCTCGGTTTATCCGTGTCCACCCTTTCAACATCTTGTTGGTTACTTTTTTTTATTATGTCTCAGATTATCTCAGACAGTTTGAGTTTGGAGGTTTGGGTTTTGCAGAAGAGCATCAGCCCATTTAAAAGCACAGTTGTTTTTAAGGATACCAGACTAAGTTCTCTCCTCACTGAGGCCATCAGCGTGGATGA
Organism: Ambystoma mexicanum; assembly: GCF_040938575.1. Taxonomy (NCBI): domain Eukaryota; kingdom Metazoa; phylum Chordata; class Amphibia; order Caudata; family Ambystomatidae; genus Ambystoma; species Ambystoma mexicanum. The sequence goes on from NC_090936.1 coordinate 725,066,240, forward strand.
TGGTAAGTTCAGGATTTTTCTCCAGAAGAATCCCTCCAGTCTTGGCCATATACTTTCTGGAATGGCGGGCATCGCTTCTGTACCGCAGGTAATTGCTGGAGTAGCTTTCGCTTTGTAAAAATTGATAGCGGGTAGTAGGGAAAAACAGCCATATTTTCTGTCAGTTTTCTTCGTTTGTGAAGTTAAGCATTTTGTTTTTGCCCAGAGTGTTTCTTGCATAGCTGTTTCTTTTGATGAATGGACAATGTGGATGGAATTGTTGAATGGATAGAGTGGATGGAATTGATGAATGGATAGAGAGGATGGAATAGATTCAATGGGTAGAGCGGTAGTGTGGATGGAATAGGTAGAATAGACGATATAGATGAAATAGATGGAATAGAGTGGACAGAACGAATGGGTAGAATGGAATGAACATAATTCAATGGAATTCGCCTCACACGTTGTATCACTGTGCACCCTGTGCCCCTGTTTGCCATGCTGTTGCTATATATCTGTATCCCCCCTATATACCTGTGTCACCCCTGTCTCTAAGTGTCTGTCTGTCTCTATGTTCCCACCACCCTGTTCATGTGCCTGGTCTCGGGCGCTCTAAAGATAACCACCACACCACATCACCACTCTTACTCTCTACTGTACATCATCACTCAACTAGAACACAGGTATACCATTCGGCCTAGCTGTCCACATACGAATATGACCTCATCAACAGCTCATCAGCGTAATAAAAAACAGCTAGCCAAGCATATTCCGGCATAGTTGCTCACATATGCGTCATTCAGGCCTAACGCAGCCAGAGCCCCGTCTGGATGTCTACCCACCAGACTGCACACATCGAACTGACATCTCCAGCACCACACCTAAATGCTAGGACGCAGCTACCAACCAGCAACTACACCAGCTGCACGCGTAGCTGGTGCACCCACACACCATATGACACTATCTCTCTATACTGACCAGAACTATGGTTCCAGAGAGCGTTCAACCTACCAGCGGTTTGAGGTGATACCAATTATATATAGAGCGCTATATAAATGCCAAATAACATAACATAACAGAAAATAACACTGGGAGTGTGACAAAGTCCCATGCCTTGCTGGCAGGTGGAGTTTTCAATGATGGTGGCTACCACAATCTTGTCAGTACTCCTTCCTATAGCATTACTGGTGTCGGTATCATTTGTCATAATGTTTAATTGTTTAAGTATCTTCTTTATAATGTTATACTTGTTATTATAACTTGTTATACATCTAATCTTTACTGATTCTTCATTCATATTTTACTTTTTATCAATAACTCTTCTATTTTTTGTTGCTTTCTCATAAGAGTTGTTTCAAAACTGTTTCATGCCTCATTAATAATTATATTTTTATGATTGTTTCTTTCTCTGAATCGAGTAGCAAATTGTCTTGAAAATCTCATACATTCAGATTAATTTTAAAGTTTATCTTTATTCTCATGAATTGCCCAAACAGTATGTTCCATTTCAATTGTTCAGTGCATGTAAAACAACATCTGTGCTTGTTTCTTTTCTCTGCATGGCACTCTGTATGTTCTCATAAGCAATGTGAATATTTACATCAAGATATATGATTTCTGTTTTACTGTGTTTTTTTGTCCATTTGATGTTACTTTGGTTGGCATTATTTTTTTCTACATACTTTAAGCATTCACATATTGATCCTACCCATATGATAAAACAAAAGTTGATGTATTGGATCCACTAAATGATCTTGTTTGCATATTGTGACTATTCATCTGGCTGTAATATTGTGTCTTCACAGAAGCCCATACATAGATTTAAATGTGTAGGAGCAAACATTGAACTCATTGCTGTTTCACTTAATTGGAGATAATATGATTACTTAAGAAATAATACATTGTGCTCTAAGCAATATTTTAACATCTCTCCTATCATTTAGGAATGTTCCCAATAACATACTGATTTCATCACTAAGAAGTGATACCAATATTACGTTTGATGCTTGTTATATGGAAGTTACACACATGGATCCAAACATATATAAGAATTCATCCATGGAATTCCATGGATTGTACTTAGACAATCTGCTGTTGGTCATACATAAAAGGGCAAGGAACTGACATAGGGAAATAGTAATGTGTAAAAGAAAATTGAAGCCTTTTCCAATAAGGATCCAATTGAAGAACCAATGAGTCTGCCATGTGGTTTATACATTCTCTAATGTATGTATATAGTTGGAGTCATTGGGTAAGATACTGTTAAATAATGTTTTTTCACCCCATTCTCAGAAACCCATTATCATACCAACCTTGCAATGTCTGCTCACATTCCTCTTTGTATTCATTGGGTCAGTTAGATGCTATCCTTCTGTAACACTTACTATCTCTTAACTGTTTCATGCCTCATTAATGTAGCCCTGAGTGCCCTTGACCACTATATTGCTACTTTTGCCTAAAGACATTATGGTATCATCTTTCTGAGAGCTTCTACCCATTGCCAATGTTGTGCAGTTATAATTGTTTCTATGTGTTTGAAGGTTCTATCATTTTTTCTGATCCTCAGAGACTAGATTAACAAATAGCTTCAAGTGCGCACAGTTCAATGTTATAGGATTACATTTTGATTTACATTTTATTCCACTTTCATTGGATAACATTGTGCCTAGTCCAGCTTTTTCCAAATTGTTTGTGCCATTCATCTGGTGGTACCCAATGTTTCTCATCCCTGGATGACCTTTCAAGCTCTTCCATATTGATCAATGCTGGAATATCTTTAATTGACAATTCAGATGGGGCCACTCATATTTTCCCATTTCCTGTTATTCTCTTAATTAGCAGAAACTATGATATATTTGTTTTCTCTCATAAATCTATGTAGATCAATTCCCACTTGGGCATAGTCAAATCTAGCCTAGTGTGTCCCTTTTTACTTTCTGAGGTATTGATGGATGAGCTTGCTGTTTCCTCTATATCAGGTTTAGACCTATCTTCATGTGTTTATCTGGTTGATGCACTTATTTGTCAAACATGGTCAAACCATTTAGCAAACATGTAAATCCTCTCCATTTTACACTCCTGTTTGTCCCTTGAAGAGATTATTTTTTGTCTCTCCTTCAGCTCAGTTTAATATTTATATTCATTTTCATTCATTTTGATTATTAATATGTGTGTTTATTTCTCCTCAGGTCCTGTATTTACTATTTCTTCAAGTTCCTTGAAAGAAGCAAAGAGACACAATTAAAAATACTGCAAATGTGCAGAATACATGAATATTGGGTGATTGAGTCTAGTTTCTGATGCTAGATTGGCTATTTCTGTTGTTACCTTGTGTAATGGGGTGAGATAACCTTAATAATGAGTTTGCTTTTATTCACAAAAGTGCCTAGCTGATGCTTAGGAATAGCAGTAATCAGTGAAGCAAAGCAGTAGATAGCTACAGATAAGCAGCAGATGTTAGTCTGTAAACTGTTGTCTGTACACAAAGAGCAAAGACAGTAATGACCTTTCACAAATTCCCTACTCTCTGTGTCTGAGTATGGTTGATGGGGAGTCATGAGTGCCAGATCTAACTACCAGGAATGTGATGCTGAGACTAGTGGAAGTACATGGGGATACCCCAGATGAGTCTACTATATCCCATGACCAAGGCAGGGGACTGTCACTATCAGCAACTCTTTAGTTGCCATGACACTTTGAGAGATTCCTGTATATTTGTATTAGACCCCTCCCTTAAGACCCCATTAAATTACATACCCCATTCATGGTGTTCTTAGTAGGGGAAAACTCATTAGAGGCTTACAGAACCGGATAAACTCTGTGGCAATCTACTGGCAGGTCTGCAAAGCAGAGTATACACATGTGCGGCTGGTTTGCAAGAGAGAATATGAGGGGCTGCTCTCGGCACCAGAGACAGAGCATGCTCAGCTGCAGATCCTTTGCAAGAGTATGTACAGGGATGGTGCACTTTGCACTGTCGACAAAGCATGCATGGTTTCCAAAATAGTGCCAAGCCTAAAATAATCTCAACCAGTATAATTGTATTGCATTCAGTTGAAATCAAATACAGGGAGTCACTGCTCCAATTCCACTGCAACTGCAATGATACACACATGTGTCAACATTCCCAAATGAGAAGGGACTAGGTCCCTATAAAGGGACAGGCTGTTGGACAAGGTGTTGCGCAACAGGGGTTGGCATATGAATGGCAGAGGTTGATGGAGCAAAAAGGAGATGCCAGAATAAGACATTGGAGTGGAGGCACAGAGGAGAAGAAAAAAGGAGGCTGAGATGGGAGCACATAGGAGAAGGAAAGAGGATGCTGAGTTGGAAGCAATTAGCAATTATAAGGAGAATAGTGAGATGAAGAGAAGAAGGTTTAAGAGGAATGGAGGTAGCATATGTAGACTAGATTATACCATCGGGTAGAAATAGGTTGAAAGAAGAGGCAACATGATGAGGGAAGTAAATAAAGGAGTAAATCATATCAAAGTAGAAACAGGCAGAGCAGACAATAAGGTCACTGAGAGAAACAGTAGGGAGGTGTTGGAATGGTGAAGGAGAAAGGAGATTGGAGGAAATGTCAGAGAGAGGGAGAAAGAGAGAGGGCGTGATAGAAAGAATGTCCCCAAGAGGAGGGAAAGTTAAACCAGGGGTAGATGGGAAAAGGTAACCAAGGGAGAGGGAAATCTGTTTGGAGGAGTTCAAAAGTAGACAATAGGGAGAGGTGGGAGCGTATATAAGATGGATAGTGGTGGTGGGAAAGATATACCAGGAGGAGGCAGGAAGAGACACTGAGGGTTGGAAGTAGACATTATGATGTGGTTGGAGGAGATCTGAGCTAGTGAGCAGTTTGGAAGGTAGGTAATAATAGGTGGACTTTGAAGGAGATATTGGCGAAGGTGAAAGAAGAGGTGGGAGAGAAACCTTAGGAAGCAATGAGAGATGTTATTAGACTTTAAACGTAGGATGGAAGGGGCGGTAAGAGGAGATATGGATAACCAGCATAGGAGAAGTTGTGGTTGGCCTGGGGGAGGCCAGCTGACCCCCATAGAGCATGTCCCCAGCAAGGTTTGTGGAAGGAACATGTACCACCAAGGAGGTAAAGGCAGACACTGAATAGAAGAATGTTGGAAAGCCAAGACAGATTCTGTTATGCATAAGTAGGTCATGACCTGTCAAGGTGAAATGCAAGGATGGGGAGTTGGGGAACAGTGCTAGGACCTTCAGACAAGGAGGTGGGGAGAAGAATGAAGTACGACAGGAGACCTCCTCAGCCGTACTGGGGCTTTATTCACTACTACTGCACCCACTGTCCCAAAACTACCCAAAATAGGAGACACAAAATGCACAAAATAGAGAACACAAACTACAGAAAGAACACAGCTTTATTTCTGGAACAGGTGGGAGAGAGCAACCAGCATACAATATGAACACTGTCTCAAAAGGGCCATTTGAGATGACACAATTTAAAGCTGGAAAATGCAGATTTAGCATATTTTGATGTTATGATAAACCTAAGAATATCACTGGCTACACTTTCCAAAATGCCTATTGAACACCATACATCAAGCCCAATCATTGGCAGATTCAATTTGCCACCCCAAGAAGTCACCACCCTCAAACCATGACGTAATTTATATTCGGACTGCGTTCTTATGTGTTTGCCCATACAAGTCTGTAGTAATTGGGCTATAACACCTTTTAGATGACTTTGAAACTTTGTGCCCCACTGAGATCTGTCCAACGAGAATGTGGGAAACAAAAGGGAGGACAGATATTTTGCAAAGTGCCTGAACATTATAAATGTGTGTCTTTGTTCTCTAAGCCCTGCACCTGCATGTCATGTGACTCCCATCTTGTCACAAGTTGCTGACCCGTACACCATACCCTTCCAACTATCTTTTTGATGAATCGCCAAACTGAGGCACTGCAGTTCAAATTTAATTTGGTCTATTTTCTTCAAATTAACAAGGCAGTTACATCACAAAAACAGAGCCTTTCATGGCAGTGGGGGTGCTGTGTTTACACTCTAACTTTATACATTTGCACTAATGCCATGTCATGTCCATGCATCTTTTCTATTGAACACCATACATCTAGCCCAATAATTAGCAGATTCACCTTGCCACCCCAAGAAATCTCCACCCTCAAACCATGACCTAATTTATGTTTGGACCGTGGTCTTATTGACTTGCCCACACAGGGTATTCCTGACAAAGAAGGTCTGTTCTAACTGGACTGTAAAACCTTTTAGATGACTGTAAGCCTTCATGTCCCACCAAGATCTGACCAATGAGAATGTGGGAAACAATAGGGAAGACAGATATGTTGCAAAGCCCCTGAACATTATAATTGTGTGTCTTTGTTCTCCAAGCCCTGCACCTGCATGTCATGTGCCTCCCATCTCGTCACAAGTTGCAAACTCATAAACCATCACCTTCCAGCTATCTTTTTGATGAACCGCCAAGCTGAGGCAAAGCTGTTAGAATTTAATTTGGTCTATTTTCTTCAAATTATCAAGTCAGTTACATCACAAAAACAGAGCCTTTCGCTGCACTAGGGGTGCTGTGTTCACACTCTAACTTTGTAAATTGGCACTAATGTCATGTCGTGTCCTTCCATCTTTTGTTTATGTATTTGCCTTTTCACCTTGGAGGGCACTTGCTTGTCTGGAAATAGGTTTCAAGTTCAGGGGGCTGCTTTATTTGAAACAATTGTCTTATTCTCCTACCAACACATCTTGACCTTGAGGCACCTGCACACACCACACAATATAATTCAATTAAAAGGGCCTTATTTCTGAAAGGGAACCTTATACCAAAATGGCATTTCTGCTGCTCAGAATGATTTGATTTGATGGGTTATTTATAACGCGCTTAATTCCCAGAGGTTTCTAAGCGCAGCTCCGGGATGTGAACCTGTGTTGCTCTGTGTCGTCTTGTTTTCAAGGCGATCACGCTGCCGCTGAGGTATCCTCCTGGGACGATGAATGATGGCAGCTCACACTGCCAAAACACAAACTCCATAATGGGTGCATGTCTCAACTCAGCAACCTAATATAACACAACGCTTATAAAAGAAACTATATGTAAAAAAAGAAATGCATGCAGAAAGAAAAACACTTTTACTTCAAAAAAGAAAAACACTCCTGCCCTAATAGGTTTAAAGGCTTTGCTATATGTGTTTTTCAACAATTAGATGTATATATTTTTTGCTGAGCGCATGTTCTTGTGTGTATACTGAACTATAAAAAGAAAGATTCAACTTGGGAACCCTCCCGTCCTCTACACACTTTCAAATGTTTGGATTAATCCAATACAGTTGTTCAAATTGAGTTATAGGCATTGTACATATTTTTGTTTCTAACAAATATGGTCAGACACAGAAGTGTGAGATAAACAAATATATATTTATAGCCAGCTATATTATTGTCAGCAAGAATTATAGTTCAGAGAGAAATTATTTACAGTGCATAGAAACAAAATGGAATCAATAGATGAAGCTCAAATTGAGGAAAAATTGAGTCCAAATTAAATAGCGACGCGTTTCGAGGAAGTTCTCCTCTTCTTCATAAGGCCAAACTTGGACTCTTAATGTAAAAGGAAAAACACAAATTCAGTAAAGAAAATATTGTAGGCACAATTCATAGATTGTTCATAACATATTCAATTTTACAATTTAGAAAATTTGGTGACGTTAGTTGTAACATGTCATAATATGTGTTGTAATACATGCAACATTATAAGGTGAATTATGTGGTCCATGTTTGAGAGAGAAACTGAAGGTCAATTAATACACCCCTTCTATCGATCTAGTGGGGAAGAAATGCAAAAGTCGTTACCTTTGTGTGTAGAAAGTGTCGAAAACAAAGAATCCGACGAAGCAGGAAAAATAAGTAAACAGACTGTCTTCGTGTATCAGTTAGTTCCTAGAGACACGGCCAATTCCCAAAAAGATAATAGAAAACTGTAAATAACAGAGCCTGATCAATGTCAAGCTCATTGTTTAAAAGTAATGGACATTAGTGTGAAATATATAAAAATCGAATAACATACCTAGCCAGAATGTGGATGGCGGTAAATAATCAATAGAAGAGCCCATGTAAAGTGTGGACCTCAAATATCCCGCTGTCGCTGCAGGAATGCCTCAGAATGTAGGAGTTCTGTCACGCAAATAAACAAGCTGAACAGGAATGGAGTCCTGATTAGTATAAAAAACTCAGCAATCTAACTGGAGTAGTGAAACCGTAACGTGATGTTTAATAAAGGCAAACTGAAATGTTAAAAATGACCATGATTAGGATGTGCACAAGGCACAATTCTTGAAGCTGATGTGAAACTGATGTCAAGATTGTGCGGCCGGTCTACAGCTGAAGATAAATAAGGTGAGAATAAATATTAAGGTGAGAATAAGTAGAGAGCAAGTGAGAAATTGAACTCTATAAAATAAATATAAGATAATGACAAGGACATGTTGTGTGTAGGTGTTCTAGAGACGGAGGATACCATGGAGAGTGGGCTATATGCCTACGTGAGTGAACTTACAAGAAAATAAGGCCCGGTTAGAAGGTTTTTTGCGGGATACCACTAACGAGCCTTCACCTGTGGGTTTCCAAGTAAGAAGCATTTATTGGTCAATGAGAACAATTCCCTACCTATTTGTGGAGATTTTCTCATTATGCGAAACAGTCTGGTTGTATAGTATCCTTTGTGGGCGTGTTCCTATTGGTTGGGGATGCCTATAGGGGCACTAACAGAATTTATCCAATGTTTGGTCATTGTCCACATCACTAGTCTAAGATGAAAGTGGTACGCGGCACAATGTCGTATATATATAGAGACAGTTGTTCACAATAACAGTGTATATTTAAACTAAGAGGATGACAAAAAGATATGTAACAGACATTTTATTCATTTTGTATTGTTTTTGGGAACAGGACCCACCCTACTAGGTCTGAAGGGACTCTATTGTGGTTCCTTTTTTGTCCTGAAGATGTTTGCGTACTCAGTGGACTGATTGAAGTCTAAAAATACAACCTGAAACACGTGTCGACATACTGTCTGACTGAGAGACAGACAGATATTTATATTGGAAGATTGTAATAAGAGGCTCTAAACAGAACAAAAACATTGTTGAATATTGTAGGGTGACTTAATGTGTAAGGTTACAGAATACTAGTGTGAATGATGGTATGACAAAGTGATATGAATGATATGTAGGGTTGAATGGTTATGTGGATCTTAAATAAATGTAAACTGTGTTTGATGTTTTTAATATGTGTAGACCAGCAGGTGTTATTTTGATACAAAACATATTAACCATTCTTTTTTCTAAAAGGAAAATATTGAATCATTTGTGAGTATTTTTAAAAAGACCAACTAAATGTATTCTCATCCTCTATCTAAGGGTCCAAATCTGTATTTTGTTGAATATTTAGCCTATAGGACCCTAGATTTTTGGGAAATCCCCTTTGTTTTTGAAATGCAATTATGTAGAGCAATGCTGCCCTTATTGTACTTCCCCCTTCCCTCCCTCAGAACTTTTCTTCTCTCCCCTGCACTTGCCCGATCTGTATGACACAAGGCCTAGTAAGATTGTTTTTGTGTCCTCCCTGTCTTCCCTACCTTGTCTTGTTGCACCTAGAAACATGTGTGTACAGGTGTGTTATACATGGCTCATCATAAATCATATCATATTATTTGACCCAGATACATCACTTCTTTCTGACAATACTGTAACTTTGCCTTGTCCACTCAGTACCCTTTTTCTGCTAAAAGTGTCAAAAGCGTTGTGAATCTTCTGTACACTGCTTTTCCATGGCGCTGCAAACAAAAAGAACATCTGCATACTGTATCACTGTCCTTAGTGTTGGTACATTTTGCAAATTCATCTTTAATGCTCTATTAAAAATGATTGGGGATTCACAATACCCTTGTGGTAAATGAGTGTGTTGGAACCTTGTTCCTCGATAAGTAAACAAGTGAATTTCTAGAGTCTGCGAGCAAAGGAATATAGAAAAACACATTCTTAAGGTCCACCAATGTATAATATGTTGCTCCTCTGTGCATGTTGCTCTAAATTGTGGCTGGATTCGGTACCACCAGAAACTTAGCCTCAACAATATTGATTAAGTGCAGAGATCCTGCAACATCCAGCAAAACCCCCATGTTGCTCTTTTCATAGGGTACATGGCCATATTGCATGGGGATTCTGATGTTTGAATTATGTGCTGCCGCCATAATGCGAACATTGTGTCATATATTGCCTGGTCAGCTTCCCTTGCCAAGGGGTACTGCTTTACCGAGGGCAATATGGCTCCTAGCTTCAGTTTAATGCAGACCGCTCCAACCCCATTCAAAAGACCCACATCATGGGGGCCAGATGTCGATAATTCTTTGGACATCATACCTAAGTCTTGCTGTAAATATCCTGCCAGTGTCTTTGAAAGAAACAAAGTTTGGGGTACCTCTCTGTGTTCTATAGTTACCTAACAAGGTATGCTTTTCCGAAACACGATTTTCCCTATGTCGTCACACCTTTCTCCTACTTCCCCTCTCTCACTCTGGCTGCCCACCGTGGGCCCTCTTTCTTTGCCTTCCTGTTAGGCAAAATACCTTGGTGTCATCTTTGACTACACTCTCTCTTTCTCTTCTCACATCTTGGACATCACCAATAAGTCCCACTACTAGCTACCCCTCCTCTAAGGGACTCTTTCCCTTTCTAACTTTCCCCCAGAAGCTCACTGTATCCAGAGCCTTGGTTCTCGCTAGGCTGGACTATTGTAACAGCCTCTTTCTCAATCTGCCTTCATCTACTCTCTGCCCTCTGCAACTAGTCCAGAACAGGACTGCAACACTTATCCTTGGCCTGAAGCCCAGGGACAATATCTCCCAAGCCATTAAATCTCTCCACTGGCTCCCGGTGGCTGCAATGGTCAAGTTCAAGACCCTTTGCATTGTCCACATGGCTTTGTGGGGCAAGGGCCTGCACTACATTCAATAGTTTCTTCCAATATAACTTCCTTTTCAAGCCCTTTGCTCAGCTACCGCCAACTCTTTAAGGGTCAGATGAGAGGGGGGCAGAGGGTAGGGGTAGATCTCTCTCTGTGGCAGCTGCCTCCCTCTGGAACAGCTTCCATGCCACTCTCAAACTTGAGCCGGTCCACCTGAAGTTCCGTAAGCAGCTCAAACCTTTCCCATTCTCCTCTGCTTTCTCTCTCTCCCTCCCCTGCTGACCTACATAACCTACCTTGCTGCTGAACTGACTGGCTGCTTGGCTACCCTCAGAGTTTCACTGGTTACCAGGCTCTTTCTTGATGGCTCACACTTGCACTGCCTCCAGGCCTACCACACACTTAGGGGCTGTAACTGTAACCCTAAAGTCCCTTGTCTCCTTGTAATACCTAGCAAAATGCTGCCCTGGCTGCACTTTCTCAGAGCATTGCTGCCCTGCTTTCCCTCCCCTCTTACTTGCACTATGCCCCTTTCCCCTTGCACTTCTCATGCTTGCACGTGCATGGTCTGAATGACAATAGGCCTAGTAAGATTGTTTGTCTTGTTCTCCCTCTCTCTCCCCTTCCTTGTCTTGTCGTGCCTAGAAACACTTGTGTATGGGCACACTATCAATAACTTATCATATCATATCATATCATCTGTTAAAAGCTGTTCATATGTCAATCTGCCAAACGCATTGTGGGGTCAGTGCACAAAACAGTGTGCTACTCAATGTTGTCCTCATCTACACCATGTAAAATAACTGTGTCCTTCTGTGTAATAGCAGCTTCTAATTGTCTGGTGATTGTGGTGCCATGTGGTACTTCCTTGTACACTGCTGGTCCAAAAAGAAATTCTGTAAATAATCAAAACGTGTGATCCCCTATTCTGGGTACCCAACCTAACAGCACCTGGACCCCATGAATAAATAACTCTGGGTTGAGAGTTGCTCCTTGCAAAATGTGTGTTTAATAGTACAAACCCTCCACCGATTATTTTTATTGTTGTGTGTTTTGAAAATAATAAGGGTGCTACAAATTTGTGTGGACCTATAACAGGGGGTAGGTCTTCGGTAAAAGCAACCACCATAAGAGCCCCAGAAAAACCATACATGTCCATTGCTTTGATGACAAAGGAAACCGTCCTTTCTTAATACAGGATTTGGTAGCTCCTGTGTCGACCAACAATGAAAAACATCTGTCACTTATGTTCAATGCTACCTGTGGCTCCTCTTGCATGTCTGCAGTTACTGAAAGGACTGAGCACTTCAGAGATCTCTGTGGGCTGTCCTATTGTGGATGTGTGTTAATGACTGGCAATAAGAAAATGCTTCCCCCTAATACTGTTGCCCCGTATAATGTAGTACTGTTCCCTGGGTTAACAAATGATTGCTCCATTGCTGAGCAGGTGTCTGTGTGTCTGCCTGTTTTCAAAAGGGACTCAATTGTGAAAGTTGAGGCATCTGTTGCTGTGTGGTGCTCTGTGCCATTCGAACAAATTGAGGCTGCTGGAAAAAAACGGGATGACGTTTGAGTCTGCTGCTGCTGCGGGGCATTTTGTGTGTTCAGATAATATATAGGTTGAACTTGTTGGGCCAGTACCTGGGGCTGTGAATGATACAGTGGCTAAAACACTGACAGCTGTTTCACATGTGGTTGTCATTGTAATTGCTCTGATATCTGTGGTTGTGTGGGGTAAAATATCTGCTGGGGCTGTGCCTGATATACTGGGATGCCTGCATGACCATGCACTACTTGATTTCTGTTTCTGCATTCTTTTGCAAAGTGTCCCACAAGCCCAACACTGTCTTCCAAACCAGGTAAGTGGAGATGTGGGAGTGTCTGGGTAGGTAATAGAGAGTTTGGTTGTTGATTTTAGATGATTTAGTAGGGATAAAGAAAGAAAATAGAGGGTAATGCAAGGATTGGTCTAGAGCAATATTCAACCTTTCACTGAAAGAGCGTAGAAATTAAATGTGCTGCGTAAGCTGGAAGTGTGGTCAGTGAGGAGGATGAACATCTTAATTATACTGAGGAGGTTAATTCAGGCAGAATTGGCAATTATTTTCCTCAAATGTTGTAGTCTAACGTCGCTGTCGGAAAGGTTCCAAAGACTGTGAGCCTTAGGTGACAGGTATAGGAGGGCAGTGGGGAAGGAAATGGGTAGATGGTGGGGTTTGAATTAGAGGCAGGGAGAAAGACAACATCCATCTAGCAGGGGTACACAATCAGTCAGAATAGAATCATCCAGTGTCTGAAAGCTGTAAGACAACAAGTGATGGATTCTGAGATAACACAGGTGGAGTGTGGAAAGAGAAGAGTATGTGTCTCATCAGCAAAGTGGTGGGATTGAAAACCAAAGGATGACATGAGGTTACCCAGGGGGGAAGTATAGTTCAAAGGTTAAAAAAGCACATTTGGCATGACTCACCCACTCCTCCAACACCATCAACTCATCACCCCTAGATTCAGTATAAAGAGTTCGGGAGGATTAAGCTTCCCTGTCATTGCCTACAAAAACTGGAATGCATTAATACAGACACTAAGAGCTGAACAATCATATTGTACCTTCAGAAAAAACCTCAAGACTCTGCTTTTCTCACAGGACTTGACTCTTACCTGAGCTTCATAATATTGACTATGTACTGAAATGTTTGATGTTCCACTCACTGCTTAAGTGTTGTAACCAGTGCCATGATGCCTCTGGGTTTAGAACGCTTCATAAATAGATAAACTAAATAAATAAATTAATAAATAAATAAATAAATAGTAGGTGTGGAGTGTGGACTGAGGTCATATCCCGGCTGAATGCAAACTGAGAGGGATCTGAGGGAGGAAGAGTTGGAATTCCATGCGAAGGAGACAGAGTGGTTTTATCGGAAAAGGGCAATCATTTTGAGGGTGGTATCCTTAAAGCCAAGAGAGTAGAATGCTTGAAATAGAGAGGGACAGTTTATCATGTTGAAGACAGTGGAGAGATCAATAGGATGAAGATATGCAAAAAGTGAGAGTGAAGAGCAGTTGTCAGAAAGTTGGAGATGCTGCCAACATTCCAAAAGGGAAACAGGCAGCAAAGGCCAGGAATAGGTTTATTTCCACACAGCTGTGAGAAATGGTTCAAGAAACCGGCACACTATCTCTGTGCTAAGATTGTGGCCACTGAGCAAAGAAACCTTCGGGTTTTGATACAGTTTTACACAATAATCCTCATGCCGAAAATACATTTAGTCTGCTATATTGACTATGGGCTCCCTAACAATAAATCCTGGGAGCATGGCATTTCATGATCAATGTAACACTTCTTCGTTTATCCATGTGATCTCAAATAATGATACAAAAACTGCAGTCTGTCACATGGTTGCTTTCCCAGTTTTAAGGTTGCTAAGTGTAGGGAGGTGACCCTGGGCATCGGACACTGCTTCACTTCATCCTCGCACAGACTTATGTCACATGTGCATTTACCAGCCACTCAGTGTTTATTCCCCACCACTATACACTAGCAAGACTGCTGCCCATGCATCATAGTGACAATTATGGCTACTGTTCGGCGCTATCTGAGGCTCATGTATGTCCAAAACCCTAAAATAAAAAGTAAAATGTCACCAGCTGTCACAGAGATGTTGATTGGGTTATGTTTACTCTGAAAGCCTTTTTGGTGGTCATCACAAAGTGTTTGAGTGGGGAAGTAGTATAATTAAATTGAACTTGCACCAGGTTTGGGGAGTTGGGCAGGAGAGAGACAGTGTCTATTTTATTCATAACAGGCAAGGATGATATCTCTGGGGAGAGATAGATTGAAGCACTAGTTGATGTGATGGGTGAAAGTACCTTAAAAATGCAACTTTCTCTGACTCCCGGTGCAACAGCATTTATCAACTCACTCCTCTAACTGTTGGTGTTCCACAAAGCTCAGTGTTGTTTTCACTCCTCTTTACACTCTGCTACTCTGCTCTTGGGACACTACTCTCCCCCTCTGGGATATCTTACCAACTCTTTGCGGACAACACCCCCAATCTTCTCTTTTCCTGAACTCTCCTCTGATCTCTTTATCAAAATGTCCAACTGTCTCTCTGCCATTAAATTTTGGATGATTTGGCAGTCTCTAAAGTTAAACTCTACCAAAACAGAGGTGCTCTTCTTCTGTTGCCATAAACGTTCTCTCATCTCTTCCTCTCCCTATCCAGCTCCCACCTGACACTCTCTGCTAATCTTCTTCAGATAGAAACCTCACTGTCATCTATGAACCTTCTGACAACATCTACATTCATCTCCGAAACTGGAACAGCAGCTCACCTCAACCTCCTTATTAATCAGGAAAATCAGGAACCTCCTTCCTTTCAACACTTCCAAGCATCTCTTAACCACTCAAGTCTTCTCTGATCTGGACTACTGTGCCAGCATCCTCTTTGTCGCTCCAACTATGCTTTCTGTTCTCTTGACAAGATCATTAATTTCGCTACTAGGACTCTCTTTGAATTCCCTCCCTTCACATCTACTTCTTTGTACTGTTACCAAGCTTAATGGCTAACAATGCAAAACAGGTCCAGATTTAAATGTCTTCTCCTGGTTCACAAATCTATCCACGGTAAGGCACCACTGTATCTATCCTCCTCTATGCAACATTACGAGCCTTCTCGTAATCTCCACTCTGCCTCCTTGACTAGCCCTGTGGCTCCTTGCTCTCCCTGTGCTTCCTGTCACTTCTGCTCCTTCTCTCTTCTTGCTCCACTTGCATGGAATGTTCTTCCCCCTGACATCCGAGTAACTGTCCAAACAGATTTGTTCAAAACAAAACTAAAACCCTATCTTCATACCTCCAAGCTACCCTCTTAAACTACCTCTCATCTGCCTTTTTGCTCATATTTTTCCCCTCGTATCTAACCTGCCTCTGTCCATCACTTCCTCTGCCTCCACTCTAGCACTTCACAAATCAAGGTCATATCCCAAGCGCAGCTGTCCATACAGCCTATCTGCACTTACAAATGTCCAATGTCCATTGTCTTTCATCTATGTATGTTCATGTATGTTTTGTGCCTGTCATTTGTTCCATTTACTCCTCTACACAACCTGGTCAGGATGTCCCTCTAACACACCCCATTGTAAGAAGCTCAATGCTTCCCATCAAACCTTATTGTATCTATTGTATGTTATTTTGTGATCCTCCTGTATATAATTAAATACATACATGAAATATCTGGTGTGAAGGTGTCAATGGAAGCACAGAAAGTTTTGCCAGCACAGAGGTTGGGTAAACAAATGTTCACTGGGAGATTAGATAGAAGTGAGGTCTTTAGTAAAGTGCAGGGAACTTAAACATGGAAAGAACGGTGGAGATGGTGAAAGAGAAAGGAGGGTATCAAATATTTTGTGTTCTTGGTAGGCAAAAGGCAATATCATCATCATCAATTATATTTAGTATAAGTCATATCAATGGATCATAGAAGGCATAGTGGGGCAAACAGTCAGTTCTCCTCCCTGCACTTTCACTGCTGGTCTGTGCTGACAGCTCCATTTTCACTCTCCCATTTTCCATTTTCAAAACCCTGCAGTTGTCTCTCTATCAAATAGACATTGTACACCATGTGTATGAAGGATTTGAACATATGCAAATAAGGGTATAGCGGGTACAGGTGCTCCACTCAGATTCATAGGCAAAGAATGAGGGTTTATGGGACGCATGAACTTTTGGTTCAGAGGAAAGGCTGCCTGAGACATGGGAACCCCATGCTTTTGGCATGTTAAGAGCATCTCAAAACTCAATCTAACTTGTTCAGGTTACTGGTCAAGCTTGCATAACTGCCAATATACGTTCATGAACATCTGAATCTTCCAGTACTATTTACTGGGAAAGTAAAGCTGAGAACTTGGTTAGCGAGTACATGAATATCTCAATATTGTTATGTAATATTTGAAGAAGGAAAGATGGTTAATGTGGGGCTTGTATTGTGGTTACTTACATAGTGTTTGAAGCTGGCAGAACTGCTACTGGTCATCCTGTTCATCAGACTGTGAAGCAACAAAATCTGCAAATAGCTATAGACTGCCAATTTATACTGTTTAGGCAGTGTGGAAACTGACATAGCCATGTACAGACTAGGTTTACTGGTATTACTTTAAAAGTCTTCATTGTGGAAAATAGCAACATTTGCTTTCTGGGCTGTAGGAAAACAATTTGTTACCCGAAATTTCGTCACACTATCAGATGTGTTTATTGTATTTCCTTGTTGGTAGATTAGACAAGCTTGAGCAATTTCCTTTAATAGTGTTGCCTGTCTGACACCTATATCATGCAATATACGTGTGATGAATTGAAATCTGCCCTTCAGGAGAACAAGGATAAGCAGCGGCTAAACTGGTAACACAATAATAAAGGTAAAACACGCACGGTTAACGGATATACCTCCTTCGCCTTTTGCGGTAACATGGTCTGAGAGAAGGCTATATTGTCAAGAGGGGATTGAATGTGGTTCAGTAGCAACCCAAACAGTGAGGTATAACAGTCTAAAATAAAAGGAATTTCCAATAGAGGTTCTATTAAAACAAATATGTAGCGTTTAAACAAACAAACCAAGTACATTATTAACTAACTAGACATAACTACAAAACCAACCATGTAGGAAGTACACAGAACATTTTGACAGATGGCATGAATAAACCGCAAAGTCTTCAGGGAAGCTCCAAGGGTTTTAGTACTAGAAACACAGAATATGGATGGTAGACCAATAAATAGCAGCACCGGCTGTTAAAAGAGGTTTGGAAAAATGGAGCTAGTACTCCCTCCCTCTCTCTCTCTCTCTCTCTCTCAACTCCCCCAGCTATCTACCTCCCTCAGAGACTACCTACCTAATGCTACACTGCCAAGATATTAGTTCTAGAGGGTGGGCTGTTCGTGTGCCTTCTGACCTTCTGAAAACCTATTTACATACCAGAGTCTAAGACCAATGCAATATAGCACCACTCTCTCTCCAATGCTGTACTCCTTCCCCTACTCTCCTCTGTACTACCAACTCCACTCACTTTCTCTCCTCACCACGTCCCTCCTCAATGTTACTTCCTATCTCCCTACCACTACTCCTCTTCTCTCTTCCCCCCGCACAACTGCTACTCTCTCTGCTTTACTACTACTAAGACTCCCTTACGACTCCTACTCCCCCTCTCAATACTGCTTCTCCCACCATTTATATTGTTATTACTACTGTTTGACCACTACTGCCTCCCTGTGTATGCCCTCTTTCTACTACTATGTTCTCTCCACTACTGCCCACACAACTACTACTCTTACTATGAGGCCTTTCCTACACCCTTTGATATCAATACCTTGTCTGTTCTAATACAACCACTTCCTCTCATATAATACTGCTCTTCACACACCTACTACCACTGCTTAACTCCTGTCCACAAAAGTCAGGGATGTGGTGCCCTACTTACCCCTTCATTACACCCATTCTCACAATGCTCACCTCTCCCTGCTCTTGACATACACCCTACTTCTTGCACTCCACTTCTACATCCCACTCTCTTAGCCTCACTCTCTACAAATGCTTCCTCCCTTGTCCACTGACAACTACAGTCACCATTTTACTATTACCTCCCAATTATATTCAATCTTTCACCTTCTGAACTCCCTGCTCCCCAATTCCCACACTAGAATATACTACACGATGCTACACTACACACTACTGATCCACTCTCTCTGAAGTAACTCACCTTGTCTAAGTTCTGCCACCACCACTCCAAAAATCCACTCTGCTGTCCTTCCTCCACTTGATCTTTTGGCCTCCACCAGATCTACCTACAACCTCACCCAAACAGCCTACACTCTCCCTCTGCTGTCTTCTGTTATAGTGCAGGGCTGTGTAGACAGTAACTGCTCACCTCCCCATTGGTTGCAGCGCTAAGCTTATCTCCTTTACCAATCCTTTTGCGCTGGAAGAGGGCTAGCCATCTGGCAGGCTTTAAAAGGCCACCATAATCCCCTCACCGTTTTCCAGTATGGTTTTACAAACAGTGAGGTGATTCTCTGTTGTGCTGTAGGCTGGAAATTTTATTTTATGATTTTGAGGTGAGTGTTCTGCTACGCTGGGGTGTGGTCTTTGTTTGGATATAGCACCACTTCACAGTCTACTGCCTTTCTTGGTTCCTGGTTGTTTGGCTCTGGTCTGGGTTTTCCTGGCTACCCTCAAGGGGAGTCTGGGAGTTGTAGGCCTGAAATGAGAAAAAGAGAGCTGTGGCCAGAAACTGTACTCGGAGGCATTGACAACATAAGAGTGGCTTCAGTGTTTTCATTATTGGCACAAGAGGTGATTTTTCAGGACCACTGGACCCCCCCAACTCTCACTTTACATACTTGAGTCATGGCCGTTTTTGAGTTTTGTTTTGGAGAGCCTCCTACTCCAGGCTGAGAAGGGTCACTCACCCTTCTTTTGACATCATCATTACCCTGGCCCTGTCACAATATGCAATGAGACGGGGGGAGAACAGGCTATGTTACAAGGATATGCTCTTGCGGTTGCAAAAGGGATTACAATGACCTAGCTAGTCTCATTTCCCAAAGATGGGGGGAAGATATCAGTCAGAAAATGCCTTTGCAAATGTGTAGGTGGTTCGACAAAGTGGAAACAGGATTCTTATATGGGTTTGATAGCTCAATTCAAATCTAGAATGTAGCAGTCATGGTGATCCAGCGGTGAGTGGGTGTCGAGCTATGGTCAAACGGGAGGCAGCTGGAGTTTGAAATGTTACTCAATCTATTCTGATCAGGCCGTCAACCGATGGAAGTCCGACAGCTGGGTGCTGGTACCAGGATGCACAGGCAAGTCAGTTTGATGCAGAGGCTCGAAGCTCGTGATTCAGAAGACATTAGATTTCATCAACTTACAGGCACAGCGATGAAGAAGTTGACATTTCAAATGTATGGCTACTCTTTTTGAATGGGTGTGCTCCTTTTGCTTCGTGGGCCCAGGACAGCTTCCTGTCCAGTGGCTGTCTCTGGAGGAAAGAGATCAAATAAGAGGCATGGCTATTCAAGTTCCTGTCCTGTCACTTGTCAGGGCCAGCCTGCCTGGGCAGAATACAAATCACCTTCAACTACTGAGTTGGACCACAGGAGCTGACACATGTGTGATATGAAATTGGATGTGGCTGCAATGATTGTGAGCAGTGCCATGCACCATGCCCTAAGTCAGGCTTGGCTAATATTTAGAGTTTACCCTGCCAACAACATGGGATAATCATAATCATAATATTTTAGAACAGGGTTGAATATCTTAAATGCTACCCCTGTGCGGCAGTGACTTTTGCTGCCACTTCAGATGTCAATAGGGCACCTGTGACCTGAACTTGCTCTATGCCACTGTAGGACTGGTGCTGCATTCAGGCAGCTGGTGCAGCAGTGCATAGGTGTACACAATGTTTTTGGCATGGAGTTGAAGAAAGGGGAATCTGATCAGCAGATTACCCTTTTAGAGATTAAGTTACCTGCAACAGTGTATTCATGAATACAAGTATTTTAAAAAGCCAGGGCTTCTGCAACCGTGCCATTCATCAGAATACTTTTTTCATGATTGGTAGAATAATTTCTTGTGAAAACGTTTGTTTGTTTGTTTGTTTATTTATTTGTATTGCGCGCCAGATCCAAGGGTAACCGGGCGCAGTGAACAGAATATACAAAGCTTACAATGTTGCATAGTTGTTTCTAACGCACACACACACCCACACACACCCAACGTCACTATTACAAAACAGACCTGCTGGGTGTGTCAATGTTTGTGTTTATTATGATGTTGTTGTTGCTCTGAAGCTAGGTGCATACGACTAGTAGTGGACCCCAAATCTTGTGTGTAAAAAATAACTTTAAAGAAGAACTGGATGACCGTTTCCGTCAGTGTCAAAGGTTTGCACAGTAGCATCCCTCATCTTAAAACGTAATCGCACACCTTCACTTTAAGCTCTAGGGCCAGATACACAGGGCCCAATTTTAAAATGCTTCTATGAATTTGTGTACATGGTACTTTGCTCGCGCACGGATTGCTTTAGACTGTGACACCTCCCGCTGACGTTTAAACTAATTTCTTTCTCCCGTGTGTGTCGGTGTATAAAACCGCACCTGTTGCCTAGAGATGCCTTTTGAATTTTTCAATTTACAGAAACGCAAACCAGGATCGACAAATGAAGAGCTCTAATGCGGCTGGTGGATTTTCTAATTCATATTTCTCTCCGGGATATTCAACGATGAAGACTTTGAGTGAAATCTCTGGCGTGATGTCTTAGTGACTACGCTCTCTCAGGTGCAGATGATTTCATAAACTAAAAGAGTTAATTGTCATAACTTCTAAAACGTCAGAGCAGCATCCACGTGTCGAGCATACACGTGAAGGAGAAAAGCAGAGACAAGTTAAAATGTGTGTGGGAGGATGAGCGAGGAAATGCTAAACTGTGCGTGGGCAGGGAACACAGGAGGGGTACCATACAAAGAAAACAATAAGCAATAGACATCAAGCAGGCAACGGGAACACAGTGAAAAACACAATACCAGCTATTGTCACAATGCCTAGGATTTCTCTGTTGCTCTCAAACACAAACCAGAATATCAATAGGAACTCGCAGAGACTCTGCTGGTTCACATCCGGTGCACTCCACTTTCTTCCCTCGTATAACCCCCCTTTTGTCCCTTTTCATACATTCTTTTGTTGAAGATGTCAATCCAATATATGTTGGGATGAATGCCAGATGGCAAATCCTTCTTTCCTAATTTATGTTGTCAAAGAGCAGATGTGCCATCTGGTTCAGATCCAGCCCTCCAACTATTGTGTGTTCGTGCACAGTGTGTTCCCTGCTGAGGGCTCTTACTTATTATACTACATCGCATTTAGTTACAGTACCACATCATCTAAATGAATGCATCTTGTGTGCTGGGATACAATTATTCAAGGTATATTTTGAATGAGTGTCGTATAGGCCATGAGTTGACCAAATACTTGTTTTCATATTCTGAGGTACAGGCAGCTGCAAAGGCTCGCGATACAATATCTATAGACTCGCATATAAAAGATGTGTTTACAGTGCTTGAAAGGCATGTTGGCTGCATTGTTTTTTGGTTAACATCTGGTGTCTTTTTTAATGAATCCACCAGTCACATGCATTTCTACCATCACTCGCTACACTATCCATGAATTTGGAAGGTGTGACGAATTAACCCAGGTGGCCAAGAGGTGACAAAGCGGCTACATTATTAACATGCAATGCAAACAGGACCTTCGACCTGCCACCTGGCTCATAACATGGCCGCTAGGGGCGAGCTCAAAATATGTAAATCTTGCAGAATGGCTGAATGGAATAGAAATCAACAGGTACCGTTTGCTGTTCGATTTGAAGCACGCAAGATCATTTCCGAGGTCTTAACATTCATGTTATGAATGCATCAAAAAAACGAATATGTAAACCCACAATAAAAACATAGAGGGATCTTTATGTTAATCCAGCCCCTTGGTGAAAAGAAAATGTCTGCGAGGTGCATACATTGGCAGCTATGCACTTCATTGCTTCATGCAGAATATAGAGACCTACACCTTGTAATGCAAAACACACTTTAATACTTGCACCTCAAATGTTAAAATGTAAAAAGGAAATATATGTTTCTGTAAATGTACATACGAGTCGTTACTGTAAGTGTATCCTAATTATGTCGTATTTCGAATACATTACGCGATCTTATTATAACCTGTAAAAAACTGTAATGTAAATGAAAACATCATTTACAAATGTAAAGCTACTTAGCTCCTGGGCCACTTCTCCATGTCGGCAATATTGATTGTGTTGTTTTTACTTCCCTGAGATAAACTTTAACTTGCATTAACAATACCAACAGTTTGGACTTTTGTGTAGACATGGGAAAGGCACTTGTCAGGCACTGCCGTAGTGGTATAGCTGGCCACTGATGGCAGCAGGTGAAATATTGTATTAGTACCTGGGCATCTAATTGCAGTGCCTGGCAAATGTCTTACAGGTACAGACCAGCCAAATCTGTTGGCTTTGTCAATCCTTTTAACAGGACTTCAGTGAAGAACATGCAAGGTAGACCTAGTTGACATTTCTTTTTATTACTCCAATGTGTTACAACTCCAATTAAGTCATTAACTCTCAGTAGACTGCTTTGAAACAAAACTGGCATGCACTTTGAGAGCAAAGGGTGATGCCAAGGCTTGTTTAAAGCAAACTGAAAGAGTTCCCATGAGGAGGTGTTTTGAGTGAGGAGGGCTAGGAACTGGGTGGGAATGGCCATAGGGATTAGTATAGCCATGGGCAGTCAATGGGTGGGCAAATAACCAAACAACACCTTCAAGCTTTTTGTTCCTCATCTGCCATTTCTCCCTATCTCTACTCTCATACAACAGTTTTGGCTTATAGGTGGATCTGCCATATTGTAGCCCACACTAATGAGATAACTCGTTGTTCCCACAGACCCGCTCATATGGCAACGAAAAACATTGGTGATTGGACATGTGCTGTTCACTATTGGCACCAGAGTGGGGCTGACAGCAAGGGACCAGGAAGACATAACAATGAGCATTGGCAATTTCAACAGTTTGGGCTTTTGTGTGGGCATAAGAAAGGCTTTCTTTAGGCACTGCCACAGTGATATTAACTGGCTATTGATGATATCAGGTACACAATGGTGGAGTACTTGGGCATGTAAAAACAGTGACAGCAAATGTCTAACACCTGTACACATGTCAAAGCTATTGACTTTGGTAATGCTCGTTTTTAACAAGACTTCAGTGAAGTAAATGCATAGTGCTTATAAGTCGAGTGGCACACGGCAGACCTGGTTAAGACAGGTTTATTACACCAGTAGGCTGCTTTGAGACAAAATACTGACAGGTGCTTTGCTTGCATAGTTTGATGGTAAGGCTTGATTAAAGTGACCTAAATGAATTTAAATGAGAAGGTGGCTTGAGCAGGGAGGGGCAGGAACTGTGTGGGATTGGCCATAGGGATAAGGATGGCCATTGGCCGTCAATGAGTGGACAAATAACCAAAAACAACTACAAGCTTTGTGTCCCTCCTCATATGCCATTTCTCCCTATCTGTACCCTAATACAATATGGCTGGCTTACAAGCAATAGTAAAATGCCACCTAATAGCCCAAATTAAGGAAAAAACAGTACTAATGATTGACATGGAGGTGCTTGTGTTTTCTGGTACCTCTGCCCCTCTTTTCAGTGAGCCAATCATTTATCACTGTTCTCTCTGCCTTCCCTGTCTGTTGGGTCTGGCGGTGGGTGCGAAAGCGAGTGAGTGCAACTGAATGAGTCACAGAGCAAAGCAGCACAAGGGCCCACGCTTTGAGAGGCAGCAGGTACCGGCTTCTATCCTAATACCTGCATGCCTCAGATCGAATGCTTCTCCTCTTCCTGTGTGGGCGACACAGTGCAACAGCTTTCCAGAGGTGTCTGCTGCCCCTCTACTCTTCCTCAGTGCATTGTGTGGCAGGTCACCAGCACTGTTACTGTTTGTCTGCCCTTACTTTCAACACTATCAGTTTGCAGCCTTCAGCCTACCTGCCTCAGGATGACAGCCAGCAAGGATCCTGGTCACTCCTACTTGAGGCTTGTGGTGAGGGAGACAACTGGCCATCAAATTGGTGATGGTGCATACATTCATCATTCATGCAGGGCTGTCACAAAGGGGTTTCCAGTCAGAGGGCAAAACTGCCCCAGGCCTTGCAGGGCATGGTGGCCTTGCGGGGTGGGATTTCTCATGTGATGATTTGCAGGTCATCATTTGCACAGCACTTCTGGTGTCTGTGGCTAAGTCCCAGTGACAATGAATTGGGATGTGTGGCCTGGTGTCCAAACTACTGAGCTTAGCACGTGGCATCGCAATGTATATCTCAGATTCAGTACCTGATCAGTACAGTGTTATTTTGGACCAGTCTATGTATCTCCCCATCTCTAAATGTGCAATTATGTGGAATGTGATGTGAATCTCTAGCAACTCACTGCTGTGCTCCCATGTGCTAATATTATTCCCACTTCTAGGATTCCCTTATTTGGCCTCCACAGCCGTAAAACAGATTTTTATTCATGCAGTAGCATTTTTTTGAGGGGGCCCTGCCAACATCGATCTCAAATATCAGCTTTTAGCCAGAGTGATACGGGAGACAGGCAGTAACAGTTCACCTTTTACATGACATTGGGCCTCATTTTACGGTAGGCGGTAAGGTGCCGGTAATCCCTTATCGCCCTACTACAAGGTCTCATAGCGGGTCCCTATGGAAGGGACCCGCTAAGGGACTTCAGAGCTAATAACGGTACCGCAAATTGCATTCGGCATGACTGGAGATTTCCCTTGTCTCACAATTTGGGCATAATGAATGCAATGCTGCATTTGCCATGCAGGACTTGTCTCTTAACTATGATTACTAACATCTATGCAAAAATAGCAATGTTGCCTGTGCCCTGTGCTACACTATGTGGGTTTATTATATTTGATTATATTAAGGTGGGATCCCCTTGGCCCATCAAAGTGCTTTGAATAGATCTCACCTCACTCTAAAGCATTTAGGGGGGTGGGATGGTGCTTCCCCTTACCAACATTGCCCCCTTTTGTTACTTCTACACTAACAAACTCTGTAATACCTCTGCGCTCCCACTTCCCTCTCTCTGCTTTCACATATGGCTGGGTCCCCTTTATTAGCACACAGGCACTACATACTGACCGCAGACTCTCCCCACTACGCACATACTCCTCAGGTGAGCAAGTAATATAGATGCATGCTCCCTCAATCGCCAGGTCCACCCAAACATCTGTGTAATTCTCTAGATAAGGGAGTGGAATAACTATAGTGTGGTATAGATAATCAACTTCATCTCTATATGGGAGGGGGAACATTTCATACTTTGACCCTTTCTGTGGGATATTAGTCTGTGCTTCACTATCTTTTGTCTTGTGAGATGCTTTTGGAATCCCAATTGATACCATCATTCTTGCCCTATGGGGTGCCACACTAGCACAACATCAAAGGCCCGGTTGTCAGGTGCAGAAAATGACTAAGGCGAACACTGAAATGGGCATCAACATCTTCAAGATTTCTCTGAGCCAAGATGGGGCTCAATGGAATGCAAAGGTAAACCAATCACTGTCCTGTACTCCTCCCTCCTTCTTCATGCGATCACCCAGGCCATGGACAGCTGCAATGATGTGGGATAGCGATGCGTTCTCCGCATCCTCTGGAGGCACAAATGTGCAGCATGAATTGCAAAACATTTTTCAAATCCATCCTTCCATTTGCTGTTAACTTGTCCAAACCATAACGGTTTTGCATCGTCATAAGTCTTAATGCACGCAACTCAACCTTCATCATGTTGAACCCGTTCTCTGTATCAATGGCAAACTGGACCAGCTCTTATCTCATAATCTGCAACCATTTGGCATTTGCTGCGGCTTGCACTGCTGGCAAAAGTAAGATGCGAAAAAGTATTCTGCTGCGCTGAAGAGCCAGTATTCTTAAGGGTATTTCAACAAGAAATGCGGACAAATCTTTGGAGATGTAATTTGATCTTTTATCCCTATTTAGTTGCTGGAATTATCCTTTCCCTGGCAAGATGCAGACCTCTTGTGAGGGCAAAGGGTCCTTTTCTTCATTCTTGAATGCAGGGAGAGTAGTTGGTTCCTCGACAGGCAGTGCTACGCCCTTGAAGTGTTCTTCGGGGATTACTAATGGGTCTGAGTGCAATGTGGCCTACGAGCAACAGACCCTCCATGATGGTGGGAGGAGCAAGTAAATTTGCTGGCCACAGACCCACTAGTAAACTATAACCACCAACGTTCCATTCTTCATGTCTGTGATCAGGAGAGTTTTATTCTAACATTCGTTAGAGCCGACAAAGACTCTACACTTGCTGTGTAAACATAGTCTATGTTCTTCTTTCTCATGAACTCACACCAGCTATATTCCATTGTTGCAATCCAAGTCAACTTTTATGATATGCTCTGTTCAGATTTGTGCACAGAAATTGTCCACCCTGATATCTTTCCATTGCTATTTGTTAACAGTCCTTCTGCCAAGCAAGTAAGTGTGATGTCCTGCCAGTTGTTATGACATGTTTACGTCCTTTCACTATCAGATAGGGTAGCTCCACACATGATGTTTTGTGGATCAATGTTGCACTTCACAAGTAATGGACCCCCCATTTGCAGTTGCACACTATATGCCTGGAACATTAATTTTATTTTGCATAGAGCAAAATGAACTAGGCATTGTGCCTTTATAATAAGAACTGCCTGTGGTACTGATCCTTGGGAGCCTCTGACGCATGTGGATTGAGTGAACACACATAACAGTTTCCATTCACAGCATTTCTTCCCATGCCATTCATGTCACTATACCACGAGTTGGTAAACTCGGGATGACGGATATCCTCAATCGCATCTAAACCCAGCACTTGACATGTATCATACTTTTTTCGTACTTTTCTTTTTATTATACTATACATATTCTCCGGGGTGCCAGCTTTAACAGTGCTATTGACAATAACATCATATTGTCTTGAATCGTTTAACACTCTACACGTTGCTAAAAACAACCTTTTCACCATTACCTCTACATCCAAATGCGCCCATACTCTTGCTGTCGTATTGTGCCTGTTATAATCATTACTAACACTTACATCAACACTATTTTTCCTCCAATTCCATTATTATTGTTAACATTCATATTGCTACTAATATATGTAAATCCACTAATATTATTAACATTTATATGTACCGTGCCATTTGAATAATATACAATCCCACTCTCCCCCTTTCTAGGACCTCCCTCTATAACATCTCCCCCGATACAGCCCCAACACGACCAGCTAAATCATACATAGGCCCTCATTACAAGTCAGGCGTTAAGGGGTTAACGGCGACGTAAAGAGCGTCAGCGCCGTTAAACCCTTAACGCCTGATTCACACTATAACGCCTGCTTTTTGCAGGCGTTAAAGTCCAAGGCGCTAAGCGACCTTGGTGCTAATTACGGCACCGTAATTTACGGTGCCGTAATTAGCGCCTTCCCCATCCCCATTATGCCCTATGGGGCAAAAATGGGAATGGGGAAGGGCAAATGGTGAATTACCGCCCCACTCACCTTGGAATGAGATACGCCACCTTTTCAGCTGCTGTGTTGGTGGCTGCGTTCCCTTCTTGATATTTTGTTGTCTGTCCCATGAGTGTGGGTGGCGCAATTGATGACCGCCACAACAGATGTCTGGGAGAGGGCTTTTATCAGTATTTCTAGCAGTGCTGCATGCTGCACCGGGGATCCATCTGCCTTCAGAAACTCCCTCCTCTTCCAGCACGATAGACTGGCGTGCACCTTTTTTGTGATGTATGCTGAGTCTTAATGTATTGTGACACCCTTGGGACGCCCTCAAGGCTTCAATGAGAACTATGAATTCTGCCTGTGCAGAATAATGCATGGCCAATCTTTTCATGACCACTGTTTCATACTTTAAGAACAGCAGATAACACTAAGGCACACCTGTATTAAAGGTTCTTTTGATTAAATACCTGCAAGGGTATTGTTGAAGACATTCTATAATGTTTAAATGGAGATTTGAGGTGCGGGGGGCAAAGGCTCAACCTTGGCATCTAGGTTGGATATGTAAAAACAAAATAGTGGTTGTTCCTAAAGAATCCTTTAGGAACTCCTGTCCCCTGCACACTTTCTAATGTCTGAGGATCAGACCAAACATTCAAGTAGGTAATCAATAGTTCATATTAACCATTTGGTATAATTGACAATTTGATATATAAAACACTCTTTTTCAATATTTCGGTAAAACACAATATTTTATTATACAAATAAAGAAGCCCAACGCGTTTCGAGTCACAAACTCTTCTTCAGGGGCAATATCACAATTCTTCAGATTTCTAGAAAGTAGAAAAGAAACATCTTAGTTTAATATTTCACACTGTAATTTCAACAATAACAAAGTAACTATTTTTTAACAATTTTTAACCATTTTTAACAAATCACGTATTAATACATACTTAGATCAATCAGGGTCCTCTATAGCATAGAGATGAATCAGCTAGTGTACCTATTATTACAAATGTGGAGAAAAAGAGCTTTGCTCGGCTCAAAACAACCAGAATTCTATCGTATCAATCCGCACATGCAGTCAAGAGAGATTGCTGTCAAAAAGTCTTTACTCAGTATGGTCGGAAGAAAAGCGGACAACACTTACCCCAACAAGTGGGTGTCTAGATAGGGAAACAATCCTAGAGGTGCATATATTCATGAAGTAAATGATTGATAGGACCCCGCGTCCAACAGTGATCAATATTAAGTCTGTAATACAAATAATACCTCTAATTAGGAAAAGAAGTAAAGCCTTGGTGGAATGTAGTAAAAGAAAATAGATAATAGATAAACACTTACATCGATAATGATGTCCTACTCAACGGTACCCAGAAAAAATCCTAACCGCAAAAAGCTGAAAGTAAGAAGAAAAGGATAAGTGCTAGTTCGAATAACGAGTCAGTCAATGGTACAGGGAAAGGTACCTAAGCTACTTACAGAATTCGCCAAAGATCAACGAACGTGGGAGCCGAGGAGTGATACATCTCACCAGAGTAGGATGCGTTATTCCAATGGGTGCTATTTATTTATACTCAAAGAAGTGTAAAGAAGTGCATGCGCAGTAGATTGCGCGTGCACCTAAGGAAAAGGACAAGAGCGCCATAAGGCTTGCGTCATATGCGAACATGCGCAATACCCTAAGAAAGGAAAGTAAACACAGCGCCGTGACGTATAAAGATGGCGTATGGGTGTGCGTTTGATGGAAAGATGTAAGGCGTCATGAGAATGATGTCATTAATCATGCGCGAAAGCTTAAAAAGTAAAAGTATTCACGTAAGGAAGGAGAGTAGCGTAAGGAAGTAAGCAAAGTGTGGAATACTCATAGCGCCGTTACCATAGTGACATGATCTGCGTCAGAACGTGATGGTGGCTGTAAAAAAACGACGGAAAAGGAAGTAGCGTAAGACAGTGAAATACTCATTACGTAAAAGAATAAGCAATGGAGATGATAAAATAATTGAAGATCAGTGAAATTGTCAGTCATAAATGTCCAAAACTGAAGAGTCTTTAGAAAATACATGTACTGCCTGCCCACCTAGGGGCGTACAATCTTACACAGTCACATGAAAAATAGACCTATTACAAAGAATGGAAATAAAGTTGCATTTTTTATGATGAAAGGCAGTAAATTTGGATACATGATATATAAAATGTATAAACAAATTTATAAAAAAGGGCCCAGATAATGGTCCTCATTCATCCCCAAAGGGGCAATGAATCCAAAAAAGTTCTCTCTGGGCTAGTAACTTCTGTAAGTTACCTCCTTGAGGAAGTGGATGTATAGTTTCTAGTATTACAAAGCGCATTTGTGCTACTGTATGTTGATGGTCTCCGAAGTGTCTGTATACTGGTGATTTAATGTTTTTTGTGCGAATATTAGACTTATGTTCTGTCCATCTCTCCTTTGCTTTCCTGGTGGATTTGCCAACATAGTATTTCCCGCATGGACAGCGTAAGGCATAAATAACATTTTTAGAGTCACATGTAGCATATTGTTTCAGAGGTATCTTTTTGCCAGTATTGCCATAGCGTATGTGATCGCCTTTAATCACATTTGAACAATGTTGGCAATTAAGGCATGGAAAAGTCCCTTTTTTGATTTTACACAACACAGTTTGATTACCAGGTTTCTGTTTTTCCGCCTTAATCAATTTGTCGCGAAAGTTTCTGCCCCTCTTGTATACCAGCATTGGTGGTTCCGGAAAAAGGTTGTTCAGTTGTGGATCTGTTTTTATGATCTCCCAGTTTTTGTGGATGATTCTCTTGATTTGAAAACTCTGACTGGAATATTTCAAAGAGTGAATTAAGTTAGTTTTCTTCATTTTTGCTTTTGGGTCCAGGAGGTCCTCTCGGCTATGCAGTTCAGTTCTGAGTATGGTTTTATCGATCAGGTCTCCAGGGAAACATCTGTCTCTGAATCTTGTTTTCATGTTGATGTATTCTTCCTCTAGTTTATCTGCTTCCGAAGTAATTCTTTTCACTCTGAGAAGTTGACTGTAAGGTAAATTTTCTTTAAGATGTTTTGGATGAAAACTTTGGAAATGTAGACTACTATTCACATCTGTCGGTTTCCTGTAGATCTGTGTTTTAAGACCCTCATTCGTAATTTCAATGGTGACATCCAGAAAATGTACAGATGGTTTACCTATGTCAATTGTCAACCTAATCCTGTCGTTACATTTGTTGAGGTATTGTTGAGGTATTCCCAAAATTTCAAAAGTTCCTCTTCGGTTCCTTTCCATATGCCGAAGATATCAT
Organism: Ambystoma mexicanum; assembly: GCF_040938575.1. NCBI lineage: Eukaryota > Metazoa > Chordata > Amphibia > Caudata > Ambystomatidae > Ambystoma > Ambystoma mexicanum. The sequence goes on from NC_090936.1 coordinate 725,097,599, forward strand.
CAATGTATCTAAACCAGCTCTTAATTTTGTCTTTCCAAGCAACAATATCTAAAACATGTGTGTGTTCAAAAAAATACATAAAAATATTGGCATATGAGGGTGCCACCGATGATCCCATCGATGTAACTGATGTTTGCAGAAAGAATTGTCCATTAAACCTGACGTAATTGTTGAAGAGAATGATGTTAATGAGTTCAATTGCAAATACTGTGTGAATAGTAACTTCTTCATGTTTTAGTAAGAACCATTCAAGGGCATTAATGCCGTGGTTATGTGGAATAAAGGTGTAGAGACTAGTGACATCCATTGTAAATAGTATAAGGTTAGGTTCCTCCAAGTTCAAATCTCTGATATTCTGAAGAAAATGAGTTGTGTCCTTTAGATAGGTTTCTGTTTTTTGAATTAGAGGTTGCAGTGCCGTATCCAGGTATACTGCCAAAGGATGAAAAATGCTCTCTGTACCCGCGACAATTGGCCTAAAAGGTGGGTCCTTTCTGTTCTTATGAATTTTCGGGAGTCCATAGAACACCGGTGTTACCGGATTGTTGTTAATCAGAAATTGACTTGTGTTCTCTGATATCCAATCTGCATTTTTGGCTTTTTCTATAGTTGTTTTGATAGTAGCCTTAATCTTGCTAACAGGGTCACTATCCAATTTAAGGTAGGTATTTTGATCAGCTAACAATTTCAAACAACCTTCATTATAAAATGAGGTGTCCATAATAACGAGAGCCCCTCCTTTGTCTGCTTTCTTAATAGTTATGCTATTATCCTCAGCTAGATATTTAATTATTCTCAACTGGTGTTTTTTGATATTTTGTTAGCTAGAGGTCGTGTATTTCAAGCTTCTAAGTGCTCTTGTGTTTTTTAATTTAAACAAATTTATCAGGGGATGATTAATTTGTGGATGAAAATTACTTTTGTCTTTTATTTCCAGATAAGGACATTTATCTTTTGTGCTTATATCTGTAGTGAGATTATCAAAAAAGACTTTCAGTTCCATTTTTCGAATTAATTTGAACTGATTGACCTCCTCTTCAAACAGACTTGTATTGGTAGTTGGTATAAATGAGATACCTAAATTGAGAGTATCTATTTGTGACTGAGAAAGAGGTTTGGAAGAGATATTGACTATTCCGTTCCTTCAATGTTTGTTCTTCTGACAGGGTTTTCTTTTTCCCTCGTCTGGTTTTTCTCCTCCTCTAAAAAAATCTCAGGTGGTGGTATTGGTGCTGGTACGGTCCCAATTGTGGGAGTAGAAATATCACTTGGAGTAATTCCCACTGTTGGTAATGTTGTCCCGCTCCTCGAAGGACGTTCTTCAAGCTCACCGCTGGTGACTTTGCTACTATCCGTATTATTGTTAGTTGGTCGTGGTTTTGGTTGCCTTGGTGTAAAGTTGGCTTGTTTGCTGTTATAAAACTCCTGCCAAGAGTAAACAATGTCCCGGGCGTAATCAAGAGTATCTCGCCTGAATTTCCTTATTTTCCGCTGTTCTATTTCCTTTTTGTAGTTGTCTAGTTTGTTGTTGATATCTTCTAAGATAGATCCCAGTTCTGCTGTTGTTTTAAATTTGGACAGTTGTGAAGAAATCTCTTCGATCCCTTGGTTGATTTGTGATAATGATTTTGATAACTCCTCAATTGTTAATAGAATAAGATCCAGCGAGCATTTATTCAACATTCGTTCCCACCGTTTAACAAATTCCAGGTTGTCTTTGCAGAAGGTAGGGCGTAGATAAATCCTTAATCCTCTGGGAATTCTTTTGGATTTAAAATACTGTGCCAACGTGGTGGCATGAAGCTTTTGCGAGATTTCTCTACAGATTAATCTCTCCAATTTTTGAATTAAATGTTGGGGGTTATCTGTCCCCAGCGGTTCTTTGCTGGTGTCTTTGATAAGTCCAAGGATCTGTATGGCCTCTTCATCAGAAAACGCCAATGTGGTAGCTGATTTGTCTGTGAGTTCATTAATTTTTGAAAAAGACATAACTTAGTAAAGGCAGTGTGCCAGTGTTAGGGTATCCGATGCCAACACCTCCACAACGTGTGTGGAGAAACAAACAATAAGAACAGCAGATAACACTAAGGCACACCTATATTAAAGGTTTTTTTGATCAAATACCTGCAAGGGTATTGTTGAAGACATTCTATAATGTTTAAATGGAGTTTTGAGGTGCGGGGGGCAAAGGCTCAACCTTGGCATCTAGGTTGGATAAGTAAGAACAAAATAGTGGTTCTTCCTAAAGAATCCTTTAGGAACTCCCGTCCCCTGCACACTTTCTAATGTCTGAGGATCAGACCAAACATTCAAGTAGGTAATCAATAGTTCATATTAACCATTTGGTATAATTGACAATTTGATATATAAAACACTCTTTTTCAATATTTCGGTAAAACACAATATTTTATTATACAAATAAAGAAGCCCAACGCGTTTCGAGTCACAAACTCTTCTTCAGGGGCAATTGTCATGCCTGCGCCATGGGCGCATCCATTTACGCTCAATTTGGACTATATGTTTATCATTTATTTACAACAGACTCTTGGATCCATCTATATTTACTTTGGGAACTTTATTATTTTTCCCACAAACTACGTATACCACAATGCACCTGGCTACAAGCATCGGTTCATGGCTGTTCCTATGGGTTATCAAAGGAACTACACCCCCCAGAAGCCCAAGGGACTTGCCCTGCTTCCACCAGCCCAGGAACAGAAAGGGAGGTGGCCGATTGCCTGCAGGTGTGCTTAGCCAGGTGCAACCAATTAGCCTCCCTCTGTGCTGGGCTAGGCAGTATAAAGGCTGCTGCCTGCAGTGGCTCAGCCTCTTGCATCTGAGAGTTCTCCCTTCGCCTTTTGCATCTTTCTTCCAGGCTCCCTGCCTCACAGCCCTGCTCCTCTGGGCTCTCCACACTGCAGCCGATCACGCTCTGCTGCCTTCCCGCCTTCGCCCTTGCCCTGCCGGGCTCTCCACATTGCAGCCGATCACGCTCTGCTGCCTTCCAGCCTTCGCCCTTGCCCTGCCGGGCTCTCCACATTGCAGCGGATCACGCTCTGCTGCCTTCCAGCTTTCGCCCTTGCCCTGCCGGGCTCTCCACATTGCAGCCTATCACGCTCTGCTGCTTTCCAGCCTTCGCCCTTGCCCTGCCGGGCTCTCCACATTGCAGCCAATCACGCTCTGCTGCCTTCCAGCCTCCGCCCTTGCCCTGCCGGGCTCTCCACATTGCAGCCGATCACGCTCTGCTGCCTTCCAGCCTCCGCACTTGCCCTGCGTACCCTCTACATTGCAGCTGATCACGCTCTGCTGCTTTCCTGCCTCAGCCCTTGTCCTCTGAGCTCCCTGCCCTGCAGCCTGCCTCACTCCGGCTGCCTTCAGCCCTTGTCCTCTGGGGCTCCCTGTTCTGCAGCCTACCTCTCTCTGGCTACCTACAGCCCTTGTCCTCTGGGCCTTCCTACTTTGCAGCTTATCCCGCTTCGCTGCCTACTACCTACCTTTTCTGCTGGGTTCTCGGCCTAGCAGCTCTCTACAGTCCTCTGCTACCTTCTACGTTCATCAGCCCTGTCCCTCAGGGTTCACTCCTTACTGCCCGGCCCTTACGGGATCCTTGCTGTGCAGTCTGCTTACTCTGCTGCCCTAAGCCCTTTTCCTCTGGGCGTTCTACCTTACAGTCCTACCCCTGTGGGCTTACTCATTGCTTGCTTTCCTGCTCCTCTGAGCTCTCAACCTTGTTCCTTACTGTCCTCTGCTATCCTATCCTGTTACACGACTTTCCTTTCATTTCCTTCTGCTAGTTTGCTATCACCTCCTTTCCTGGATTTGTCTGTAGTATCTTCTCTTGTACTGTTTGTAGACCCTTTTGTACAGAGCTTGTCTGTTGGTTCCCTTCAGTCAACCTCTGCCCCTTCCCTTGTCCTGTTTCTACATTACAGACACCCAGAACTGTTGTTCCAAGTCATGAGCAAACAGCGTGGGCCCATGTTATAGCAAACTGTGCAGAAGACTAGAGTATTTCCAAGGTTCGTGGAATACTCTTTTCCTATATCTGCATACACCCCAAGAGGGTATTCATTCTGTATCTTTTCCCTTGCTACTCTTGCTTACTCTTCGTTCTCTTTCCTTTCCGCTGTGTGTGTGCTTATCTGTCCACTTTAATTGGCACAACCACCCAAACCCTTTCTGGGTGTCCTGTGCCACTCTTAATAGAGTGCCATCCCTGACAGAATGCAAGAGCTAAAAATTTCTTGTTCCATAGGCCGGAAAGGCACACACAGAACAAAGATGCTTTCCTTTCGGGTTAAGAAACCTTTGCATAAACCTATGGTTTCCCTAAAGACAGCAAACAAGAACCTTAGTCTAAAGGACAGTCTCGCCTTAGTAAACAAAGATTTACAAGCACGGTACTATACTCACTGGCTAGCTGGCCCTTCTTCCATGTACAATTATTATGACATTTGCGACTATGACCCGCAGTCCTTATCTGTTGCAGAGCCACAGCAAGATAATGAATTCTTACAGATATTGTTAAACCAAACAGTGAAAGACACTCCTGCATCTTCTGACAAGCCTACTAACACCGCAACAGACAAGGATATAGCACTCATTGTGGGAGACTCTAAACCAGAATACGCTGTTGCCAGAGTGATATGCGCACGATCAGCTTGGCAAGCTCCCCAGAATGCTGGAAACCCTTATTTGACAGGACAAGGCAGTCATTATCCTGAGGTTTGTGCATCTGGTCCTGGGTACAAAAGACCTATACTAACCATCGGTTGTCTTAATGCTTCTACAGTACCTACTAAACACAATAACCCTAAGGTCAGTCTTCCCATTGCTACAACCAAATTTTTTACCACACCAGCTTCTGAAGCTTTAGATCAAGCTAATGATACTTACCTGCTACACGAACAACTCCTACGCCTTAAAAGAAAGACCGAAGACCTCTATGATGACTTTGTTTATTTGCATTATAAGAATCTTATGAAGGGACACAAGTCACCAGACCATCTGACACTATGTCCAACACCTGACATTTTATCTTTAGAGATCGACATGATAAGGCCTGGAATTGCCATGCAGAAAAGTATACAGACTTATACCAAGCAGATGGAAGACCTAAATATAGCATATATATCCCTTCTAAAGACTGACACAGCTCTTTCACCTTCCAGCCTCAGAAACTCAGGTTGTTGTACTGACAGAAAAGAATTAACTCCTCCGGTGGGTCAAATCACGCACACAGCCATTACACCACAAAACAAGGGTGGTCTTCTGATTGGAAATCCCTCTGAGTCAAAGGATGGTTCCGCCCTCACCCTTGCCTATTGTCCAGTACTCACACTTACAACCTCTTCTGAAATGACAATGGCAGCTGAAGAGACTGGCGCAGTTCACACCGGGCATGCTGAGTTGGCAAGCGGGGCTTGCCAAAGTGTGGCTGTGCTATCAGACAACACTCTTGAGCAATCAACATCTTCAGTTTCTTCGATACCCCCTGAATCGCCAGTGGTTGTGGTACCCGATCTACCAGTAGTTGCAACACCTGAACTATCTGTAGCTGCTACAGCACCCGAACTTCCAACTGCAATCCATGATCTTCCTGCTGCTGTGGTTCCTAAACTCCCTGCCACATTTGAGACTCCTCAAGTCTCTGCTGCAAATCTTGAGGTTGCTATAGCTACTGTGATTCCTGAAGCTACTGCTAATTCTGATGCTCCCGATGCCAGATTTCTACTTCCTTCGCAGCTGTACTCGCTGCAGCAGAATCCTCTGCTACACAACCTGATCCCTCAGCACCTTCTCTTCCTGATCCTACATCCGCCATGCTAACTGTTGCAGGGTCAGCGAAGGGTTTTCCTGTTAAGACTACTGCTCCAGTTGTTTCTGCTGATGTATCTATAGCACTAAGACTGCCAGACTCTACTCTACCAGTCTCAGGTGCGTTCCAGCCCGCTGGCTCTCTCATGACACCCACACACCCAGTTGCTACCGCCTTGATACTCTCTACAGCCACTCAAGACTCTCACCTTGCAACCCGTTTCTGGTGCTTCATGATTTGCCTTTTTGGAGTAAGACTCTTGTATGGTGTGACAGACATTCTTCCTATAGGTCGGTCTTCAGGGAGCCTGGAGAGGGGCCTGGAGAGGGGCATACTGTCATGCCTGCGCCATGGGCGCATCCATTTACGCTCAATTTGGACTATATGTTTATCATTTATTTACAACAGACTCTTGGATCCATCTATATTTACTTTGGGAACTTTATTATTTTTCCCACAAACTACGTATACCACAATGCACCTGGCTACAAGCATCGATTCCTGGCTGTTCCTATGGGTTATCAAAGGAACTACACCCCCCAGAAGCCCAAGGGACTTGTCCTGCTTCCACCAGCCCAGGAACAGAAAGGGAGGTGGCCGATTGCCTGCAGGTGTGCTTAGCCAGGTGCAACCAATTAGCCTCCCTCTGTGCTGGGCTAGGCAGTATAATGGCTGCTGCCTGCAGTGGCTCAGCCTCTTGCATCTGAGAGTTCTTCCTCCACCTTTTGCATCTTTCTACGGATCTTGTATGCTGCTTACCTTCACTCCTGCTTGGACCCTGCCTTGTTGCTTGCTCCACCCTGCTGCCTCCAGCCATAGCCTTCCAGGCTCCCTGCCTCACAGCCCTGCTCCTCTGGGCTCTCCACACTGCAGCTGATCACGCTCTGCTGCCTTCCAGTCTCCGCCCTTGCCCTGCCGGGCTCTCCACATTACAGCGGATCACGCTCTGCTGCCTTCCAGCCTTCGCCCTTGCCCTGCCGGGCTCTCCACATTGCAGCCGATCACGCTCTGCTGCCTTCCAGCCTTCGCCCTTGCCCTGCCGGGCTCTCCACATTGCAGCGGATCACGCTCTGCTGCCTTCCAGCATTCGCCCTTGCCCTGCCGGGCTCTCCACATTGCAGCCTATCACGCTCTGCTGCTTTCCAGCCTTTGCCCTTGCCCTGCCGGGCTCTCCACATTGCAGCCAATCACGCTCTGCTGCCTTCCAGCGTCCGCCCTTGCCCTGCCGGGCTCTCCACATTGCAGCCGATCACGCTCTGCTGCCTTCCAGCCTCCGCACTTGCCCTGCGTACCCTCTACATTGCAGCTGATCACGCTCTGCTGCTTTCCTGCCTCAGCCCTTGTCCTCTGGGCTCCCTGCCCTGCAGCCTGCCTCACTCCGGCTGCCTTCAGCCCTTGTCCTCTGGGGCTCCCTGTTCTGCAGCCTACCTCTCTCTGGCTACCTACAGCCCTTGTCCTCTGGGCCTTCCTACTTTGCAGCTTATCCTGCTTCGCTGCCTACTACCTACCTTTTCCGCTGGGTTCTCGGCCTAGCAGCTCTCTACAGTCCTCTGCTACCTTCTACGTTCATCGGCCCTGTCCCTCAGGGTTCACTCCTTACTGCCCGGCCCTTATGGGATCCTTGCCGTGGAGTCTGCTTACTCTGCTGCCCTAAGCCCTTTTCCTCTGGGCGTTCTACCTTACAGTCCTACCCCTGTGGGCTTACTCATTGCTTTCCTGCTCCTCTGAGCTCTCAACCTTGTTCCTTACTGTCCTCTGCTATCCTATCCTGTTACACGACTTTCCTTTCATTTCCTTCTGCTAGTTTGCTATCACCTCCTTTCCTGGATTTGTCTGTAGTATCTTCTCTTGTACTGTTTGTAGACCCTTTTGTACAGAGCTTGTCTGTTGGTTCCCTTCAGTCAACCTCTGCCCCTTCCTTTGTCCTGTTTCTACATTACAGACACCCAGAGCTGCTGTTCCAAGTCATGAGCAAACAGCGTGGGCCCCTGTTATAGCAAACTGTGCAGAAGGCTAAAGTATTTCCAAGGTTCGTGCAATACTCTTTTCCTATATCTGCATACACCCCAAGAGGGTATTCATTCTGCATCTTTTCCCTTGCTACTCTTGCTTACTCTTCGTTCTCTTTCCTTTCCGCTGTGTGTGTGCTTATCTGTCCACTTTATTTGGCACAACCACCCAAACCCTTTCTGGGTGTCCTGTGCCACTCTTAATAGAGTACCATCCCTGACAGCAATATCACAATTCTTCAGATTTCTAGAAAGTAGAAAAGAAACATCTTAGTTTAATATTTCACACTGTAATTTCAACAATAACAAAGTAACTATTTTTTAACAATTTTTAACAATTTTTAACAAATCACGTATTAATACATACTTAGATCAATCAGGGTCCTCTATAGCATAGAGGTGAATCAGCTAGTGTAGCTATTATTACAAATGTGGAGAAAAAGAGCTTTGCTCGGCTCCAAACAACCAGAATTCTATCATATCTATCGTATAGCCCATTGTGCTCTTCTGTGTCAGTACTGCTGTCATGAGATGACCATCTGTGGGATGTTTTTACCCATGCATCCGAGCCCTACCTCAAAAACTGTGCAGTACTGGCATTGAAAACATCATGATGGCCAGAGATTCCCAGAAAATGCCCAGGGAAGTGCATGAAGAATAGGCTGCCACCCATTTTGCTGATGTTATGGGCACAGAAGGGCACTGCCTAAAACCCCATTGGACTACCCACACAGTAGCCTGAAACCATTGGGAATGGCAATGCTGATTGCCAAGAGCAACCTAGAATTGTGGGGAATTCATTTTCTTAAATCCCAAAAATGGGTGCATTACCAGTACTCACCACTATCAGAAAGCCGGCGTTTTAAAACAACACCAGACATTTGTGTAAACTGAATAAATGAACCCAAAGCAGGCCAAAGAAAGACTTACTGAGAGGTGGATACAATGTAAAGTTATATTCTGAAGTGACTTGAAGGTTTATAACAAGACTGGCTGAGCTGTGGATTTCAGCAGTTTAAGTAAATTTGGACTGAAAGACACTAAAAATCTAAATGTTTAAAAGAAATAAGTGACCTACTTTTGAGTGTCACATAGGTTGCAATTGTTTAAATGTCATAGTTTTAAACTTAGAATCAGCATTCTAGCTGCATATGTAAAAATGGTTAGTTTTATTTGAATGCAGAAAACTGGGTAACTAAAAGTGACATTAGCTGGGGCCTGGCTTAAGGAACTGAATTCTGCCCACCAGCTACCCCCGACAGGAGTTGATACTTGTACAACAGCTGTGTTCCCAGGCCTAGCTGCCTTTTGCTGTTCCCACCAAAAGGGATATGACACTTCTCCGATTGAATTACCTGGGCTCTGCAGGAAATTGAACAAAGCCCTGTCCTGACTCAGGCAAATGTTTTATTGGTGGGAGTCGTAAATGTGGCTTCCTCCTGGAAGGAAAGGGGAGGAGCACTGCCTGTGAGAGCAAGCTGGCTTGGCAGAAATGGAGAAACCAGAAATTCAACCTTGTGCTGGGGGGAAACCACACCCCTTTGGGGCCAGAACATAACTCTAAAAAGATGGATCATTCATAGAGCGGACTTGTGAAAATTATTTAAATGATACCATAATTCTTGTGATTTTTCTGCCCACATTCTAAGAGGTTTTTAGAACCAGTGGTATGATCTGGGGGCAAGCTAGCAGTTAAGAGGGTATTACTTAAAATGTATGCATGTTAAAAATCTGACACTTCATCAATTAATGTCCATACTCCTTGCGCACATGTGTGTAAATTTGGGTTAATGTTCGATATTGCAAAACCAGTTAAAAAGTGCAAATGTTGCCATTTCTGAATGCAAGCCCCCAGGAAGAGCAGATTTGGACAGGGTATACCGACTGTGATATGTGATGGGTGCATGTAATTTTAAACAAATGTGTACCTGTGCAAATATGTCTTTTTGATCAAATATAGATTGTGTGCAATTTGACAGGGGAGTGTCCTTTCTGAAAGCCATTAAATGACATCATTCTGACACACAATCCTGCTCTCCAGTGAAAACGCAAAGAATTCTCCAACCTATCAGCACTCTGAAGGGGTTGGGCCTAGAAAGATAGCCTCTCCACCCACTTTCAAAACACATAAAAGCAGACAGTCAGGACAGATAGGGACATTCTATTCCATCTGCTGCGGGACGCTCTGCCGGGAAAATCCATACTTTACCTCCATCAACCTCCAGAGAGCCAACATAGAGACTTCAATCTATCCACCTTCAGAGAACAAGACTTTACTTAAGAATTTGTAGCAGAGAGGTCAACTACAAGCTAAATCCCTCTTTAGCAGGCCTCAAATCATTGCCATTATCACAGCCAGGCGAGCTGTTTGAATTCTTTGCAAGAACTCTTGCCATTTGCCAGAGAGCAGTGTTGTATCCAGAGAGAGACCAGCTGAACCGGAGACCGCTGTATCCGGACCCACAGACCTGATCAGAACCAGAGACCCAGACCAGACCAGCAGAGTAGAGCTGACCCCGACGCTGTGCGCAGAAACCGTCCGTGGCGAGGCCTATTTTAAAATATATTGTGAGTACCTAGCAGAACTGTGCAGAACCAATCTCTTAGTTAAAATAATATAATTCAATCTATTTTAATCTAACCAGAACTGTCTCCTAGAAGTTGTACCTTGTCATTTTGCAAAACTGTCACCTGTCATTTCTAGCTGCTAGCTGTAACTTGTCACTTTGAACTTTTAAAATTTCAAATCTGAAAAACGACCTTTACCATATCGCTCATATGTCCGTGACCGTTTGTCTTAGAGACTTGCAGTAACTTTCCTCTGAAAGCTGGGAATCTTGGCTTTTCAAGGAACCTAGAACCGCATTCCTATTCCCTATACTTTTGCCGCGATTTGCAAATTTCTCCACGTGTGAAAACAGCAGCTTCCTTGCTTTCATTTGCCAAAAATTCGTTTAACCTGCCAATCATTCCTAGAACATTGCTAAAGTAAGCCTGAACTAATTTAAACCAACTAATCCTCAACCTGAACCTCCAGAGGGAATTAAAATCATTTTAGCACATTTTCCAATATATTGCTATCACATTTTAAAGCATTTTGAGCCTGTGTAAAACTCATATCTATTCTCCTCTAAGCTTGCTGGGAGACTGGAACTCTGTATTACATTGTGATTGTATACCTGAACTGTGTGCTCTTCCTTCCATCTCCTTACATTGTATAGGGGGGGGGGGTGAATTGCCACAAAGGGAAAGTGATTACCTTGTCTTTTGTGAAACCATATCAGTTTATCTTCTATACTGCATTTCATTCATTCAACCTTGCATTTCCTTGAACCCTATAAAGCATTCTCTACCACATTATTCTTCTGTCCCTATTTACCAGTGTGCTATCTTATCCATTTCATGTCAACTCCTTAGTGATTATAAAGAAGTGTGCTAGTGCCAGATTCTCCGTTGTTAATCTTTATCATATCAGATTAAGTGTGATATTCAATTATTAATTTATTATAAAGTGTGATATATATATCTATATATTGTTTAAATTCTCAAATAAACCTTTTAACTTACAAAACAGAACTACTTCTTGGCTCAGTGGGGTCAGGGGGATTCCAAGAGAGGGGTGTTATATAGGGGTAGTCATCCAGAACGCATGAACTGGACATAAATATATATCAATAAGGGTTTCCATTCAGTATCCCAGACTAGGCATTAACTTAGCTGTAGTGTTGAATTGAATCCTCTTACAAATTGGGGGCTCGAGCCGGATGTTTGGGTTAGATCTATCACTTGTGCAGATTAATACAGTGTGCCAGCTGACCAGATACACATATCCGGTCGGAGCACCACGCTGTGTTACGCTGTAAAGCACTCCTCAAAGGAACGCTCTAAGGAAAAGGTCTGTTTTGCAAAAATAAAATACAAACTTCTGTAAGTCAGGAAGGAACTCAAATTCCAGAATGACGACCTTGGTAGATATGAAAATAGCCAGAGAGCACTTCTTACATAAGCTATTTGTGAGAGGTGAGTGGACTCATCAGGACCAGACGGTCTGGTTGCAAGCAATTGCACCCCAGATCACGGAAACAGGGTCAGATAGATGGAGAGACCAGGGTCCCTTACATGAACTATATATGTCCTCTAAGGCCAAGGATGAGCACAACAAGATTGCCAGGGTAGCGGCATATTTATATTTACATATGGGAGCCATGCAGGACAAATGTGCTGAAGGCCAAGATCTGGCGAGTAGGCAACTGCTGGCATTACAGAAGGCCCAATCTGATCTGGACTCTTCTGAGCAGATGCTGCAGAGGAGCCAGGAGTCAGAAAATGATAGTAGGCAGTATATCATTAAAAGAAAAGAGGACATGGATATACTGCAACAGGAAAAGGCTGACCAGGATACTAGATTTCTGGCCCTGCAGAAGGAGCACCAAGACAGTTTGGACTCCTTACTGCAGAGCCAGAAAAAGCTGGAGCAACAATTAGACTTTAACAGGGCATGCAAAGGCAGAGGGATGACCTGGCGGCACAAATGCAGGCTCTTAGTCAGGAAAGAGACGCCTTAGGCCAGGAAGTCTGCCATTTAAAAAGAAAAACAGAAGAAAATCACTTGGCCCTCCAGGGGCTGGGTGACTTTCAAAAAGAACACCAGAACTTGTTAGAACACACCAGGAGGGTGGAGGATGCTCTGGCAAGAAAGGAGCAGGACAATAGGGACACAGCTCAGGAGGTAACCCTCCTGCAGCAAAGACTGGCCCAGTGCTCCAGGACCAATCAGGAGGCACAGAGAGAGAATGAGGCTCTCTGCCAGCACAATGATAGACTCCAACAACAGGTAGCGATGCAGGAGAGACTGATAGAGTCTAGTAAGGCCTTAACTGAGGAACTGAAGGCGCAGGCTCTTGCATTGCAACAGGGAGCAGGGGCGGATAGAGATGAGGTTCGCTGGGAAAGAGAAACTCCTGAGCATAACCCCAGGAGCCCTAGTACCAGAGGCCTTTATCTCTCTCAGTCCCTGGACTCTGCCACCCCCATGTCCCCTGGCACACATGAGCAAAGGGCCACAGGGATGGCAGATTACTATCCAGCCAGAAGCATGGGGCTCATAGGCCAGTACCACCCAGGAATGGAGGGGCGGGCATCCGGGTATGGGCACCCAAGCACAGTGCAATTTGATGGGGAACCCCAGGAGAGTAGGCCCATTAAGGGCATCCTGAAAACCTCTGCCCAGTTAGGTCAGTGGGGGGGTACCCATCAAATCCTGGCATCAAGGAAGGATCTGAAGACTCCTCTGAGCGGTACAGGACACAGGAGACCAGGTCCCCACATTCTGCCAGCCATTCCCAGGCTCGCAGACTCCGGGAAAACCTGGAAGAACAGACGGGAACCTCTGGGAGCAGTGCCTCTGAGTCAGAAGATGAATGGACCAGGGTTACCCGGACCAAAAGGGCCAATAAGACAAAAAGGGCCTTGCTTAAGGACCCCTTAAAGCAGATTAAGGCAATCAGGAGCGTCATCACGCCTTATCATAAGAACGCCAAGTATTCTGTTTGGGAGCACTTAGAGTTGTTTGAGAAAATGATGGAGACTTTCCATTTGAAGGACAGCCAAAGCTGTATTCAATATGTAAAGTGGACCTTCTCCCCGGAATACTCCAGTTTCTTCACGGGGCTGGAGGACCAAAATCATTTAAGATGGTCCACCTATAAGGCGGCCATCTTGAAACATTTTTCTACTCATAGAAATCCTCAAGAGGCTCGCAAGGCAACCTACAATTTACAATGTGGGGAGGATCAGGCCCCACAAGAATTTGTGCAGGAGTTAAAGCGTGCTTTTGCACAGACCACAAGAAGGGTGCGCACGGATAGCAGAGAATTTATTAATACGTTTTTCCATGCCTTGCCCAAATACATAATGACCCAGCTCGTGAGGGATTTTCACGAGAAAAGATCTTTAGACTGGGTCATTGAACAGGTGACCCGGATCTATGAGGTGCAGAAGCCAATAGAAAATAAAAATAATGCGCCCAAAAACCCCAAAGCCAACAACACCCCTGCTGCTGCCTAGGTGGCAAAGGTAAAGGTCACCCCCGTTTTAGATTTGGATATGGGGGGGCCTAAAAACCTACCTGCACCTAATAATGCTAGGCCCAGAAGGTCCTCGGGCCAGTCACAGACAGGGAGCCAGGGAGGCAGCCCCACAAATGGGGTCCCTCGCTCTCCTGATTATGTAAGCCCCCGTTACAAGGGAAACAGACCCATCCTGGGTTATGTGTGGACACCTCCAGCCCAAGGGGGGATCCAGCCAGGCACCTAACCCAGAGAACTTCCCTCCCAACTTCTCACAGGAGGGCAGAAACTCACCAAACCCTGGGCAGAACTTCTTCCCCAGGTATCCACCCAACTTCCAGCCCCAAAATCCTCCACCCTTCTTTCCCCAATTCCCTGAGCCCAGACAACCGAATCCGGGAGAGGGGAGGCCAAGAGTGGAGGGGTATCCAAATCTTCCCAACCAGGGGTACTACCAAAGGAGGGATAGCTACCCTTCCCGGGATCAGCCTGGGGAGAAAACAGGGCCCCGTATCAGCCTGAACGGGTTTCCCAGTTAGAGCGCCAGGTTCAAAACATGGCGCGGGATCTGGGTCACATACTGAGGGCTCAGCAGAACCCTCAGATCGGCATGCCGGCACAGAATGCACCCAACTCTGGACCTGGTGCTCCAGAACAATGACGGGGGCAGCACCCCGATAACTCACTGGTTCCCAGGGAGGAGGCACAAAGGGAAGGGGGGTGTAAAGCCTTGGAGGAAGCTTCCTTCCTCACTTGTAAACAGCCCCTGGAAACCCAGGAACCGGAAACAAAATCTCTTGCCCCTGAAAGTCTGCCTCCTAAGGAGCAGGTGGGGGGGTAGGATAAACAAAAGACCCAAACAGACTCAGTTTGAGGAGGAGGTACAGATCTTCCAATTTGAGGGAGAGGGATCCTCAGAGGATCCTGGGAAAAGGATCTTCTCCTTCAGAGAGGGAGGAACTCCTCCCAAAGAAAAATGGGTCCCTAGGGATGCAAATCCAGACTGGGGAGATGTGGAGACTGAGCTACCGCCGCCCACCATCTCATCCCAGAACCAACAGCAAGAAAATCTCCTGGTTCAAACCCATCCTGGTGACTGCCTCCAAAAAGGGGGGGGCGGCCCGGAACCGGAGCCAGGGGAACCCACAATGGCTCTGATCTCCAGTTGCCAATTTTTTCTTTCAGATTCCCAAGGCTCTCCACAGAATTCTGCCCAAATCTCTTCGCTAGCGATGTCCAAAACCAGAAAGTTAGCCCACCAGTTGTCCAAAAATGTGCATTATCTGTGCCCCCTTGAGGAGAAGGAGGGAAGATTCTATGCCCCGGTACAAGTACAGGGGCAGGGTACAATTTTGGCACTGGTGGACACTGGATCTCAAGCTACCCTTCTGTCCAGAAGGGCCTTTGACAAACTGAATGCAGGAAGGGGAGAGAATTACCAAATTCCTCTCACCTCTCTTCCTGGACAACTGCAGAACTTTGACGGGAAGGAAATTCCCGTTGAGGGGACTGCAGATTGGACATTAAGATCGGGCGACACAAGGTGAAACACCCGGTCATAGTAGTGACTCCAGAGGGCACCCCTTGTTTACTGGGGAATGACCTCCTGAGGAGGTTGTCACCCTTAATAGATTGCGTAAACAAGGTCCTCTGGACCCAGACTAGCCGACCCAAAAAATTAAAACAGAGTGTCAACCATGTTAGTTTAAACGGCACCTGCCACATGGTTGAACAAAAATCTGACCAAGTAGAATTTCACTTCCAGAACAACCAAATTCCAGACGTGACAGTAATAGCAGTAGGACAACAGACTGGTGATGGGGGGTCCTCTCTATTTCTGAAAATCAACCTTCCTTCCAGTTTAAGGTGGTATTCCACACTGGAAGGAAACACCCTGAAATTCTTTACTAATCCACAATCAGAAACTCCCACTCCTATAGTCCAGAAAGATGTGAAATCAGCTCAGAGCCTGGCTGAGATTCAGCAAATTGGAGAGCAGTTGTTCATCCCAGTTCAGTTAAATGATGGGAAGGACTCTGTTCTCGCTCGAGTGTGTGTGAACAACGGTAAGAGCTTCATCAGCGAAGCCATGTTCCGCCAACTCCCAAAAGATCCAGCCATTCCCACATTCAAACTGATAGACAAATGGGAAATGGACCTGGAAGCGCCTAATTCCAAACATCTCCTGCCAAGCAGGTGTATGCTCGAAATCTCCATTGGCAACAAGAGCATAGTCCATAATTGTTGGGTCGTGCGAGACGTCCCTGCCGCCTTTTACTTAGGCAGTGACATTCTCAATCGCTTTGCCATTGGTTTGGACCTAATAAACTTCAAAGCTTGGTCCCGATTAGCGGATAATCCCATGGGCCTTGATGATCCAGAAAAAGCATTTAGGTCAGCTCACTTGCCACCTTATGCAGTTGAAATTCAGATCAAAGAGGAGGTCACCATCCCAGAAAGGACCCGACAATTCTCCCTGGAAGTGAAAGCTAAAAGAGGACAATGTTTGAAAAACCCTGATGCTTACATACATCTAAATGCTTCTCTCCAACAGCAAGGGTTAGGGGTAAACCCAACACCATTAGTCAACATAGAACATGACACCATTCTAATAGAGGTGGATAACAGTGACTTAAAGAGTATTACTCTAGCCGCAGGCACCATTATTGGAATGGCGGTTGATGACCGACATTTTTCCATTGATTTAGGTAATGAACTGTTAGGGCCAATCCCCAAGGACTGCGTTGACAGTGACAGTGAGGACAATACCACACCAGACAGGATTTTTACCCGGCATGGGGGGAACTTCCTGGTGTACACTTCCTGCCCTTATGGTAAGGAAGATGTGACTTGTGACTTCAGGAGGGATGAGGTGATTTTCCAGGTCCATGAGGGCTGCCTTTCCCACCTGAAGCCTCCAGTCCAAATCAGCACTCTGACCAGGGACTTCTCCACCCAGCTGGAGGAGGCCGCTGAGATAGCCAAACCAGAAGTCTTTCCAGGCTTCAGGCAGATGGTGGAAGAGAGAGTCAACCTAGCTGATGCCTGTGTGACTCTGGAACAGAAGCAAAAGTTGAAACAAGTTTTCTTGGATTTCCAAGATCTCTTTGCGGTAGACTCATATGACTGTGGCCGCACTGACATCCACACAACAACAATCCCCACGGACCCTGGCATGACTCCTGTGTTTGTGAAGCAATATCGCTTGCCTATCGCATCAATGGAGTCCCTTACTGAAATAATTAAGAACCTTGAGTCCCGGGGAATAATCCGTCCAGTCCACAGCACCTTCAATAATCCGGTGCTGGGAATATTGAAGCCAAACGGCCAGTGGAGACTCTGCGCCAACCTCAGGGAGCTCAACAAACGGGTCCATACTTCCCGATGGCCTCTTCCCTACATTGACCAAGGGCTGGCCCAGATTCAGGGGTCACAGGTATTCACTGCAATAGACCTGACCAATGGATACTGGACCATGCCTGTCAGCAGGGAGGACCAATACAAACTGGCTTTTACCTTTGGGGGCCAGCAGTACACATGGACCCGGACTCCCTTCGGATACCATAACTCCGGTAATGAGTTCAATATTTTCCTACATAAGGCCATGCCCGACCTGGGTGCGAGGGGTAACCTGGCTTATGTAGATGATGTCTCATGTACTGTCTCAGATTAATTCAGTTCTAACTTAAAATATCCTACATATCGCCTATCAAATTCTGAGTTTCTCAATGTGGGTGTTTTTGTTTTTGAATGCAAAAAGAAATGTGCATGTTCATATGTTTTGACTATAAATTTATATGCCACCCCACTATATCAATGGTGGGGGAGAAATGTCCATGAATAGGTATTGCCGCTCTTCCTTTGTCATCCTAGGAGAAGGAAAACCTGCAGGCTGGCCAAGGAGGACGATCCGGAGACCGGGAGCAGAGACGCAAGGGGCCCAGTGTACCACCCAATATTCCCATCAGGACCGGCGAGGAGAACCGATAGATCAGTACCGGATGGAGGAAAAGATGCTGAACTGTGCCATCTATTGGAAGAAGATGAGGAAACATCCCAGGTCTTGCGAGTTCCATCAGTGAAACAGAATGGCCATCGCAAGAGGGGGGCTTGTGGGATGTTTTTACCCATGCATCCAAGCCCTACCTCAAAAACTGTGCAGTACTGGCATTGAAAACATCATGATGGCCAGAGATTCCCAGAAAATGCCCAGGGAAGTGCATGAAGAATAGGCTGCCACCCATTTTGCCGATGTTATGGGCACAGAAGGGCACTGCCTAAAACCCCATTGGACTACCCACACAGTAGCCTGAAACCATTGGGAATGGCAATGCTGATTGCCAAGAGCAACCTAGAATTGTGGGGAATTCATTTTCTTAAATCCCAAAAATGGGTGCATTACCAGTACTCACCACTATCAGAAAGCCGGCGTTTTAAAACAACACCAGACATTTGTGTAAACTGAATAAATGAACCCAATGCAGGCCAAAGAAAGACTTACTGAGAGGTGGATACAATGTAAAGTTATATTGTGAAGTGACTTGAAGGTTTATAACAAGACTGGCTGAGCTGTGGATTTCAGCAGTTTAAGTACATTTGGACTGAAAGACACTAAAAATCTAAATGTTTAAAAGAAATGAGTGACCTACTTTTGAGTGTCACATAGGTTGCAATTGTTTAAATGTCATAGTTTTAAACTTAGAATCAGCATTCTAGCTGCATATGTAAAAATGGTTAGTTTTATTTGAATGCAGAAAACTGGGTAACTAAAAGTGACATTAGCTGGGGCCTGGCTTAAGGAACTGAATTCTGCCCACCAGCTACCCCCGACAGGAGTTGAGACTTGCACAACAGCTGTGTTCCCAGGCCTAGCTGCCTTTTGCTGTTCCCACCAAAAGGGATATGACACTTCTCTGATTGAATTACCTGGGCTCTGCAGGAAATTGAACAAAGCCCTGTCCTGACTCAGGCAAATGTTTTATTGGTAGGAGTCGTAAATGTGGCTTCCTCCTGGAAGGAAAGGGGAGGAGCACTGCCTGTGAGAGCAAGCTGCTTGGCAGAACTGGAAAAAACAGAAATTCAACCTTGTGCTGGGGGGAAACCACACCCCTTTGGGGCCAGACCATAACTCTAAAAAGATGGATCATTCATAGAGCGGACTTGTGAAAATTATTTAAATGATACCATAATTCTTGTGATTTTTCTGCCCACATTTTAAGAGGTTTTTAGAACCGGTGGTATGATCTGGGGGCAAGCTAGCAGTTAAGAGGGTATTACTTAAAATGTATGCATGTTAAAAATCTGACACTTCATCAATTAATGTCCATACTCCTTGCGCACATGTGTGTAAATTTGGGTTAATGTCCGATATTGCAAAACCAGTTAAAAAGTGCAAATGTTGCCATTTCTGAATGCAAGCCCCCAGGAAGAGCAGATTTGGACAGGGTATACCTCCTGTGATATGTGATGGGTGCATGTAATTTTAAACAAATGTGTCCCTGTGCAAATATGTCTTTTTGATCAAATATAGATTGTGTGCAATTTGACAGGGGAGTGTCCTTTCTGAAAGCCATTAAATGACATCATTCTGACACACAATCCTGCTCTCCAGTGAGAACGCAAAGAATTCTCCAACCTATCAGAACTCTGAAGGGGTTGGGCCTAGAAAGCTAGCCTCTCCACCCACTTTCAAAACACATAAAAGCAGACAGTCAGGACAGATAGGGACATTCTATTCCATCTGCTGCGGGACACTCTGCCGGGAAAATCCATACTTTACCTCCATCAACCTCCAGAGGGCCAACATAGAGACTTCAATCTATCCACCTTCAGAGACCAAGACTTTACTTCAGAATTTGTAGCAGAGAGGTCAACTACAAGCTAAATCCCTCTTTAGCAGGCCTCAAATCATTGCCATTATCACAGCCAGGCGAGCTGTTTGAATTCTTTGCAAGAACTCTTGCCATTTGCCAGAGAGCAGTGTTGTATCCAGAGAGAGACCAGCTGAACCGGAGACCGCTGTATCCGGACCCACAGACCTGATCAGAACCAGAGACCCAGACCAGACCAGCAGAGTAGAGCTGACCCCGACGCTGTGCGCAGAAACCGTCCGTGGCGAGGCCTATTTTAAAATATATTGTGAGTACCTAGCAGAACTGTGCAGAACCAATCTCTTAGTTAAAATAATATAATTCAATCTATTTTAATCTAACCAGAACTGTCTCCTAGAAGTTGTACCTTGTCATTTTGCAAAACTGTCACCTGTCATTTCTAGCTGCTAGCTGTAACTTGTCACTTTGAACTTTTAAAATTTCAAATCTGAAAAACGACCTTTACCATTTCGCTCATATCTCCGTCACCATTTGTCTTAGAGACTTGCAGAAAGCTGGGAATCTTGGCTTTTCAACGAAACTAGAACCGCATTCCTATTCCCTATACTTTTGCCGCAATCACGAAAAACGCACTCGCGAATTTGCCGCGATTTGCAAATTTCTCCACGTGTGAAAACAGCAGCTTCCTTTCTTTCATTTGCCAAAAATTCGTTTAACCTGCCAATCATTCCTAGAACATTGCTAAAGTAAGCCTGAACTAATTTAAACCAACTAATCCTCAACCTGAACCTCCAGAGGGAATTAAAATCATTTTAGCACATTTTCCAATATATTGCTATCACATTTTAAAGCATTTTGAGCCTGTGTAAAACTCATATCTATTCTCCTCTAAGCTTGCTGGGAGACTGGAACTCTGTATTACATTGTGATTGTATACCTGAACTGTGTGCTCTTCCTTCCATCTCCTTACATTGTATAGGGGGGGGTGAATTGCCACAAAGGGAAAGTGATTACCTTGTCTTTTGTGAAACCATATCAGTTTATCTTCTATACTGCATTTCATTCATTCAACCTTGCATTTCCTTGAACCCTATAAAGCATTCTCTACCACATTATTCTTCTGTCCCTATTTACCAGTGTGCTATCTTATCCATTTCATGTCAACTCCTTAGTGATTATAAAGAAGTGTGCTAGTGCCAGATTCTCTGTTGTTAATCTTTATCATATCAGATTAAGTGTGATATTCAATTATTAATTTATTATAAAGTGTGATATATATATATATATTGTTTAAATTCTCAAATAAACCTTTTAACTTACAAAACAGAACTACTTCTTGGCTCAGTGGTGTCAGGGGGATTCCAAGAGAGGGGTGTTATATAGGGGTAGTCATCCAGAACGTATGAACTGGACATAAAGATATATCAATAAGGGTTTCCATTCAGTATCCCAGACTAGGCATTGACTTAGCTGTAGTGTTGAATTAAATCCTCTTACACATCTGAATGTGAAAATAAGTAAAATACCTGTGTTTAGTCTGGGGTGACCAGTACGGGTGCTGAATGAATGTCTGCAGTCCACAGTAACTTATGATCCTTTGTTTTTTGTGCTTCCCTAAGAGCTTACAAAAGTGGTCTTGTGTATGCTGCATAATCTCAGATCCATGCCCCAGAGTAATTGCACAGCCCCAAAGACATCTGCATTTCTTTAACTGAGGCAGCTCTGGGGGTGGCACATTCTGATGCGGCCCTATCTGGTAGTCTCCTTTTGCCATTCACTGATGTGAACTGCCCTAGATAGAGCACCTCCTGTTGGCAGTAATGCAACTTGGCCATATCAACCTTGTATCCCTTATAGGCCATAAATGGTAGGGGCAAAATGGAGTCCTTTCGGCAGTGTTGCTCATTGTCACTACACACTAGTAGATTGTCCATGTACTGGATAATCATACTGGGCATCTGAATATTCCCTAAATCAGCATGCATTATCATGTTAAATATGCTCAGGCTCTCACAGTAGCCCTGAGGTAACCTAGTATGTTCGAAATGCATCTGGCCCTGTGTAAATTCTGTGTGGTGCCTTGACTCAGGGTGGAGTGGAATCGCTAAGAATGCATTTTTCAAGTCCACTATAGTGAAGTATGCAGTTTCTTTAGGGATTCTGCATACAATTGTTGTGACTTGAAATTCTTTTTGCACCATGTCATTTAGGGGGCACAAGTATGGGATCATTCTGGGATCATTCTGCAATTGCCCCCTGTTCATTTTTAACAGGTTATATTTCTGTGTTACATGGAGACATCAATTGTACAATGATCGCCTGGTCCAGTAGGGCCTGTATTGTATTTCTAATACCCTTCGCCGAATGGATATTGTTTTTACCCTGGGAAGCAAAACACCTGGCTTCAATGTTATACACACAGGGGTCACGTCTTTCAGTAGTCCCACATTGTGTGGGTTTGTAGTCCACAAAGAAATAGAGGTGGGATTATTACTGCCATCAGTGGGCACTGCACCCTTCGGTATTGTACCATTAATTTGCAGGGGATACAAAAATCTAATATTATTTCCCCATCTTTGTCATTGTTCTCACACAGCTCGTCATCAGTTACTTCCTTTAATTGTACTGTTGTATCTATACAGAGCAATGTGTGCCACTCACACCCATCCCTGTCAATTCCTAGCAGGACAACCCTCTTGTCAGAGACCAACAATCCCTGTAAATCCAGTGACAATATTATTCACGCCACCACCTCATGTGACACAACTGGATGAAAGATGAAATATGTGGGCGCCTGCCAACACTGCTTGACAATCTAAGGAATCACCTCCACAAGCACTGCTGCTCCTCCGAACAGAGCGATGGTCCCAATTGGTACCCTATTGATCGGGGCAGCACCACCCTGCTGCTGCAGTTAAGGTACTGCACCTGAATATCTGATGTTTGAGGCTGTTGATTATTTGTTTGGTAGTTCCCCTGTCCATACCCTTGGTTCTGATACCCTTGACCCTTTTGTTGACACCCCATCCCTTGGGGTCTGGGGCCAAATCCTTTCCCACCAATTTCGCTTCCTCTGCCTGACACCTTTGAACTGTTACCCTGTCCCGCTCCTCATTCCTTTTGAAATGATGCACTATTATTCTGCGTATCTCCGGCTACCCTTTTGCTTCAAGAACAACAACCTTCGGGGGGCACTGTTGCACACGAGAGAAGATGGCGGCTCTTGTGTGAGCTCCGGCTAGACCCAGGGCCGCAAAGCCAGAAAAGACAATTTGCAGGCTCCAGTTACCCGCAATTTTTGCAGAAGACGGGTAACAATACCTTCAGATACC
The DNA here is from genome assembly GCF_040938575.1 of Ambystoma mexicanum. Taxonomy (NCBI): domain Eukaryota; kingdom Metazoa; phylum Chordata; class Amphibia; order Caudata; family Ambystomatidae; genus Ambystoma; species Ambystoma mexicanum. The sequence continues at coordinate 725,120,657 of NC_090936.1, forward strand.
CCACACGAAATTTCAGACTGATCGGTGCGGGGATTCCAGAGATAGAGGCCCGGATGATCTCCAGGCGGCCTGGAGATCGGCGACCGGCAGGAAGAGAGAGGAGCCCTGCCCCGGCGTGGCGGCATCGGGCCGCTCCTGCCATCCACCCAGCGTGAGGAAGCAACGGCTGCCCTGGATATCGTGCACCGCCCGCTGGCCCACCTGCCGCCTTCATCGCATGGGAGCCTGAGAGGCCCGAACGGGTGAAGGCCTGCTCTATGGTCGGACCGCACTTGAAGAGGTAGGCCCCCCTTCACCTCAAAACCAGCACACTACCCAGCTATCCCCGAGGGGGCCTCCCCGCACCGCCTACGCGGGCTACCATCTCCCAGGGACTGATGACCATATGCGCGTATATATGACAGTGAGAAACGTCTGCCCCCTCTAATAAAGCTGCGACGGTGCACGGACTCCACCACCACGGGCAGATATAGCGCAGAGCGAATCATGGTGGAACCAAGACGGCCTTCCCATTGAGCGCCTGGATAACCCACATCTCCCATTCCGGAGACGATGCCCAAGAACTTTGGCCCGAAGAAAGGCAGAGGAACCATCGACAAATTCACAACCGCAATGCAGAGGGAAGCAGAGCCCGAGACAAACCAGGAAACGCCGGTGCAGGAGAGGCAGGCGACTCCAGCTACAATGATGGAGCCCGAGGCCGTTTTTCAGGCGATGCAACAGGGCTTCGCTGCACTCACGGACAAATTAGATGGGATCACGGCAAGTGTCGCCAACATTAAGACACAACTTGACCAGACAACCACGCGCATGACGGAGGTGGAATCTAGGATATCTGGCACTGAGGACGCTTTAGAGGTCCTGAAAACCACGGTATCCACAATGGCTATCGAACTTGGAAAGGTGAAGTCCAAATGTGCGGATTTGGAGGCAAGAGCTAGGAGAAACAACATCCGCATTATTGGCGTTCCAGAAGGCGCCATGAAAGGATCAATGGAGAAGGCAGTGGAAGATCTCCTCCGCACACTATTGGGTGATCCCGGATGGTCACCGATGTTCATAGTCGAGAGTGCGCACAGATCACTGGCTCCGAAACCGAAACCCGGGGCATACCCCAGGCCCATTTTAGCGCACATGTTAAACTACAGGGACAGAGATCTGATCCTTAAAACTGCCAGGGAAAAACAAGAGCTCAAATGGGAAGCAAATGTTATCCGCATCTTTTCCGGACTGTACCATGGCGGTCCAACAGGAAAGGAAGCTCTTTACAGGAGTCAAGAAAATGCTACGCGAACGGCAAGTTCAATATGCAATGCTCTACCCCGCCAGGCTCAAAATCCAGCATCAAAACAAGTCCTACTTTTTCACATTTTCCGAAGAAGCGGCGACCTTTATAGAAACGCACATCCCTCCGAACACAGGATAGATTAAAGTGTGGGCGATTTGAACAAGACTGAGACCTAAATATTCTCATCCCGTTCTTGAAGTGAAAAGGAACAGCAACGCCTGATGCCTCCACCCTGGAGGCCCGCATCTGGGACGCTAAGTAGAATGTACATATCTAATTGGCTATGGAAACACCGTCCCAGAAATCAGTAGGATGTGCGAGAGCAACGTGCGTAAACCGGACACGATACCTATAAGTGAAGCTGGCTTGGGCTCTGGAGACGCCGCAGCCCCCCCTGTAGCAGGTGCTTGAAATGTTGTTGGGTGGGGAGGGATGGATATCTAATGGCACAGTTGAAGTTTGGGGAACTGTGAGCGTGGGGGAGGGACTTACACAGGAGTTGCAGGGGTTTGTTATAAAAGAAAAAGCACACAGATGTCAGACTTGCCGTCATTCCATCTCACAATGACAGATTGTAAGTGGCCACATGGCTTTGTACACCCCATAGACAATGGCTAGCTTAGACAAAGACAACATCAATATGCTTAGCTGGAATGTAAGGGGCCTGGGATCTAGGATTAAAAGGAGGAAGATACTGGCCTACCTCAATAGACAGGCGGCCAGGGTGATCTTCTTACAGGAAACGCATTCTGGTCCGCGACAAGGAGGACAATTGATGCCTAACTGGGGCTCACATCAGTATTTCACGACATACTCCAGCCGGGCAAGAGGGGTAGCAATTCTGATTCACAAAACACTGCCCTTTGAATGTATTGATGTTGAGTGTGACCCGGGGGGGGGGGAGATATGTAATGCTTCATGGCAACCTGTATGATAAAGAATTTGTCTTTCTGAATGTGTACAGTCCGAACATCGACCAACCAGACTTTTATGCCTCAGTGTTTGAAAAATTGGCAAGATACCCGACAGCCCGGGTGATTTGTGGCGGGGACTTTAACACAATATTAGATGTACATCTCGATCGCACATCTACGCAAGCTAGAACACTGACTAAAGCCGCGCAAGCAATACACCTACATATGGCTGATCTACAACTAAAAGATGCCTGGAGAACATTGAACCCGATCAGTAGGGAATACACCTATTACTCCACAGTCCATGGCATGCATTCCAGGATAGATTTATGGCTCATAGATGGGGGCAGCATGGCATGGGTCACAGACTCCCATATACACCCAAGAACGTACTCAGACCACTCACTGATACAGCTAACACTAAGAATCCCTGGTCGGGTCCTCTCCAGACCACCTTGGAGATTCAAGCCGGCAGCCCTGAAAGATCTGGTCTATAACACCTCGATGAAACAATATATACAGGACTACTTCTATAACAACAAGCACTCTGTCTTGACCCAGTCTATGCTATGGCAGGCGTTCAAAGTCTGCATCAGAGGTCACTCAATATCCGTAGAGGTTGATTAGGCTAGAATCTCAAATAGCATCCCTGCAATCACAGTATGCATCCTCTCCATCACCCCAAATCAACTCTGAACTAAAGACCAAACTAGACGAATACACTGAGGCCGCAGAACAAGAGGTCAGATACTTTGATCGACCAGCTGCAGCCCGTAGATATGGGGAAGGGGAACGCCCGGGGAAATTATTAGCTAGAACAGTATGCATAGAGAATGGCCCCACTACCATACCATGCATACAGATGCCTGATGGCACGGTAAACACCGACCAGGACAAAATGAAGGAGACCTTCTATGCCTATTACAAAGACCTATACTCCCCGCAAAGCACTGCAATAGATGACGAGATTGAGAGCTGCCTGGCCCAGATACCCACAACCCTTTTAGCGGATACCACTAAGGAAACACTTGAGCTACCCATCACCGAACCTGAAATACTCGATGCAATAAAATCTCTCCCCAACGGGAAAGCACCGGGTTCAGACAGGCTAAGTGCTGAGTTCTATAAAGAGTTTAGTATGAACTGGTTCCCAGGCTCCACGCTGTATGGATGGTGGCACTGGACACAGGGGAACTCACCGAGACCACCAGGGAAGCTATAATTACTCTCCTGCTGAAATCGGAGAAGCTCCTTGGGGATTGTGGGTCATACCGACCTTTATCCCTAATAAACACCGATGCCAAAATCCTGGCCAAAATAATAGCATCTAGGCTTACACCACTGATGCCATACATGATACAAGAAGATCAGACAGGGTTTATATTAGGCAGATCTAAGGCAACGAATATAAGGAGATGCCACCAAATCATTGCCACGATACCCCCAGAAATCCAAGGAATAGCGGTCTCCTTAGATATGAGGAAAGCATTTGACACTGTCTCATGGCCGTTCCTGTTCGGGGTGTTACGAAACTATGGATTTGGCCCAAACTTCATAAGTTGGATCCGAATACTTTGCACGCGGCCATACGCTAAAATCAGAATTAATGGATCTTTCACAGACATACTTGAACTACTGGGGGGTACTAGGCAGGGCTGCCCACTCTCCCCACTACTCTTCGCCCTGGTTATTGAACCCCTTGCGGACATACTCAGATTCCGTTATAGCACATTCGGGATATGGCTAGAGGGTAAGCCACATATTATAACGCTTTATGCGGATGATATCTTATTATACCTGAAAAACCAAGACCGCACATTGGGCAAGGTGCCGGCTGCAGTGAAAGAGTTCGGAGAATATGCAGGTCTTCGCCTAAACCCCAATAAGTCGGAGATATTCCCGCTCATAGATTCCACCATGCAGCCTCAGAACCTCCACAGCCTTATATGGAGCCCATTACACATTGTTTATCTAGGTGCGGCAGTCGCCAGATCCGCTCAACTCTCCCGAACACTAAACTACACCTCACTGGCAGACGCACTTTGCATCAAAATAAAGCTCTGGAATGCCCTTCCAATATCAATGATGGGTAGGATAGTATTAATTAAAATGATCATTCTGCCTAAGCTTTTCTATCTGTTCAGTACAGTACCGGTGTGGCTGGGTCGCACACTATTCTCCAAAATTAATAGTGCATGCATAGCGTTTGTATGGGGAGGCCACTCGAGGCTGAGCTGGAGGGTGCTAACAGATACATATCCCAGAGGCGGCCTAATGGTTCTGGACGTGGAATTGTATTACCTGGCAGCGCAGGCACATTATGCTGCCGACTGGGCTACATGCTCCCTCAACCCTGGCCCCCCACCCCCTCCCACGAGGGAACAGGAAGCGATACTGGCCCTACAGAAAATCACTGAGCCCACACCTAAACGATATAACACTATGCATCCATCCAATGTCACAATCACTGCATGGGCCAAAATAAATGATATGTTTGCAGCCGGCAAACTATACCACCCGAGCATGCCAATATGGGGCGACCCCCACACACCCTTCCCCTTAGACAGTGCGGTGGCAATGCACTGGACAGCCGGAGGAATCACACAATGGGGACAGATGTTTCGGGACAAACAGTTTGTGGAGTGGGATGAGATTAGAGACACGGTAGGAAACACAAACGCACACAGACAGCAATTCGACAGGCTTGCAACAACCACACAACGGATCTACCCATCATTCCCAAACGAAGCCGAAATAAACATGGGCCATGGCTACATATTCACGGGGGTGGACTCAGAAGGTTACGGCCTCCACTCTCTACAAAACTATAAGGCAAACACGCCCGAAAACACCCCACACTGCAAAGGCCGGCTGGGAGCGAGATCTGGACCAGCCGATAGAAGAACAGGATTGGTCCCAGATCTGTGCACTGACTAAGCTGGTATCCTGCAACTCGAGATTCAAATTGATACACTATAAAATTATCCATAGAAACCACTACATGCCAGCGAAACTCAAGCATCTATATCCCACTCTCTCTGGGAACTGCCCAAGATGCAATTCTGAAAATGCTAATATATACCATATGCTGTGGGACTGTGTAGAACTAAGTCAATACTGGGCCGGGGTCTGTGGAGCTCTGGATAAGATGGCAGACTAAACGGTCGAATGGACACCGCAGTTGTGTATATTGGGGGCGATTGGGAAAATGAACCCAACTTGGCGAAAACTGCTCAATTTAAGTCTGCTGTTAGCAAAAAGGGTCATTCTGATGAGGTGGAAAAATGCTTGCCCGCCAACAGTAGAGGACTGGAACAGAGACATGTTGTGGGCTAATGACACCGAAGAACTGTATATAGACTAGGTAATGACCCCCTCTAGAGCCAGAAATATATGGACACGGTACAAACAGTATCTAGCAGAGCTACCACCCCCTGAGGATGTAAATGTAATGTAAAATCGGCCAATACATGTATTATGATCACTGAAATTGAATTTCGCAAATGTAACTGCATAATCTGTGTGCAAAGTTAAATAAAGTTGTAAAAAAAAAAGAACAACAACCTTAGCTAACGTATTCAGCACTTCCTTTGGCAGTCCTCTCTTTGCAATAAAATAGAAAATAATGTATTGAATGACCCCATGGTCCTCCTGTTTCAGCTATCCACATCTCTTGCAGTTCAAGAATGAATTTAGCTGGATCCTCATCATCACCCATTGTACACTGCATCAGGGACTGACAATCAGGGCTATCCTGGAAGGCCCTCCATAACGCATGCCAAACCTGTGCTCTAATTCCATTAAACGATGCTCCTTCATGCTCATCGTACCCCAGGATTATACCTTGATACCCAGCATTGACCCACACGCCCCCAGCCTGGTCCCCAATTATAGCAACAATCAAGCTCTTAATATAACCCACTGCCAGGGGCACCTCTGCTATTTGCTTCTCAAACTCATATATCCACTTGCTTGTCCCTGCTGTGAGCTATGGGTGAGACTTAAATACAATTATTCATATCCATCCGGAGCCTGGGCACATACTGTGTTCTCACCGCCCTCTTACAAATCAGGGGCTTCTGCATCTTTGCCCCACTTCCCATACACTTCTTCACAATTCCCCTTTTCTTGCTAACGCCACTCAGCGGGCTCTACTGCTCAGCCTGTCCCATCATGTGCCTACTGCTTGGGGGGTATTCTCAGCAGCCTCTTCACCCCTTGCTTCTTCTTCACCATGTTCCTCAGCAAACAAGTCACTATCATCCTCCCTCTCAACATTTTCCACCACTGTATCCTCTTGTCCAAAGAGCGTCCACTTTCCCCTACCTCCTTCCTTTTTAACACATACATTTCTTATTCCTCCCTTATCCATTCTGAGAAAAAAAATCTCCTGATCTCCATTATCCTGATCTGTTTTATGGGGCCCTTACTTGTATTCTGTTGAGTTCTGCTAACAACTCTGACAACCTGTCTTCGAAGTCCCTTGACCTGACACCAATGGATGCCGATAATTCAGGTGGGTTTGCACATGGTGGTGGGGGAGTGGTAGCTTGTAGTGTTACTGGCATTGAGGGGGTCGCTATCACAGCTGAGGGGGTCCCTATCATGGCTGACGGGGTCCCTATAATGGCGGGAACATAGATTGGATTTGTGTACCCCTGTATGGGACACGCTGTTAAGGGATATAATCCCCCGCACTTTGCTGCCACCTCGCCATCCCTTTCTCTCTTCCTGTACTTTCCACCTCTCTGTCTTTGTGCACCTCTTGCTTGGGTGAACTTGTTGGATCCACCAGCTCAAGGGGAGAAGATTCCTTGAAGATCTTCCCTGTCGTTGGAGTATGAAGATTCAGACCTGCAGCAAAGCTTCACTGGGTGCTTCAGTCATTGTAGGGGTCCTCTTCTGTCAGCTCCTCATTGGTTCTTTCGTTCCAGTGGCGACTCTGCCTTTCCAGCCCCAGAGACCAGCTTTTTATGCAGTTTTCCCCCATTCACACAGCATGGCTGTCAATCACACAGCAGGGTGTCTGTCCCGCCGGGACAGTCACCACAACCAATCAGATCAGAGTGCGACATGGGTCTCCAAGGAGATCCTGTGCAGGGAGGCCTAAACCCCTACTTCACATCCTGTTCCCCCCAAACATACAGGTGCCTAAGCAGGGCTTCTTTGTAGAAACCCGGTAAAGGACGGTGAACAAAGGAACTAAACGTGGTTTGGTGCACTGAGTAAAACACGAGAAAGACATTTTCCAAAATAAATGTCGAATAAACCCAGCCGGAACCGTATAAAAATGTATATGGTCTAGCGGGTTTAAGTTAGAGGCTACCAAGATAGCCTAAAACAATACCAAGGATATTTAAGATAACCACGGTAGGAAAAATAGGGTAGTTACCACTGCCACCAGCCAAGTCTTAATGAAAAGGGAATGAAACAATGCTCCAAGAGAAACAGACAAACAGATATGAGTATTAACCCTTTACAGTCCTCTATGTAAGATAGTTTGTACTGGGTATGTGGATTTAAAGAGACTATCAAAGTCAATGGCAACTTTACATGTTCTGGGAGACAGTAATTAGTCCCAGAAAATGGAGTCTGAATTGGGAAGTCTAAAAGACAACCCTTTGTCACTGCACTGAAAAGATGACACCTGTGGAGTAGGTGAGGCTCCACAGTCTATGAACACAAGGAAATGTTAAACACACACAGCAAAACACATGTAAGAGTGGGAAAAAGGCTCACACTCTTGCCAGTTGAAAAAAATAAATCCTAGAAATCCAGCAAAGCTGCTGAGGGACTCAGTAGGTAAGGGAAATTATCCATTCTGGAGAATTCACCCTAACAGTCCCCTATTTTCTATCACTTACAGGAGTCTACTCACATGTGCGTGCTCACCTGAACTCCTCCCTCACAGTGTTCCAACATTGGCCTGCACTCTCCTCAGAACCGTGCCCCATTTCAAAGAGCAGAGAGGACTTCTCTTAAAATGGCTCCTGCTAAACAAATTGGAACAAATGTTTTTTTTCAGGATGGGTCACAATAGATGGGCGAAGCTCCTTCTGGAGAAGCGTACTGGAAGCCTCCACAAGTACGGGTCGCTGGGATCACGTTGGGGTAACCAATTGAAGGCAAGTCCCTGAACGTTCACAAGTCGATCTTGTAAGTATAAGAGGTTTTGATCTCACACACAGACGAGCACAACAGCAAAGAACTCTGTTGCCAAGAACGTTCTGTCAGAAAGTACTACAAGCAGAATCTTATAAAGAAAAACATTGTCACTTATGATGCAGCATATACAGTAGAAACCTGCGTGGCTGGTTGGTTTGTGCCTATACATGATCCCCCTGCTCCATAAGAGATTCCAGGTCCTTGGTTCCAGCTCAGTCTGTCTGACTTCCATCACATGGGTGTTGCGGTAATCTTCTTCTCCTCACGTCACAGATCAAAGAACAAATTAATGACTGGCCACCAGGGGGCGCACGGATGATCACCTATCCCGTGTGAGCTCCGTCGCCTATGGTCCGCGAAGTGACTTGAGCCCCCACGTCGCGACCCCCCCCACGGTGACAAACCCGGGAATAAGGCGTCGGAACACTTCCCCACGGAGCAGGAAGAAACCCGACCGAAATCGGGGCTGGGAAGCCCAGGAAAATCCCATCTGAAGTTTCACCTCGTCGGAAGCTGGAAAGTGAAACTAAGCCAACCCGACGCGGCCGCACTGGAAGGTGGGCTTGCCTGGAGGAGAACACTTGACTTCTGAAGTGCCCGTCGGCGTGTCCTCCCCAGCCTGCAGCCGTTAGTGTTGGAGTGCCCCCGCTGACTCCCCAGCGTGGATCCCCACTCCTGACCTGTGGAACATCAGAGGGACCCGCCAGGGAGGTAAGCCGCACCCCGGGCCAAGCACGGCCCGCACAGTCAGCTGAGGCCGAGGTGCCTCGGAGTGCCGAGGCCCGTCACTGGAGCCCCCGGTGCTCGGTGGACTGAACCGGGCCCTCCCACTTACAAGCGCCTGGCGTAGACGCGCATCGCCCTATGCGGCTCCGGTCCTGACTGCCGCCACGTGGGAATACAGGGGTGGCGCGGGATCCAATGTGAAGCGCCCGACCCCCCAGAGAGCATATAGCCTCCATTGTCCTCCGCCCTATAGACTGGCCAGCGCAAGAGGGTGGGGGCGCTGCTGCAGGGTCGCTGCGCCACTCTGCGCCACGGCTGGTTTCGGAGGCTAAAATCCATGAATACACTGTGCGATGAAAAGGATTTTTTCGCACGCGGCTGGTGCAGTGTATCGCACGGGGACACTGTGCGCCAGCCGCGTGCGCCATTTTTGTGGGAATTTCTATGAATTACCCTGCAAATATGTCTCTTGCAGTTTTAAATGAAATAGTTTTGACTGGAATTGTATGCGGAGACTCACGAACTGAGGGCATGGAGAACGGCGTGATTATGGGAATCACTTTTAAGCCCTCCATTGTCTAACAAGCTGAAGTTGCACAGAAACAGTGCCCCTGTGAGAGGTACCTTCAATCGCATGCACAGACCCCGGGAGCAAGACACTGGGGGAGTGGTCCGAAGCACAGGATTTCAGACTTGATAATTATTGCCCCTTCACAAGAGCAACATTTTACGAATAATCTGTTGGACGCACTCCATTCCGTCCACGTGATCAAACGGGGACCTGTAGCCCGGTTGACTCCGGTGCTACACCACGAACTCGACCGTGGGTGGCCACAGCGCAGGGGCAAAAAGGAGACCCCTTGAGGACACCAATGTGAACAGAAGGTGCACTGACGTTGCACTATAAGTAAAGGTCGCTGAAGGACCTGACCGGAAAACTGAAGTCCCTCTACCCTGTGGGCCCACTGCATACACACGGAGTACACCCCACAGAGCCCGAAATTCTCAATCTGCATCCTGCACCACCAGTAAACAACGAGCACTCAGAGGTGGAATCTGCCCCCTCAACTCTGTATACGAACTGATCCCTGCTCATCGGGGAATCCAGAGAATCTTCACGCTACCGCGCCCTACATTCTCCGCAGTGTTACGGTGGCCACACATACCCGCTCCTGGTGGACTGTGCTTTGGGGCCCTTGATGCTCCCAACGGACTGTCGGGGTGATTATCCCAGGGTCGGCTGAGCCGTCCGTGTACCTCTGGGCTGGGAGGCCCCAACTCCTCCCGTGTTCCCCAAAAATGAGTATGAGACACACACAAGAAGCAAGGCGGTTCTGCTGTTTATTAAAACAACGGCAGAGATGGGTCTAGGATCGTACGCGTCCGTCCAGACTCTCAAAATTCGTGGGGCTCGCAGGCCCTTTTTGCCGCAGTATGACGCGCTACTTGCGTCACCTGTGAAAGTTAGCGAAAAACCTATTGCCACTCCGGATTGGTTCCTCGAGTGGTAGGGTTAGTATAGCATACATATAGAGAGCAATATTAGTGGTTGAGGATGAGTCAGGTGGTATACTTGGGTTGTCCCTTCTATTAGATAGTTGAAAATTGTTACACGAAGACCCCTGATGATTTGCTAATGTTAGTGGTGTCGGTGATGAGTGCCCCCATGTTCTGATTGGTCCTCCCGCGAGCCCCCGAGTCTGGGACCATCGTTGTTCCCAGCTTGCGGTGTACCTGTCTCTAGCAACAATGTGTAACTATGTGTTCGTGCAGACAATGTGCAGATTTGCTCGTAGGCTTGAGAGCAGGCCATTCCCATCGATGTAGGTGTCCATCTGGTCATTTGATTGTTGCAACCTGTGTCCCAGACGTGGGACCCAGGCGACTTCTTCCTCGTGGGTCTGGCACCTTGTCAGGTTGGCTTGGTCACGTGTGGAGAGACCGTGGCTGGGGCGGAATTCTGCACATTTAAAGTTGTATTTTGCTTCTGTGTGCTTGGCTTTGCTTACAGGTGTGACCTTGGCGCCGGCTGGTAGCATACGAGTTGCAACATCGCCCCTTTGGCTGTGAGCTCTCGCTGGGCTCATTCTGCGTGATCAGCACTTGTACTCTCGCTAATTCAGTGTTCATGGCGGTCTTGCTTGCGGCCTACTTGGGCCTGGTTCATGGGTAGGGATGTGTAATGCACGGCACCTGTGTTGCGGTTTGACATGGCCTCATAGGCAGTATTACGTCTTTGTTATATTCTCATCACGATGCGAGGGGTGGGAGAAGCGTCAGCAAGTGTATACGCGAGTGCTTTATGCGTCTTGCGTTTCTGCATTACGGAAAAACCTATGTGAAAAATAATAAAGATGCGCGTCAATGGGTGTATCCGTCACCTACGTCATAGCACTGAATATATTCTTCGTGTGGGTTGGTGCGTGAGTGACCAGTGTGCATGGTGGCACGTGTGTTCTTGGCAGTTGGCTAGGTCGTTATGGCATCTCTAACGATGTGGGTGCTTGTTGTTGAGGTCTTAGTCGAGTTCATCCATGCCGCAGGTGTCGGCTTGAGTAGGACATGCTGGTGGGCATATCCTTATGTTATTGAACCAGGGTATTTGGTCGTCTGGTAGATAGACTAATTAATCTTGTGGTGGGTGTCTGGGCCGCGATCCTCTAGGCCATGGTCGCGAGGAGATTGGGGGGAGCTTTTTCTCCCATTCTCCCACTTCAGTCCCCCCCTCTGGTCGACTTGTCGACCACAAACATATCTTTTTCTTTATCTCCTCTTACACTCCATATTTTGGTCACTCCTCCCAGCTGTCCATAGTGGTTGACATGGTCTTCAAACGACCAGTACATATATACACAGCTCCCTCCTGGTTTGCAGTATACCCATCTTCCGATATAGCTCCTCGGGTTTCTTGGGTTCTCAAGCTTTATGGATGGTGGGTCTAAGTGATTGGTGATGATCTGTTTGCACAGTTTCTCTCTTTCCTTTATTATCAAGTTGGTGTGCTGGTCATCGTCAGTTGGCATCAAGGGGTTCATGCCAACCATTTCGATCATTTCGTCTGTAGTGCGTGCCTTCCTGGCCTTCCAAAACCTTATTACAATCAATACAGCTGCAGCCAGTATTATGCATCCAACTATTATCTTCAGCCCGTCCGACAGCCATGATGGCATCCATGTCCATAACAATGAAAACCAGCTATCATCCTTCTTTACTCCTTTACTTTCTTCCATCATCTTGGAGTGCATCTGGGCCAGTTGTGATACTGCTTCGGTAAGTGTACCATTATCTGCATCGTTAGCAGGAATAAATGTGCAGCATGATTGTTCTATTTTTGCACAACTCCTCCTTCCATTGCTTTGAGAAGATCCAGTACATATCTGTTCTGTAGTGCTACCATTCTTACCGCACGCAGTTCCTCTTTTATGGCATTGAATCCTTTTACTGTTGAATTAATCGTCATCATTAGTTCCCATCGGGTGATCTGGAGCCACTTAGCATTTGCATAAGCTTGCAGTCCTGGGTGTATTATTGATGAGAAGAACATAATCTATGTTCTGGTGGGATAGAAGTGAGTGCTGTTTCCGACCTTCCCCACAGGTAGTTTCCTGTCAAGGGTTCTCCTTGTCTCTTTATCCTTGCTAGGACATTATTGTTGTTGTTGTTCTCTCCCTCCTGTGATTGTACAGATCTCCTCTTCCTCTTGTTCCCTTCATCCATTTTGGGGAAATTGGCCATGTTGACATGTTTTTGGGGCACCACTAGTGATGGTACGTTGATGTGTACCATTGTGCATATACCATTCCACAACGGGGGCAGGGTGTGATATGCCTTATCTCCGCAGGGCCAATAGTGATCCATTATCACTGCCGTTCCAGCACCCCCCCTCTGGTAATTCTAACACATTTCCACAGTTGGTGTTATATCCCACCTCCACATCTCCTCTGTGTTGGTAGCATAACTTGGGCGCGGTAAGCGGTAGTATGCTTATTGAGTCTTCATCCTTCTCCATCCATGTCAGCAGGGGTACGTATTTGCCCCATGTCGTCCAACATCTGTCGTTGTGTCCCTGTATGGTGGTAATATTTTCTCTTGTTATCATGTTGCTACCGACCACTCCTATTTCCCATTCATTGTTCATGTATACCTTCCCTGTTATTGTTATCAGTGGCCTTTCCCAACATCCTTGTATACCAGGAACTTCAGTGGCGTACCAATCACATGGTAGGTATTGTAGTGTTATTTTCTTCATTTCTCCCTTTTCAGGGCCACTCGTCATGTATCTGAACGCTTCAGCGTGTAAACTGCTCTTATGGTAACTCAAATATGACTTGAGGAAATTGTTTTCGTATGGGTATGTGTCTCTTGTTTCCCACTGCATTCTCACCACCGTTCCTTGAAATCGTCCTCTCGTTTGAAATAGTGCCAGATATACTATACATCGCGCCGTCTTTTCCTGTATTTCTGTCGCGACGAATGTTCGTGAAGCGCTCATGGCGTATGGGATCAATGAGCATGCATAACAGCTATCTTCTGTTGTCTGCTTACCAATTTGGGTCATGTGCTGGTACCACATGTTGTTTGAGACATGTGCTGAATCTGTTATGTAATTATCAATACCCTTGTTATCTGTATATGTGCTGCGTTTAACTCTACTTCCCTTATGCGTAGGGTTGCTAGTACCACCTGACGTCATACCTTTTGCAGCCGTGGGAGGGGGCATGTTAGTTTTGGGTGCAGCCATAATATTGATAGCATAACTTTTCTGTCATACAGAGGCAGCCAACAGACCAGTGATGACCAATACTCCTATCATTTTTATTACAAGAGCTAGTCTCACCGGCATTTTGCTCTTACCTTGCTGCAGTCCGGCAGTTTATTCTTGCGACGTTAAAGGTGCCCGCCTGAAAATCCTCAATACGCTTATTATTATTGTTAGTCGTTGTTATTAAGCTCTCCCTATCAAGTAATCGTTCAGTGCCCAGGCGAAGAGCTGTTCCCGCGCTAATCTTAATGATCAATCTCCTGGAGCGGGTAAGCAATCGTGAAGATGGGGAAATGATTGTTCTATGGCCAAAACAAATGCGGTGTAGTATACGCGTACCCTCCTTCTTTTTAGGTACTTTGGTCTTCTTATATGATATACAAATTGGTGTGATAGGGCTTCAAGTATGTGCTGGGTGATGGAGCTGGGCCAGGGCGGTGTTCAACAGTGCCAACGGCATGACCACCTTTCCAGTGTTATTTTGACGCCACAGTGCGTCAGTTGGGGACATCGTACATCCTCTTTTTACCCATAGTTCCTTTTCTGCCATTGGTGCGGCTGCCTGTAATTCCATTATCTGTGTTGCGGGGAGATGGGTGTACCCTTCTTTCATCATCATCTGTTTTGCCATCCCCCTCCTTCTCCCTCTCTCTGACTCTGGGGGCAGCATCTACTCCTGGGCAGAGTACACTGTTAGTTACTTATTTTCTTAACAATACAATTATACACGGTACCTGCATGTGCGAGAGAAGAAAAAGAGAAAACATACAAGTGTTTTATATGTATGTGTGTGCAATACCCAAGTTTGTTATACAACGTCCTTCAATCGGGGGTGACCTTAGAGGGGAGGGGGCTGGGGCTCAATTGGCGGAAGTTTGTTTGCTTTGTGATCTCGTGACCATGGGATGGGCTGTGGGCAAGCGTCCAATGTCTATCTCAGTAGTTGCCTCTGGGGAATCTGGGGGGTGATCAGGTGTAGTGACACTACTGTCATCAGCTGTGGTCGATGTCTCCTTCTCTGTAGCCGATGCTGTTGATGTTGGTGCTCTTCCAATGGTCCTGTCGTTAATGCTAGGGCGGGTCTGGAGTTTGTAGATCTTCATGTCGTGTAGGTGATTCCAGGCACGCTTATCCTGCAATTTCACCCCTCTGGTAGCTACCTCCTCTACCAAATGAGGACCTGTAAAGCGTGGGCCGTTCCACTTTCTGTTAAAGTTGCGGAAGTAGCACATGGTCACCTTTAGCAATAGTGCATAGTCCTTCCTTTCCCAGTTCCTTGTTGGTGTCTTCTTGTTGAGAACTCTTCGACCCGCCCCGCGTGCGCTCGAGCTGTTGAGATACAAACGCTACACTAGTAATCAAAGAAGACACATATTGATACATTTCGTCACCAAGAACAGTTGCAGTGTTTTCATGGTCTGTGAATGCTCTTGATGTAGGCGTTAGAGGAAGGCGCATTTGATGTCCTGTCACCACCTCGTGGGGAGTGAGGTGGTGATCAGACCGTGGCCTATTCCTTAGCTCAAATAGAGCTAGCGGAAGACAGTACAACCAGTTCTTCTTGGTTGTCTGCTGAATTTTTGCGATTTCTTCTTTCAATAGGCCATTCAGGCGTTCACATACACTGTTGGCCTGCGGGTGATATGCACATGCAAATTTATGCTTAATACCCAGCAAGGACGTGATGTGCTGAAGCATTTCATTAGCAAAGTGTGGGCCGTTATCTGACTGCAGCACTTCGCACACACCCCACCTGGAGAAAACCTCTCTCACTAAAAATTTAGCTGCTCTGAACGCATTCGCGTGTGAGCAGGGTCTGGACTCGATCCACCTGGAGAATGGGCATACCACTACAATCATATACCTATGTCCTTGACATACATTGATCATATCAACGTAGTCAATATGAATGTGTAGGAAGGGTCCCTCTGGCCGGGGTATAGTACCTTTTATCACTTGCAGCGTGTGACCGGCCGTAAACTGTTGGCATGTGAGGCAATTGCTGATGAAATTTGTTACATGAGAATTTAACTCGGGGCAGAACCAATCTTCCCTAATTTGTGCTGCAATTACTTCCTTTCCTGTATGTGCTGGGTGATGGAGCTGGGCCAGGGCGGTGTTCAACAGTGCCAACGGCATGACCACCTTTCCAGTGTTATTTTGACGCCACAGTGCGTCAGTTGGGGACATCGTACATCCTCTTTTTACCCATAGTTCCTTTTCTGCCATTGGTGCGGCTGCCTGTAATTCCATTATCTGTGTTGCGGGGAGATGGGTGTACCCTTCTTTCATCATCATCTGTTTTGCCATCCCCCTCCTTCTCCCTCTCTCTGACTCTGGGGGGTTCCATGTTTCACCAAAGTATGCCGCATGCTTGGCATGTGCATCTGCTGTTTCATTCCCTTTCGAGATATGGTCGTCTCCATTAGTGTGTGCCGGGCATTTAACCAAAGCTATCTCTTGGGGATCATTAATTACTTCAATTAATTCTGCTAACAAGAGAGCATGTTGCACTGGGGTATCATCAGCTCTCCTAAACCCTCTTCTCTGCCATTTTATCAGCCCCGAGTGGACGGTTGACGTGACATATGAATATATAGTAACTCTTTTGTCAACGCTTTCCTTCAACGCCAAGATCAGTGCAACCAATTCCGCTGCTTGAGCCGAATAATGCTGTGGTAACTGCATGCATTTCACCGGGACATACATCAAATCTTCTGTCATTTTTACAACTGCTGCCCCAGTTCTCCTTATCCCATCACTTTGGTCTATTGTTGATGACCCATCAATGAACAAGAGCTCTCCACCCTTAAGTGCATCCTCTTCAACTTTTCTAGTGCATGAGTATGTTTGGATAGTCTGTGTACAATCGTGAGCATTATCACCTTCCTCAATAACTTCCGCTATAAATCTGGCTGGGTTAACTGTACTGCATCTGACAATTGACAGTTCGGGTCTAGACAAGATGATCTCATAACTTGACGTCCTTTGTGTGGTTAGTGTGGACTTAGGCTTATTCAATATTGCAAATAGCGCATGCTCCACAAATAGTGTGGTTGGGCACCCCATTGTAATCGATGATGATTTCTCTACTGCAAATGTAGCTGCGGCAAGACTCTGTTCGCAAGGGAAATGTCCTAGCATGACAGGTTCCAAGTGACCGCTGTGGAATGCTATTGGCTTGTGTCCCATGCTGGTTTTCTGAGTCAATACTGCTTTCATTACTGCTGAGTCGCAATGCGAAAAGATAAAGAACTGTCGTTCATAATCTGGGGTGGCTAGTACCGGAGCAGTGGATATGGCGTGCTTCAACTCGTCAAATGCCTCCTTCATTTCCCTTGTCCATCCCAATGTTTTGTCCCCTTTGTGTGCTTCTCTCAATGCCTCAAGTAGGGGTCCTATGTATGAGCTGTAGTCAAAAACCCATGCTCTACAGTAGTTGCATAATCCCAGGAACTGCTGCAGCTCCCTCACCGTTTGTGGTAGTGGCGTGTTGGATATAGCTTGTGCTCTTTGTGGTGCAATCTTTCTTCCATGTTGGGATATTAGTTGACCAATGTATAGTACCTGTTCCTGACAGTACTGTAACTTTTCTTTGTCTACCTTGTAACCCTTTTCAGCCAACACTGTCAGCATTTTCATTGAGTCCTCCCTGCACCTTTTCTCGCTTGTGCTGCAAATTATTATATCGTCAACATATTGCAGCACCGTACTTTCTAATTCAATGTTTCCCAAGTCCATCTGCATTACTCTGTTGAAAATTGAGGGTGACTCGCAGTACCCTTGTGGTAACCTGGTGTGTTTCCATTTTGTGTTCGTGTATGTGAAGCTTGTCAAGTCTTGTGAATCTGGATGCAGGGGTATTGAGAAAAAGGCATTTTTTAGGTCAATCACTGTGAACCGTGAGGCCTCTGCTGGAATTCCACATAATATTGTGGCTGGGTTTGCTGCTATGGGGTATTCTGCTTCTACAATGTTATTCAATGGTCTGAGGTTCTGGATAAAACGCCAAGACCCTCCTTTAGCTTTGCGTACTGGGTACACGGCCGTGTTACATGGTGATTCTGATGGTACCAATATGCCATTATTTATCAGGGCCGTTATGGTTTCGTATATGCCCTCATCTGCCTCTTTTGATAGTGGGTATTGTTTTACTCCAGGTAGTATTGCACCCTTCTTCAGCTTTATTCTTACTCCCCCGATACTCTTTATGCAGCCCACGTCATAGGGACTGGTGGTCCACAGTGATGCTGGAAATTTAGCCATATCTTCCTCGTAGAATGGAACTGGGGTAGATGCGGGTGCCTCAAGTGCCATGGCCATTTTCTGTGCCACTTGCTTATATGTCACTCTTAGCCATATATCTGCACTCATCATAAATACCATCTCACCTTCTTCCCTGTCTTCTGAAAAGAGCTCTTCATCGGACACCTGGGTGAGCCTGCATCCCTCAGCCAGGGCTATCACTGTCCTCCATGCTCTCCCTTCCCGGTCTTGGGCATGTACTGCGATATAATCAGCAGTTGCTATAATACTCTCAATGCTTACCGAAATCACCTTCCATTCTGGTTCATTGGCTGGTGTCTCAGGCCTGAACAAATATGCTGCTGGCCTCCTCCAGATCTTTCTTTCTATTCCTGGCATCCAGGCGAATGCCATGTCTGTTCCGTACTGGAACAGTTGGCCATCCATTGGCTCAGCCCGAGCTACTGTCTGGCCACAGTACGCTTGCAGTATTTGTCGTGCAGTAAGCATGTTTATTCCTGGTGTGGAGCAAATTATGCCATCCTCCGTGAAGGAGATTTTCATATTTAATCTGCTCATTATGTCCCTCCCAAGTATGTTCACTGGCGACTCCCTTGAATACAGGAGCGGGACAGACATGTCATAATCTCCAATAGATAAGGAGAGGTTATCAGTAAAGGGAACCAACCCCCTAGCCCCAGAAAATCCTTGGGTGTTCATGGCCTCACCTGACATTTTAAATCTACCCTCCCTTATGCAAGACCTGGTTGCCCCAGTGTCAACAAGGAATGATAATTTTTTGTCACCTATCGTTACCTCAATGCGCGGTTCCTCCGCACTATTAGGTGTTACCGACAGGATGGGACACACCAAGGACGTCTGTGGGCTGTCCTATTGTGGGTATAATGACTGACCACTTCCTGTGTAAGGGTTGTGTCCCAGGATAGTCACCCTTCCCAATTGTGTTTGTTGTAGCTGTGTATCGGTGGAGGTTAACTTATGGTCCTGTATTTGAGTGGGCTGCTGCACTGGCTGCATTTGGTGTTGTTGTGTTATTGCCACCTGTTGTTGCGGTAGCGAATATGTCTGCAGCTGTTGTTGTGTTGCTAATTGCTGCTGTGTGCTGCTCTGTTGTAACCCCTGTGGTTGTTGGTAACCCTGCTGCTCCCTCATAGGCCCTTGTTGTCCTTGTTCCCCCCATGCTAGTGGGGAGGGTCTCATTCTACACGTACGTGACATGTGTCCTAACATCCCACAAACCCAACATACAGGTGGTTCCCTGGTCTGCCATGGGAAACTTCCTGCATTATCTTGGTACCCTGGTTGCCCAGTGGGGTAGAAGCTCCTGAATCCTCCACCTTGCTGTTGTGCAGGTTGGCCATATCCCCTCCCCCTCATCATTCCTCCCGTTCCCCTGAGGTTATTATAATATCCATTTCCTGGTACCATGTACCCTCCTCCTAGATTAGCCGTGTATGGTGGGGGTGGTGGCAGGTGTTGTGTTATAAGTCATGGTGATTGTGGTAGTGGTGCTATTTGTAGTTGTGAGGGATCCTGTGCGGCCACTACTTGCGTGGGGTTTGGTGTCATTGTTGTTTGTGTAGTTATTAGTGCTCCTTCCATGGTGTATTTAGTCAGTTTTTTCTGCACTAATTTAGCCTCTCCCGCTTTTCTATCCTCTTCCTTTTGTTTCATCTTTTCTTGCCACATCCTACAATGGTGTACTATTGTCAATTGTATTTCCGGCCAAGCCTTGGCTTCCATCCCCACTACTTTCTTCAATTGTTTTTGTTCTGTCTCCGGAAGCCCTTGAATTAGTATGTGGTAAAATATTGCCGGTGTCTTGTCCCATTGCTCTCTAGTTTCCATACGCCACTTCTCCTGAATCTCCTGGATATAATCAACAGGATCTTCGTTCTCACGCATCTTGCGTGACGTAATTGCTCCTATATCTGAGGTGTCTGGGTATTGTACCCTCAGAGCTTGCCATAATGCATGCCTGCAATTCGCAAATGGCGCCCCGTCATGTGATGTGTTCGTTATTGTGACCCCGGGGAAACCTGCTCTCTTCCAGATGTCATCTGCCGCATCCCCTAATATTGATATTAATAGGCCCTTCACGTCTCCTACTGCTAGTTTCTGTCCTGCAGTGTGCTTTTCCATCTCGTATATCCATTTTCCCGCTCCTCCACTTAGTGATGGGAGCCTACACTTTATATTTTCCTTATCGGCATGCTTCCAAGGGACGTATTGTGGTCAAACCCCCCCCTCTCCAATAGCGGCATTAGATTGTGTCCCATCTGTCCCCCCAGTTGTCGCGGTGTGGAGTCCGTATACCCCTCTTCTTCTTCTGTGTCATCTAGATCATCTGTCATGTCCATATTACCGCTGCTCGTTGTAGCTTCCCCTTCATTTCTTCCCCTTCTCTTATTATTTTCTTTATTTAATGTGGGTGTGTGCGTCCGTTATTCCTGCCTACGTCCGGGGAGATCTCTAAGCCTGCCGGCGAAGGGGGTGTGTTCAGGAGCAGGTGTGGGCGGACATGTTGGGCAGAATGATGCGGGTGTAGCTGCATGTGTTTGCCTTCCCGCCACTTCTCGTTCTTTCTCCTCACTTCCCCCCACTTCTTCCTTCCTTCTGCATGCCCATGGTGATTCCCGGTTGGTGCGGGTGATGTACAATTTGTCTAAGCTTTCCCTTTCGCCGCTTCTTCCTTCTCCCCCCATTCCTTCTTCTTCTTTGCTGCAAAATTCATCCAGGAGCGACAACCCCCAATCTGTCCTTTTCCCCCTAATCGTCACTGTTTTTAAGTCTATTAAATCTGTTCCTTCCTCTTCTCCTTTACCAGTTGCTCCCCTTTGCGCTGATGTTGTGGCTACTTCTGCATCCCGACGTACATATGACCTTACCCCACTCTCCCCTTTCCTCTCTCTTCTTTCCCCTTCTCTCTTCTCCACTATTTCGCCACCTATTTCCTCTCTTTTCTTTTTCAATTCCTCCATCACCTCACTACTCACCTTCTCTAATATCCTTTCTTCCTCTCTCCTCCTTTCCCATCTCTCTCTCTCCCTTTCTAATATGCTTTCTATTACTTTACCTTCCTCGTATTTCTCGGTGCTTTCTGATAGTATTTTCTTCTTCCATATTTCCATTTCCTTTTCTTTCTCTTCTTCCTCTCTTTTCCTGTCATGCTGTGCTGCTTGAGATACCCTTTCTGCTATCGCCTTCATCCTTTCAGCTTCCCGCTTCCGTTCTTCAGTTCGTTCCCTGATTTTTTCTAACTCATCCTTACTATCCTTCCTTTCCCTCCTTCTCTCTCGTTCCTCTTTCTCAAGCTGTTTGATCAGGGCATTTTGCTCATTCCTTAATTCTGCCAATCGTTCCTCCAACATCTCCTCCTCTGCTCGTAACAGCTCCCCTCCTCTTTTATCTTCCTCCCCACTTATTTCACTGCTACCCTCATTGTCCTGGTTCAGTCTCCGTACTACCTCCTTTTCTTCTCCCGTTAGTGTACCTCGCAATTTTAACAGCACCTGCGGGGCTACCCACTCGTCGTGTCCTATGGTTGGGATTGGTTCTTCACTATTCTTCCCTTCCTTTGCGTGCATCTTCGTATAAGTTGGGCCTACCGTACTTGTCACCTCCTCCCCCCTGTGTAGCTACCTGTAGCTGTATATGGTGGTGGGCTGTACGCGGGGTTCGAATATCCCTCAGCTGCCGTTAGTTATTGCCTTACCGCTTCTCGTAGTTCCGTCACAGGATATAACCCCCCTTCTTCCTTCTTCACTACTTTCGCTAAGGGCATGTCGTCGGTCCTTTCCTTTTTTATTTCTTTTTCATTTGCGATGCTAAGCTTTTCGTCCCCCTCTCGGTCTCTTCCCGCGCACTGTGCGCTGTCAACCTCCTTTTCCCCATTTCCCTCTTCCTCCTTAATCTTCTTCCCCTGCTTCGTTTCCTCTACAGTGAACATCCTGGTTGGTCCTGGTCGGGACCCCTGGAACATCCTCCATAAGTTAAACACCTCCACGTGATGCGCCAACTTCTTCCCCTTGTATGTGTTATGTATATGTGTCAGTATTGGGTGTTGGACGTACGGGTCGAAACTGCTGTTAGGCGGCCAGTGTGTCGTCATTTTGATGTCTATCCCTTGTGTCCATTCTATGTTGTATTTGATCAGTTTTTCCCTATGGGGCGATAGTGTTTTACACATATGCTGGAGTGGGGTAGTGAGGGTATTCCCTCACCCTCCCGATCCTAACCCGTATGACATGGTTACACTGTGTTGTTAGCTCCTTTCAGTATAGTTGTCGTTACCTGGCCCCGTAGTTTGGGGACTTGCGACCGTCCGCTAAAAGAAAACCAGTCAAATATAACAATTGCAAATATGTTACCTGGCCCCGTAGTTTGGGGACTTGCGACCGTCCGCTAAAAGGAAACCAGTCAAATATAACAATTGCAAATATGTTGTCTTTTCCTGTATTTGTTTTTCTTCCTTAATACCGTTACGGCCCCCTGCGGCCACGGCGCACGAAGCCCCCTGCAGCTGCGTGCCCTGTGTGACGTGCTTATACAGCGTCCCACTTTTCTCCTCCCCCCCTCCTCCTACCTCACTCGGCGTGGCCGGCGTTCTCCATGCACGGTCACTTCCCCCTCTCCACCTGACCCGTATTTGGGGTGGCCGACAACCTCCGTGCGCACCCCCTGCCCTCTATTCACTTCACCACCACCCTTCAACAATGCTGTGTGGTCAAGGTATCCTATGAAAGCCCTACGGGTGACGTCACCGACCTCTTCCAAAAATTACTGGTAAGATCTTTTACACTTCAGAAAGCTCGCAATAAGTTTTTACTGTTTGTCCCCGTTAACCCCACAGCTGTCCTCTTGTTACGCCTGGAACAAGGTAACCAACAATATAATCGGACTGCGCACACTGCGTCGCCTCGCGTGTGATACGCCCCTCAACGGGAGGGCTTAACCAGCCAATTATCTTCCGTACTAGGCCACAAGTTAGCTACCACCTACAGGAAAACGTCATCTATCTATCGAGTTTCACTGCTCGATCAATAGGGATCCTCATCTACTCATTGATCAATAACCGCCAATTCGTAGGAAGCCACACACACACCCCCCCTTACAGGTGGCCACGACCTAGGCCAATCAGTGTCTATGAGCAACCGCATGTGGTGCTTTCTTGCTCCACCCACCCTTCTCCGTGACGTGGTAGCGGACGGCTCTCGCGCCTGTCCTGCTACCATTCACTTCACCATCGACACTAATTGATCAAATCTTCGCCGCACACCTTAGTAACACCTCCCACCGTCCTTATTGCACTCCTCCCCCTCCCTCACAATCTCACATTGCTTGTTGGGTGTGACATACTCACCAAGTTCTCTTGATGCGGGGCCGCTCGACTGCGTGCACCCCTCCAAGCGGCTCGCCACCTCCCCTCGTCTGGACCACGTCTGGACACTCGCCAATCGCGGGCGGGATACTTCTCAACCGGCTCCCGAGGGCCAATATCTGGATTGCGCTGTCCGGTCTTCTCGCAGTTCCGCGATGGTCCTGTAGTCCTCAAAAAGGGGGCAGCGGCAGCGGGGGACCGCGCCGCCGGGCCTCCTCGCAACGAGAGGCCTTGGAAAAATGAAAAGGTAGATCGTAAACAGATCTCAGCAGTGCCTCCAACTTGTCGGGGTGATTATCCCGGGGTCGGCTGAGCCGTCCGCGGACCTCCGGGCTGGGAGGCCCCAACTCCTCCCGTGTTCCCCAAAAATGAGTATGAGACACACACAAGAAGCAAGGCGGTTCTGCTGTTTATTAAAACAACGGCAGGGATGGGTCTAGGATCGTACGCGTCCGTCCAGACTCTCAAAATTCGTGGGGCTCGCAGGCCCGTTTTGCCGCAGTATGACGCGCTACTTGCGTCACCTGGGAAAGTTAGCAAAAAACCTATTGCCACTCCGAATTGGTTCCTCGAGTGGTAGGGTTAGTATAGCATACATATAGAGAGCAATATTAGTGGTTGAGGATGAGTCAGGTGGTATACTTGGGTTGTCCCTTCTATTAGATAGTTGAAAATTGTTACACAAAGACCCCTGATGATTGGCTAATGTTAGTGGCGTCGGTGATGAGTGCCCCCATGTTCTGATTGGTCCTCCCGCGAGCCCCCCAGTCTGGGACCATTGTTGTTCCCAGCTCGCGGTGTACCTGTCACTAGCAACAATGTGTAACTATGTGTTTGTGCAGACAATGTGCGGATTTGCTCATAGGCTTGAGAGCAGGCCAGTCCCATCGCTGTAGGTGTCCATCTGGTCATTTCATTGTTGCAACCTGTGTCCCAGACGTGGGACCCAGGTGACTTCTTCCTCGTGGGTCTGGCACCTTGTCAGGTTGGCTTGGTCACATGTGGAGAGACCGTGGCTGGGGCGGAATTCTGCACATTTAAAGTTGTATTTTGCTTCTGTGTGCTTGGCCTTGCTTACAGGTGTGACCTTGGCGCCGGCTGGTAGCATACGAGTTGCAACATCGCCCCCTTGGCTGTGAGCTCTCACTGGGCTCGTACTGCGTGATGCATCATCATAGCCAACGCCCTAATACTATCCAGACTGGACTATTGCAACGCCATGTACCTAGGAGCCAACAAATGCATAACCAACAAACTACAGACACTACAAAACAACGCTCTTAGAACAGCCCTCAACCTACCCTCTAAGGAACACATCTCCAACAAAAGAAGAGAACACAAATGGCTTAAAATCCATGACCGCATCTCCCTCAAAACGGCATCACTCACCCACAAATGCTTAAACAACACAGCCCCCCCCTATCTCGCATCCAGAATAAAGAAAAAAACGTCCTCCCGCCCCACCAGATCGATCAATTCCTACTGCCTGCAAGTACCCAATTTCAGACAAAAGAAAACCGGCGGCAGCAGCTTCCCTGTCCTGGCAGCCCAACACTGGAACGCCCTCCCACTCCACATTAGGACTGACCAATCCTACTTTAGCTTCAGGCGAAACACCCTCACTTGGCTGCGGGCCAATGATCCTCACGACTAACCCTGCCATCTAATCTGATCATGCCAGTGCTATAACCTGACTACCATGTACAGCCTTAATTTGTAAATATGTAAATGCAACCGAACTGCCCCTATGCACAGTATTAATATGTAAACCTGTAAGCTTTCGCTCAATTATATGTATATATGCACATCCCACACAATGTAACTGTAAATGCAATGCTCTTTTTCTCATGCCTATCTTATTCTGTAACCAAGTTTTTATGCAATCCTATCTTCCTGACCTCTGTTGCGCCCTGTTACCCCTGGGTTTTGCGCGCTATACTAAATAAATAAACAAACAAACAAATCAGCACTTGTACTCTCGCTCATTCAGTGTTCATGGCGGTTCTTGCTTGCGGCCTACTTGGGCCTGGTTCATGGGTGGGGATGTGTAATGCACGGCACCTGTGTTGTGGTTTGACATGGCCTCATAGGCAGTATTACATCTTCGTTATATTCTCATCACGATGTGAGGGTTGGGAGAAGCGTCAGCAAGCGTATACGCGAGTGCTTTATGCGTCTTGCGTTTCTGCATTACGGAAAAACCTGTGTGAAAAATAATAAAGATGCGCGCAGTGGGTGTATCCGTCACCTACGTCATAGCACTGACTATATTCTTCGTGTGGGTTGGTGCGTGAGTGACCAGTGTGCATGGTGGCACGTGTGTTCTTGGCAGTTGGCTAGGTCGTTATGGCATCTCTAACGATGTGGGTGCTTGTTGTTGAGGTCTTAGTCGAGTTCATCCATGCCGCAGGTCTCGGCTTGAGTAAGGAAGGCTGGTGGGCATATCCTTATGTTCTTGAACCAGGGTATTTGGTCGTCTGGTAGATAGACAAATTCATCTCGTGGTGGGTGTCTGGCCCGCAATCCTCTAGGCCATGGTCGCGAGGAGATTGGGGGGAGCTTTTTCTCCCATTCTCCCACTTCAGGACGGTGACTCCTCTGGGAACGTGGTACTGGACCCTGCCCCAGCCGACCCTCCCCCCCACAGAACACAACTCTGGAAGTACTACTTGGACAATTTGCAGCACCTCCCCACGGAATGCGAACCGCAACTTCCGATGGCTTTATGTCAACTTACACGAGATACCAAAATTAGGAGACAGCCTTGAACCTGAAGTCCTGCACGTCTTCATAGAGAGTATGGCCCCCTACTTAGGGGCGTGTGCCTCCTCTCATCCGGGTTGCACTGTATGGACCCACTTCACAAACTAGCCAGATTTGCCTACGACCCGTTCCCCCCGCCGAGCAGGCCTAAAGCAACTATGTCCACGGACACATCGGAGGAGAGTGCTGCCACCACCAAAGGAGACATTACCACACTACTAAATGAGATAAAAAAACATGGGAGCCAATCTAGGCGGTAACATTGATAAAATTACCCAGAGAATGGACAGATTTGAGGAACGTTTGGAATGTGTGGCGAATAATCAGGATTTGATTGACACCCTTGAAACTCAGATGGATGTACGGATTCGTAACATTGAAAAAAGAAAGGTTGAGGCGCGGCTCAAGATGGATGATTTAGAAAACAGGGAGAGGAGGAACAACCTCCACTTTTTGGGTATTCCAGAGCGCGAAGATAAAACTGAAAAGGATCTCAAAGATACCATTCATGAGAACATAAAAATACTCACCGCTGATGAAGAAATTGATGAGCCTAAGACCGAACGCATACATAGAGCTGGCGGACCGCCTGGTGGCCCGCGTTCCGTCCTAGCCAAATTCCACCATTATCAAGATAAAACCAGGATCCTGGAGAAGGCCAGGTCCGGAGGCCCACTCACAATGGGGGGCACCCAAATCACTATCTTTCAGGATTTATCGTCACTAACATTGGCACTCAGATGCCTTTGCAGCCCCCTGACGAAATGGCTCAAGGACCAAGGCACACGGTACAGATGGGGTTACCCTTTCTCGCTCACTTTTGAGCATGGGAGCAGAAAAATAGTCCTATGCTCTGAAGACGAAATCAAAGACTGCATCGCTGACTTCCTTGGCACGGGCCCGGAGGGCAACGAAGGAGGTGACAATGAGCAGCCGGGACCACAGTGGGAGCTCCAGGGCCCCAGGCGCAAGAGGGTGAAGGGATCGAGAAAATATAGACGCCCCAACAACATGCCTGATAATGAATAAGGGAGAAGAAGTGTGTACGAGCTGGCCAGACTGCAACCACCGGTGACGGACGAGACACCGGCCCACGCAGAGTTGCGAAAAGGCAAGATCTGTCATTGGGGTGCCACCGCTGGCGGGGCACCCCTCTGGACTAAGTGGTGATGTGAACTCTTGCGAGAGGACCCGGGGAATGCACGTAACATTAAACTTTTATATGCTTGTTGCCATTATTGTTGAAATTGTATAATGTTTGGGGGGGGATTGAGACGGAGGCTCACCCTTAAGTTGTGATGGTATATTTGACCGGGACCTTGAGGCAACGGTCCCCACTGATGGTCCGCCATATGGCCCGTACCGGACGCCGTCAACAGCTGCCCAGGCAGCACCTCCAGTTCCCAAGCTCAAAAGAACTCCACCAGCTATGGCGGAACAGGAGGAGAGGGGAGAGGGGTCATAGACACTTGGGAAATGTACACACATCACTGGGCGCACTCCAAAATGTCACAGTTAAGATGACACTGGGAATTTGCATACCTATCTGGCCACAACAGATGAGCGATCCTCGAACCCAAATCATTGATGGCATCACTTGAGAAGTCTAAGGGCAAGGGTCTCCTAAGAGTTGGGACTGTCAATGTGAAGGGACTGAACTCTCCTACTAAGAGATCACTGGTCCACAGAGAATTCCGCAGATCTAACATAGACATTGTTTTCATCCAAGAGATGAAATTTGCAAGGGGGGAGGAGCGAAGACTCCTGGGAAGGCGCGGGGGAATGGAATTTTGGGGCTCCGGCCCACTCAGGAAGGCAGGGGTCAGAATCCTCATCAAGAAGGGAATTAGGTTTGAATTGGAAAAGACTTGGTCGGATGTGAGTGGTCGAGCCCTTCTAATAGTGGGGAGAATTGCACGAGTCCAGGTCACAATTGCTACAATATACTCACCCAACAGCGGACAGGCCGCATTCCTTAGGAAAATGATCCCCAAAATTGTACTAGAAACCGCGGGTCACCTCATCCTAGGTGGTGACTTTAACCAGACCCCGCCGTGGACTGGAGGCCAGGCAAGCCGGGCCCGAGGACCCAACATAGAGGGGACCGTACTGAATTCGCCGCCACGATGGATCTATACGACCTACGTGACGTGTGGAGGACTCTGCACCCTGACAAAAGTGGCTTCACCTTTTATTCACATCCCCATGGCACATTCACACGTATAGATTATATATTCCTTTCTCCTGACCTTTCAGAGTCCACAAGCTACTCTGGAATCGTCCCAATAACATGGTCTGATCATAATACGGTCTTATCGGATGTCAATTGGACCAACCTACCTGTCGCTGGGGGATCTTGGCGCTGCAATTAGACCCTCTGGACTAATGCAGTGTTTAAAAACGAAATGGAGACCGAGATCGAAGAATATTTCAAGGTGAACAACAATGGGGAGGTCTCCAAACAGGTGATTTGGGAAGCTGGGAAGGCCACTTGGAGGGGGGTACTGATACACGAGGGCTCCTCTAAAAAAAGGGAATGTAAGATCATAGAAAATAAACTGCGTAATGAAATACACCAACTGGAGACGGAAGTAAGAGATAATGCAGAGGTAGACCCCATTAAATTAGACACAGCTCACCGTAAAAGAGAAGAATTGTGACTGTTAGAACATGGCCAGGTGGTGAGAAAACTACAATTCCTCAGGCAAACATACTACGAGAAGGGGGACAAGGCCGACGCACTATTAGCTGCCAGGCTAAGAGAACGGAGGGAGGAACGTAAGGTAAGAGAGATAACAGGCGCCACTTATTCCACGGTCGAACCTCCCGACTCAATACCCGAGTGCTTTGCCAACTTCTACGAAAACCTATATACCTCTGAGCTGATCTCTGCCCAATCTGACATATCCTCCTACTTGTCCTCAATCAACATGCCTACAGTAACACTCACAGAGGCCGAGCTCCTTGATACTCCAATACTCAAGCATGAGATACGTGATGCAATTAAACGATTAACACTGGGGAAATCCCCGGGTGAGGACGGTTTCACGGCAGGCTTTTACAAGACCTTTAGTGACAAACTGTCTCCCTTACTCACGGAACTCTTTAATGAGATAGTGGACACTGGGGCCGCTCCAGAATCTTTCAAGAAAGCCCTCATAACAGTCATCCCTAAGGAAGGCAGGGGCCCCAAATTATGCGGATCATACCGCCCCATCTCCCTCCTCAATCTCGACGCCAAGATCTATGCTCGAGTATTGGCTGCAAGACTGGAAACCTTAATGCCTAAGTTGATCCACCCCGACCAGGTCGGGTTTATTCTTGGGAGGCAAGGTGCCGACACCATGCGTAAAACTTTACACCTCATCCACGCAGCACACAATCTACCAGATGATCCGGTTCTCTTATCCATTGACGCAGAAAAAGCCTTTGATAGGGTGGAGTGGGATTTCCTGGGAGCAGTCCTCCAGAAAGTAGGGATAGGCCCCAAATTCCGCGATGGGATATGTGCAATATATGCCTCCCCCAAAGCATCGATATTCGTGAACGGGGAGTATTCCAGGTGGTTTGCGCTACAGTGAGGGACCAGACAGGGGTGCCCCCTCTCATCGATCCTGTTTGCACTTTCCCTTGAACCCCTGGCCCAAAAACTTAGAGAAGACCCCCTAATAGAGGATATATGGTTGGGAGAGACGGAATATAAGGCAGCGCTGTATGCAGACGATATCCTTCTACACGTAACTAAACCCAATAACTCTATCCCCCATGCCCTAAAACTAATAGAAGAATACGGCCAATACTCCGGCTTTAAAGTAAACAAATCAAAGTCCACACTCTTCCCCCTCTGAGGCACCCCTGACGAGAACGATGCCAAGTTCCTCTCACTTGGGCTTAATCTGGAGCATATGAAACTGCAATACCTGGGTATTCAGATTACCAGAACCTTAAGCGACCTATACGAGGCCAACTTCCTCCTCCTCCTCCGACGATTCGAGACAGATCTTGAGAAGTGGAGTAGATTGACGATTTCCTGGCTGGGGCGTATCAATGCCGTCAAGATGGTGTGCCTCCCCCACTTCCTTTACCCTTTCCAGATGCTTCCAATTGAGATGCCCAAAAAATTCTTCACAGATGCCCGTAAGATCATGATGCGATTCATTTGGCAGGGGAAGAGACCGAGGATCACATATGACACACTCATACTCCCCAAGGACAAGGGAGGAGTAGCCCTTCCCGATCTAACTACTTACTACAAAGCTGCTCAGTTACGTGTCTTGATCCCACACCTTAGGGACCACAAACACTTACAATGGGTACAGATGGACAATCATTACATGTCCCCCGCCACTGTAGCGGAATGGCTATGGTCACCTTACCAATGGGTCCAAAGGAAAATTAAACACCATCCCATACTGACTACCATATGGAGCATATGGCGCACTGGGAAAGAGATGCGAGAAGTCACAACCTGGCCATCCCCGCTCAGTCACTTGTGGTCTCCTGACATAAACGACCACATTCCGAATCTAGAACGGTTTCAGTCATGGTATGAGGCGGGCCTGGAGAGGGTAGGGCAACTCCAAAGAAAGGACTCATTCATAACGCTACCCGACCTAACCACATCATTAGGGACAGGTAATTTATCAACATTCCACTTTCTCCAATTGAAAGGGGTGCTAACGAAACCTGAGTGGAGAGAGAAACTGAAAAGAGACCTTACCGCCTTTGAGAGACTACTAGACTCCAAAACGGAAATGAAAGGTCTTATATCTGTGATGTATCAGACACTAATAGCAGCGGGGGGTGGATCCACGGACTCCCTCAGAGCCAGGTGGGGAAAAGACTTTGGTGAAGAGATACTCCCCGGTCAATGGGACTTAATGTGTAGAGCTGCACCAAAATCCTCCTTGTCCAATCAATACAAGCTCCATGCCATAAAGCTCCTACATAGGTGGCATTATGATCCACTCAAACTCTCTAAAATGTTCCAGTAAATGAGCCCAAGATGCTGGAGAAATTGTGGATCAACTGCTGACTACTGGCACATGTGGTGGAGCTGCCCGCATATCACAGTGTTTTGGACCGAGGTCCAGGGATGGATTAAGGAGATCGATGGAATCCAAAGGGAGCTCGGCCCATGCCTTGTATTGTTTGGCCTTGAAAGAGATGATGAAGACTGGTTCCAGGTGAAAGGTCTGGCCCCCCAGCTGCTGTTGGCGGCGAGAGCCCGGATAGCGATCAAATGGAACTCTCCTCTAGCCCCAGGAAAGAACGAATGGATTACATTGGCCACGGGCATTTACGTGATGGAAATGATCACAGCCTCCCTGCATAATAAATCAGCTAAATCCGAAACCCTATGGATGGACTTTAAGAATAAATATATCACACCTATCACGGACTCCCAGTCAGAGGAACTCTCAGAAACCTGACTTAATGATGTCAAACTCAAAAGAACACTGCAAGGGATCGGAGACTCATTCCCAGTTGCCATGGTGCTGGCAGATGTTGCACTGTGCCAATTATGTGCTCCCAATGTTTATGTTAAATGATTATACTCCAAGTGGGGGAGGGGGGTGGGAGCGGGTTGGGGCGAACAGTGTAAGAGACATATCCAGGCAAATGGAACTGTCACGAAACTAAGTGATTCCAACAGCGTCTTTTACTTTGCATTGTTTCTCTGACATGTACCTCTGGAAGATGTACAACGTTCTTTGATTACTGTTTGCCCTTCTTTTGTCGTTTGTTTTTGTAAAACCAATAAAGACAAATTAAAAAAAAAAGAACAAATTAACTACACTCCTAACACAATGCTACTTTGTCATTATACAGTGCACCTGACAGAATTTAGGGCTGTTAAAGGAGGCTCTGACTTTCACACGCAAATTTCACTCACTCCCCTCCAAGCCATCCGGCTGCAGGTTGGTGTACTTATTTTGAACTATCAATTGAAATTTCCTTGATATGTTCCTTCTTGCTGCCTCCATTCCCAGTCAGCTCTTGTGGTTTTTGTCCCACGTTTTCCTGTGTTGGTGGGCGTGCTTTCTCAGTGGCTTCTGCCAGGGCATGAATTCCCTTCCTTTTGCTCTTCGTGCTGCTGTGGACCATCTTGCCTTCCGTCGTTCCTTGAAAACCTATCTGTTTTGAGCTCCCTCTAATGGTCATCTATTTGCTGCAAGCGCCATAATCATTCCGGGTGAATGTGTGCTAAATAAATACCGGTACCATAACATAACATAACATAACATTTATCCCTCCACACCTTGCAATACAGATCACATGATTGTAATTCAAAAACCTACAATGTCCATACTATTTGATCATTCAGTACTTGTTACCTTAGAGTTTGTGGTCAGAGGGCACCTGGTGCCATGGAATGTTTGTGTTTTAGGGCTGAGTCAGTTATATGGGCTATAACTCATAGTCACCTGGCATGCGTCATGCTTTAGCCAGTGTGAGATAACATGCACATCAGATGCTGTTCTCTGATCGCGTCCTTGTAGGGCACATTCCTCTTGAGTAATAAACACATATTTGCAACACTGTTAGAACAATGAATAGGTGTTGTGGCAGTTGGGGGTGTGGGCTGTCCTCATGGGAGCTCGGCCATGACTGGAGATTAACCCTGTTTCACAGTTTGGTGCTAGCGCATGCAATGATGCATTTGCCGCACAGGCCTTGTCTCCTACTTACGATTACGGACATCTACGCAAAAATAGCAATGTTGCGTGTGCCCTGCGCTACGCTATGTGGGTAGATTAAATATGATTATATTAAGTTGGGGTCCTTTATATTGGGAAACGGTCCTTTCACCATCCCCCCTGGCCCATCATAGTGCTTCAAATGCATCTTGCCTCACCCTAAAGTGCTTAGAGGGTGAGACGGGGCTGCCCCCTTCCCAACACAACCAATTTCAGATCAGATCAAATGAACCTGTAAATGCCCAGTTTGTGCATTCATTACAGCACAACCTTTGTGGCAATTACATCTTTCTTTCGGAAATACGTTAATAAAATGCAATAATCAAAGATGAAATTAATATTGATATCATAAATGGAAGTTCCACCATGGTGAAGAAGTTAACTCAATGAATTAAGCAGGTGTTGCAGAGATCTGTGTTTGTGTGCTGGGGTTCATATTTGCTTATATACATGCTGTTGATAGAAACACTTACTGTGCTAATAAACAACATATGTGCAATAAAAAGAACTAGTTATGTAAACTAAAATAGCATCATTATTGTGCTTGCCTAGTTAGTGGTGGTACGTATCTGACCTCACACCATTTTTTTCATAGCAAAAACAGCATTGCAAGACAAATGATAGCTGCTACATTTGCCAGTGTCATCCATCTACTGGTATATAAAAGAGCACAATGGCAAGTTATGTTAGCGTTTCTCAAAATCCCCACATACTTGCCTGTCCTCTTTGATGAATGTCCTGTTATTTTAATCAATTCCTGAGCATGATTCATGTCATGTTTATAGAATGTGCACAGTGTGAGTAATTGCCATTTGGCAAGATTGCAAAGTCCTGGCTTTTTAAAATTTAACTCATACGTAAAATTATGCAGGTAATTCCAGCTTTAAAAGGGTAATCTGCCAACCAGATTCCCGTTTTTGTCAACTCCATGCCAAAAGCAAAGTGGACATGTGGCCTGCTGCATCAGTAGCCTTATCTGCAACTCCTGCACTGCTCATGGCGTAGAGAAGGATCAACGATCACAAGAAGCCCACATGACAGCTGGAGTGACAGCCGCGTTTCTGCAGCATGGGGTGGGTGGTATTTAAGATATGCCCCTGTACCAAAACTATGATGATCATGAGTAACCAATGCTAGTGGCAGGGTAAACTCTAAATAAAGCAATGCCTGAGTTTAAGCATGGTGCATGGTACTACTTATGATTATGGCTGCCACATCCCAATTGATATCACACGTGTCATGTGGGGAAGGTGATGTGTTTTCTCGCCAGCTAGGTGAGGACTATTGAATGGCAATACAGGAACCTTCTTTGATCTCTTTGTGCAGGTATCACCCTCCAGCAGAAGCATCTCTCCTGGGCCTGGGCATCAAAGGAGAACACCCATTCAGAAGTAGTAACCTCACTCAAGGACACTGCATCTCTAAGGGCCTTTGTTCTTAGTGGGAAGGAAAGGTGGAATGATTAGAGTAGGCAGGATGCCCTGGTCAATGGAAGGAGACTTCAACCATCTTATTTCTCTCTGTCTCGCTTTCTCTTTCCTGTCCCCTCTACTTCCTCTGGAGCGAAGCACTTTGGGTGTGAAATCAGAAGGGCAACGTCGACTCCATTCAAGAACATAGCTTTGAGCACTAAGTCCAGATTGCTTCAGTACAATCACCAGGGGAGTGTTGCCTTGAAAGGAAGAGGCCTCCTACTTTTTGATTCTCTCAGATCCTTTTGGATAGTATCAAGACATGAATATTCACCTGAGAAGAATTTGCTGGACTTCATTTGGAAAAAGTATGCTTTCAAAAGCCCTCAGTCTGAGGTGAAGAAGGAGCCATCCCAGGCGGATGGAAGATCTGTCCCTACCCACTCCCAGGGCACATCAGGAGGGTTATGTGTGATTTTTCCGACAAAATTTCAGAGCTGTACTTTTCATCACTTCTATAATACGGTAAAACACTGGATTATTATTATTTATTTTTTTACATTGGGGGCAAGCCCCCTGTTTTCTTACCTTTATAATGCCACCCCAAACAAATGCAAACCCATGTTAACCCCTTAGCCCACTGCCCTATATACATTTAATTCATATTTTTGGTGGTTTTCGGTATTATATACTTCAGTGAAATGTACCACTCTGTTTTGTTTTCGATAAAATGAGTGGGTAGCATCAGGAGTGACCTCTGTGTGGACCAGGACCTACCACTTAGTGCCAGAATCTCCTGAGGCTGATAGAGCAGACTCTGAATGGAACCATCCTGCACTTGAGTCCCCCTGAGTGGGCTTCACAGCAATCCGAGGGCCAAGCCAGCCAAAGCTCTCTGTTCCACCGAACAGGTAGCTCTGCGTTCATTGCACTGTGAACGAGAGTGAAGTTGTCAGTGCTGGCTTTTGTGCTCCTCTGTCAAATCGAACTATTGCTTGCACTTTGAACCAAATTGATGCTGCCTTGTGCCCTAGCTGAGCCTGTCACCTGCTAGGCCCAAATTGACTGCTCAACAACAGGACCCAATCCGAATCACTGGTGAGTCATGCACCAACTTTGACCAGGGGTTAAACCATGGTTTAGCCCATCTAGCCCTCGAATAGCTACTTCATCTACCTGCACATCAACTCTGCTAAAGTCACCACTTTGACGACTGTTGCCCTCCAACATTATCTGCTGGAGCGTCACTCATTGACCCCTCCCAGGTGCTAAAGTCTGACTCGACCTGGCGCAACTGTGAAGCAATCCTGGGACTGCCCTGGCCTGTATCATTGAAAGCTGTGAGGAATCCTATGGAGTCCTCACAGAGACCCTACCTAATGACTTCTCACAGGGGGCCAGAGAAAGGCAGATGCTTTCTGATCCTGACCTTGGGGGTGGTGTTCGGTGGGAGGATCATCTTGGAGAACTGACCCAGGGAAATACAAGGACTCCGTTGGGTGAGATGCAGTATTTGTCTCCCTCTAGGGAAGACATCTCCTCAAAGCCAAAGTATGTAATAGCTTGTTGTAAGAACACTCGTTTAGCTCCCCAAGTTGAACATTATAAAAAGCGTCAACACATCCATAAATCCTAAGGCAGTGGGAGAATTGAAAACCCTTCTAACACCATGGAGTCTTGTAAAGCTAGAAGCTCCCTTACTCCCAATGATACAGTGAAAAGGAGTCTGTGATGAAAAACAACTTAAACTCTAAAAACCTTTATTCCTCTATAAAATCAAATCTTGTGGCTGCTCCTTTTGATATTCCTGTAGAGAATATTATTGGAAAGAGACATGAGCTTGAAAACAAAAATCAAGTTTGAAAAGCTGATTTTCGCATTAGGGACTTCAAGTCCCATAATTTGCAAAGTATGCGGACGAAAAAGGGGGCTGAAGAATGACAAAACTGCAAAGTGATGCTTGTTTATGGGAACAACCCACACCTGAGGGAGACTGGGAGGCTTAAACAGCCCCCTCAGGTGCAGGCCGTTAGTATGCAAAAGGAGCAGAGCAGTAGTCGTGTATGGAGGAATTGGGAACTCTCCAAGTTGCAGCAGAAGCAGAGAGTGGAGGAGAGTGAAGACACCAGGTCTACTGTCGAGTGTTGAGCAGTAACTGGTCCAGAGAGAGTCTTCATCTCCAGAAACCTTGATTGCAGAGGTTGCACAGCGGGAAGCGGCAAAGAAGTAAGCGTGTCCCCTGGAGACCTGTTTTGCATAGGCTGTGCAGAGGAAGGTTAAGTGCAGAAAGCTTTCCTTCCTGTAAGGCTAGCTCCGGTGGCAGGCGAGCACGGAGAGCCTCTGGAGCAAAGGAAGCTCCATGTGCAGGTGGTGCAGTCGATGGCATACTGAGAGTAGCAGGTTGCCAGATCGTGATGAGCAGCTGAAGCGAGGAACCTGCGAGCAGCGAGGGAAACAGACTTGCACGTCTTACCTAGTGAGTCCACTAAATTATTGTGACCCCGGAGCACTCCGTGACCGCTCGCATGCCCACTCCAGGAACTTTATTGGTAAATAACAATTGTGTATACGTAAAAGTAAACCAGAAGTCACTTTTGAATACTGAATTGGCAGAAAAAAGAGAAAATCAATTGTATAAAACCTACTGAATGTGACTTTAAGCAAGAGAGGTTATTTAAAGCACATCAACCCAATGGAGCAATACTTCTAGAACTTAAGGCACATTATGAATACCCAAGCCAAAAGAAAGTAACAGTAATGCAATTTAAAACAAAAAAAACGTTGCCAAAGTCAGGAGAGGGCAAAGTTTGTAAAATGTATTATCCATATTTGAAGAAGTGCATAACACAAGCTGGTATAAACCCACATTGCCAAAGTCAAGGAAGAAGCAGAATAAAATCGTATTATGGCCTGTGTTTGGTTTATGAAGAGTTGGGGAAACAAAAGTGGCAAGAAGGCTGCCCTTCTGAAAAAGGTTATTCAGAAGGAGAGGAGCACACCTTACAGAGGTGTTGGAAATTGTAAAAGTCCACTAAAGAGAACAAATGTGAATCTTGACTTCCCTAAAGATTTGCTTAAATCCTGACGTAAAGTGAGCAATACTGCAAAATTGTTACAAGCTGATCCCAACCACATAGGCACTTGTTGTTTGTAAATTATACTGTTTGGGCAGGGTAATGTATCCAAACAGAGGCCTTTGAAGTAGTAGGCCGGGCATCATAGTAAATCAGGCGTATTTGAAGTAGTACGGCTAGACCCACCCATTATAGCACAAGCTTCTTTGAGGGTTTGAATTATGCCTGCACAGCTGGGCAAAGCAGACATTTATGGTACTAATGAAAGTTATTGCAGAACACAAAACATATCAACCAGATAGTAAACTATTAAAATAATAAATGTAAATGAAGAAATGAAATAGACTGAATCATATTTACATCTGCCTGAAGACCTCCATAACTTTTGTATGTGAATAATAAAAAGAAACCAATGCAGTAGAAAATTCCTCACATGATGACAGCAGACATTTTCCATAATCCTGTTGGCTGCATAGCACGTCTCTTTCCACAAAAGTCTCTGTGTGCCAAGGCAAAGGGAGTAAGTCAACTTCTCTCCCTCCTTGTATAAATGTGTGATCGCCTCTGTGGCATTCCCAGACCTGCCCCTAAGCACAGCATCAACCGCAGTTCTCAAACAATGGGATTCTGAAATGAGGGTGTTATGGCTAGGACTCAAGGGTACAAAGTTCACGGGTGTATCTGTGGTGCACTACCCTCTCCTCTGAGCTAGTATCATGGGTCAGGTATTGTTATTGGATATGTCTGCTTACTGATGCAGTGGCATTTTTGGATGCCTCATTTTTTATTCGTTTATTACTCACAAGTCTTTAAAATAATTATTAAAACATATACAAAAATACATAATTTTTCCAACAATACGTTTTTAAATCATACGAAAAACAGAATAAACATTTAATTTCATTCAAAATTACCAGTATTACATTTGTCAGAGCCCATCTTTTTAATCTCTACCCTTTCTGTT
Source organism: Ambystoma mexicanum (assembly GCF_040938575.1). NCBI lineage: Eukaryota > Metazoa > Chordata > Amphibia > Caudata > Ambystomatidae > Ambystoma > Ambystoma mexicanum. The sequence goes on from NC_090936.1 coordinate 725,159,072, forward strand.
TTTCGAGACTACATTCATTTCTAAGTAATCATTTTACATGTTTTTAGCACATGTACCACCGCAGAGGTTAATGCGGCACTATAGCCTGATGTTAATCTGTCCCAAACAAATTCTGAGGTAAGATTTTCTTCATGTCAAACAAAACTCCTAAAAAGTAATAGGCGTAGGTTCCATGTCCCTTCACATTCCATAAGCAGATGCCTAAGTGTTTTTTTTGCTGGATTAATACACACTTTACATAGTTGTTTAGCTCTGTCTCCCTGCTTTCACCTTTCCAGTACCTCCCCACAGTGTATAAGGTTGAGTCTTATCCTTTAAACGTTATTGCGTAACAAGCTGTCTGGAAATTTCATGAGGTAGCTTGAAAGCCAACCTAGTTTTTTCTCACCCCGTAAGAGTGGGTTTATAGGCAAGCACATTCTCACTTTCTCAATTGTTTTCATCCAGTCCATGGACTCTAGTTACTTCTTCATTCTCAAGGAATTAGAGATAAGTGTGTCTGTATCGACTTTGATAATGGAAAGGGACCCTATTTCCTTACTCTCCAATGATGACACAATTGCAGATCTAGAATTTGACATTTGGCACCAATGTCACCATAGAGAGTAACCTCTTTTCCAATAATGATCTCCCAGTACAAGGAGATTAGTTTCCAATTCGCCATGCATCCCAGAGATTTTAGGCCAAGCTCAAATCTAAGACTCCAGCTGTGCGTGCAGGCTGCGAGACCTAGTGGCCTCTTCCATAACCGACCTTCGGATGCCTAATTGTGTGTGTATGTTGCCAGCAGCAGATGTAATAATGCAACAATTCGGGACTGGAAAATCAAGGGAATTTCTCCTGAAACACACTGTGTAATTTGATGTGTTCAACATAAAAACAATACCAAGTCCACTCTGTTCATAATGTAATCCTTCTCAATACACTGTGCTGGCCAATGGAGGATTTGGGACTGCAATGCAGACCTTTGAATATTCCGGACACTGAGATGATGGATGTATGCAGCCAAAAGAACATCTCTCTTGATTCACTGTACTGATCCACTTCAAGGCATGTATCAGGCATCAGACTTTTACAGATTTCTGACACCTCCCCTCTACACTTATCATTATCATTAACCCACATTGAGGGTAGGCAAAACACTCCATGCTTGTACGCTTGCCCCAGAGCCATCCAGGAAGAATGGTTTCTTAGTTATTATGCATGCACCAGAAGGATATGGTTACGCTAACAGCCACAAAAAAGTGAATTTTCCAACAAATGCTACAGAGATGTACACGCATTGCCTGGGAGATTTGTGGAGAACATCAGCAGAGTGTGCAAGGAAAACTGGTGAGATTTGTAGGGAACATCAAGGTTTATATTCACTTTGAAGTACCTGGAATAAACTTTCCAATCTCCATGAGTCTATAATCATTTGTTTGGACACATTTGATTAGGATCTTTGAAGGACAAACTATTAATGGTTTTATAGAAAGCAAAGATGTTTCAAATTATTACTATACTAAACCAATCTCAGGAGCAGTCAAACTTATCTTATTCCATTATATTTACTTCATGAAAATCAATTAAAGAACCCATGGCAATGACACAAAACTACAAATGATTAAGTACAATATTACAAAAGTGCAAATAAGGTGTGTCAAACAAATTTATAAACAGATTTACAAATACCTAGCAATGGTATTTCATTCACATTACAGACCATGATGATGGTTCACATTGTACAAAAAGTTATTTATATAGAAAGATACAAGATGTCAACACATGTTTTGGCGTTATTAAGCTCACTATGTGTTGCTCACTTTGTATGTTGTGACCTATATCAGTACAACAACAAAAAAAATCAGCAGCGTGGACTACAGAATGAACTGCAGTTTCTGGCAGTCACCCTTTTGCTTGCTGCACAAGTCTTTGCATGGGTCTTTTCGCTGTATTCATTGAACAGTGGGAGGACCCACTGTTCTCTACTAATACAGCATTTAGCCACGGAGTGGACTGCAGAGTGAGCTGCACTCTTCGGCAGTCCGTGGCCGGCATGCCGGCATGCGATATGGAGGACGAAAAATCGTATTCTGCGGAGTGGCCATCTGCCCTGCACAGAACTGGGCGCCTGAACCCCCATTGAAAAGTCATTGTTGGTGGTCATCGCTCCCACAGCAGGTAAGAGAGGGCTTTTGAAGTCTGAGCCCGATGCAAGTAGGGTGGCATTTTCTAATCACCTCCTGTGTCCTCATTCAAGACCCCTCCCTGCAGCAAACGATATAGATATTGACATTGGCACACCGGCGAGTGAAATAATAACTAAATCAATGAAACAGGATTGCCACTCCATGCGCCTTGTTCATCTGTTGCGTTGGCGGTAACAACGGCACCCATGACAGTCACCCCACTAGATGTACAAGACGCTCAAGGCACTCAGAAGGGGGCGGAAGTGTCAGCCAAAGTCAGTAAACACCTTATACACAAAGGGTCTGAAATCGTGGGACCCCCAAATAAGAACATCACTGATTTACATCTAACTGCGCCAACACCGCAACTGAAGGGAACAGACTTTGATGCATTTCAGCAACCGCACAACCATCCTTATCCAACGTGCACCTCCCACAAAATGGACTATAAGCATTGAGGTGCACCCAAGGATCGAAAGATAAGATCTAATAACTCCACCAGGGAATGTTACATACACGATAGGTTCGGATGGAGAGGATGGAGTAGATGCCCAAAAATATCAAGTGTAAGTCTGTCATCCAGATGACCCCAGGGTCACCTGACAAACAGCTTGCGTTGGAAGTAATGAACTTGCAGAGCCCGACAAACAGGCCAGGGGCCCCAATTATCCCCGTGTTGAAACAACGAAATCCGTAATTGCCAAGGAGCGAGGCACTTTGCAAAAGAAGAAGACATTTTCTGGTTGCCATAAACCTCAAAATGCACAACAACGTAGAGGGAATACGCCTACTAAGAAAACAGGAAATGTTCAGAATGGAGCTAAATCTCAAAAGAGAAAGATTCTGCCCTACCCTGCTTACAACAACTAGGTGCTGTCAAACACACTCCAAAATATCTTTAAAAAAAAGCTAAACACTAGAAGATCCTGCACAGAGGAAATAACAGATGCAGAACTTATAGAAGGAGTCAAAGCTTTGAATGCTTCCCCATGACCCAACATACTGGCCACAACATAGTCATCCTCAGTAAAGAAAACATACCAGGGAGATACCATACAGGAAACTTTACCCATGCCAAGCGAGAACAAGAGCAAGATGAACTTTCCTAACAAGACACCACCAATCCAAAGATGGCATTTCGGAAAAGCATGAACTAAAGACCAAAGCGAGAAGGAGGATTTGGATAATTAGCTCAAAAACATAATGCCAAAAGAATTGGAGTTCTCAAAAAGGCACTCAGCCCTCCTCAGACACGAGAACAGCAAACAAAAACGGCTCAAATTGCACACCCTCAAAGCTCAGAGTGAGCCCAAACAACAGCGTGCATGAGCCCAGGGAGCAGGACCTTTCTCCTCCTGGAATCAAGATTGACAGTGCTTCAAGAGCCTTGTGAAGCCAATCCATTTTAGATGATTTGAATCACTCAATGGGGGAGAGTTCTCAAATAGTGAATAAAGCCATAAAGGAGAAAGCAAAACTAAGTGCAAGAGAGCAACAAAAAAAAGAAAAGGTTTGGAACCTGCTTTACCACATGGCATGGAAATCGACATGACCCCCTCAAACAGACGCTTAAGTGACATTTCAACTCCCACAGCGAAAGAAACTCCCTAAAAAAAACTAGACTTGATGTTTATAATGGCGACTGTCACAATAGCATTGGTTCCCTTCTGTAAGCTGTACGAGTCGCTGAATGATACTTTGAAGGATCACACCTCTCTTACAGTCCTAATGCATACCAAATTATCCTACCTTGAAGGTTATGTTATGGCAAAAATGGGTGAAAAAACCACAGTGCAGAGACAAATCCACAATAACAACAATGGACTCACTCACAAACTGTGATCCCGCTGCACCTAGGAAAACATTCTGCACATCGGCGGCAACTCAAACAGAGGACTTCAAAGGAACTAGCCCTGGAGGATGAAACGCCAGCCATAAAGGCCCAGCGGACAGCGGTGCCTCAAAAGGAAACATGATCAAACAACAAACAGTGTGAAGAAAGGAAACAAAGCAACCAACAATGGAACGTAATAAAAATTAGTGCCCAGTTGAATCGGAATTGCATGGCCAAACAGAAGGACAATGTTGCTATACTCTGCACCTCGTCCTCTCAACTTGACATAGTAACGTTGCCCTCTCAAGACCCCCCAAAAAGATCAGAACAGGAGATAAAAGTTGGTAAAGTGTCATCATTTGGTATTTTCTCACAGAAACTTCATGGCAGACAAACAGAAAAGATTGTGACGGAAGGAAATTCAAATTCTCAAAGTAGTGCACACAAAAAAAGAAACATAACAGGGCTCCATTAATAACCCACTGGTGGATCCAAACATTTTAAACTGGGTAGTGCAACATATTCAAAAGGTAACACCCGACCTAAAAGGTAAGGAAGGGATTTGGAGAGAGAGAGAGATAGAGAGAGAGAGAGAGAGAGAGAGAGAGAGAGACGGATGTCGAAGACAAGGTACAGTCGGTGGACTTAATGAACATCAGTCTATACACGATAGAAGATTCAGAATCAGAGATGACACCCATGCCTCAAGTGAAAAGAAAAGCAGAGGTTTTGTTGGACGAGGGGCCAACTCAGGAACCCAAAAAGAAAATCTTGATTCAGACTTACTGTCGCTGATTTTCTTAACAATCGACGATACACGTAAATTAATACATGGTTATCAATCTTCATCCATCCGTAAGGAACATAGAGTCAGGATTGATGAACCCTATCACCATACTAAGTCACACAGCCATTTGGAGAATAGACAAGTATGGGAACGCGAAAGCCACCGAGCACCCCTGAAAGAAATTTTTACAAAACAAAAAAGTCTTTAAAGGAGCACCCTGAGAATATAAGAAAGCAACAAGACCAGCGGGACTGCAATAGAAAGGAAAAACGCAAATTGAGAACACATATATTATCACATCAAAGAAATAATAAAGACGAAATAACACATTTCTCAAGATAGAAAAGTGATAGAGAGAAGAGAATACAAAATACAAGAACATTCAAGTTGGAAAGCATCTAAAACAGGGAAGACAACTTGACATTAAACCGTCACACCTAATGAGGTTATTTGATTACGTACCCATCCTGACAATATAAAAATTGTAGAGCCCACTCAGAAAGGGCACAACAACTGTTCATATCTTCACATTGATCTACCAAAAGTGAAGCACCTATTGCACCTTGGGAGCTCTGGGATATGACCTTCTGGAAATTAATCCAGACGGGACAACAAAAAAAAAAACACCAAACTGAAGAGAAACAAGATTGTGCTAGGAGGGTGCACTCAAGAAACTACTCCCCCAAAGACAATGAGAAAGCACTCGAGATCCCCAAAATGTGGGCATTCTCCGGAAACAAGAGCTCTTGAGTTTGATCAAAGGCAATAGTACTCACTGAAAAAAAGAGAGGAGAAGAGATACACGTCACGGGAGCAACTAAAAGTTGAGAAGGTAACATACAGAAAACACTCAACGGACAAACTCTGAGCAGTGATATGGAGAGATACCCAAAAGGCCTGCTTACTCTATTAAAAATAACCTTTGACCAAGAATTACCAGAGGTGAAAAGGATATTCCAGAACACTCTATCGAGCCAACTGCAAGTTAAAGATCCTCAAAAACAGCAAATCAAAATAGGACCTGGATTTACAGGGTCCAATACGACCAAAAATCTAATTACCATTAAACACAGACAAGACTGGAGACTTGATGCCGGGAAGTAAACCTATGACTATCTCATTAGAGGATGTGAAAATCATAATGGGCTCTTGGAGCACTCAAGGTTTTGTTCACCTCACATCCCATAGTGATGTCAAAATGGGAGCGTTTGACATACTATGTTTACAAGAGACCTGGCTGACATCCAAATCGAGTCTTGAAGGATATAATCTGGCTCTCTCACCTGCCGTATAAGGCCCAAAAGGCCAACCGTCATCGGGTCTCCTTACAGCCATTAGATCAGGCAGTGGTTTAAATCTGGAGAGCATGAACTTGACAACGAATAATTACAAGCATCCTTGATCTCCTGGCACGTATCCAATAAGCTAAAAGACAAGATGAAAGTGGAAAATATCCTTTTGAATCCAGCAGCAATCACCACCGAGATCTATATAAAAGCCATGGGAAACATATTAGAGGAGGCAAATGATTCCTACAAAATTGATTATACAATAATCAATGGAGCTCTAAATGCAGTCTGCATTGATGAGGGGACGGGAACAGTCTCAATGGAAACTGCATTCCATCGCATATAAGAGGCAGCAAATGGAACCATTTGACGGATTTTAACTATCTTCACAATCTACATAGGACGATTGATAAAGCATAATCAATAATTCTGACATGGGAGCGTACTGGTACGGGATTGACATTAGATCGCACCTGTGTTTTACGTGAACTTCTGGTCCTAATTGAGAGCTTTGAAGTAGTCAGGACTAAGAACAGTGATCATAATATACTGATCACAACATGGAAATCCACTCGCTCAAATTCCGCACAAATGTCGACAGAAGTTTAAAGGTGCAATAGCAATACACATCTCAGATTAAATGGAAATGCCATCAAGTCCCTCATAGAGAAATACCAGAGACAAGAGGTAAAAGAGAAATCTGGAAGGTTGGAAGATATAGACTATTATCCACTACTAGCAGTCTATAAATCAAATAAAACACAAGCCTCCGCTACTCCAAACCAAACCTCCACGTGTACAACCAGACGCTATTGGAAAAGAGGAGAGCCATGAGACATATAAAACGGGTGGCTAAAAAAATCAAGAAGCCCAAAATTAATGGCCCATGCCAAGGCAGAGGAGAAAACGTATAGAACCTAGCTACGTCATCGATGACATCAGCTTTACCAGGCAGACTCGGAAGACATGCATCGCACTTTGAGTGGGAAGAAATCAAGGGACTTCTGGACACTTATAAGATCATGTGTAAAAGAGACAAATTCGGCCTTACAGAACAACGCGGCTGAACACACATGGGTAACCCATTTTAGAGACCTTTATAAAAAACCTGAAAGTGACACATCAAACCACCTCTCTCACCCCGTGTCGGAATGGAAAATTCTATTCGGCACGGAGCAAATTATAATAAAGGTCATAAAGCTAAACAACGCAAGAGCGGCAGGCCCAGATGGGATAACTCATTTCGATCTGAAAAAGCACCCAAAGCCTGGGCCTCCTTTGTAAGTGTTGTCTTTCAGAACTGCATAAAAACAAGAGAAATCCCACCCTCATGGAGGAATGCATATGTGGTCCCCGTCTTTAAAATAGGTGCTAAAGATGACCCTCAACATTATCGGCCCATCGCACTGCTGGATACAATTGGGAACATTTTTGGATACTTTGCCCTTGACAATTTCCAGGAATGGACTAATCAAACAGAAAATGATGATCCCCTGCAGGCGGGTTTCGTCAAGGGCATGGGTACTACAGCGAATAGTCTGCTCTTAAACTCCCTGAAGACAAAGGTCATGGAGGGCAAACCCTGTGTCATTTTACTATTCGTTGACCTGGTCCAGGCGTTCGACCAGGTCAACAGGGAAATTCTGTGGAAGAAGCTGGACCATAGAAAATGCCCAGGATCCATTCAGGAGCCAATGAAGGCCCTATACTCCCAGACAACGATGAAAGTGAGATTGAGTAGAGCAGGCCTTTTATCCAAACCTATAACCACAGCACGTGGTGTTAAACAGGGCTGCCCCTTAGCTCCAGCCCTGTATAATTCATACATTGCAGATTTCATTGAGTCCCAGAAGAAGATCAGAGCTTTCCCCCCCATGGTAGGAAAATTAAAACTTGCATGATTACTCTACGCAAAACAACATTATTTTAATAGACCAAACACCCGTGGGTCTACAGAGGCAGCTGAACAACTTGATAGTCTATTTGAAAGAAAACCATCTAAAACTGAATAAAGCAAAAACAAAATTAATGTCGTTTGAAAAGCTGGGGAATACAAAGAGAAATCAAAAGTGGTTTGCCGATAGAATTCAGTTGTCTGTGTGTGAGAGTGTGTCTGTATGTGCATGTGTGTACAGAAACATCTGTCGGCACCTGTGCAGTTAGTATCTATGAATGTCCGAGCATGTTGCATCATCTGTGTCTTTGCGTATATGAGACTCTGTATGTGTCTACTTGCATGTTAATGTACCCTTTGCTCTTTTTGTATGCGGAATTATATAAGTGTTTTGAGGTATTTGGTCATTAGTTGGAGTCCAACATTTAACATATATTCCTGCTGAAGGGGGATTTCTTCTTTGCTTAATGAGGGGGTATTCTAGGTATGTAAGTCCACAGCGGCATCCAGCTTGCAACGCAACATGCTTTTCTTTTTTTGTTGTCCTGTAAACATCTCTGTGGTGAAGACAACATGCTTTTAAGTACATCTGGACCTTCTGGAGAACGTATTCTGGAAATGTAGTCTTATGGGTGCATTTCTGCTCTAAGTCATGTTGATTGCATTGCGCGGCAAGAAGTCCTTTTAAAGGCATTCACAGACACACATTGATATAGGCTTTGCTGTACATAGTTAATGTATGTTCCTTCACGTGTAGCCATGCACACAGTGGTGGTGTAGCTGGGTTACATCTGACCCGAGTGAGGCAAAATGCATCTATTAACATATAGTCAAATAGAAGCAGCTATTGTGGATTTATTGAAAACAGTCTTGTGCAGTCATTTATATTTAGTGAACCATGTCCCTTCAATTAGTCCTAGACACCTTTCTGCTCTAAAGGAAATATAGTGCATCCTGTATCATTTAATTCTATGTGAAAGCTACAATGAGGCAGAGTGCATTCAGACATTAGTAGTACACTCTGTGAGGTCTTCCTTGATGATGGAGAGCTGGTGTATTCTGGGACCTGTAGTTGTGTGTAGGGATTTAGACAGGGAAGGTACACTTGATATGGGTTGAGTAGCCATGTGGCCAAATGTATACTGAGTGAGGAGGAGTCAGTGTCTGGAGGAACATTGGTGATTACTGTGACCTAATTTATTCTGGGAGAGTTATGTTCAGATATCAGATTTGAGTCCTACAGAATACCTTCTTGGACATTTGGTCCACTGCATCCTTTGCACATGGTTAAGCAGATTGTACATTGGGAAATGTATTTCTGTTGATGCATGTCTACTGAAAGAGCCAGAATGTGTTCTAGAACATATTGGGACTCTTATACTGAATAGAGCAGGGTGCGTTTTTGGAAATGTAGTTATATTCCGTCACCGCCCTGACTGAAAGAGCAAGCATTCTGTGATGTACTGGCGTCCCCTAAGCAAATGATAGCAATACATGCACTTAATGCAGTGCCCTGGCCAGTTGAGCCTGTGCATAACAAAGAAGACTGTATCTGGCATATGGGTTGCACTTGGGACTTACTGGCGATGACGTACACACAAGAATGGACTGGGAAACAGCCAGCTGTCTGTCTGACTGCGCGTGGGTGATTGGGGCTCTCCTGTGATAAAGAAAACATTACCTGTCCATATGAAACAGTTTGCATATGATATCATGGATGTGTAAGGCTGTTTCTTGGCATAGGGTGGCTCTCGTTTGCGTCCACTAGACAGAAAGTGTCACTAAATAAGACCAGACCCATTGGCTTTGTGAAAGCTTGTGAAATTAAATTGTTCGGAGTAATCAATGTATTAGAATTCAATGGGACAGCTGTTCTAACTGTAATAAGGGACGTTAATTGAGGTCCATGCCAATGTATAAGAGATGGAAACATGTCTATGTAGGTTATTCAGCAGGGAAACAACCCCGGGCTAGGCCATACCCTGGCCATCACGCAAAAGTGCCTCTATGAACTCGCACCCCCGTACCTTGCTAAGAGAATCACCAATCACACCACCACAAGACCCCTCAGGAAGTGCTATTCCAACATGATCGACATGGCCAAAACTAGAAAAGCCCACGCTGGAGGATCTAGCTTCCCCACCCTGGCAGCCACCCACTGGAATGCACTTCCCTTTCACCTTAGCATGATAGACTCTCACCAAGCGTTCCGGAAAGCCATCAAAACCAAACTCTTTATCTAAAAACATAATGGGCCTCATTCCGAGATTGGTGGTAGTAATGGCGCTATTTGCGCCATGACTGCCACCAATAACGGGTCCGGTACTGGTGTTGTGCAATGGGGACTTACCGGTGTAGTTCGACCCTGGTGGGACCAGTAAACCCCCATTGCACAAACCATTCCCCATTCCCATTTGAGACCCACAGCGCTCAATGGGAATGGGGAGGGCGCTAATAACAGGCTCCCAAATTACAAGCCCGATATTAGCGCCCTGGTCCCTTAGCGGGACCGTAAGGGACGTGTGGTTGGACCACACGTTCCTTACGGTCCCTGCCAAGAGACCTTGGAATAGGGCGGTAAGGGATTACCGGCACCGGTCTCCTTACCGGTGCCCGGTATCCCTTACTGCCCAGGTCATAATGACCCCCAATGTCTTCATGCAGGCTGTATACCTAACCAGTGTTTATATGTCTTGCCTGTAAACCTGCTCTTCGCTGTTTCGCACACTGTCTATGCTTTCTGTAACCAAGAGACTTCTGGTCGCCTGTAACCTTAATCAAAACTTCTTACATAATCCTGTAACAGCGCCTCCATGCCCACTGCTCTACAAATGCAAATAAAAAAATAAAAAAAATATATATCACCAATGGACCGTTTTATCCAGGAGCTGGGTCTACGCTTCAGTGAAACTAATTCACTTGGAACTAAACATTTAGCAAGAGCTATTTGCAATAGGTGTTTATGAAGATGAGAATCTCAAGGTCTGGAGAAGGTTCCCCCAGAGGTCCAACAATGGATTTAAGTATGACAGATGCAGAAAGTGATTCATTTTTATATGTTCTTTAATGCAATGATGATGATGCCGTGAATTCAAAGGCAAACAATGGCTTACTAGCATTGTCTCTCCAGAGTTCAAGAACATGAGCACCTAGTTTATGAGTGTGTTGGTCTACCCCTATTGGCTCCCACACGTCTCAGTGTATGTACCTCAAAAATATTCCCCCGGCATCATTCTGAATAGCAGGTGCTCATGCTGACGCATTTGCCCTATTGAAAAGTGTTCCATTATGAGCTGGTACTGTCAGATACCAATACAGGCATGGCTTATTTACATAACCGTGCTAGCACGTTCTGCTTTGGTCTGACATAATTAGTATACTGCAAACTTTTTACTGTATTCACAACCCAGACATTTTGGTATTCAGAGCATGGATACAAAATATCTCCGACCATCTATTCCGGTTTCCAGACAGGCAAAATTATTTGAACCTCAGCTCTATGTCCCATGGATTGTATCCTTCCTAGCAGGTAGGCATATTGGCTGATACACATGTGTGCGGCTCCCACTGCTTCGGAACAATACTCGCTCTTCTGCAGCACCTTTGGGTTCAAACAGCAGGGCAGACATATGGTCACATCAATGGACAGCATGCCACTTGCTCTGAGCATGATGTAATCCAAACACTGACAGGCTCTACTTAGTCTAGTAGTCCAGGACAGGGCAATTATTTACCACGTGAACACAATATCTCTTCTCTTTCTTATGAAGGAGGGAGAGTAATGCTGCACGTCGTGTTGCATCCAGCTTCCATTAAATACTGGTGCAGGGTTTCTGAACTGGTCTAATCTCGAGGCATCTAGATTGACCAATCTCTCCCTTTCCCTATACTGAGAACTACGCGTGTGGGAGACCTTAATCACCAAAATACTTATTTTAAGACAACCTTTTACTACTGACACACTTTTTGCAAAATGGTTCAATTCTAACTTTCAGTACAGAGTTGTCACTCGCACTGTAATTTACATACACACCCAAGCCATTTGGCAGTCAAGTTGCATAAAACTCCGGGAGTCATGCAATGATTCGCCGCTGATCGCTTGGAAAAGAAAAGCCTCCTCCATAAAGCTGCATTAGCGCCAGTGGCTCCCTTTTTTCGTTGAATTCCCACGTGCATATTGATTACAATGTCCAGTCACGGATCTGCAACGTGTAGACTAGCACAGTAGTCCTGAACAACTAATATTTCATAACCTCGGAAGGTTCACGTTTGAAAGAAGATAAAGTATCAATTATATTGTTATGTGCTTTGCATGTTTAGGAATATGTGTTCATATGTTGCCTCGAATAAGTTACATGATTGAGAGTATAATGCATTTAAATGTGCCGTAGATCATTACTAGAGTAATGCTTGGTGTTGCAGGACACAAAAACAAACATATATATTATGGGACTTGAGGGAAAATATCCACAGCCACACAGTATCCCTTGTAGAAGTAAGAATGGGTGCAGCCAGATTTAGCTCCCCGATGATATATATTAAGCACTGCATCTGAAGGTTTGCAAATAAAACAGACTAGGGGCAAGAATTTGAAGACCAGAATACCTGTTTTAAGGCCAAGGTTTGAAACACTATGCATGCCAGCATGGATGCCAGCCTTCTTCAGAGAAAATGCCACCATAGGAGAAAATATGATATGATATGATAGGTTATTCATAACGCACTTAATACCCAGAGGTTTCTAAGCGCGGACCCGGGTATCGAACCTGTGTTGCTCCTGTGGTCTTGCTTCCAAGGCGAGCATGTTGCCGCTGAGCTATCCTCCCGAGACAATAAGTATACATTCAGTGGTCCTTGGAGATGTAAGACTTAAATTCTCAAATTAGATACTGGTCAGGTTTTAGCATTGCAATCTCAAACTCATTATGAACACTCACGGATGACTCCCCCGACCGAATCAACACATGGACATAGTCACACTGATCAATTCCCAACTCAATTATATTGATTTTGTTAACGTGGACTTACTCAAACACAATGTGCATGGTCTGAAAATTGTGCAGAATGCATTGAGCATAAAATCCTTTCTCGAGTCAACCAAGAAATCTGCCCTCTCTACAAATGTAGGCCGGTATACAATTGAACATTGTATTCCTGACCTATAAATGCCTAAAAGGCACTGCACACAAAAACCTTCATGACAGCCTATACCACTATCACCCAAACTGCACTATGTGCCCTGGTATTATTTGTATTATAGATAGATGATCTGGCTACCAAGCTAAACGCTTCCTCTGTTGATGCACCCAATCTTGATGGTCAAAATGTATCTATCTTGCTATTTGATTTTGATTTGATTTTGAGAAATTTGTAACGTGCTCGGAATAGACTAATGGCACAGATGACATAAAAAAGCCAGTTACCAGAATTGTATAAATACATTAGGTCCCATCATCGGAACCAAATAAGGTTTTGAGATGTTGCTCCTGTCAATTTAAGCACATCTATGGGACTTAGGAAAGCATTTACTATGAGGATCATAGCAGGTTTGCCAGTAACCCGCTTGTAACACCGGCAGGTTACTGGCAAACCTACTTTACTGTTAAAAGTGCCCAATAACCTGGTGTTACCGGGATATTATAGATGCCTGCAACAGTGGTACATGACTCCATTGAATGGGTTTTCTGCAATCACTGGCACCAGCAGTATTTAGTTGAACGGCCTAATAGCTTGAAGGCCATCACGTTGGGTAGAGGTAAAAGAATTTACATGGCATTTTTGGACTTCCAGCTGGCATTTGACAGTGCAGACCGGAAGCGATTGTAGCAACAATTCCCAGTGATTGAGGCAATTATTTGCCGGTAGGGGCCTGAAATCCCGGCAGGTCAGGCCTGCAGGTAGCTCACTGCTCCTACTGGCAAACTCAGAGTATGCCGGTCCGGTAAAAATGCCGGATACAGTATTAGCCCAGGCAACTACAGCAGTGCTGTATGGTGCTGAGATTTGGTGACAATTGAATATCAAGTCACTTATTATTGATGAAAATGATTTATAGAAACAATTGTACTCGTTACGGAATAGTAACCCTACTTCACCCATGTATGTGGAATTTAGTTATATAGGCATGCAGTAGATTGCAAAAATACAAGCAGTGCTTTTATGGCTCTGATTATGGGCTGCATTTGCACTGATTGCATACAAATAAACGATGCTAGAGGTCTTACATCCTGCGAGACGGTCCTAATGGTACTGCGCTAGACTCGTCCATTCCATGCTGAACATAATTGCCTAGCCGTGTCTCTGGAATAATCCTGAGGGAATAAAGCATGTACATACCCAGATTAATAAAGATTCATATATACCTATCCTGACTGGGTTATACAAAATATGCTTATGAAAGAGTCTGGCAATTCACTGTTTGATGACTAAATCACAGGCAAACATGCATTTCGCTTAGAACGCTACCTAATTGTATAGGAATTATTTGTGCGGACAGAATTATATTGCACCTGGGTATCGTGCCGATTGTAAAGTACACTGAGATTTGGAAGCCTAAAACATCATGCATATTGTGTTTACAAGCTGCTGACAATGTGAGGCTTTTTTTCTATTCTGGTTTCCAGGCCTCGATCATTTAAGAAAAGCCTGGTTAATCCCATTGTGTAGGAACCATAACAGTGTTACAGAATAAGGTGCATACGAGCTGTGCAGAGATGCTACAAAGCCAGATGCTATCATAGCTGTCACCTCATACCTTGCAATGACCTGCAAAATCAAGCTTATACACAGTCATCAATTAATCAAACCTATTGCCTTGGCTGGTTTGCACTGCAAAATCTGAACTGGGCAATAGGTGTGATGCGGGTTGCAGATCTCTCTGTATACATGCAACATGATTATCATTCTATGTGAAGCACAGTCAAATAATATTGAATGGTTTTGAGGTGAATTAGATGTTATATCTCCCTTAATAATGTTGAGCACTTTAGCTGTCCGATATATAATGTGAGAAATTCTGCTATGAAATTAGGTTTGAACTACGTTGCTACGCGGTCCGGGCATTTGTTAGCATGTTTTTGGAACTTTGAACTTTTCGGTATGAAATGTGTGTCAGTCTTATTATTATCTGTGGCACGTTTTTTAAAAAAAAAAATAGCGTATTGGCTTGAATTATGAAACCTTTTGCTCATTACACCATTACACACATACTAATAATAGAAAAAATACAGCTTTATCATATAGCATCAAATAAGTTTTACAATTTGAAATTACAGTATAGGAAATCCAGCATATTTATGATAATTAATAATCAATTGTTAGACATTGTAGTCCAGACACCAAATCAATTCATGTTAATATCAGACTACCAAACTAATTATTTAAAAAAAACAAAAGAACGTACTACTGCAAGAGTAACAGCCAGCCTATGGCCACTTCTTAGATGTCCTCACATAGAAGAATCACTATGTAAAGAAAACTGCTGCTGCATATTACTTGGGCAAATTGATCTTGTGTTCGTCAGTTTCGGGCATTCAGCCAGGATTTGGTAAAATGTTTCCAATTGAGCTGCACGCCACATTATTTACAAGCTTGTTACTCAGCTTAGCCTAAGAGCCCAAAACTGCCTTAGTAGGTAAGATATAAAATCTCAACCTCTTAAAAGTATTTCTGTAGGTCAGGTCTGGAAACCTACTAAGGTAGTTTGGAAATTGCCCTACCTGTTTACTCACATCTCTTAATATGATCATGGTTTCATAGCCATTGCACTAATCCTGGGAATCAATCCATTCCCTTACATGGAGTTTTGGTTTATCTGGATTTTGAATGAAGAGTTCCTCCCTTCCACTTCTGTTCTAAGGGCAATTTCCTGGCAGTTCTTTACCCAGTTTGATAATCCTTGGGTAGATTGAATTTCCATTGACATCTTTATAGTTCCAAACAGAGAGGAGTCATCACCCAGGAGGCATTTCCTATACAGAGAATGGGTTTTCAATTGCACACTATTGTGCAGTGACAGTAACCCCAATTTACAGTGCACATATTGGATTGATATAGCCTTGGGAAGAGAGACAACCTTCTTCCAAACGTGCCCTCTAGCAGATTCCATAGGGTGGTTGGAGTACAAAGAGCCACTTCTGCTCCATAGGTGAGCGTAGGGACCACCATTGTCCTATAGAATAGGAGCACCAGCCACAAGGAAAACCAGACATATTTCTTGTGGATCACCAGCCCCTACACGGCCAGGGCCCCTGCCCTTAGTCTCAAAGCTGCTACATTTATCAAGTCTCCCGGCCCTGTGTTCATATTAAACCCAAGTTACTTGCATGACTCAACAAATTCCAACACCCCACCCTAAACGGTTCATTTAGATCTGATAATTTTATTAGCAACAGATTTGAAAACAATGATGTTCAATTTCCCCACATTCCTTTTTAAGTTGTTGTCCTCTGCAAAGAGCTTAGAAGTCTTTGAAGTCCTAGCGTAGATTGGTCTTATAGGACCAAGTCCTTGGCATACAGCAGCCCCTGCAGAGGACAACCATTCAAACATGGAGGAACATGTCAGGCTTTGGATAAGCCTGGCCCCAGATCACTAATGTAGAGGTTAAATAAAGCAGGGGCCAAAATACAGCCCTACATTAGACCTCTCCCCGTCGGAATCTTAGCAGATAAGTCTCCCTGTCTGTTCAACCTTACTCTGAAAAATGTTCCTGAATACAAATCCCTAATGATTGCAAGCAGAAATGTTGTGCACTTCCACCTAGTTAGTTTCTGCCACAGTCACTTCCAGTCTGCAACGTCAAATGCCAGCTGGAAGTCTATAAATGCCATGTACATTCTCTTACCACTACCCAAAGTGATGGCCTTCAAGATATTAGGACGTTCAAGAAAGTTCCTATCAATTTTACAAATCATGCTTGGTGTTTGTCCAATGTTCCCTGATTTCCAGACCATTCTCCCAATTTCTTAGTACTATTGAGGCAATTATTTTGCCTGGGGTATCCAAAAGGGTGATAATTCTGCAATTCATAGGATTTGACCTATTTTTCTTTTTAAGGATTGGGATCAAAATTCCCTCTTTCCAGGAGAGGGTGGAAGCTTACATAGTTTCAGAATTTGAAAAAAGAATATAAATAACACTTTTGACCACGCATCTATGTGCTCCCTTAAAATCACATTGTACAGAACATCAGGGCCAGGGGCTCTGGGGATGCTATTTTTGCTAACCAGGGAGCAAATATCATTTTTCTCTAGCAGCCATATAGCCATATATTTGTCTTCTGGTGAAGTAGTGGCTGCTTGGTTACAGGCGTAAATGCCTGAGAATGTACAATCCATTTCTCTTCAGTACTGGATTTTCCAGGGCCATTTCATTTGTGTCAAATTGAGCATTAATCAATTTCCAAATCTTTACGAGATTGTGGGAGGAAATTACATTTAGCATAGCCTCCGCATCATTCAACATCATCTGCATTTTATGCCCCTGCATCCAATTTTTATATTTCAATTTCAACCTCAACTTCTTTATATTTGATTTTGTCTTGCTGTTTCTATTACTTTTAGAGCTATAATGTCCAAGCAAAGCTGTTTTTTTTCATACGGATTTCATAGTCGAAACCATGCCTATTCCTCTACACTGGTTTAAAGCCTTCAGTCTTTGTAATGCCAAACAGTTTCAAGAGCGGGACATATGACTCGAGCAGTGTTTCAACCCTCCTTTGTTCTCATATGTTCTCATATGTCTTATTGAAGCAACTGTTGAGGTTCCTCACTCCCTCTTCTTTCACGATAAGGCGATTTCTACTGGTGCTAACAGACACTTGAGGAGCGTAATTAACTCTAATACTTGGGATCCCAGTAATCGACCAAGAGGTTTGCAATATTTCATGGTCCCTGTGTGGAGATTAAATTAATTGCATTGGAGGGGGGCAATGTTGGAAGACACATAAACATAATCAATGATTGATTGTAGTCGACCTCTGGACCAAATTGAATTTTGCAGGGGAGTCCCCCTTGATATTAACATTCAAACAAGTGAATCCACACTACCCATAAAGGCTTTCCAACACTTCCCTCTAGCTCTAGATCCTGATTGACCTTCCACTTGTGCCGGAAATTGCATATCTAACTTGTGGCTAGTAATATTCAGGCCTCCACAGAAAGTTACCTGTGATTGTGTTGTCCGACCAGCAATCATCAAGAATTGAAATTACTGCATCCATAAAGTTACTCACAGATATTACTGCAGCATTCCAGTACAAGCTTATTAGTACATACATTCCCAACCCGGACACTGATTTTATCTCACTTTAAATTAGCTGCTAGAACAAAGATATTTCGTGAAACCCATTCCTGCAAATGAATTCTCAGGTTATTGTGAGCTATTATCATGAAGTCCGAGTTGGGGCACCCATTAGCGCCTTTCCTCGCCGGATTTAACAAAATCAAAAAAGCATCGATGACCGGTGGGTCTGATAACCATATCGCTTGCAGCCAGAGGATGTGATTCTGGTCAATAAAACGTCCTCCTGCTGAAAACAGATGCACAAAAGCTCTAGTGCTCCTGGACCCCATTACAATCCATTTTTTTTCTCAGAGTTTTGGAATAGCTAGTAGTTAGCTGATGGTCCTTAGAAGGCTCCAGCATGCCATGACCAGCTTTCATTCAATCTTCCATCCTTGCAATCTAAATCCACAGTCATCACAACTTTTCTTCACTGGGTGTTATCCTATAAGCATCGTAGGGGCAGTAGCCATGTTCAACAAGGACCTTTGTTTGTTGTGTACCTCCATAGGATGGAAGGGAGGTCCTGATTAATTCCAGCACGTCAAATTCCATAGAGCACAAATAAGGAAATGCTTCCAGGATCATACTTCTAACTAACCTCGAGTTAATGTGTAGAAAGAATTTATTTAGCTCCTTGTCAACAAATTCTACTTGATTGATGTCTCTCGAAGCAATTGATCTAAATTGCAGAATAGCATCAAGTAGATCCAGCACCCTTCATCTATTCAGTATTATCCGCTCATTAGAGATTGGGAGTTGTTCTAAGAAGATATCTACTGATGTCTCAGGTACGCTTTTACGGAATATTTTCAGAGGAAATCTAATATATGATGATGAGTATGTTCTCTCTACATGCTGCCCTTCTGAACATCCTTTAGGACCAGAAGCAAATAAAGGGGCATGGGGATGCTTCTCATCCAATACCGCTCAGTGGTGGAACATTCAAAATTCCGAATCCTTCAATAATATGGTTCAGGTTTTCCCTCATAACTTCAATTACTCTCTCCCTCGCTCCTGCAAGCGATCAAACACCTCCAACCATCCCAACCTTTTGTACATAACTGTTCTGTGAAGGACGTGTGTCTAGGACAGCCACACATTTCCTAGCCATCTGTATCATGGCCCCAATAGCCTCATTGCTGCATTGACATTAAAGCATGTGTAGCTAATTGCTCTATTGCTGTATTGCAAATTGTAGACATAAGTCAAGTTTCTTCACCATAGTGTTAGCCTTTAAATGATGTGCCTGGTACTTGCTCCAACTTCAATTGTAACCTTGTAGCATGCGTCCAGCTGCTGCAATGTGTTACATTGTGTGCCTTGAAATAATCATTATAATCATTTTATGTGCACTTTTAAAAGTACCGTTTCGAAAGTGGCAGCAAATGCCACCACAGTTACCATGGTGATTCTAACTACAGGGACGTATACATCCAATGCAAACGAAATAAACATGGACGGAGCTTAATGTTAGTTTCTCAATCCTCAGTTGTGATAAAATTATGATACAGAAAGCATAACATCTGGCTGGTGATATTAGACAGGGACAAGAGCTGTGTCTTTTCCTTATTATACGAGAAATCAAAGTCCATGGGCTTATGATCATGGGGTCCTCAAGAATATCCTCTGTGTATCACTTATTTATCTGTGTGCAAGTCCACCAACTCACTCATTTCTTTATACACTCACACATGCACTGACCATTCATTTAAAGTGTCTTGTTAAATGCGCTGAGACCACTGAAGTAACTTCCAAGCAGTAATGATTACACTCTGGCAATTGCATAGTAAGGCGTGACTAAAAGATAGTCTACAATGGATAATGGATATTGATGTCTTGTAGGAGCCTTCCAACATTGTAGATTATACTACATAATCCACAGTTCAATAGGAAGAGAATGCCAAAGCAAGAGGGCATTCTAGTTTTTGGGATTGGGAGGAGAAGGAGAATCCAGATTGCAAAGGGTTAACAAACTCATATGACTCACTCATTCACTCACTCACTCAAACTTTGCCCTTGCAGGATATCTATATCATTCATTCGTATGTTTTATGACTTTATTCTTATGACTTTACATGTGTGTGTGTGTATGGACAAGTATAAATATATCTAAAAAAGTGAGCTATAATGATGAGGTGCAAAGTAAACGGGCAAAGCAATATAGAATAAAAGTTAGAATCGCTCGCACTCTTCCTCCATAAGTCTCCTTCCTGGGTCAATTGCTGTACAAACGTTACACTTCCTCTAATGGTAAAGTTATCTGCTATTTTGGTTTCTCCTACTACTTTTTTGCCAATATGTTCTTCTCAATTCTGTCTCTCAGCTATCTGACACTGAGTAGCAATTTCTGATCTAATGATCTACTCTTTTAAGAACAAAATAATAAATCCTTTTTTTCCATTGTGGTCAGTGGTCGAAGTGTACGAAAAGAAGTAGAGGTAGAACTATGTTCCCTACTGGCCTGCACCGCTCCCCACAAACCCCATCGCCACACCCCCTCCCACGCACAAAACAGACACCAAAAAACATGTACCTGCTGTTTAGGGGAATGTTCAGTGCAGTGTACTGAAAGTAAAAGTTTCAACATCTTCCTAAACTTTTATTATAAAACGAAATACTTTCCAGAACGGTTTCTTTTTAAAATAAATGTACATGAACAGTGAAAGTTAATTAATATAAGTTGAGGAGCACCGCTCCCGACCGCTCCCGCCCACTTTGACCACTTTTGGTCCAGCCTTTTTCCGGCTCACGTTTATGTTCCCTAACCTTATTACTCGCCCCAAATTCCTGCAACATTGGAGTCCTCAATGACCGTGATTTAACACTTTATCAATTCATAAGCTCCACTACTATTTCTGCTAGGCTTGACCTCATAATTTCATAAAATATCTGCCTCCTTCTTACCTACCACTCAATGAAACTTTTACATGAACTCTCATACTCAGCCACTGTTAGGAAAGATTTCATATTGTAGGTAATTTTCCTTCCATGTGGCAACCCCCAAACTTTTTGCTGTTGTTTTACACCCTGATCTAGACTTTGCCAGAGAAGCGCAGCCTTCCGCTGCGCTCCTCTGGAATTTCACTCCATTCTTACCGGGAAACTGAGATGCCCTTAAGAAAGTCAGTACCTGGAAACGTTGTTTTCCGTAGTTCTTTTCTAATGTTGCAGCTTTCGCGCAACATGGCACAAGAGGGCACTGTAAGCTAAGTTACTGCACTCTTGGGTCTCTAGTCATTCTACAGGCCCTAGAAACTCTTGATGGATTTATAACGAACTGCGCAAGTATGTCACGGACGGGACTGGTGGCAGTAATCGTTTCTTTGTGTTTTGAACTCCCTTTTGCCCTGTTAACCGCGCTTCTCACGTTTGGCCAAAATGGGTGGCCTGGCTTCCAAAATGGCCAGACCACGAGGTTCTTTGTCCTGTCCGCTGACTGTCTTGCCCCTTCACCTTCCCCAGGTCGAGCCGAACCGGGGCCATCCTTATTTGGGCACGTACTTTCCCGCGAAACACAGATGCTTTTCCGGGCTTCTACAGGACTGTTGTGAGCCTCCAGGATGTGGGCTGGGATGTCTGGTCCCAATACACATCCTGGGTGCCAGAGAGTCTAGTGTGTCTTGAATGCCTGGGACCACCGTGATCCGTGATAGGTCCACGTATGGTGTGAGTGTTTTGTGAGCAGATCTCCCATTGGGTCCTCTCTGTTTTGGCGCAAAGGGAACTCTGGATAAGAGGAGGCTGGAAACACCACTACCAGGTCGATCTCCTGAGTTCTCACGAATAAAGGATAAAGGAGCCAAGTATCCTGCAACTAAGAAGCCTAGTCGAGGAATCGCTGGTGACCCACCGAAGGTTTGGCACCCTGCACTGCTGTCATCCTGTGAGACCCCTCTGCCTCTGACCGAACGAGAAGGCCTGTACTGGCGCTTTGACCCTTTAGAATAGTGGGAACAACTATTCTCGGCATCTTCACCAACTCCTGTACGTAAGCCTTCGGAAGCGTCCTGGGCCATCCAGCAGACTGACCAGCCTACACAGAACCTTGCTCTGTTACCGCCGTCTGGCTGCTGCTGAAATCCGAGCCCTTGACACTCTCACACGCTTTGTATACTTGGCGTTCCCAGGTCTGAAGTGAGAAGTGTACATTGGGCCTGGAATACAAGCGGCTGCCAAGTTGCCCTGCTGAGGTAACCATCTGTGCGTGTTCTCTGCGTTTGGGACACCCTCGACCCTGACTTCTGCTGCCGCGGAATCTACACGGTGCTGAGACATCCCTCTATACCCTGAACCAGTCTCCCTCCTGCAGAAGCCTGTGGCTTTCCCCTGCTGTTGAAAAGCAGCACCCCTTTCTCCGTACTCACGTCCTGCTTCTGCCCACAAGTGGAGGCTGCGCTTGAGTAGCGGAGGTCTGTCCGCCATCATTTGTTCACCTCTCTGAACTGCCTGATTTCCCCAAAGAGACACTCCTTGGCCCGTTGGCACCCGCGTGTGCAGGTACTTTTGAGCACAAGGCTCCACTCTTCGTAAGGGTCGGACTTCCTTCTAGTTAGGTGGTCTCGGATGTCGAATTGGGCCTAACGATTACTTGCACTGCCTGTTTTCCTCCCCATCTAGGTGGTCTGCATATTTCGTGCTCCTAACTCGTTAGACCCCTCAGTCTGGTATATATATTGTATTGATTGTGATGTGTTGGTTTACTTGAGTTTTATCGTGATTCTTTACTATGGTCGATGTTACAAAGGCCTTGTAATAAACGTGTCTATATTTTTAATATAGCACCTGCCTGGAGCAATTTGTAAGCGTCCTTGCTTTTTGTGCTCATTGCAGGCTTTCAGTCATCCTCACCACACTTGAGACCTAGTCTTGACCGCCGCCATCGCTACCCTGATTGGTCTGGCTTGTCCAGAGGTTACCTGTTCCAAGAAACTAGGCTGGCCTTCTGAACCTCTGCCCCTCCAGGACAGAGTTCAGAAATCCATCTTAACAAATTGGTGGCAGGGTGGGATACGACTGAAGGTATCCAGAGTTGCGCACAAGCAAGGGCATTTCAAGTTATTCCTACCAGAACACGTAGTGAATTGTCATAGTATAACTTTTAATCGGCCATAGTCTTATCTAACAGTATGAAAACAGGTAGCTTATTAACTTTAAATGCTTCTAAATCCGAAACATTGAAAAAGATGTGTGCTGAAAGAGGTGTCTCCTCGCTAGGCACAAAAATGGAAATGCTCCAAAGAATCATGGCGTGACAAGAAGCTCAGCTTGACGCTATAGCTTCCGAGGACAGTGCAGAAGGAGGTGAGGCTGCTCTCAATGGTAGAACTGACAGTTCTGCCGCTGCACTAGTCCACCGCGACCATGAGGACAGGGAGGATGCGATGTCCAATGTGTCCTCTGCCAGTGCTGATGGGGAAGTCATGCTTGAATTCAAGAAACAAGAGCTGCTGTTTAGGCAGAAGGAGCTTGAGTTCAATATGGCCAAACTCCAGGAAGAGCTTGAGTTCAATAGGCTAAAGCTAAAATCGAACAGGCAGAAAAACAGAAAGACAGGGATCACCAGTTGTAACTGGCCAAGCTTCAAGTTGCCAATGGATCCAAGGGTCCTGGACATGGGTCTGGGGCCTCCTCTCATCCAAGGTTTCCAAAAGATCTGCTCAGTGTGTATGAGGAAAATAATGACATTATGGACTGGTTGAATACATTTGATTATGCATGTGAAGTTCAACAAGTTAACAATGCTGATAAAATTGCCTGGTTACACAGCAGACTGCCCCATTCTGGCTGCAGTGCCATTATGGAAATGTTGAAGGCTGAGCAAGCAGATTTTGCAATGGTGAAGCAAACTCTCATTTTAAAGTTTGGAAAGACTCCTGCCCAATATTTAAAATGATTCCGAGAAAAAAGAAGGTGGTACTTGGGTATCTTATGTAACCGAATCCTTAAAAAACTTGACTGGCTGGGTCGAAGGTTATAAGGTTTCTACCTTTGAAGGTATGATAAGTATTGTCATGCTGGAACATATTTTTGCATCTTCTTCCCCTGAGCTTAAGCAGCATTTGGCGGATTCTAAGGAGATAGATCCAAAGAAACTTGCCATTGCAGCAGATTTATAGGTGTCATATCGAGTGTCCCATAAGGACAAAACTCATCCTGGTAAGCAGGAGGAAGGGAAAAAGTCCAAAGATAAGGAGGGTGGAGAATCTGATAAATCTTCTTCTCAAAAGGGCCACAAAAAGAAAAATAAGGGTAAAACACAAGAGAACTTCCAGGGTAATGGAGGTCAGCCTCCGAAACAGAACTCTGGTTTTAGTAAGCCTCCCTATGTAAACAGACCCAATGGATCTTGTTTTGCTTGTGGAGCAACTGACCACATGAAGGGGGAACCCCGGTGTAAGGTTAAACTTTGGGGCTCCACTCCGCTAATCTGGCCTTCTCCTCCTACGAGGTAGAAGAGATTACAGGAGCATCCTTCTCCACAGAATCCTTCCCCTGTGGGATAGAAGCTGAGGTAGTTTTAGTTTCCCTGGGTTCCTGGGAGCCTAAAGTTGCAGAGGCTTATGATAGGATTCCAGATAACACCAAGCACTACTTTAAAGACAGTGTGCTGATCAATGGAGTCGATACTCCAGCTCTTGGGGATAGTGGGTGCAGTCGAACTGCAGTGGATTCTACCTTGGTAGACTCAGAGGAAGTTGCCAGAGCTACTCTGATGCCCACTAAGTTGGCTGACGGCCCACCTCACATGTTTCCAGTAATACCTGTAAATCTTACTCTCAATGGAACAGCAGTCAGGATTCCAGTGAGCATTCAGAGGAACGTCCCAGGAAAGGTCTTGTTGGGCAATGATCTCAGAGCTTTAGGGCTCGTGGGAGACACTGCTGACAGACCCTGCACACGGTCTCAAACATGGGCAGCATTGGCCAAGACCAATGCACTGCCCCAGCCAAAGGGGAAACCCAAGGCTAAAGGAGTAAAGAAACCAAAACGAGGGAAAGAAAATATTCCCCCGAACTCACCTACCACTGCGGTGGACGAAGTTGGTCAATCGCCCGGACCTGACGAGGAGGCAGCGATACCTGAAGTATTTGACCCCAATGACCATCCTGAACTAACAGACTTGTTAGTAGAAGGTGGTCTTGACAGGGAAGAGTTCAGTAAAGGCCAACGTGAGTGCCCCTCTCTGGAAGGCCTAAGGAGACAGGCCTGCTCCCAGCTTGAGGGTGAACCTCCTGGGAAGCATCGGATTTATTGGGAAGGTGGACTCCTGTATAGTGAGCCCACAGAGTCTACAGAAAGAGACCGTAGGAGGTTGGTGGTTCCCCTTGCTGTAAGACCCTTCCTCCTGCAGCTGGCGCATGAAGTGCCCCTTGCTGGTCATCTCGGTATTAAGAGGATCAATCAAAGGTTATCCATGCACTTCTACTGGCCCAAGATGGGGGTGCAAGTAGAAAGTCACTGCAGGAGTTGTGCCTCCTGCCAGTTATCTGGTAAGAGTGGCTCAACAATCCAAGCTCCATTGGTACCACTCCCAGTTGTGGGAATACCATTCGAAAGGGTAGGGATCGACATCGTTGGTCCCCTTGACCCACAAACATCCTCAGGCAATAGGTTTATCCTGGTGCTGGTCGACTATGCTACCAGATATTCTGAGGCCATCCCATTGAAAACTGTAACTGCCAAGTCAGTTGCAAAAGCATTACTTGGCATCTTTACTAGGGTTGGCTTCCCTAAAGAAGTTGTGTCTGGCAGCAACTTTATGTCAAAGTGTATGCAGGCTATGTGGAAGGAATGTGGGATCACCTACAAGTTCTCTTCTGCATACCACCCCCAGACCAATGGTCTGGTGGAACGGTTCAACAGAACGTTAAAGAGTATGATTGGGGCTCTGGAAGAACCTCAAAGAAGAAAATGGGATCTTCTTTTACCATGCTTACTGTTTGCCTACCGAGAGGTACCACAGGAGGCTGTTGGCTTCAGCCCCTTCGAACTTCTGTTTGGTCACCCTGTGCGTAGACCCTTAGCCATAGTCAAGGAGGGATGGGAGATGCCCACTCCCCCTATTACTACCAACGTAGTAGACTATGTGTTAGGGCTCAGAAAACAGATGGTACTTCTGATGGGTCTGGCTAGTGACAAGTTGAAGGCAGGACAAGCACTGGTGAAACATTGGTATGACCAGAAAGCTTCCCTCATCAACTTTACACCTGGTCAGCAAGTCCTGATCATAAATCCCATAAGGCCTAGAGCTTTACATGACAAATGGTCAGGCCCTTACACAGTGGTGGAGCCCCTGGATGAGGTCAACTATTTAGTGGACCTTGGAAGGCCTGGACAGGCTCCAAAAGTGTTCCACGTAAATAGGCTGAAGGCTTTCGTCCCAAGAGTCGAAATCGCAGCACTGCTACTGGCTTCAGATGTTGAAGAAGAGGAGTCTGAACCTCTCCCCGACCTGTTCCAAAGCGGTCCTTCATATAGCTCCTTTGAGGGTGTCCGAGTGGCCCCTCACCTGACTTCTGATCAGCAGGCTGAGGTGAAAAGTTTGCTTAGGCAATTTTCCCCCCTGTTTTCGCAGTCCCCTGGTTTGACACCTTGGTGCAAACATAACATAGACACAGGAGACAGCATTCCTACCAAATGTAGAGGATACAGGATGTCAGACAAAGTACGGTCCTACATTAAGACAGATGTCAATAAAATGTTAGACCTTGGGGTGATTGAACCCTCTAGTAGTCCTTGGTCCAGCCCTGTGGTTTTGGTTCCAAAAGCGGGCACTTCTGAATTGAGGTTCTGCGTGGATTACAGGGCTCTGAATGCTGTCACCAAGACAGATGCACACCCCTTGCTTCGAACAGATGAGCTGGTGGATACCTTGGGTGCCTCCAAGTTCCTCAGCATGTTTGACCTCACTGCGGGCTATTGGCAAATAGCCTTAGCAGAACATGCCAATGAGAAGACAGCGTTTTCCACTCCAGACGGTCTTTACCAATTCAGGGTAATGCCGTTCGGGTTGAAGAATGCACCTGCCACTTTCCAGAGGCTTGAGAATCATGTGTTGAATGGGTTGGATGAATTCTGTCTTGAATATCTGGATGATATAGCAGTTTTCAGCGCCACCTGGGAAGACCATGTGAAACACCTCGGGATTGTGCTAGAGGCCCTTCAGAAAGCACACTTGACCATAAAGGCTAGTAAATGCCAGATTGGACAAGGCTGGTTTACCTTGGACATGAAGTAGGTGGAGGAAGGATACAGCCGCTTCCCAGTAAAGTACAAGCAGTACAAGACTGGCCTACCCCCACTACACAGACCCAAGTGAGAGCCTTCCTAGGACTCACCAGGTATTACCGCAACTTCATGGCATACTATGGCACTATAGCTGCCCCTCTGACTGCCCTCACCACTCCGAAGAAACCCAAGAAGGTAACTTGGACCGCCGAGTGTGAGAAGGCCTTCAACGGCTTAAAAGACTCCTTGTGCCAGGCCCCTGTCCTCAGGCCCCCTGATTATCAAAGACCTTTTATTGTGCAGACAGACACCTCTGACACTGGGATAGGAGCTGCACTATCGCAAGTAGATGAGAAGGGTAAGGAACACCCTATTGGTTTCATTAGTTGCCAGTTTAAGGGCAGAGAGCTCAGATAGTCCACAGTAGAGAAAGAATGCTTCTCTGTTGTGTGGGCCCTATGGAAGCTGAGGCCCTACCTCTATGGGACCCACTTCACTGTGCAAACTGACCATAAGCCCTTAAAGTGGCTGATGAACATGATGGGAGAGAATCCAAAGTTGCTTAGGTGGTCCATAAGTCTACAAGGCTTTGACTTCACTATTGAGCATAGGCCAGGTGTCCAACATAGCAATGCTGATGGGTTGTCCAGAATGTTTACCCGACCTGAACAAGAGACTCATCCAGGGGTGGATTAGTTCCCCCTGTCCTTAGTCTTGGAGGGCCGAGTGTTAGGAAAGATTTCATATTGTAGGTAATTTTCCTTCCATGTGGCAACCCCTAAACATTTTTCTGTTGTTTTACACCAAGATCTAAACTTTGCCAGAGGAGCGCAGCCTTCCGCTGCACTCCTCTGGGCTTTCGCTCCATTCTTACGGGGAAACTGACATGCCCTTAAGCCAGTCAGTACCGGGAAACGTTGTTTTCCGTAGTTCTTTTCTCATGTTGCAGCTTTCGCGCAACATGGCACAAGAGGGCACTGTAAGCTAAGTTACTGCACTCTTGGCTCTCCAGTCATTCTACAGGCCCTAGAAACTCTCGATGGATT
This sequence comes from Ambystoma mexicanum, assembly GCF_040938575.1. Classification (NCBI taxonomy): domain Eukaryota; kingdom Metazoa; phylum Chordata; class Amphibia; order Caudata; family Ambystomatidae; genus Ambystoma; species Ambystoma mexicanum. The sequence continues at coordinate 725,187,608 of NC_090936.1, forward strand.
TATAACAAACTGTGCAAGTATGTCACGGACGGGACTGGTGGCAGCGATCGTTTCTTTGTGTTTTGAACTCCCTTTTGCCCTGTTAACAGCGCTTCTCGCGTTTGGCCAAAATGGGTGGCCTGGCTTCAGAAATGGCCAGACCATGAGGTTCTTTGTCCTGTCTGCTGACCGTCTTGCCCCTTCACCTTCCCCAGGTCGAGCCGACCCGGGGCCATCCTTATTTGGGCATGTACTTTCCCGCGAAACACAGATGCTTTTCCGGGCTTCTACAGGACTGTTGTGAGCCTCCAGGATGTGGGCTGGGATGTCTGGTCCCAATACACATCCTGGGTGCCAGAGAGTCTAGTGTGTCTTGAATGCTTGGGACCACCGTGGTCCGTGATAGGTCCACGTATGGTGTGAGTGTTTTGTGAGCAGATCTCCCAGTGGGTCTTCTCCGTTTTGGCGTGAAAGGAACTCTGGAAAAGAGGAGGCTGGAAACACCACTACCAGGTCGATCTCCTGAGTTCTCACGAACAAAGGATAAAGGAGCCAAGTATCTTGCAACTAAGAAGCTGAGTCGAGGAATCGCTGGTGACCCGCTGAAGGTTTGGCACCCTGCACTGCTGTCATCCTGTGAGACCCCTCTGCCTCTGATCGAACGAGAAGACCTGTACTGGCGCTTCGACACTTTAGAATAGTGGGAACAACTATTCTCGGGAACTTCACCAACTCCTGTACGTAAGCCTTCGGAAGGGTCCCTGGGCCATCCAGGGGACTGAACAAGCTACACAGGAACCTTGCTCTGTTACCGCTGTCTGGCTGCTGCTGAAATCCGAGCCCTCGACATTTTCACACACTTCGTGCACTTGGCGTTCCGAGGTCCGAAGTGAGAAGTGTACATTGTGCCTGGAATACAAGCAGCTGCTGAGTTGCCCTGCTGAGGTAACCATCTGTGCGTGTTCACTGCGTTTGGGACACCCTCAACCCTGACTTCTGCTGCCGCGGAATCTACATGGCGCCGAGACGTCCCTCTGATCGCATCTGAACCTGCCAGCGAAGAAACTAACTCGGAGAACCCTGGGTCTGCCTACATCGGGGACCGGTGAGTAGTCAATACCATGAACCGGTCTCCCTCCTGCAGAAGCCTGTGGCTTTCCCCCGCTGTTGAAAAGCAGCACCCCTTTCTCCGTACTCGTGCCCTGCTTCTGCCCACAAGTGGAGGTTGCGCTTGAGTAGTGGAGGTCTGTTCACTATTGTTTGTTCACTTGTGTGTGCAGGTACTTTTGAGCACAAGGCTCCACTCTTCGTAGGGCTTGGACTTCCTTCTAGTTAGGTGGTCTTGGATGTCGAATTGGGCCTAACGATTACTTGCACTGCCTGTTTTCCTCCCCATCTAGGTGGTCTGCATATTTCATGCTCCTAACTCGTTAGATCCCTCGGTCTTGTATATATATTGTATTGATTGTGATGTGTTGGTTTACTTGAGTTTTATAGTGATTCTTTACTATGGTCGATGTTACAAAGGCCTTGTAATAAATGTGTCTATGTAAAACCGCCTGGTTACTGCCGGACTCGTATTACCATTCCGCCTCCGTGACTCCTGGAATTACCAGGGCATTACAGCCCTGGTGTCCCGGGAATTCCGGAGGTTGGAATTCGGTAAATCCCCATTCCCATTGAGTCCCATAGGACTCAATGGGAATGGGGAAGTGGAAACACTGGCACCATCTCGTGATGGTGCTGGTGTTTCCACGTCCGCCTGCAGTCGGGAGGTATTCAACCCGCCAGGTCAGACCTGGCGGGAAGATCACCTCCCGCCTGCAGGACTCGGGATCGGGCGGTCCGGAATTAACAGTGGCGGTGGGTTTACAGCCACTGTTAATACCGGAAACGCCCGACTTGTAATGAGGCCCCTAGTCTTGACCGCCGCCATCGCTACCCTGATTGGTCTGGCTTGTCCAGAGGTTACCCTGTTCCAAGAAACTAGGCTGGCCTTCTGAACCTCTGCCCCCCCAGGACAGAGATCAGAAATCCATCTTAACAGCCACCCCGGCACCTGCTCTAGCCTACTCTGTGCTCTCGGTCTCTATTGCTTTTCTCCTGCAACAAAATGTGAAACCTTGCAACTTCTATCCTCTACAACCTCTCACACTCCTCTCCCTCCTGTGCTTTCTGACTCCATGCCATCTGGTAATCCATGCACCACCAACCCATTTTTAACATGTCTTGCCATATTCTGTATATCTATCCATTTTCTATCCTCCCCTTATCCTGTTGAGAATATTAACTCCTTCCCTACTAACACAATTCACTCTAGCACATTAATACATCTCTCAGTTTCTCAACCCTCCATACCACCTACTGCATGCTCGTTTCCACTCTGTGTCTTCCTTCACTGGAATTTCCTTCCCAGCATACAAACTAAATCGCCACTTCCTATGCTTCTAATCTGCCCTTGAAATACATAGACTATCGTTTAGAAGAAACAGTTCTGCATTGACATCATAATCCCACTTCTGTGTGCCATTTCTCTCCAGTGCTTTAATTCCAGTAAATAGATGTATACAACGTACCATATTTATTGTTTTGTTCAGTTCTATTTCCAGTACATGCCTCTACTCTGCTCGCCCTCCAACAAATGTACTCAGTGCTTCTCATGTTTAACCACTGCTTGATATGGTATGATATGATAGGGCATTTAAAACTCGCCTATACAAAAGTGTTTCAAGGCGTGATGAGGCATGATATGATATGATATGATATGATATGGCATTTATAACGCACCTATACAGTCCCCAGGTGCAGGGGTTGCCAGGGAGGCAGTGCAGGCATGAAACTGGCAGGGCTTGGGCCCGAGATCAGAAGGGTGGCCAGGTAACCCTGCAGTATCAGTATCAGCAAGACTTCAGCAGGGGAGAAGAGGAGAGAAAGCAGAAGCAAAGAGGAAGGTTTTAAGGTGCTTCCGGAACTGAAGATGGTTCTCCTCAAGTTTAAGGGAGGCATGGAGGCTGTTCCAGAGGGAGGTCCCAGCCGAAGAGAGAGATCTACCACCAACTCGTTGCTTGGAGAAGCAACTGACCCTGAGGGAGTTAGAGGTGGATGAGCGAAGAGCTTGAGAGGGAAGATATTTAGGAAGAGAGAGTTGAAGGTATTGAGGCCCCTGGCCCTAGAAGGCCTTGTGGGTGATGCAGAGGGTTTTGAACTTAATCCTCGCAGCCACTGGGAGCTAATGCAGAGATTTCAGTCCTGGAGAGATACGATCCCTGGGCTTGAGCCCAAGGACAAGTCTCGCAGTCCAGTTCTGGATGAGTTGCACAGGGCGTAGAGTAGAACAGGCAGATTTAGAAAGAGGCTGGAAGGTGGAACAGAGGGAAGACAGATACAACAATCTTTCTAGGCCAGGTGACATTGAGATCGTGCAAGTGCAGGGGAGGGGGAAAGGCAAAGTGCAGGGGGTAAAGGGGGAGGGCAGTGCAGTACAGAAGATCAACAGTAATAAATAAATAGAATAAATAAAACAATAGGTAAAAAAGTGTGGCCAGCTTGTGGAAAGTGCAGGGGTAAGTGCAGACATCAAGTGTCAAGAGCTGGTGGGAACTGTAGGGATACAGACACAGCCGTCAAGTGCAGGGGTTGCCCAGGAGGCAGTGCAAGAGTGCAGAGGGCCCGAGAACAGAGGGTAGCCAGGTGACCAGTGCAGTGTCAGTCAGGAATTCTGCAGGGGAGAGAAGATAAAGGAGAAGCAAAGAAGAAGGTCTTGAGGTGCTCCCGGAACCAGAGATGCTTCTCCTCAAGTTTCAGGGAGGCAGTGAAGTTTTTCCAGAGGGAGGCCGCAGCCAAAGAAAGAGATCTACCACCAACTTGTTGCTTGGAGTAGCGACTGACCGTGAGGGAGTTGGAGGCAGGTGAGCGAAGAGCTCGAGTGGGAGGTTACTAAGGAAGAGAGATTTGAAGGTATTGAGGCCCCAGAATGTTTTGGGGACAATGTAGAGGATTTTGAACTTAATCCTCATAGACACTGGAAGCCAGTGCAGAGATTTCAGTCTTGGAGAGATACAATCCCTGGGCTTGAGGCCAAGGACAAGTCTTGCAGTCCTGTTCTGGGTGAGTTTCAGAGGGCAGAGAGTAGAAGCAGGCAGATTTAGAAGGAGGCTGTTGCAGTAGTCCAGCCAAGAGGACCAGAGCTCTGGAGACAGTGAGCTTCTGGGGGAAGCAGAGGAAAGGAAGAATACCTCTGAGGATGTGCAGTTGGTAGTGTGACTTCTTAGGGACGTCAGAGATTTGAGGAGAGAAGGAGAATGTGGAGTTGAAGATAACCCCAAGGCTTTTAGCCACACAGGTTGGAGAAGGAAGAGAGCCAAGCGAGGCCAGACATGGAGCGATAGGAAAGGAGAGAGCAGGTGTGGTGATGAAGAGAATCACAGTCTTACTTTCATTAAGGCAGAGATAATTGACGGCGCACCACTCCTGGATAGTGGACAGACAGTCATAGATGAGAGAAGGAGAAGAGGTGGCAGAGGGGAGCCTGAAAATGAGCTGAGTGTCGATCGCGTAGCACTGAAAGTTGGGGCACAGAGCAGCAATGCAGTGGGCAAGAAGAGCCAGGCATTGGTTGAACAGCCAGGGGAAGAGGGTAGAACCCTGGGGAACACCACAGGTAGAGACAGAGATAGAGGAGAGGAAGGACCCAAGTTTGACCTGGGAGGGTCGATCGGAGAGGAAAGAGGTCAGCCAAGCCAGGGCCTGATCGGTGATACCCAGATTGTCAGAGAATGGTTGAGCAGGATGGCATAGTTGACCATTTCAAAGGCAGTTGAGACATCAAGTAAAATGAGGACATGGGGATATTTGAGTCAAGGTTTGAGAGCAGGTTTTCACAGATGTTCAGATGAGCAGTTTCTGTGCTTCTGGTAGCTCTGAAGCCAGACTGATGGTCATGGAGACAGATCATTGAACCAACCAATCTTCACACTGAACCAACCAATTCAGTGTGAATATTAAGCTGGGAGATGACCAGCTTTTCCATGAATTTGCCCAGGAAAGGAGTGATGGAGATTGGGCAGGAGGGGTCGGCTCAGGGTTTCTCAAGAAGAGGGTGCACAAGGGAGTGCTTCAAGGGGGAAGGGAAGACTCCAGTGGTGAAGGAGTAGTTGTAGAGGTCTGCCAAAGCAGGAACCAGGGTGTCAATGTGGTCCTTGATGGTTGTAGAGGAACATGGGAGAACCTATTTTGACGAGACCTTTGTAGATCAGACTTGTCTAGAAACCTCATCTGGGGAGAACAGGGCAAAGGCAAAGAAGGAGGGAGGAGGGGTGGCCACAGAAGGACCAGAGGAAGTGTGGGGAGTAGCGGGAGGAGGAGGAGAGGAAGAGAGAGCAGACAGGATGTCCTGAGTTTTAGAGATGAAATGAGATGCCAGGGCTGTGCAGAGGGCCTGGGAGGGGACAGGAGAGGTAGAGACTGCAGCATGATTAGCTAGCTCCTTGCAGATTTTAAAGAGTGTGGTTGAGTTGTTGCATGCTGCAGAGACAGGGGCTTGGATGAGGGCTCTCTTCTTGGTGTGGAAAGAGTGCTGATATTGCCTTTGGTGCAAGCAGCAGGCCAGTTTGTCAGGGGGTGTACAGGAAGCACACCATTTCGTCTCAGTCGCCCTGCACTTTGTGTTTAAGGGTGATGAGGTCTGAGTCATACAAGGAGTTGCACTTGGCTTTGGGCTTCAAGCGGATCCTCATGAGAGGGGCAAGAACATCAAGAGTATCAGATATTACATAGTGGAGCCTGAGAGGGCTTTGTCAGGGTTTGAGTCAGCTGAAGGGGGAGGAGGGTTTGAGAAAGTGGCAGCAAATACCTCAACTGACACACGCTTCATGGGTTAGACAAGCGAGAAGGTAGGTGGCAGTGCTGGAGTTGGCTTGGCCTGAGGGGTGGAGAGAGTGAGCTGGGAGGAAAGGAGAAAGTGATCACTCCAGGAGAGAGGAGTGGTGAGATCGATCGAAAGGGGAAGGTCTGTAGAGATCAGAACATCCAGAGTGTGTCCTGCATAGTGAGTCAGTCCAGAGGGGAGGATAGAGAGTGAGAGAGAGTTGCAGAAGCTGCGAAAGAGTCCAGAGGAAGGGGTGGAAGCATCCAGGTGGATGTTGTAGTCTCCAAGAAGGAGGAGTTGAGTGGTCGAGACCAGGAAGGAAGTGGAGAGGTCTGCCCACTCAGAAAGGAAGGAGTAGACTTGACTAGGTGACCAATAGATAGTAGTCACAGTAAGGGAATAGCTAGGAGAGAGAGAGAGAGCCTGCAGACAAGGCATTCGAAAGAGGAGTAGGCCTGTGTAGGAATGACATAGGCAGGAATCCACTCAGGGATGATCAGGGCAACAACCCCTCGGGAACGTTTGGACCTGGGCACGGAGAGGGTCTTGTAGCCGTGAGGGACGAGAGTGTCAAAGCTTGTGACAGAGCTGGCCATGAACCATGTCTCAGTGAGACTGAGGACATCTAGGTCAAGTTCTTCAAGGAGGCGGCAGATGTCAGAGGAGAGTTTGACAGCTGAGTGAGAGTTTAGAGTGGAAATATGGAGAAGGTTGTCGTCCTTAAAAGATTTCCAGGGAGGGGTATAAATCAGAGTTACTCCCTGTGGAGGTGTAGAAGAAGCCCGAGGGGCGGCAGAGGAGGAAGGAGGAAAGGGCAAGGTAGCCAAGGAGGAGACAGAGTGGGGAGGCAGGGAAGCCAGGGAGGGAAGAGAAGGGAGAGCAAGAAAAGAAAGGAAGTTGAAGAGGCGCGGTACCATTAAGGTAAACATTAATGATGACCTTAGAGGAGTGGGTGAAGGCCAGGAGGGCCTCCCACCAGGTGCCACCATTAATGGGAGAAGAAGAGAAAGTAGAAAGCACAGAGTCCATATGAAGAGTCCAAAGGTCTGGCGATTGACGACAAAGAGGATGTTGGTGAGGGTTTGCCTGGAGGAAGCACTGGTATAGGTCAGCAATACGAAGGCCTGGGTTGGAGACCAGTATGTCCTTTTTAAACTTCATCCTACCAGATTTAGTGAGGAGAGCAGGATAGTCAATAGAGAAACAGTTAGAAAAGATAGGAGATACAGAGAGCACCATAGAGTAGGTGGTGAGAGGAGAGAAGAGGAAGGGGGAGGGAAGGGGTGGTTGGTGCGGGGAGAACACTAGGGAGGGACAGAACTATGTTCACAATATAGTTTAACACCAGAGACAAGACACCTAGGTCTGAGAGTCCTGTCTGGTGGGAGAAAGGCCTAGGTTTCACAATGCAATTTAAATACTTCAGAAAAACACATCTTGGTCTGAGAGTCCTGTGAGGTGGCAGAAAGGCCTGGGTTTCACAATGCAATTTAAATACTTTCACAATGCAATTTAAATACTTTCAAAATGAAATTTAAATACTTGAGAATAACCCACCTGGGTCTGAAAGTCCTGTGTGGTGGGAGAAAGGTCTAGGTTTCACAATGCAATTTAAATACTTTCACAATGCAATTTAAATCTTTCACAATGCAATTTAAATACATGAGAAAAAAAACACCTAGGTCTGTATAGTGAGAGAAAGGCCTAGGTTTCACAATGCAGTTTAAGAACGGACAATAACCGCAGTGATATCTCAGAGTGTCACATGCTAATAATCACAATATTATTCTAGTGTAGGAATATTGCTATGGGGCAGGGTATGCCGTGTAGAGTGATGGCTCTATTCCTAACCCGGCCCACTCCTACCTTACTAGTCACTGCTGGTTGATGGCTGGCCACTGGCCTTCCCTGCTGACACCTGCAGACACGATATGGAGCCTGCCCTGGGAAGGTCAGTGATGACCAACAAAGACACCAATCATGGGAGGTGGGTGGGCTGGGAGGCGGGAGGGAGCGGGAAACAAGGAAATGTATGCAGGTGAGGGTTCGGAGTAAGGGAGTACAATGACGCTCAGAGCGCTAAGATCAACAGCCACAAAAATTACAAAATAAGGCCAGGAGGGTCTGTACCCACGCTGTGCTCACCTGCTGCACGACAAGGTGGCGAGTGGGGAACTCAGCAGACTGGTAGGCCAGAAGCACTAAGATCAGCCACCAATCAGGGGAGGTGGGCGGGCCGGGAGGCAGGAGGGATCGGGAAATGGGGAAATGGATGCACGGGAGGGGTGGGAGGGTGGTAGTACAACAGCGCTGAGAGCATTATGATTAACATCCACAAAAATTGCAAAATAAGGCCCAATAGGGTCTCTAGCCACGCTGCGATCACTCACCTGCTGCACATCAGCTGACTCAGGTAAAGCTCCCTGCAAAGAGATTGCTCCTGGAACTATTGTTTTGCATGCGCGGCATTTCTGTCACAAGTGTTTAACTTTCTTAAACAAATAACATACAATAAATACAATAGAAACAAACCTGAGATTGAAATGTCAATTGCCTTTTGTAGAGGTGACCTTTTCAATAATTGTTGCCATTTATATCAGTTCTTCCAGCAGCTAGCATTGAAAAATAAATGAGAGAAGTATTTGTGTAGTGAGTGTATGTTTCTTAAAATGCTAAACCTTTTTTAGCACTGTTAACTTTGTGATGTTTCGAGAACACAAAATGCACAAACACCAATAGGATAGATAGCACCTGAAGGTTTTATTGTCTTGCCAAAGAAAAAATGGGGGTGTTGGAGGGTGATAGAAGATAGCAACTGGCCAAATAATATTGATAATGTCCGACAAGAGTGTCAGCCATCTATGATAAATTGCAACACATAAATCATTAATGATCTCTGATTCGGATTTTTTTTTTAAACATGTGTCTTAAGTGTTAATTGTTATTTTAAAAAAAAGACTATATATGTGATCTGCTGTGCTGAACTCCAATGGCAGAAGTCCCATTCTCTCTCTGACTATTCTGTTTTTTCTTCTCTTCATTCTACTTTTGATGCTATGCTCCTCTTAGCTATACAATCATACGTTTCTGATATCTTACATTCTTACTATTGTCATATTATTTTCCAAACTTTGTCTCTGACCCTGCTCTTATCTCATCTCTATCTACAGATGACTTGGGCTCCTACCTTATCTCCAAGGTTGGTCTCCTCTGATCTGCTATCAAAGTCTCTGTGTCCCCTCTGTCTTCCTCCTCTCTACCTTCTCCTCTGGCCCGCAGGTCCTCTTTCACCCCCCTTTCTCAATCTAATACTGCTGTATTGTTGGCTAAGTCGCATTAAACCTTCGCCTTTTCTGACCCTCTGCGTTGTGTGCTCATTCTTAAACTCTACACCTTCTCCTTCTCTTTCTTACTTCCTTTGTCAATACCTCGCCACTGACTTCTGTCTTTCCTTCCTCTTCTAAAAATGCTACAATTCTTCCTAGTCTTACAAATCCCTCAATTGACTCATCTCTTGCCTCAGACTTCCGACCTATATCTCTCCTTCCCTACCTCTACAAGCTTTTAGATCATGCAACCTATTTCTCAAGTTTCTTCTTTCATTACATTCAGCTCTCTTTTTCCTTGTTTTCAATCTAGTTTTTTGTATTAGCACTCTATTAAGACTGTTCCACATTTTGTGCGCAAATCTCTCGTCTCTGCTCACTTCACTGAACACTCCTGAATTCTAATTCTTCTCGACCTGCCAGAAGCTTTTGACACAGTCAACAATTCTCTCATTATTTCCTCTCTCTCATCTCGTGGTTTTCTGAATCTGTTCTTACATGTTTACCTACTCAGTGTACGGGGTTGGTAAAACCTCCCCCATTGTTCCTGTCCATCACAGTGTTCCCAAAGGCTCGGTCTTGGGTCTCTGTTGCCTCTGTACATGCCCTGGTGCAGCTACCATCAACTCCTTTGGGCTGTCCCACCATTTCTACGCAGACGATACTCAGATTAGTCTTTCCTTTTCATCCTTCTCCTCTACGATTCATGCTACCCTAACCTCCTGTCTTTTGGCCATTCAGCCTCGGATGGCAGACCACCATCTTGTCTTAAACTTCTTTAAAATGGAAGTTATTTTCTTTCCTGCTTCTACCCACCCCTCCTCTTCCACCAACCTTTATTTCCTTTCTCCCTTCCAATCTCACCAACTGCTTCAAACCTTGGAGCCAACTTGGATGCTTCTTTGTCCTTCACTGATTACATTTCATCTCTTTCATGCAGAGTACACCTGTTCAATATTTGCAAAGCAAGGCCTTTTCTTTTAATTTTATGCTTGCAAGCTTATAATATCCCGCCTAATTTGCTCTTCACAACCTGCCCCGACCTTATCTGTCCTCTCGTGTGTCATTCTACTGTGCTGCTCGTTCAATCTCTGATTTGTTCTCAATCTCTGATTCTCTTGACTATGCCTCGTCCTGCCTGTGCCCAGTCCCGCTTTCGATCCTAGACCTTCTTGGGCCCATTACACTGGAATGTTCTATACCTCCTCTTACCCTCTATTACACACATGTCCAATTAAATTGCTTTATTTTGTCATTTTCACTTCATGTACCGTTTTTATTGTGCACAGTGCTTTGGCACAAAGCACTAGATAAATCCAAATAAAATACAAAAAAAATACACACACAAAACCTACAAAAAATGATTACTGATCAGTGGTTTTCTTTTACGCTGTGCAACCCCTGTCCTTTTAAGTTCTGGCTAAATACAGATTTAGATGTATTCCAGATCTCATTAAAATACATAGTGCCTGATTAACAAAAAAGTTGTTCAATTGAACCCCCCCCCCTTGATAAACACTATGTAAATAAAGCCCATAGAGAGGGGATCTGGTTCCAATCCGTTGGTTCTTGTTGCTTAACAAGTGAATCCTACTGAAAGCTGTGTTACAACAGAAGTAGCCATGTTTTGGATCGTGTGGAGCTCTTAGTTGTTTAGTCGTTTAAAACTGTGTGTGTTCCCCTGCTGTTTTCTATATTGATGTTGTTTTCACATTTGTGTGGCATTACATTGGTGATGAGTTTCCAGGTGTGCCAAAATTCAGGATGTGTGCATCATGATGAAAGCTATAAAAGAGAAAATTACTGAGAACATAATGAGGACATAATGAGGACTACAGCACTGCCCCCTTGTTTCCACAAGTTTTGCTTAGATTATAATGCAGTGGAAAAAAAAACATAGGACTAAATCAAGCTTTTGTTTTTGGCACATTACCTTTTTCCATTATCTCAAGTTCTACATTTCAGGGTTCATTCTGTGAGCTTTCCCTCAGCTGAGAGAGCGATTCTGAACGCTCTCCTTTTAAACAAACCATGACATTAAACAGAACAGTAAATGCTGGGAATTATAGAGGAAATTAAGTACATGGAACAGAGAAAGCAGGCTTGCGTTCAAGCACTCACCTGCACATCTGTATGTGATTACTCAAGTGGGTCATTACGAGTTTGGCGGTATTCTACCAGTAAATCCACTGGAATACCACCCAAAAGAATTACTGTTACTGTCACTTGGTCTGGTGTATTTACTGCCGGATTACAAGTGGCTGTGGTGGAAAAAAAACACATTTTTTCAGAGTATATTGGACTCTATGGGTTTTTTTGGGGAGGAATTACTGCAGCAATAACTCTGCCAAAAATGGGCAGAAAGCCAGCAGATTTCCTTCCAGCTCATGGCTGGAGGTGAATCCTCTAACGAAAAGTGGCAGTCTATGCTAATTCTTTCGGATTTTTCCTCCACCGCCCAATGGGTAATGAACATTCCTGACACCTTTGTATGTCTGTGTGCATATTTGTGTATGTCTCTAAGTGAGAGCACCTCTATATCTTGAGACACTTTGTATCTGAACTTGAAATTATATACCTGTGCCTTTTTCATTATATATGGGAATAAATACCTGTCTGAAATGTGTCTGCTTCATTTGTGTTACTGAAAATGTGTGTCCATTTTTGTTTGAGTATTTGTATTTGTGTCTGTTGCCTCTTTGTATGTGAGAGTGTTTCTGTATGTGCATGTGTGTATAGACACATCTGTCTGCACCTGTGCAGTTAGTAGTATCTGTGAATGTCTATGAATGTTGCAGCATCTGTGTCTTTGTGTATGTGAGAGCATCTTTATGTGTCTACTTGCTTGTTAGTGTATACTTGGGTCTTTTTGTATGCAGAATTATATAAGTATTTTGAGGCATTTGCTCATTAGTTGGAGTCCAACATTTAAGATATATTCCTTGGGGATTTCTTTGTTGCGGCATTCTAGGTATGTAAGTCTACAACGGCATCCAGCCTGCAACGCAAACTGAATTTCTTTTTTGTTGTTGTCCTGTACACATGAAGACAACACGCTTTAAGTTCATCTGGACCTTTTGGAGAACGTATTCTGGAAATGTAGTCTTATGGGTACATTTCTACTCTAAGTCATGTTGATTGCATTGCGCGGCAAGAAGTCATTTTAAAGGCATTCTCAGACTCACATTGATGTAGGCTTTGCTGTACATAATTACTGTATACTCCTTCACCTGTAGCCATGTACAAAGAGGTGGTGTAGCTGGATTGCACCTAACCCGAGTGAGGCAAAAGGCATCTATTGGCATATAGTCAAATAGAAGCAGCTATTTTGGATTTATTGAAAACAGTCTTGTGCAGTCATTTATATTCAGTGAACCATGTCCATTCTGAGACAATTAGACCTACACACCTTTCTGCTCTAAAGGAAATATAGGTCATCCTGTGTCATTTAGTTCTATGTGAAAGCTATAACGATGCAGAGTGCATTCAGATATTAGTAATACACTCTGTGAGGTCTTCTTTGATGATGGAGAACTGGTGTTTAGTTTAGTTTTAGTTTCTTTATTTATACTGCGCACCAAACCCTGAGGTAACTGGGTGCCAGAGACTTAGGCAGGAGCCATAGGTTACAAGTAGTTACATATTATATATTATACAGGCATGGATAACAGTGATAAGTGCAAATGACCAGGTTACAAGGTGCTGGCAAGGAAGGTACAAGTAAAAATACAATGCAGATGAGATACAAGCAAAGGTCAGACGAAAAGGGTCAGACACATGCCCAATTCTTGCTGGCAAGCCAGGATTTTGTTTTGGCTTCAAAGGTCCAGGACAATGATTCAATTCTCAGGGATAGAAGTATAGCATTCCATTATTTGGCTGCTAGTGTTGGGATGCTGGAGCCTCCCGTTTTTTTTTGGTTGAATTTAGGGATAGTGAGACAATGCGTGTACATTGACCTGGTAGATCTGTTTGATTGCCGTAAGTTGAATTTATCAGCCAAGTACATGGGGGCAGTGTTCGAAAGACATTTGTGGATGGTGACATGTGATCTCAAGGTGATTCTATCCCATACTGGGAGCCAGTGGGCATCCTGTCTGAAGCTCGATATGTGGGCATGCTGCGGAGTGCTTAGTGCCGCTCTGAGGGCATTGTTCTGCAACACTTGGAGTTTGTTTACATTACACACTGAGGTTCCTAAAATGAGGGTGTTGCAATAGTCCAAATTCTTGATAAAAAACAAGTGCCCTGGCTAGAGTGATGCAACTCGACGGTGATAGGAATGCTTTGCAAGCATTGATAATCTTGTCGGTGTAGGCTGTGGACGAGGCTGCGGTGGTCACTTGTTTTTTTTTAGCGAGCGGTAGATTCCAAATATAATATACCCAAAATGTTTTGATCTCTTTGGCCACTTTGATCAGTTTTCCAGGGATAGCGAGGGTCAATTTTGTTAAGGCGAGATTGGGTGCCGATGAGAAGAAGCTCTGTTTTCTCGTCATTGAGGCAGAGGCTGTGTTCGGCCATCCATGCTTGGATTTCCAGGTATAGGTCGTTAATCAATTTAGAATCCTTTTCGAAGCATCCTGACACTGTGATGAGTATCTGGGTATCATCAGCATAGTTTGTATATGAGACACCTAGATTGTCAAGGCGGTCGAATAGGAGCTTTGTAAAGATATTGAATAAGGTGGGTGATACGCAAGAGCCTTGTGGGACTCCACAATAGATAGGGATAGGGTCAGGAAGCTGAGGGTGAGAAGGCCCTTGTGGTCCAGCTAGAGAGGAAGGATTGTACCCAGATTGTGGCCTCACTAGAGAAGGCGGCTGCAGAAGTCAAGTGCTCAGCGAGGATCTGGTGGTCGACGAGATCAAACGCTGCCGAAAGGTCGAGCAGCAGAACAATGGCTAGTTTGCCATTGTCTTTTTCTTCATCCATCTGGATTTTGAGGTCCAGAAGGGCAGTTTCTGTGCCGTGCCTGGGTCTAAAACCTGATTGTCTGAAACCCAAGAGGTTGTTTTCTTCCAAATGATTTTGTATTTGTAGATAAGCCATTCTGTCTAAGAAATTAAGGATGCAAGGGACAGTAGTAATTGGTCTGTAGTTAGTAGGGTTGTTGGGTCCAAGGTGTTTTTTTTAGAAGGGGCATTACCCACACCTCCTTAAGGCTGCTTGGTACTGAGCTAGTTTTGAAGGAGTTGATTAAGGCTGTTATGAAGATGGCCAATTCATTGGTTTAAGGCCCTTGGTAATGTTATCTACTTCTTTGGTCGAAACGGGTGAGAAGGAAAAGTGGGGACAGGTAGGAGTCTTGAGAGTAAGGGGAGGAGAAGGGTTAGGGCTTTGAGCCAGAGTGTTCTTTTTTTGCTTGATTCTAGACTGTAGCAATGCTATTTTATCTGCAAGAGCTTTTTGTATTTTTTCACACCAGTTTGCATCTTTCATGCAATATTCTGTGGGTGTACCCAGAGACTCAAGTTCCCTGAGGATATTGAAGAGCTCTTTTGTTCAAGATTAGCATGAAGTATTCTGAGGTCATAGGTCTCTTTCTTGGCAGTGCGGATGGCTGTCTTGTAGGTAGAAGCAGCTGCTGAGAACAGAGCTTTGTTGGAAGAGTTAGGTGTTTTTTGCCATACGGATTCCTCTATTCATTTAGCGTTCCGAAGGAGTTTCAATTCAGGTGTGAACCATTTGTTAAGATGGGCAATCGGCTTAGCTTTTGTGGGTTTGATGAGGGCAACATTGTCAATTGCTGCCTTCAACGTTTCGTTATAGAGTTTGGCTAGTTTGTTTGCATCTAGAAACCAAACGAGGGAAAGAAAATATTCCCCCGAACTCACCTACCACTGCGGTGGAGGAAGTTGGTCAATCGCCCGGACCTGACGAGGAGGCAGCGATACCTGAAGTATTTGACCCCAATGACCATCCTGAACTAACAGACTTGTTAGTAGAAGGTGGTCTTGACAGGGAAGAGTTCAGTAAAGGCCAACGTGAGTGCCCATCTCTGGAAGGCCTAAGGAGACAGGCCTGCTCCCAGCTTGAGGGTGAACCTCCTGGGAAGCATCGGATTTATTGGGAAGGTGGACTCCTGTATAGTGAGCCCACAGAGTCTACAGAAAGAGACCGTAGGAGGTTGGTGGTTCCCCTTGCTGTAAGACCCTTCCTCCTGCAGCTGGCGCATGAAGTGCCCCTTGCTGGTCATCTCGGTATTAAGAGGACCAATCAAAGGTTATCCATGCACTTCTACTGGCCCAAGATGGGGGTGCAAGTAGAAAGTCACTGCAGGAGTTGTGCCTCCTGCCAGTTATCTGGTAAGAGTGGCTCAACAATCCAAGCTCCATTGGTACCACTCCCAGTTGTGGGAATACCATTCGAAAGGGTAGGGATCGACATCGTTGGTCCCCTTGACCCACAAACATCCTCAGGCAATAGGTTTATCCTGGTGCTGGTCGACTATGCTACCAGATATTCTGAGGCCATCCCATTGAAAACTGTAACTGCCAAGTCAGTTGCAAAAGCGTTACTTGGCATCTTTACTAGGGTTGGCTTCCCTAAAGAAGTTGTGTCTGGCAGCAACTTTATGTCAAAGTGTATGCAGGCTATGTGGAAGGAATGTGGGATCACCTACAAGTTCTCTTCTGCATACCACCCCCAGACCAATGGTCTGGTGGAACGGTTCAACAGAACGTTAAAGAGTATGATTGGGGCTCTGGAAGAACCTCAAAGAAGAAAATGGGATCTTCTTTTACCATGCTTACTGTTTGCCTACCGAGAGGTACCACAGGAGGCTGTTGGCTTCAGCCCCTTCGAACTTCTGTTTGGTCACCCTGTGCGTAGACCCTTAGCCATAGTCAAGGAGGGATGGGAGATGCCCACTCCCCCTATTACTACCAACGTAGTAGACTATGTGTTAGGGCTCAGAAAACAGATGGTACTTCTGATGGGTCTGGCTAGTGACAAGTTGAAGGCAGGACAAGCACTGGTGAAACATTGGTATGACCAGAAAGCTTCCCTCATCAACTTTACACCTGGTCAGCAAGTCCTGATCATAAATCCCATAAGGCCTAGAGCTTTACAGGACAAATGGTCAGGCCCTTACACAGTGGTGGAGCCCCTGGATGAGGTCAACTATTTAGTGGACCTTGGAAGGCCTGGACAGGCTCCAAAAGTGTTCCACGTAAATAGGCTGAAGGCTTTCGTCCCAAGAGTCGAAATCGCAGCACTGCTACTGGCTTCAGATGTTGAAGAAGAGGAGTCTGAACCTCTTCCCGACCTGTTCCAAAGCGGTCCTTCATATAGCTCCTTTGAGGGTGTCCGAGTGGCCCCTCACCTGACTTCTGATCAGCAGGCTGAGGTGAAAAGTTTGCTTAGGCAATTTTCCCCCCTGTTTTCGCAGTCCCCTAGTTTGACACCTTGGTGCAAACATAACATAGACACAGGAGACAGCATTCCTACCAAATGTAGAGGATACAGGATGTCAGACAAAGTACGGTCTTACATTAAGACAGATGTCAATAAAGTGTTAGACCTTGGGGTGATTGAACCCTCCAGTAGTCCTTGGTCCAGCCCTGTGGTTTTGGTTCCAAAAGCGGGCACTTCTGAATTGAGGTTCTGCGTGGATTACAGGGCTCTGAATGCTGTCACCAAGACAGATGCACACCCCTTGCTTCGAACAGATGAGCTGGTGGATACCTTGGGTGCCTCCAAGTTCCTCAGCATGTTTGACCTCACTGCGGGCTATTGGCAAATAGCCTTAGCAGAACATGCCAATGAGAAGACAGCGTTTTCCACTCCAGACGGTCTTTACCAATTCAGGGTAATGCCGTTCGGGTTGAAGAATGCACCTGCCACTTTCCAGAGGCTTGAGAATCATGTGTTGAATGGGTTGGATGAATTCTGTCTTGAATATCTGGATGATATAGCAGTTTTCAGCGCCACCTGGGAAGACCATGTGAAACACCTCGGGATTGTGCTAGAGGCCCTTCAGAAAGCACACTTGACCATAAAGGCTAGTAAATGCCAGATTGGACAAGGCTGGTTTACCTTGGACATGAAGTAGGTGGAGGAAGGATACAGCCGCTTCCCAGTAAAGTACAAGCAGTACAAGACTGGCCTACCCCCACTACACAGACCCAAGTGAGAGCCTTCCTAGGACTCACCAGGTATTACCGCAACTTCATGGCATACTATGGCACCATAGCTGCCACTCTGACTGCCCTCACCACTCCGAAGAAACCCAAGAGGGTAACTTGGACCGCCGAGTGTGAGAAGGCCTTCAACGGCTTAAAAGACTCCTTGTGCCAGGCCCCTGTCCTCAGGCCCCCTGATTATCAAAGACCTTTTATTGTGCAGACAGACACCTCTGACACTGGGATAGGAGCTGTACTATCGCAAGTAGATGAGAAGGGTAAGGAACATCCTATTGGTTTCATTAGTTGCCAGCTTAAGGACAGAGAGCTCAGATAGTCCACAGTAGAGAAAGAATGCTTCTCTGTTGTGTGGGCCCTATGGAAGCTGAGGCCCTACCTCTATGGGACCCACTTCACTGTGCAAACTGACCATAAGCCCTTAAAGTGGCTGATGAACATGATGGGAGAGAATCCAAAGTTGCTTAGGTGGTCCATAAGTCTACAAGGCTTTGACTTCACTATTGAGCATAGGCCAGGTGTCCAACATAGCAATGCTGATGGGTTGTCCAGAATGTTTACCCGACCTGAACAAGAGACTCATCCAGGGGTGGATTAGTTCACCCTGTCCTTAGTCTTGGAGGGCCGAGTGTTAGGAAAGATTTCATATTGTAGGTAATTTTCCTTCCATGTGGCAACCCCTAAACATTTTGCTGTTGTTTTACACCAAGATCTAAACTTTGCCAGAGGAGCGCAGCCTTCCGCTGCACTCCTCTGGGCTTTCGCTCCATTCTTACGGGGAAACTGACATGCCCTTAAGCCAGTCAGTACCGGGAAACGTTGTTTTCCGTAGTTCTTTTCTCATGTTGCAGCTTTCGCGCAACATGGCACAAGAGGGCACTGTAAGCTAAGTTACTGCACTCTTGGCTCTCCAGTCATTCTACAGGCCCTAGAAGCTCTCGATGGATTTATAACAAACTGTGCAAGTATGTCACGGACGGGACTGGTGGCAGCAATCGTTTCTTTGTGTTTTGAACTCCCTTTTGCCCTGTGAACAGCGCTTCTCGCGTTTGGCCAAAATGGGCGGCCTGGCTTCAGAAATGGCCAGACCATGAGGTTCTTTGTCCTGTCTGCTGACCGTCTTGCCCCTTCACCTTCCCCAGGTCGAGCCGACCCGGGGCCATCCTTATTTGGGCATGTACTTTCCCGCGAAACACAGATGCTTTTCCGGGCTTCTACAGGACTGTTGTGAGCCTCCAGGATGTGGGCTGGGATGTCTGGTCCCAATACACATCCTGGGTGCCAGAGAGTCTAGTGTGTCTTGAATGCTTGGGACCACCGTGGTCCGTGATAGGTCCACGTATGGTGTGAGTGTTTTGTGAGCAGATCTCCCAGTGGGTCTTCTCCGTTTTGGCGTGAAAGGAACTCTGGAAAAGAGGAGGCTGGAAACACCACTCCCAGGTCGATCTCCTGAGTTCTCACGAACAAAGGATAAAGGAGCCAAGTATCTTGCAACTAAGAAGCTGAGTCGAGGAATCGCTGGTGACCCGCTGAAGGTTTGGCACCCTGCACTGCTGTCATCCTGTGAGACCCCTCTGCCTCTGATCGAACGAGAAGACCTGTACTGGCGCTTCGACACTTTAGAATAGTGGGAACAACTATTCTCGGGAACTTCACCAACTCCTGTACGTAAGCCTTCGGAAGGGTCCCTGGGCCATCCAGGGGACTGAACAAGCTACACAGGAACCTTGCTCTGTTACCGCTGTCTGGCTGCTGCTGAAATCCGAGCCCTCGACACTTTCACACACTTCGTACACTTGGCGTTCCGAGGTCCGAAGTGAGAAGTGTACATTGTGCCTGGAATACAAGCAGCTGCTGAGTTGCCCTGCTGAGGTAACCATCTGTGCGTGTTCACTGCGTTTGGGACACCCTCAACCCTGACTTCTGCTGCCGCGGAATCTACATGGCGCCGAGACGTCCCTCTGATCGCATCTGAACCTGCCAGCGAAGAAACTAACTCGGAGAACCCTGGGTCTGCCTACATCGGGGACCGGTGAGTAGTCAATACCATGAACCGGTCTCCCTCCTGCAGAAGCCTGTGGCTTTCCCCCGGTGTTGAAAAGCAGCACCCCTTTCTCCGTACTCGTGCCCTGCTTCTGCCCACAAGTGGAGGCTGCGCTTGAGTAGTGGAGGTCTGTTCACCATTGTTTGTTCACCTGTGTGTGCAGGTACTTTTGAGCGCAAGGCTCCACTCTTCGTAGGGCTTGGACTTCCTTCTAGTTAGGTGGTCTCGGATGTCGAATTGGGCCTAACGATTACTTGCACTGCCTGTTTTCCTCCCCATCTAGGTGGTCTGCATATTTCATGCTCCTAACTCGTTAGATCCCTCGGTCTTGTATATATATTGTATTGATTGTGATGTGTTGGTTTACTTGAGTTTTATAGTGATTCTTTACTATGGTCGATGTTACAAAGGCCTTGTAATAAATGTGTCTATGTAAAACCGCCTGGTTACTGCCGGACTCGTATTACCATTCCGCCTCCGTGACTCCTGGAATTACCAGGGCATTACAGCCCTGGTGTCCCGGGAATTCCGGAGGTTGGAATTCGGTAAATCCCCATTCCCATTGAGTCCCATAGGACTCAATGGGAATGGGAAAGTGGAAACACTGGCACCATCTCGTGATGGTGCTGGTGTTTCCACGTCCGCCTGCAGTCGGGAGGTATTCAACCCGCCAGGTCAGACCTGGCGGGAAGATCACCTCCCGCCTGCAGGACTCGGGATCGGGCGGTCCGGAATTAACAGTGGCGGTGGGTTTACAGCCACTGTTAATACCGGAAACGCCCGACTTGTAATGAGGCCCCTAGTCTTGACCGCCGCCATCGCTACCCTGATTGGTCTGGCTTGTCCAGAGGTTACCCTGTTCCAAGAAACTAGGCTGGCCTTCTGAACCTCTGCCCCGCCAGGACAGAGTTCAGAAATCCATCTTAACAGCCACCCCGGCACCTGCTCTAGCCTACTCTGTGCTCTCGGTCTCTATTGCTTTTCTCCTGCAACAAAATGTGAAACCTTGCAACTTCTATCCTCTACAACCTCTCACACTCCTCTCCCTCCTGTGCTTTCTGACTCCATGCCATCTGGTAATCCATGCACCACCAACCCATTTTTAACATGTCTTGCCATATTCTGTATATCTATCCATTTTCTATCCTCCCCTTATCCTGTTGAGAATATTAACTCCTTCCCTACTAACACAATTCACTCTAGCACATTAATACATCTCTCAGTTTCTCAACCCTCCATACCACCTACTGCATGCTCGTTTCCACTCTGTGTCTTCCTTCACTGGAATTTCCTTCCCAGCATACAAACTAAATCGCCACTTCCTATGCTTCTAATCTGCCCTTGAAATACATAGACTATCGTTTAGAAGAAACAGTTCTGCATAGACATCTTAATCCCACTTCTGTGTGCCATTTCTCTCCAGTGCTTTAATTCCAGTAAATAGATGTATACAACGTACCATATTTATTGTTTTGTTCAGTTCTATTTCCAGTACATGCCTCTACTCTGCTTGCCCTCCAACAAATGTACTCAGTGCTTCTCATGTTTAACCGCTGCTTGATATGGTATGATATGATAGGGCATTTAAAACTCGCCTATACAAAAGTGTTTCAAGGCGTGATGAGGCATGATATGATATGATATGATATGATATGGCATTTATAACGCACCTATACAGTCCCCAGGTGCAGGGGTTGCCAGGGAGGCAGTGCAGGCATGAAACTGGCAGGGCTTGGGCCCGAGATCAGAAGGGTGGCCAGGTAACCCTGCAGTATCAGTATCAGCAAGACTTCAGCAGGGGAGAAGAGGAGAGAAAGCAGAAGCAAAGAGGAAGGTTTTAAGGTGCTTCCGGAACTGAAGATGGTTCTCCTCAAGTTTAAGGGAGGCATGGAGGCTGTTCCAGAGGGAGGTCCCAGCCGAAGAGAGAGATCTACCACCAACTCGTTGCTTGGAGAAGCAACAGACCCTGAGGGAGTTAGAGGTGGATGAGCGAAGAGCTTGAGAGGGAAGATATTTAGGAAGAGAGAGTTGAAGGTATTGAGGCCCCTGGCCCTAGAAGGCCTTGTGGGTGATGCAGAGGGTTTTGAACTTTATCCTCGCAGCCACTGGGAGCTAGTGCAGAGATTTCAGTCCTGGAGAGATACGATCCCTGGGCTTGAGCCCAAGGACAAGTCTCGCAGTCCAGTTCTGGATGAGTTGCACAGGGCGTAGAGTAGAACAGGCAGATTTAGAAAGAGGCTGGAAGGTGGAACAGAGGGAAGACAGATACAACAATCTTTCTAGGCCAGGTGACATTGAGATCGTGCAAGTGCAGGGGAGGGGGAAAGGCAAAGTGCAGGGGGTAAAGGGGGAGGGCAGTGCAGTACATAAGATCAACAGTAATAAATAAATAGAATAAATAAAACAATAGGTAAAAAGTGTGGCCAGCTTGTGGAAAGTGCAGGGGTAAGTGCAGACATCAAGTGTCAAGAGCTGGTGGGAACTGTAGGGATACAGACACAGCCGTCAAGTGCAGGGGTTGCCCAGGAGGCAGTGCAAGAGTGCAGAGGGCCCGAGAACAGAGGGTAGCCAGGTGACCAGTGCAGTGTCAGTCAGGAATTCTGCAGGGGAGAGAAGATAAAGGAGAAGCAAAGAAGAAGGTCTTGAGGTGCTCCCGGAACCAGAGATGCTTCTCCTCAAGTTTCAGGGAGGCAGTGAAGTTTTTCCAGAGGGAGGCCGCAGCCAAAGAAAGAGATCTACCACCAACTTGTTGCTTGGAGTAGGGACTGACCGTGAGGGAGTTGGAGGCAGGTGAGCGAAGAGCTCGAGAAGGAGGTTATTTAGGAAGAGAGATTTGAAGGTATTGAGGCCCCAGAATGTTTTGTGGACAATGTAGAGGATTTTGAACTTAATCCTCATACACACTGGAAGCCAGTGCAGAGATTTCAGTCTTGGAGAGATACAATCCCTGGGCTTGAGGCCAAGGACAAGTCTTGCAGTCCTGTTCTGGGTGAGTTTCAGAGGGCAGAGAGTAGAAGCAGGCAGATTTAGAAGGAGGCTGTTGCAGTAGTCCAGCCAAGAGGACCAGAGCTCTGGAGACAGTGAGCTTCTGGGGGAAGCAGAGGAAAGGAAGAATACCTCTGAGGATGTGCAGTTGGTAGTGTGACTTCTTAGGGACGTCAGAGATTTGAGGAGAGAAGGAGAATGTGGAGTTGAAGATAACCCCAAGGCTTTTAGCCACACAGGTTGGAGAAGGAAGAGAGCCAAGCGAGGCCAGACATGGAGCGATAGGAAAGGAGAGAGCAGGTGTGGTGATGAAGAGAATCACAGTCTTACTTTCATTAAGGCAGAGATAATTGACGGCGCACCACTCCTGGATAGTGGACAGACAGTCATAGATGAGAGAAGGAGAAGAGGTGGCAGAGGGGAGCCTGAAAATGAGCTGAGTGTCGATCGCGTAGCACTGAAAGTTGGGGCACAGAGCAGCAATGCAGTGGGCAAGAAGAGCCAGGCATTGGTTGAACAGCCAGGGGAAGAGGGTAGAACCCTGGGGAACACCACAGGTAGAGACAGAGATAGAGGAGAGGAAGGACCCAAGTTTGACCTGGGAGGGTCGATCGGAGAGGAAAGAGGTCAGCCAAGCCAGGGCCTGATCGGTGATACCCAGGTTGTCAGAGAATGGTTGAGCAGGATGGCATAGTTGACCATTTCAAAGGCAGTTGAGACATCAAGTAAAATGAGGACATGGGGATATTTGAGTCAAGGTTTGAGAGCAGGTTTTCACAGATGTTCAGATGAGCAGTTTCTGTGCTTCTGGTAGCTCTGAAGCCAGACTGATGGTCATGGAGACAGATCATTGAACCAACCAATCTTCACACTGAACCAACCAATTCAGTGTGAATATTAAGCTGGGAGATGACCAGCTTTTCCATGAATTTGCCCAGGAAAGGAGTGATGGAGATTGGGCAGGAGGGGTCGGCTCAGGGTTTCTCAAGAAGAGGGTACACAAGGGAGTGCTTCAAGGGGGAAGGGAAGACTCCAGTGGTGAAGGAGTAGTTGTAGAGGTCTGCCAAAGCAGGAACCAGGGTGTCAATGTGGTCCTTGATGGTTGTAGAGGAACATGGGAGAACCTATTTTGACGAGACCTTTGTAGATCAGACTTGTCTAGAAACCTCATCTGGGGAGAACAGGGCAAAGGCAAAGAAGGAGGGAGGAGGGGTGGCCACAGAAGGACCAGAGGAAGTGTGGGGAGTAGCGGGAGGAGGAGGAGAGGAAGAGAGAGCAGACAGGATGTCCTGAGTTTTAGAGATGAAATGAGATGCCAGGGCTGTGCAGAGGGCCTGGGAGGGGACAGGAGAGGTAGAGACTGCAGCATGATTAGCTAGCTCCTTGCAGATTTTAAAGAGTGTGGTTGAGTTGTTGCATGCTGCAGAGACAGGGGCTTGGATGAGGGCTCTCTTCTTGGTGTGGAAAGAGTGCTGATATTGCCTTTGGTGCAAGCAGCAGGCCAGTTTGTCAGGGGGTGTACAGGAAGCACACCATTTCGTCTCAGTCGCCCTGCACTTTGTGTTTAAGGGTGATGAGGTCTGAGTCATACAAGGAGTTGCACTTGGCTTTGGGCTTCAAGCGGATCCTCATGACAGGGGCAAGAACATCAAGAGTATCAGATATTACAGAGTGGAGCCTGAGAGGGCTTTGTCAGGGTTTGAGTCAGCTGAAGGGGGAGGAGGGTTTGAGAAAGTGGCAGCAAATACCTCAACTGACACACGCTTCATGGGTTAGACAAGCGAGAAGGTAGGTGGCAGTGCTGGAGTTGGCTTGGCCTGAGGGGTGGAGAGAGTGAGCTGGGAGGAAAGGAGAAAGTGATCACTCCAGGAGAGAGGAGTGGTGAGATCGATCGAAAGGGGAAGGTCTGTAGAGATCAGAACATCCAGAGTGTGTCCTGCACAGTGAGTCAGTCCAGAGGGGAGGATAGAGAGTGAGAGAGAGTTGCAGAAGCTGCGAAAGAGTCCAGAGGAAGGGGTGGAAGCATCCAGGTGGATGTTGTAGTCTCCAAGAAGGAGGAGTTGAGTGGTCGAGACCAGGAAGGAAGTGGAGAGGTCTGCCCACTCAGAAAGGAAGGAGTAGACTTGACTAGGTGACCAATAGATAGTATTCACAGTAAGGGAATAGCTAGGAGAGAGAGAGAGAGCCTGCAGACAAGGCATTCGAAAGAGGAGTAGGCCTGTGTAGGATGACATAGGCAGGAATCCACTCAGGGATGATCAGGGCAACACCCCCTCGGGAACGATTGGACCTGGGCACGGAGAGGGTCTTGTAGCCGTGAGGGACGAGAGTGTCAAAGCTTGTGACAGAGCTGGCCATGAACCATGTCTCAGTGAGACTGAGGACATCTAGGTCAAGTTCTTCAAGGAGGCGGCAGATGTCAGAGGAGAGTTTGACAGCTGAGTGAGAGTTTAGAGTGGAAATATGGAGAAGGTTGTCGTCCTTAAAAGATTTCCAGGGAGGGGTATAAATCAGAGTTACTCCCTGTGGAGGTGTAGAAGAAGCCCGAGGGGCGGCAGAGGAGGAAGGAGGAAAGGGCAAGGTAGCCAAGGAGGAGACAGAGTGGGGAGGCAGGGAAGCCAGGGAGGGAAGAGAAGGGAGAGCAAGAAAAGAAAGGAAGTTGAAGAGGCGCGGTACCATTAAGGTAAACATTAATGATGACCTTAGAGGAGTGGGTGAAGGCCAGGAGGGCCTCCCACCAGGCGCCACCATTAATGGGAGAAGAAGAGAAAGTAGAAAGCACAGAGTCCATATGAAGAGTCCAAAGGTCTGGCGATTGACGACAAAGAGGATGTTGGTGAGGGTTTGCCCGGAGGAAGCACTGGTATAGGTCAGCAATAGGAAGGCCTGGGTTGGAGACCAGTATGTCCTTTTTAAACTTCATCCTACCAGATTTAGTGAGGAGAGCAGGATAGTCAATAGAGAAACAGTTAGAAAAGATAGGAGATACAGAGAGCACCATAGAGTAGGTGGTGAGAGGAGAGAAGAGGAAGGGGGAGGGAAGGGGTGGTTGGTGCGGGGAGAACACTAGGGAGGGACAGAACTATGTTCACAATATAGTTTAACACCAGAGACAATACACCTAGGTCTGAGAGTCCTGTCTGGTGGGAGAAAGGCCTAGGTTTCACAATGCAATTTAAATACCTCAGAAAAACACATCTTGGTCTGAGAGTCCTGTGAGGTGGCAGAAAGGCCTGGGTTTCACAATGCAATTTAAATACTTTCACAATGCAATTTAAATACTTTCAAAATGAAATTTAAATACTTGAGAATAACCCACCTGGGTCTGAAAGTCCTGTGTGGTGGGAGAAAGGTCTAGGTTTCACAATGCAATTTAAATACTTTCACAATGCAATTTAAATCTTTCACAATGCAATTTAAATACATGAGAAAAAAAACACCTAGGTCTGTATAGTGAGAGAAAGGCCTAGGTTTCACAATGCAGTTTAAGAACGGACAATAACCGCAGTGATATCTCAGAGTGTCACATGCTAATAATCACAATATTATTCTAGTGTAGGAATATTGCTATGGGGCAGGGTATGCCGTGTAGAGTGATGGCTCTATTCCTAACCCGGCCCACTCCTACCTTACTAGTCACTGCTGGTTGATGGCTGGCCACTGGCCTTCCCTGCTGACACCTGCAGACACGATATGGAGCCTGCCCTGGGAAGGTCAGTGATGACCAACAAAGACACCAATCATGGGAGGTGGGTGGGCTGGGAGGCGGGAGGGAGCGGGAAACAAGGAAATGTATGCAGGTGAGGGTTCGGAGTAAGGGAGTACAATGACGCTCAGAGCGCTAAGATCAACAGCCACAAAAATTACAAAATAAGGCCAGGAGGGTCTGTACCCACGCTGTGCTCACCTGCTGCACGACAAGGTGGCGAGTGGGGAACTCAGCAGACTGGTAGGCCAGAAGCACTAAGATCAGCCACCAATCAGGGGAGGTGGGCGGGCCGGGAGGCAGGAGGGATCGGGAAATGGGGAAATGGATGCACGGGAGGGGTGGGAGGGTGGTAGTACAACAGCGCTGAGAGCATTATGATTAACATCCACAAAAATTGCAAAATAAGGCCCAATAGGGTCTCTAGCCACGCTGCGATCACTCACCTGCTGCACATCAGCTGACTCAGGTAAAGCTCCCTGCAAAGAGATTGCTCCTGGAACTATTGTTTTGCATGCGCGGCATTTCTGTCACAAGTGTTTAACTTTCTTAAACAAATAACATACAATAAATACAATAGAAACAAACCTGAGATTGAAATGTCAATTGCCTTTTGTAGAGGTGACCTTTTCAATAATTGTTGCCATTTATATCAGTTCTTCCAGCAGCTAGCATTGAAAAATAAATGAGAGAAGTATTTGTGTACTGAGTGTATGTTTCTTAAAATGCTAAACCTTTTTTAGCACTGTTAACTTTGTGATGTTTCGAGAACACAAAATGCACAAACACCAATAGGATAGATAGCACCTGAAGGTTTTATTGTCTTGCCAAAGAAAAAATGGGGGTGTTGGAGGGTGATAGAAGATAGCAACTGGCCAAATAATATTGATAATGTCCGACAAGAGTGTCAGCCATCTATGATAAATTGCAACACATAAATCATTAATGATCTCTGATTCGGATTTTTTTTTTAAACATGTGTCTTAAGTGTTAATTGTTATTTTAAAAAAAAGACTATATATGTGATCTGCTGTGCTGAACTCCAATGGCAGAAGTCCCATTCTCTCTCTGACTATTCTGTTTTTTCTTCTCTTCATTCTACTTTTGATGCTATGCTCCTCTTAGCTATACAATCATACGTTTCTGATATCTTACATTCTTACTATTGTCATATTATTTTCCAAACTTTGTCTCTGACCCTGCTCTTATCTCATCTCTATCTACAGATGACTTGGGCTCCTACCTTATCTCCAAGGTTGGTCTCCTCTGATCTGCTATCAAAGTCTCTGTGTCTCTTCTGTCTTCCTCCTCTCTACCTTCTCCTCTGGCCCGCAGGTCCTCTTTCACCCCCCTTTCTCAATCTAATACTGCTGTATTGTTGGCTAAGTCGCATTAAACCTTCGCCTTTTCTGACCCTCTGCGTTGTGTGCTCATTCTTAAACTCTACACCTTCTCCTTCTCTTTCTTACTTCCTTTGTCAATACCTCGCCACTGACTTCTGTCTTTCCTTCCTCTTCTAAAAATGCTACAATTCTTCCTAGTCTTACAAATCCCTCAATTGACTCATCTCTTGCCTCAGACTTCCGACCTATATCTCTCCTTCCCTACCTCTACAAGCTTTTAGATCATGCAACCTATTTCTCAAGTTTCTTCTTTCATTACATTCAGCTCTCTTTTTCCTTGTTTTCAATCTAGTTTTTTGTATTAGCACTCTATTAAGACTGTTCCACATTTTGTGCGCAAATCTCTCGTCTCTGCTCACTTCACTGAACACTCCTGAATTCTAATTCTTCTCGACCTGCCAGAAGCTTTTGACACAGTCAACAATTCTCTCATTATTTCCTCTCTCTCATCTCGTGGTTTTCTGAATCTGTTCTTACATGTTTACCTACTCAGTGTACGGGGTTGGTAAAACCTCCCCCATTGTTCCTGTCCATCACAGTGTTCCCAAAGGCTCGGTCTTGGGTCTCTGTTGCCTCTGTACATGCCCTGGTGCAGCTACCATCAACTCCTTTGGGCTGTCCCACCATTTCTACGCAGACGATACTCAGATTAGTCTTTCCTTTTCATCCTTCTCCTCTACGATTCATGCTACCCTAACCTCCTGTCTTTTGGCCATTCAGCCTCGGATGGCAGACCACCATCTTGTCTTAAACTTCTTTAAAATGGAAGTTATTTTCTTTCCTGCTTCTACCCACCCCTCCTCTTCCACCAACCTTTATTTCCTTTCTCCCTTCCAATCTCACCAACTGCTTCAAACCTTGGAGCCAACTTGGATGCTTCTTTGTCCTTCACTGATTACATTTCATCTCTTTCATGCAGAGTACACCTGTTCAATATTTGCAAAGCAAGGCCTTTTCTTTTAATTTTATGCTTGCAAGCTTATAATATCCCGCCTAATTTGCTCTTCACAACCTGCCCCGACCTTATCTGTCCTCTCGTGTGTCATTCTACTGTGCTGCTCGTTCAATCTCTGATTTGTTCTCAATCTCTGATTCTCTTGACTATGCCTCGTCCTGCCTGTGCCCAGTCCCGCTTTCGATCCTAGACCTTCTTGGGCCCATTACACTGGAATGTTCTATACCTCCTCTTACCCTCTATTACACACATGTCCAATTAAATTGCTTTATTTTGTCATTTTCACTTCATGTACCGTTTTTATTGTGCACAGTGCTTTGGCACAAAGCACTAGATAAATCCAAATAAAATACAAAAAAAATACACACACAAAACCTACAAAAAATGATTACTGATCAGTGGTTTTCTTTTACGCTGTGCAACCCCTGTCCTTTTAAGTTCTGGCTAAATACAGATTTAGATGTATTCCAGATCTCATTAAAATACATAGTGCCTGATTAACAAAAAAGTTGTTCAATTGAACCCCCCCCCTTGATAAACACTATGTAAATAAAGCCCATAGAGAGGGGATCTGGTTCCAATCCGTTGGTTCTTGTTGCTTAACAAGTGAATCCTACTGAAAGCTGTGTTACAACAGAAGTAGCCATGTTTTGGATCGCGTGGAGCTCTTAGTTGTTTAGTCGTTTAAAACTGTGTGTGTTCCCCTGCTGTTTTCTATATTGATGTTGTTTTCACATTTGTGTGGCATTACATTGGTGATGAGTTTCCAGGTGTGCCAAAATTCAGGATGTGTGCATCATGATGAAAGCTATAAAAGAGAAAATTACTGAGGACATAATGAGGACTACAGCACTGCCCCCTTGTTTCCACAAGTTTTGCTTAGATTATAATGCAGTGGAAAAAAAAACATAGGACTAAATCAAGCTTTTGTTTTTGGCACATTACCTTTTTCCATTATCTCAAGTTCTACATTTCAGGGTTCATTCTGTGAGCTTTCCCTCAGCTGAGAGAGCGATTCTGAACGCTCTCCTTTTAAACAAACCATGACATTAAACAGAACAGTAAATGCTGGGAATTATAGAGGAAATTAAGTACATGGAACAGAGAAAGCAGGCTTGCGTTCAAGCACTCACCTGCACATCTGTATGTGATTACTCAAGTGGGTCATTACGAGTTTGGCGGTATTCTACCAGTAAATCCACTGGAATACCACCCAAAAGAATTACTGTTACTGTCACTTGGTCTGGTGTATTTACTGCCGGATTACAAGTGGCTGTGGTGGAAAAAAAACACATTTTTTCAGAGTATATTGGACTCTATGGGTTTTTTTGGGGAGGAATTACTGCAGCAATAACTCTGCCAAAAATGGGCAGAAAGCCAGCAGATTTCCTTCCAGCTCATGGCTGGAGGTGAATCCTCTAACGAAAAGTGGCAGTCTATGCTAATTCTTTCGGATTTTTCCTCCACCGCCCAATGGGTAATGAACATTCCTGACACCTTTGTATGTCTGTGTGCATATTTGTGTATGTCTCTAAGTGAGAGCACCTCTATATCTTGAGACACTTTGTATCTGAACTTGAAATTATATACCTGTGCCTTTTTCATTATATATGGGAATAAATACCTGTCTGAAATGTGTCTGCTTCATTTGTGTTACTGAAAATGTGTGTCCATTTTTGTTTGAGTATTTGTATTTGTGTCTGTTGCCTCTTTGTATGTGAGAGTGTTTCTGTATGTGCATGTGTGTATAGACACATCTGTCTGCACCTGTGCAGTTAGTAGTATCTGTGAATGTCTATGAATGTTGCAGCATCTGTGTCTTTGTGTATGTGAGAGCATCTTTATGTGTCTACTTGCTTGTTAGTGTATACTTGGGTCTTTTTGTATGCAGAATTATATAAGTATTTTGAGGCATTTGCTCATTAGTTGGAGTCCAACATTTAAGATATATTCCTTGGGGATTTCTTTGTTGCGGCATTCTAGGTATGTAAGTCTACAACGGCATCCAGCCTGCAACGCAAACTGAATTTCTTTTTTGTTGTTGTCCTGTACACATGAAGACAACACGCTTTAAGTTCATCTGGACCTTTTGGAGAACGTATTCTGGAAATGTAGTCTTATGGGTACATTTCTACTCTAAGTCATGTTGATTGCATTGCGCGGCAAGAAGTCATTTTAAAGGCATTCACAGACTCACATTGATGTAGGCTTTGCTGTACATAATTACTGTATACTCCTTCACCTGTAGCCATGTACAAAGAGGTGGTGTAGCTGGATTGCACCTAACCCGAGTGAGGCAAAAGGCATCTATTGGCATATAGTCAAATAGAAGCAGCTATTTTGGATTTATTGAAAACAGTCTTGTGCAGTCATTTATATTCAGTGAACCATGTCCATTCTGAGACAATTAGACCTACACACCTTTCTGCTCTAAAGGAAATATAGGTCATCCTGTGTCATTTAGTTCTATGTGAAAGCTATAACGATGCAGAGTGCATTCAGATATTAGTAATACACTCTGTGAGGTCTTCTTTGATGATGGAGAACTGGTGTTTAGTTTAGTTTTAGTTTCTTTATTTATACTGCGCACCAAACCCTGAGGTAACTGGGTGCCAGAGACTTAGGCAGGAGCCATAGGTTACAAGTAGTTACATATTATATATTATACAGGCATGGATAACAGTGATAAGTGCAAATGACCAGGTTACAAGGTGCTGGCAAGGAAGGTACAAGTAAAAATACAATGCAGATGAGATACAAGCAAAGGTCAGACGAAAAGGGTCAGACACATGCCCAATTCTTGCTGGCAAGCCAGGATTTTGTTTTGGCTTCAAAGGTCCAGGACAATGATTCAATTCTCAGGGATAGAAGTATAGCATTCCATTATTTGGCTGCTAGTGTTGGGATGCTGGAGCCTCCCGTTTTTTTTTGGTTGAATTTAGGGATAGTGAGACAATGCGTGTATATTGACCTGGTAGATCTGTTTGATTGCCGTAAGTTGAATTTATCAGCCAAGTACATGGGGGCAGTGTTCGAAAGACATTTGTGGATGGTGACATGTGATCTCAAGGTGATTCTATCCCATACTGGGAGCCAGTGGGCATCCTGTCTGAAGCTCGATATGTGGGCATGCTGCGGAGTGCTTAGTGCCGCTCTGAGGGCATTGTTCTGCAACACTTGGAGTTTGTTTACATTACACACTGAGGTTCCTAAAATGAGGGTGTTGCAATAGTCCAAATTCTTGATAAAAAACAAGTGCCCTGGCTAGAGTGATGCAACTCGACGGTGAGAGGAATGCTTTGCAAGCATTGATAATCTTGTCGGTGTAGGCTGTGGACGAGGCTGCGGTGGTCACTTGGTTTTTTTTAGCGAGCGGTAGATTCCAAATATAATATACCCAAAATGTTTTGATCTCTTTGGCCACTTTGATCAGTTTTCCAGGGATAGCGAGGGTCAATTTTGTTAAGGCGAGATTGGGTGCCGATGAGAAGAAGCTCTGTTTTCTCGTCATTGAGGCAGAGGCTGTGTTCGGCCATCCATGCTTGGATTTCCAGGTATAGGTCGTTAATCAATTTAGAATCCTTTTCGAAGCATCCTGACACTGTGATGAGTATCTGGGTATCATCAGCATAGTTTGTATATGAGACACCTAGATTGTCAAGGCGGTCGAATAGGAGCTTTGTAAAGATATTGAATAAGGTGGGTGATACGCAAGAGCCTTGTGGGACTCCACAATAGATAGGGATAGGGTCAGGAAGCTGAGGGTGAGAAGGCCCTTGTGGTCCAGCTAGAGAGGAAGGATTGTACCCAGATTGTGGCCTCACTAGAGAAGGCGGCTGCAGAAGTCAAGTGCTCAGCGAGGATCTGGTGGTCGACGAGATCAAACGCTGCCGAAAGGTCGAGCAGCAGAACAATGGCTAGTTTGCCATTGTCTTTTTCTTCATCCATCTAGATTTTGAGGTCCAGAAGGGCAGTTTCTGTGCCGTGCCTGGGTCTAAAACCTGATTGTCTGAAACCCAAGAGGTTGTTTTCTTCCAAATGATTTTGTATTTGTAGATAAGCCATTCTGTCTAAGAAATTAAGGATGCAAGGGACAGTAGTAATTGGTCTGTAGTTAGTAGGGTTGTTGGGTCCAAGGTGTTTTTTTTAGAAGGGGCATTACCCACACCTCCTTAAGGCTGCTTGGTACTGAGCTAGTTTTGAAGGAGTTGATTAAGGCTGTTATGAAGATGGCCAATTCATTGGTTTAAGGCCCTTGGTAATGTTATCT
Organism: Ambystoma mexicanum; assembly: GCF_040938575.1. Classification (NCBI taxonomy): domain Eukaryota; kingdom Metazoa; phylum Chordata; class Amphibia; order Caudata; family Ambystomatidae; genus Ambystoma; species Ambystoma mexicanum. The sequence continues at coordinate 725,220,287 of NC_090936.1, forward strand.
ACTTCTTTGGTCGAAACGGGTGAGAAGGAAAAGTGGGGACAGGTAGGAGTCTTGAGAGTAAGGGGAGGAGAAGGGTTAGGGCTTTGAGCCAGAGTGTTCTTTTTTTGCTTGATTCTAGACTGTAGCAATGCTATTTTATCTGCAAGAGCTTTTTGTATTTTTTCACACCAGTTTGCATCTTTCATGCAATATTCTGTGGGTGTACCCAGAGACTCAAGTTCCCTGAGGATATTGAAGAGCTCTTTTGTTCAAGATTAGCATGAAGTATTCTGAGGTCATAGGTCTCTTTCTTGGCAGTGCGGATGGCTGTCTTGTAGGTAGAAGCAGCTGCTGAGAACAGAGCTTTGTTGGAAGAGTTAGGTGTTTTTTGCCATACGGATTCCTCTATTCATTTAGCGTTCCGAAGGAGTTTCAATTCAGGTGTGAACCATTTGTTAAGATGGGCAATCGGCTTAGCTTTTGTGGGTTTGATGAGGGCAACATTGTCAATTGCTGCCTTCAACGTTTCGTTATAGAGTTTGGCTAGTTTGTTTGCATCTAGGTCAGTGTAAATTGTAGGGTCAAGGATGTTCTGGATTAGTGGGCAAAGGTTTTGCATAGTTACGTTGTGGTTATTCCTGGTGAGTGTTTTTGGAGCAAGGACTGGGGTGGCGTTAGGATTGGCATTGCTTTGGAAGGAGAAGAAGATGGCATGGCGGTCAGACCAAGCAATACGTTTGTTTTTTAGGATAGAGATAATGCAGTTGTGATTGGCTAGCCAATCAAAGGTTCTTCCTTTGTTGTGGGTTGGGTCGGTGACATTATGTTTGAAGCCTAGATGGGATAGCATGTTTTCCAGAGAAAGGGCATTTGCGTCATTAGGATCACCCAGACCTAGGTTGAGGTCCTCAAGAAAGATAATTTGAGAGCCTGGTTTGGTACTGTTCGTAAGGAGATCAGAGATATCTTCATCGAAGGAGGAGATGTGGCCAGGCAGCCTATAGATAAGGTGTGTGAGGATGGTTTGAGATGCTGAGTGCGGGATCTTAACTGAGAGTAGTTCAGAGGAAGGAAAGCTGACTGAATGTGCAGCTCTGAGGCCTAGGGAGGTTTTTGAAATGAAGGCTACTCCACCTCCTTTGCCTGAAGCCCTCCCATTTCTTGTAATTGAGTAGCCAGCTGGGATGGCCAAAGAAAGAGCCGGGCCTGCTGCGTGTTGTATTCTGGGACCTGTAGTTGTGTGTAGGGATTTAGACAGGGAAGGTACACTTTGTATGGGTTGAGTAGCCATGTGAGGAAGAGTCAGTGTCTGGAGGAACATTGGTGATTACTGTGACCTGATTTATTCTGGGAGAGTTATGTTCAGACATCAGATTTGAGTCATTCAGAATACCTTCTTGGATATTTGGTCCACTGCATCCTTTGCACATGGTTAAGCAGATTGCACTTTGGGAAATGTGTTTCTGTTGATGCATGTCTGCTGATAGAGCCAGAATGTGTTCTAGAACATATTGGGACTCTTATACTGAATAGAGCAGGGTACGTTTTTGGAAATGTAGTAAGATTCCGTCATTGTCCTTGCTAAAAGAGCAAGCTTTCTGTGATGTGCTGGCGTCCCCTAAGCAAATGATAGCAATATATGCATTTGATGCAGTGTTCTGGCCAGTTGAGCCTGTGCATAACAAAGAAGGCTGTATCTGGCATATGAGTTGCACTTGGGACTTACTGGTGATGACGTACACACAAGAATGGACCGGGAAACAGCCAGCTGTCTGTCTGACTGCGCATGGGTGATTGGGGCTCTCCTGTGATAAAGGAAACATTACCTGTCCATATGAAACAGTTTGCATATGATATCATGGATGTGTAAGGCTGTTTCTTGGCATAGGGTGGCTCTCGTTTGCGTACACTAGACAGAAAGCTTCACTGAATAAGACCAGACCCATTGGCTTTGTGAAAGCTTGTGAAATTAAATTGTTCGGGGTAATCAATGTATTAGAATTCAATGGGACAGCTGTTCTAACTGTAATAAGGGACGTTAATTGAAGTCCATGTCAATGTATAAGAGTTGGAAACATGTCTATGTAGGTTATTCAGTAGAGAAACAACCCTGGGATAAGCCATATCACCAATGAAACATGCTATCCAGTAGCTGGGTCTACGCTTCAGTGAAACTAATGCACTTGGAACTAAAAAAATAACTCTACATCTTCATGCAAATTTAGCAAGAACTATTTGCAATAGGTGTTTATGAAGATGAAAATCTCCAGGTCTGGAGAAGGTTCCCCTAGAGGTCCAAAGTTGAATTTCAATATGACAGATGCAGAAAGTGCAGAAACTGATTCATTGATATGTTCTTTAATACAAGGATGATGAAGCTGTGAATTCAAAAGCAAACAATGGCTTACTAGCATTGTTCAGAGTTAAGAGCATGCGCCCCTAGTTTTTAAGTGTGTTGGTCTACCCCTATTGACTCCGACACGTCTCAGTGTATGTACCTCAAAAATACTCCCCCGCATCATTCTGAATTGCAGGTGCTCATGGTGAAGCATTTTCCCTCTTGAAAAGTGTTCAATTATGAGATGGTACTATCAAATACCAATAAAGGCATGGTTTATTTAAATAAACGTGCAAGCATGTTCTGCTTTGGTCCGGCTTAGTTAGTATACTGCAACCTTTTTACTGTATTCACAACCCAGGCATTTTGATATTCAGAGCATGGACACAAAATGTCTCAGACCATCTATTCCGGTTTCCAGACAGGCAAATTTATTGGAACCTCAGCTCTATGTTTCATGGATTGTATCCTTCCTAGCAGGTAGGCATATTGGCTGATACACATGTGTGCGGCTCCCACTGCTTCGGAACAATACTCTCTCTTCTGCAGCACCTTTGGGTTCAAACAGGATGGCAGACATATGGTCACATCAATGGACAGCATGCCACTTGCTCTAAGCATGATGTAATCCAAACACTGACAGGCTCTACTTAGTCTAGTAATCCAGGACAGGGCAATTATTTACCACATGAACTCAATATCTCTTCTCTTTCTTATGAAGGAGGGAGAGTAATGCTGCACGTCGTGTTGCATCCAGCTTCCATTAAATACTGGTGCAGGGTTTCTGAACTGGTCTAATCTCGAGGCATCTAGATTGACCAATCTCTCCCTTTCCCTATATTGAGAACTACGCTTGTGGGAGACCTTAATCACCAAAATACTTATTTTAAGACACCTTTCTACTATTGACGCATTTTTTGCAAAATGGTTCAAATCTAACTTTCAGTACAGAGTTGTGCGCACAGTAATTTACATAAACACCCAAGCCATTTGGCAGTCAAGTTGCATAATACTCCGGGAGTCATGCAATGATTTACCGCTGATCGCTTGGAAAAGAAAAGCCTCCTTCATAAAGCTGCATTAGCGCCACCGGCTCCCTTTTTTAGATGTTTTCGTTGAATTCCCACGTGCATATTGATTACAATTTCCAGTCACGGATCTGCAACGTGTAGAATAGCACAGTAGTCCTGAACAACTAATATTTCATAACCTCGGAAGGTTCACGTTTAGAGTAATGCTTGGTGTTGCAGGACACAAAAACAAAAACACATATATTATGGGACTTGAGGGAAAATATCCACAGCCACCCAGTATTCCTTGTAGAAGTAGGTATGGCTGCAGCCAGATTTAGCTTCCCGATGATATATATGAAGCACTGCCTCTGAAGGTTTGCAAATAAAACATACTAGGGGCAAGAATTCGAAGACCGGAATACCTGTTTTATGGCCAAGGATAGAAACACTATGCATGCCAGCATGGATGCCAGCCTTCTTCAGAGAAAATGCCGCCATAGGAGAAAATAACTATACATTCAGTGGTCCTAAGACTTAAACTCTAAAATTAGATACTGGTCAGGTTTTAGCATTGCAATCTCAAACTCATTATGAACACTCACTGATGACTCCCCTCACCAAATCAACGCATGGACATAGTCACACTGATCAACTCCCAACTCATTTATATTGATTTTATTAACGTGGACTTACTCAAACACAATGGGCCTCATTACGACCCAGGCGGTAAGTTACCGCCTGGGTCGTACCTTTACCACCATGGCGTAAACTACGTTTACGCCATGGTGGTTGGCAGACTTACCGCCCCATTCCGAGGTTGGCGGGGCGGTAAATCCCCAATCCCCATTTACCCTTCCCCATTCCCATTTTTGCCCCATAAGACATAATGGGAGTGGGGAAGGCGTTAATTACGCCACCGTAAATTACGGTGGCGTATTTAACAACAAGGTCCCTTAGCGCCATGGATTTTAACACCTGCTAAAAGCAGGTGTTAAATCCGCCATGGCGCTAAGGGACCTCGGAATCAGGCGGTAAGGGTCGGCGCTGTGTACGCCGCCGTAAACCCCTTACCGCCTGGGTCCTAATGAGGCCCAATGTGCATGGTCTGAAAATGATGCAGAATGTATGAGCATAAAAAACTTTCTCAAGTCAACCAAGAAAACTGCCCACTCTACAAATGTAGGACGGGATACAATTGAACATTGTATTCCTGATCTATAAATGCCTAAAAGGCACTGCACACAAAAACCTTCATGACAGCCTATACCACTATCACCCAAACAGCACTATGTGCCCTGGTTTTATTTTTTATTATAGATAGATGATCTGGCTACCAAGCTAAACGCTTCCTCTGTTGATGCACCAAATTTTGATGGTCAAAAGTTATTTATATTGCTATTTGATTTTGATTTGATTTGATTTTGAGAAATGTGTAACACACTCGGAATGCACTAAACAGTATAATGGCACAGATGACATTAAAAAAAGCCAGTTGCCAGAATTTTATAAATACATTAAGTCCCATCATCTGAAACAAATAAGGTTTTGAGATGTTGCTGCTGTCAATGTAAGCACACCTACGGGACGTAAGAAAGCCTTTACTATGAGGATCATAGCAGGTTTGCCAGCAACCTGCTCGTAATACCGGCAGGTTACTGGCAAACCTACTTTACCGTTACCAGTTCCCAATATCTGTCACGACCCTTAACCCAGACCCCCACTGGCAAGTCCACTACTTTGTTGAGGCTATTTAAACCACACCCAAGCAACAAAGCATGCTTTGCGTTACTTTGCAGACTGCAACGTGACGCTCACCATGTCCTGTGAAACCCATGAACCTCGTAGAAGAGAACCTGCAGAGGAGACAAAAGGGACATCGTTAGCAGCATCTTACCTGCAATCTCCATCCTGTCATCCGCTCTCAACTCCAGTGAAGGGTTTCCTCTGGACATCGCATATCTTCCGGATCGAAAACACCTGAAAGAGTAAAGGAGAAGACAATATTAGAAAAGGCAGACTCTGGCATTCCTACGCTGCGACCAGCACAAGAAACTTACCTGGCTGGTCGCCTCCCGGCCGGGGTCACTCCGGAGTTCCACACACGCTGGAGAAGCACCGTGACCTGTAAGAAAGAAAGAACACAGGTTAGCAAAGGCAGGACAAAGCAGCGCCTCGCATTGCGCTTACTTACCACTTTACAGTGCTCCTCACAAGCCATAATTTATCGGTGAGGCCCAACATAACCAGTTCACAATGCTGAAGCTCCGCACACCTAGGGAGAAAGAAAGACATTATTAACCACAAGAAAGCCATGCAAGGATAACAGCTCTGCACAGAACCTGCAATAAGACCTACCTTAGAGACACTGAACGGGCACGGGCCAGTGAAGTAATTTGGTCGCCCACGCCCACTGAAGACAACGTGCCCCTGCTAAGAAGGCAGGACGGAGAGAATGCCTAATTCCACAACAAGGTGAGGGGAGGGCCCAGAGGGGCCGAAGCCAAAAGGGGTAGTGGGAGGATACTTACCTCAGTTGGCCAGTCTTGAACCCAGCCCTCCTGTGTTTCCAGGCTGAACATCCTCTGTAGACAACATCCAGGGAAACTGGGAAGAAGATTCCGGAAACCAACCCGGAGTGGCGTCCCAGTGGATACCAGCTGAGCGAAACAGAATGCGAAGCCTACCATAACTAATCCATCTGGGCGCCATGGAGACATCCAAAATCGACCAATTGGCTCAATTGTTAGGACAACTACGTGCCGAAGTTCACTCTGCCAGACAAGAGACTAATGCCCTCCGAAGGGACCTAGTAGTAACCAAGGACCACACTGAAGAGATCGGTAGGCAGTTCTTGCATTCACAGGCTGGACAGACTCCTCTGCCAGGAAAAACCCATTGGCACAAGACCCCACCTTATCATCCACTCCCACTCCAGTGCAAATTAAGCTACCCAGAACAGTTCCCCTAGCACCACCAGAACGGTTCTCAGGCGACCCAAGGAAGTATGCAGCATTCATGAATCAGTGTCGCCTCCACTTTCTTTGTAGGCCTGGGGCATTTCAAACGATCAAGCTTGGGTAGCTTTTGTTCAGTCATACCTGAGTGGTAGCACAGCAGACTGGTCAGTGCCACTGGTAACCCATGATGATCCTTTGTTACATGACTTTGGGGGGTTCCAGAGGGAAATGGAAAAACTTTTTGCTCACCATACCCAAGAACAAGCAGTAGACAACAAACTCTTGTCACTCCGACAGGGGAATCAAGACTTGTTAGCGCACATTGCCACCTTCAATAGACTAGTTGCTGGAGCCAGGTGGCTTGAAAACAAAAGAACCACGTTATTTCACCGGGGCCTACGCGGTGAATTGAAAGACGATCTAGCCCAGGTGGTTGACCCACCCAGAGACTGTACTGAATTAATCAATTTGGTTGTGCAACTAGATCACTGATTGCAGGATCGAAAAGCAGATCGGTCTAGGGTGGACACTTGAGCCGTGTATGCTCGACCAAGGGACAATGTATCACGTGTGCCAGAAAACACTTTAGAACCCATGCAAATTGGAGGGATACGACCCCCATTAACAAAACAAGAGCGAGATAAAAGAAGACAACAACAACTATGTTTGTAATGTGGAAAACCAGGACATTTCCTTAAAGACTGCCCAGTGAAACCTCCAAGGAGAACAGTCAGGCCACAGAGAAGGATGAGGTTAAGGAGTAGGGAAACTACCAAGCTCGGCAAATGTAGAGGTCAGTTTGTCGAGTGAGAAGAAAGAGCCACTGACCTCACACTTTGCAATACCAGTGATCTTAATTAACCACCAGCGATCGCTAAGGATGCATGGCGTTGAGGCATACATAGACAGTGGAGCAGTTGGGAATTATATCGATCAAGAACTAGCAGCAGAGATGGGGCTTCCCTTCTGTTACAAGCCGGCCACGGACAAGGTAACCACAGTGGATGGGACAGAAATTGTGTCCGGACCAGTAACCCAGTGTACAGCCGGGGTAACCTTGCTGTGCCAGGATGGGCACCGGGTGTCCATTTAGTTTGATCTCATCAAGGCACCTCAGTTCCAGCTAATATTAGGGATGCCATGGTTAATTGCTCACAATCCTCTGATCGACTGGCGTGCATGGAAATTAACCTTCCCCCGCGACTGCTCCCCTGCCTGCTATTACCAAGAGCAGAGGTCCGACTTCTGTGCCCCTACGACTCCCAGAACAGCAATATCAACCCTGGGAGTGACTAATAACCTACCAAGTGAATATCACGATTTCCAGGATGTGTTCCAAAAGGACAAAGCAAACACATTACCGCCGCACAGGCCCTATGACTGCCACGTCAACCTCATTCCAGGTGCACAAATCCCTTGCGGCATAATCTATGCACTCACAGAACCAGAAAACCTCCACCTGAAATCCTATCTAGACCAGCACCTGGCAAAAAGATGTATCAGCTCGTCTAAATCCCCGGCAGCCAGTCCTTTGTTCTTCATACCAAAGAAAGAAGGGGACTTGATGACCTGCATCGATTACCACGCATTAAACCAGATCACTGAGAAAAACCATTACCCCTTGCCACTTATCCCTGAAATGCTATACCAAGTCAAAGATGACCAGATTTATACCAAATTGGACCTTCGAGGAGCGTACCACCTGGTCCAAGTCAGAAGCGGAGATGAGTAGAAAACCGCCTTCTGTACCAAATATGGCTTGTACAAATACCAAGTCATACCCTTTGGGCTATGCAACGCTCCTGCAGCATTCCAACATTTCATGACTGATGTCCTGAGGGAATTAATCAACGTTTGCGCCTTGGTTTATATATATATATATATATAACTTAGTGTACTCAGCCTCGAAGAAAGACCATGTCAAGCACGTTCGCTCGGTCCACGCCAAACTCTGTCAACATCGCATATACGCAAAGCTCGAGAAATGTTTTTTTCACATCACCGGAGTAGAATTCCTTGGTATTATCCTCACCCCGGGAGGCATCAGAATGGACGTGCACAAGGTAGACGCCATTCTTAAATGGCCATCATTGACATCATTGAATGGGGTCCAAAGCATGCAGGGCTTTGCGAACCTCTACCGCAGGTTCATCTCAGACTTCTCTCAGATTGTACACCTGAACAGAGTACTATTACGAAAAAACAACAAGAACTTTGTTTGGAACGAAGAGGCAGAAAAGGCATTTCAAGAACTCAAACAAAGGTTCACTTCCGCTCCGATACTGCAACACCCTCGTCCAGACCTCCCTTATGTCGTAGAAATGGATGCTTCCAGCATGGCAATGGGGGCTGTCCTTTCACAGAGGGACCCTGAAACAGGCCAATTACATCTGTGGCCTTCTGGTCAAGAAAGTTATCTCCTCCGGAGATCAACTATGACATCACTGACAAAGAACTTCTGGCCATTAAATCTGCTTTTAAGGCATGGCAACACTATCTCTTGGGGGCCAGACACACCATTACGGTAATCACGGATCACTGAAACCTACAATATCTAAAAACAGCAAAGGCCCAGTCCTCGCGCCAACTATGGTGGACCCTTTTCTTCGCTGAGTACGATTATCTGATCACGTTTCGGCCAGGAGTCCAGAATGGCAAAGCTGATGCCTTTGCCTGTATGGGCATTGATGAAAAGGTGTATACAACTCCTGATCCAGTACCCATTATTCCCGAAGACAAACTCTTCGGTCTCACGGCAGCCTTGACACAAACCGAACTATGAAACAAAATCCAACGGGCAATGAAAGCCAACGCCTTACTTGCATGGCATACTCAGGGAGAACAATACTCCAACAAGGACCAATTACCCTTTTTTAGGGACCGTCTATACATGCCCAAGAGGGAACTACAACAACAAATTATTTCAGGTTATCATGATTCACTAATAGAAGGTCACCCTGGAATCGCCAAAACCCTAGCTAAGATAAAACATACATTTTGGTGGCCTACCTGGCGTAAGGGCATCATCCAGTATATCCAGTCCTGCGGTGTATGCACACAAAACAAATCACAAAAACAGAAACTGGCTGGTCTCCTGCAACCACTGGACATTCCTCCTGCTCCTTTCCCTTGACTTCATCACCGACCTGCCTCCCAGTCAAGGGTTCAACACCATACTAGTAGTCGTCGACTTGTTCTCAAAGATGGCCCACTTCATTCCTCTCAACGATGCATCCAGTTTAGCGAAAGTGTTCCTAGAAGGTATAGTTAAACTACTTGGCTTCCCATCAGTTCTGGTCTCTGATCGTGGCAGCCAGTTTGTGTCCAATTTCTGGAAGAAATGTTGTTCAATGGCACAAATCGATGTCCGACTATCCACCAGTCACCATCCCCAAACGGACAGCCAAACAGAGAGAACCAATCAAACTCTCGAGCAATACATACGGTGCATGCTGCACCACGTGGAACGGAAGTGGAAGGACTTACTATGGATAACAGAATATGCATATAACAATTCTTTACAGTCCGGCACAGGAAAAATGCCTTTTTACACCCTTTATGGCAGACACCCATGTACTTCCGAACTAGACCTTCCAGTCAGCTTGGAAATGCCAGCAGTGAAAATCTTCACGCAACCATCTCTCAGGCCTTTAAAAAGGCAAAAGAACACCTCACTCAGGCCAAGGACAGACAAAAGAAATTCGCCGATCAACATCAAAGAAGGGCTCCTGCCTATCAAGTAGGCGACAAGGTTTGGTTAGCAGCAAGATATGTACCCATCAAGGGGACCCAGACTTTTTGTCCTCGATATTTGGGACCCTATCCCATCAAGGCAATCATCAACCCAGTAGCCGTCAAACTAGATTTACCACCTAATATGCAAATCCACCTGGTATACCATGTCTCAATTTTGAAACCGGTGCAACCCGGTACACGGGTTATGACACCACTAAAACCCATCATTGTTAACGGAGAACCCAAATTCGAAGTCAAGGAAATCCTGGACTCTACTTACACTAGGTCCAAATTATACTATCTATTCGATTGAAAGGGGTATGGACCTCAAGATAGATACTGGGAGCCATCCATGCACCACGTCTGATCAAGGAGTTTCATCAGAACTTTCCAACCAAGCCTGGACCGAACAGAAGAACCACCATGGGAGGTGCCTTAGGGGGGAGTGCTGTCACGACCCTTACCCCAATCAAGTCAATTATTGGTGCAAATGATTTATAGAAACAATTATACTCATTACGGAATAGTAGCCCTACGTTAAACCCATGTATGCATAATCTAGTTATATAGGCATAAAGTACATTGCTAAAATAGAACCACTGGATTTATGGCTATGATTATGGGCTGCATTTACACTGATTGCATACCAATAAACTATGCTAGAGGTTTTATACAGCCTGCGAGACGGTCCTCATGGCACTGGGCTAGACACGTCCATTCCATGCTGAACATGATTGCCTAGCTTGTCTCTGGGATAATCCTGAAGGAATAAAGCATGTGCATACCCAGATATATAAAGATTCATATATACCTATCGTGACTGGGTTATTATACGGCCCACAGTAGTGGCCGTGTGGTTATGGTTAAGTTGCTAATCCCATAGGAAGAGCATATTTTGGGTGGCTTATAACTTCGCTCTCCCTGGATGAATTCTCACCAAACTTTGCAAAAAATGTATACGGCCCACTCTGAATATTTTTGCAAAGTTTAGTGAGGTTTGGTGCAGGGGGGGAAAGTTATAAGGGGGGTCCCAAAGTGTATTTTTTCCCATAGAGTGAATGGGGAAAAAACTTTGCTCACGGCTACAGCTCAAACCGCTGGACGGATTTGCACCAAATTTGTGGCAGGTGCAGCAGCCTGGTCCCGAAAAATGTGCTTTTGTAAATTTGGTGGAAAGCCATCCAGTTTTTTTTTTTTTTAAATGACCAAAAAGTAGGTAAACAAAAATTAGTGATATATATGTCTGCTCTGCGGACACATTTCCCTGTTCGCTCCGTGGACAGGACACCGATTGGCTAATCGGCTTGCGTCATATCCACAGACATGCAACGTGTTCACTGATTGGCTGGGGTGAAGCGTGAGGTGCGTCACATTGTTTTGATGCACCCGCCATCTTGGATCCGCGGATATCCGCGGACAGCGCATCGTCGAATGGGGTAAAAATACTATTTTGGGGAGTGTGTTGTGTGTAAGAGTGCTTGGGGATGGTGGGGGAGTAAGAGGTGGGTCAAATTCTGTATTTGTTTAGGTGGCCAGTGCCCCTGATGTGTTTGTCATGTCCGCGGTCTTCACGGCTGTCTGCGGACATAAAAAATGCACTACTGGCTATTTTACTTTAGTATGATTTTGGTTTTGGGTTGTTAGTAGAACATTGATTGTAATTAATAGCCTGTATAAGTAGCCCACATACCACAGTTAAAATGTTTGATTCTATGGGTGTGTTATGCTGAAAGATTTAATTTATAGCTATGTTTTTGTGTTCCAATAGTTAGTAGTAAGTACATTAAACATTCTTGTGGATCTTCTTGTGAGTTTATAGTGAATTTGACCATTCCAGCACAGTAGTCCAATTCTTGTCTTATTCCATCAACACTGTAGGTGTTGTCAGGTATGTTGTTTCCATTTCTATGAAGGACTAACATTTGCAAACACTATTGGTCTGAATTGTGTAAGCAGATGTTGTCAATAATTGGTGGCAATTGGAATAGAATATTTATTGCTACTTTTGCGTAACAATTTACACCAGTTACATTTGAAAATTTGAATGGACCTGATAGTTCTGTGTTCAAGTCATTTGTTCGGAGTGTGTGTTGCTTCTTTGAAGAAGTACTTGAGTTACTTTGAGCAGTAGATTCTTCTTTGGTTGTGGTAATTGATGAAGTATTAGCTTCTTTTACTTTCTTTGGAGGAATTGCAGTGAGATACTGTATCGTTTCTGTTTGAAGTAGTTTTCTTTTACAACGTTTTGCTTTTTGTGGAACAGGATAGGTTTTTAGATGGGGGTGTAAAGTGAACGTAGTCTATTGTATTCTAGAATGCAAGGAATATCGGCATTTACTCTACTTGCATAAAAAGTTGATTAGAAATAGTCCGTCAAGTGTATGTAAGCATGATAGTCCTATATAGCTCATGCTTTCTTTAAAGTATGTGCTACCAATATCTATCAATGCTTTATCTAGGGCAAGACCTTGTGATTTGTGAAGGGTCACCGTGTATGCTAGAGTTAGAAAAAATTGTTCACTGCATACTTACATGTCTTTGAAAAGAAGGAATCAGGCTGTTGAGTGTCCTATCCTTTTAACTTCTGATAGTTTGTCAAAGAGTATATTGACAAATTGAATGTTATTGTCATGTGGGTATGTTTGAAAGCCAACAACTGTACCAAGTGCTCCATTAACAAGTCCTTGCTCCACGTCAAGGTTATGTTTAAGGATTACTCTACAGTTTAAAGATAATTTTAATATTTTCTCCAAACCAGCTTTGTTGGAGATAGAGTTTTCTAAGGTATTTAGTCTTGTTGTGGCTTGTTGACACATGAGTAGTGTCATACCATGTACGCCCAGTTTGTCTGTGGAGCAACTTTCAATTATTGGTTGCATTTCTTTTTTCAACATTGTTTCTTTGAATTTTGCACAGCTTGCAAGATTTGGCATCAATGACATACAATCGATATTTTTGTGTGCACATTTTTCCAAGACATCAGTAGCACGTGAGTTATGGCCAGAGAGTGCATGGATGTGCCAGGTTTTTAATATTGATTGTGCTTCTTGAGATAGTACACCAACTCTAATACTTTAAAAAATGTTGGCGTATGTGAGGTCTGCAGACTGGAGCATGTTTTCTGTTAATTCTCTGTATTGGAAATGTTGCCAAAGTTTGACATTTCCTATGCTGCCAACAGTTTTACGGGAGAGTTTGTGCCTTAAGGTTTTAAAAATAGGTTCACATTTCACTTGTGTTAATTGAAGAAGATCTCTGAAAACAATAATGTGTTTTCCTCCAAAGAGCTCTTCGTAGTCTGTTTTGAGTACCTCTTGTAATCTGATGTGAATCAAAGCCAACATTAGGATGGATACCATGCTCACTTCATCTATTAGTAGCATTTTCGTTTGTTTCAAATCTCTGCCTATTTCAATTGCAGCTTCTGTAGAAAGTTTGTAATAATCTAATTTGTTTTGATGTTCTATTGGAAGGAGTAGTAATCGGTGTAAAGTGACACCGCCTATATTGTAGGCAGCTAAACCTGTGGGCGCATTTACAACAGCTGACAGTTTGTTGCTTGTCAATTGTTGAAGGAACTTGCGGATGATTTTGATTAAGATTGTTTTTCCTGAACCAGCTTGACCACTGACGTATAGCAGTATAGGTTTGTAGTTTTGGCAGGTACAGTTTTTTTTTTTTATTTTCATGATGTAAACCATGCTCAATTTGTTTTGTTAATTCTTGCAAAATTCTATGCTGCTCATTGTTCAGTTTGATTTCATTACAGTGAAGTCTTCTGTATCTTGTTCATAGTGACACATGGTGTTTTCTACTTCTGTCATAGCTAATTCTGCCTCATTTGCTATTAGTGGCTGTCCCAGTAGTTCTTGGCTTCCTGTTACAGAAGGTTGACTACTGTCGGAAGTGTCCTCATCTATTTGGCCCTGGCATTTTTCTTCATGTTGTTGTTCATTGTGCAACATTGTTTTGTATTGTATAAAGTTTACATCTGTTATAGTATTTTCATTTGCTTTGAAAGCATCTTCATATTTTTATGCCTAAGCTGTACAATTTCTGTGACAGTGTTTTGTCAGATGATAAGTCGTCCCAGAGGTCTTGAAGCTCTGTTTTTTCTGCTTTGGTTAAGTAGGCTGTGACATATCGTGCAACTGCAATGGAATTGTCCACAATGTACTGTAGAACTATGTTTGTATTCTATAAGAGGGCAATGATTGCATTCTAATCATTGCTATATTTTACTTCTTCTGTCCTTTTTATGTAATATGTGTTCTTAGGTGATTTATCTTTGACACTATGTCTAACTGAAGACATGAATTTGTTTACTTGACCTGTTGTTGTAACTGGTCTAGGGAAATAAAAGCGGCATTTGGTATAGTATTTCCCATTGTTTTTATATTTGTGACAACAATATTTCCCACATTTGTGTCTTTGAAATTCTAAAATTTGTGCATGAAGGACACTATTTGTTGTTTGTGAAGGAATTTCACAAGTGACATATCTTTTCGATAAACTGTAAAACAGTAGCATCATTGATTTGACCAAATTTAGGAGCATCTTTAATCCATAAAATCATGTGGATATGTGGTGCTCCTCTAGCTTGGTATTCTTTTATCCAAAAGGATTGTTGCACTTCTCAGAGGGGAGGAGCAGTTTTATTACAAATAAAGTGTATCATACCAATGAAGCGATGATGGAAATATCTTGAAACTTTAACAGGATCTGGAGAGCAGAGTTCTCCAGGTGTTAGTATATCTATGTTTGTTTTGTTTTTGTTTGCTATGTGTAGGAAATCATGTAAATCTTCCCCTGCATATTCTGCACAACTTAATGTAACAAACCAAGTAGGTGGGCCAAGGTTTCTTATCATACAACGTACATCTCCATATCGTCGGATCCAGTATTCTTTTGTACCACGCATGTTTGCTAACAGATTTGTAATGCCTGATTGTAGAACCTTATCTTTTTCTTGCACTTTTAGTAGTAATTGCGTAGCTGACATATTTTGAAAATGGGTACCTGATTTCAATGTGTGTGCAACACTGTAGCATAGAGTTGCTAGTTCACTTTCAAAGAGTAGGTGGAATATGTATTCCACATTTTGTCTAAATCTGGGATCTTCAGAAAACATTAATTAAGAGCGGTAATCTGATGCTGTTATCTGAGTGGGTCTATCATCGTACCTTCCTCCTTTGCTAGTAAGAAAGAGTAGATGAAAGGCACACGCTTCTATACTTTTTTCCCATATGCTGATTGGTGATGCTTTAGTTTGTTGCATTTGGTATGATTCCAGTGCATCTTCTATGGTGTCTTTAGAATGTAATTGATGAAATGTATAATGGTCTAAAATATTGGATACTGTAGCAGGATCTAGAAGTTGAAATTGACCAATTTCTGGTGACTCTTGAATTATTTCAGTGGTTTCCCTCAGGTTTTCTTCAATATTAATTTCTTTGTAGTATTCATTATTGTCGTTTAGATATTGCAAGGCTTGTCTAACTTTATGTAAGTCCAAGAGTTGTTGCCAATTTCTTTGTCTTTTGTAGGTACACCCTTTACTAAGACAATTAAAGATTGATCCATTGGAGGTTGCACTCCCAGAGTGTGTACATTTTCTTTCAGATCTAATGGTAAATAAACTAGTTTGCCACGAATGCCTTTCACTAATTCAGAGGGAGGCAATTTTGCTGTTTTTGGTTGAAGGTGTATTATTGCTTGAAATGGATGCACTGTTTGAATTATGATGCTCTCATATAAATTGAGTTGTTGCAGGGGTTTTGGTAGTGGGAATAATTATTTGTGATAGCACGTAAAGGAGTTTGGTTGTTGTCAAGTTTTGTTGTGCAGTAAATGCAAAGTATTAAAGGGTCAGTAATTTTGTATTTGTTTTCTGCTATAAGGTATAGGGTTAATTCAAACCATTTGGAATCTTCATTGTATTCTATTTTGTATGTTATGTCTACAGTTTTTGTGCTACTTTTACAAAAAAGTTCTGTGGCAACACACATGGTTTGGTACTTCAATGGATGTACTTTTAAATTGTAGTATTTCTTGTTTTTATGTGTGTAGTAGAAGGTTGCAATCTGTACAATTGTTGCTAGTCTGTTGTAAAGCTATTGCATTTTGTAAATGGCTTTCACTTCCAAAATATTTTCTCTGGATATGCTCTATTTCTTCGAGTAGTTGTTTGGCTGTACCATGTAGAAGATTGTTATTTAAATTGGCTACTGCTAAAGCAGGACTTTTAGCAAAGTAGAGTTTATGGACCAGATTTCTTATAGTTGAATGATGTGTTGATATCATTTTGATATGATGGAAGGTGCTTTTGCAAATAGGTCCTAAAATGCAGGCTAATGAATGTTCTTGTAGTCCTGTGTATTTGCGGACTGCACAGGTATCCATATTTTGTAGTAGTTTCATTTTGAATTTGTCTTTGCCTTTCACATAGTGAATGAGGAACTGGCGTAAAGATTTGAAAGATTTTTTGGCGTGCACAGCCATTTGTACACTGGATGTTTTGGTTCAGTGGAATGGAGAGATGATACTGAGTTTTCTGGGGATATTTTTGTAAGCAGCATTTCTTGTTCCATCATGGTATTATTACGTTTTTCATACCCTTGTTCACTCTTATGTATAGCAATTGTGTTTGTTTGCTTTTGTTTGCATGCTGCTCCATTAAAATATGGTTCTGTGCGTGTGGAGTAACTCCATTCACCTCCACAGATATTTAAGAAGTTATTTTTGTTGACATTCCGTTTATTGAGAAGTCTTTTTTGTAGTTTAGTAGTTAGTTTTGTTATTGTTTCATTCTGTTTAAAAGTCAAATAAATAACTTTCTTTTGACAAGGATAGCACTGTCTACGAGAGCTAATATTAATTTTCTACGGTAGGTTTTAAGGGTTGTGCATGATTTCACTCCTGTTTTTATAAAATTCTGAAGGACTCTGTGGTGGAACATTTTTTGTAAAATACTTTGGGGTCGATTCATGGAAATAATGTGCGCCGAAAATTCCCATGCAGAAGTGCCAAAACGTGCGAATCGCAGTAAAAGTGCGAAAATCGCAGTGCAAGTGCGAAAATCGCAGGGAAACCAGCGATTCTTGGAAGTCCGTGCGTGAGAAAAACATTGGATGTGCGCACAGGTCTTCCAACAGCGTGCACCACGGCCACTGCGAAATCGCACATAGCGCGGGGCGCACATAACAAAAGTAGGCGGAACACGGGGCGTAACACTCAGAATGGGGAACAACGCATGAAAATATGGGCGTCACGGGGGAAGTACAGGAGGCAAGTGCGCGGAACGCCCACACGCTCGCCTACAATCCGTATTCATGCAATCGAATAGGGAAAACCAGCGCACGGTCAAAGACGCACACAGGGCCAAACAAGTACGCCACAAGAAAGCAGGCAGTAGCGCCCCTGCGACTGAAAAAAAATGTGCACCAAAATGTGCGCTAACAAAAAGCACCCAGATGAATGGGCCATACAGTGGCCCTCTAGGACAAATGAGGTGCAGAGGGGTACCGACAAACACGGACACCCGCTGTGTGAAAAATAGCGTGTGCGTGTGTTCCTGGGTGTGCGGGAAGTTCCACACGCGATTGGCCTGGGTACGTGTACTTCGGGTGCGTGGGAAGTTCCACACGCGATTAGCCTGGGTACGTGTACTACGGGGTGCGCGGGAAGTTCCACACGCGAGTGGCCTGGGTACGTGTATTCTGAGGTGCGCGGGAAGATTCACACGCGATTAGCCTGGGTACGTTTACTATGGGGTGCATGGGAAGTTCCACACGCGATTGGCCTGGGTACGTGTATTCCGAGGTGCGCGGGAAGATTCACACGCGATTTCAGCAGGGTACGTGTATTTCGGTGGTGCCGGGGAATGCCACACGTGATTTGGCCATGTGGGTCCTCCCAGGTGTTCCCTCTACACCCTCCATGGCCCCTGCAGGCAGCCCACACCACAGGGGACTACCCTGCACCCCTGCTCATGTCCCACAGGCAACCCATCCACCATGGCCATGACCACCAGCCAACCCACATGTCACCTTGCACTACTGATCACCAACACATGTCTCCCAGCACTCCCACCCCCAGCATCCAGGGGCAGCCTCCACCAGGCCCCCATTCATGTCCCACTCATGTCTCCCATCACCCCCACCCCACAGCCACCAGGGGCAGCCTACACCAGGCCCCCACTCATGTCCCCCTGCACCCCCCACCCCCCAGCAGTGCAGGGGCAGCCTCCACCAGGCCCCCACCCATGTCCAACTCATGTCTCCCTGCACCCCCAACCCCCAGCCACCAGGGGCAGCCTCCACCAGGCCTCCACTCATGTCCCCCTGCACCCCCACCCCCCAGCCACCAGGGGAACCCTCAACCAGGCCCCCACTCATGTATCCCATCACCCCCACCCCCCAGCAGTGCAGGGGCAGCCTCCACCAGGCCCCCACTCATGTCTACCACCACCCCCACCCCCCAGCCACCAGGGGCAGCCTCCACCAGGCCCCCACTCATGTCCCCTATCACCCCCACCCCCCAGCCACCAGGGGCAGCCTCCACCCGGCCCCCACTCATGTCTCCCATCACCCCCACCCCCCAGCAGTGCAGGGGCAGCCTCCACCAGGCCCCCACCCATGTCCAACTCATGTCTCCCTTCACCCCCACCCCCCAGACACCAGGGGCAGCCTCCACCAGGCCCCCACTCATGTCTACCACCACCCCCACCCCCCAGCCACCAGGGGCAGCCTCCACCAGGCCCCCACTCATGTCTACCACCACCCCCACCCCCAGCAGTGCAGGGGCAGCCTCCACCAGGCCCCCACTCATGTCCCCCTGCACCCCCAACCCCCAGCCACCAGGGGCAGCCTCCACCAGGCCCTCACTCATGTCTCCGATCACCCCCACCCCCCAGCAGTGCAGGGGCAGCCTCCACATGGCCCCCACCCATGTCCAACTCATGTCTCCCTGCACCCCCCAGCCACCAGGGGAAGCCTCCACCAGGCCCCCACTCATGTCTACCACCACCCCCACCTCCCAGCAGTGCAGGGGCAGCCTCCACCAGGCCCCCACTCATGTCTCTCTGCACCCCCACCTCCCAACCACCAGGGGCAGCCTCCACCAGGCGCCCACTCATGTTTACCACCACCTCAATATCCCAGCCACCAGGGGCATCCTCCACGAGGCCCCCACTCATGTCCACCTCATGTCTCCCTGCACCCCCACCCCCCAGCCACCAGGGGCAGCCTCCACCAGGCCCCCACTCATGTCCCCCTGCACCCCCAACCCCCCTAGCCACCAGGGGAACCCTCAACCAGGCCCCCACTCATGTCTCCCATCACCCCCACCCCCCAGCAGTGCAGGGGCAGCCTCCACCAGGCCCCAACTCATGTCTACCACCATCCCCACCCCCCAGCCACCAGGGGCAGCCTCCACCAGGCCCCCACTCATGTCCCCTATCACCCCCACCCCCCAGCCACCAGGGGCAGCCTCCACCAGGCCCCCACTTATGTCTCCCATCACCCCCACCCCCCAGCAGTGCAGGGACAGCCTCCACCAGGCCCCCACCCATGTCCAACTCATGTCTCCCTGCACCCCCACCCCCCAGCCACCAGGGGCAGCCTCCACCAGACCCCCATCATGTCTCCCTGCACCCCCACCCCCCAGCCACCAGGGGCAGCCTCCACCAGGCCCCCACTCATGTCTACCACCACCTCCACCCCCCAGCCACCAGGGGCACCCTCCACCAGGCCCCCACTCATGTCCAACTCATGTCTCCCTGCACCCCCACCCCCCAGTAGTGCAGGGGCAGCCTCCAACAGGCCCACACTTATGTCTCCCACCACCCCCACCCCCCAGCCGCCAGGGGCAGCCTCCACCAGGCCCCCACTCATGTCCAACTCATGTCTCCCACCACCCCCACCCCCCAGCCACCAGGGGCACCCTCCACCAGGCCCCCACTCATGTCCAACTCATGTCTCCCTGCACCCCCACCCCCCAGCAGTGCAGGGGCAGCCTCCACCAGGCCCACACTTATGTCTCCCACCACCCCCACCCCCAGCCACCAGGAGCAGCCTCCACCAGGCCCCCACTCATGTCCCCCTGCACCCCACCCCAAAGCAGTGCAGGGGGAACTTACACCAGGCCCCCACTCATGTCTCCCATCACCCCCACCCCCCAGCAGTGCAGGGGCAGCCTCCACCAGGCCCCCACCCATGTCCAACTCATGTCTCCCTGCACCCCCACTCCCCAGCCACCAGGGGCAGCCTCCACCAGGCCCCCACTCATGTCCCCCTGCACCCCCACCCCCCAGCCACCAGGGGAACCCTCAACCAGGCCCCCACTCATGTCTCCCATCACCCCCACGCCCCAGCAGTGCAGGGGCAGCCTCCACCAGGCCCCCACTCATGTCTACCACCACCCCCACCCCCCAGCCACCAGGGGCAGCCTCCACCAGGCCCCCACTCATGTCCCCTATCACCCCCACCCCCCAGTCACCAGGGGCAGCCTCCACCAGGCCCCCACTCATGTCCCCTATCACCCCCACACCCCAGCCACCAGGGGCAGCCTCCACCAGGCCCCCACTCATGTCCCCTATCACCCCCACCCCCCAGTCACCAGGGGCAGCCTCCACCAGGCCCCCACTCATGTCCCCTATCACCCCCACCCCCCAGCCACCAGGGGCAGCCTCCACCAGGCCCCCACTTATGTCTCCCATCACCCCCACCCCCCAGCAGTGCAGGGACAGCCTCCACCAGGCCCCCACCCATGTCCAACTTATGTCTCCCTGCACCCCCACCCCCCAGCCACCAGGGGCAGCCTCCACCAGACCCCCATCATGTCTCCCTGCACCCCCACCCCCCAGCCACCAGGGGCAGCCTCCACCAGGCCCCCACTCATGTCTACCACCACCCCCACCCCCCAGCCACCAGGGGCACCCTCCACCAGGCCCCCACTCATGTCCAACTCATGTCTCCCTGCACCCCCACCCCCCAGCCACCAGGGGCAGCCTCCACCAGGCCCCCACTCATGTCCCCCTGGACCCCACCCCCCAGCCACCAGGCCCACCCTCCACCAGGCCCCCACTCATGTCCAACTCATGTCTCCCACCACCCCCACCCCCCAGCCACCAGGGGCACCCTCCACCAGGCCCCCACTCATGTCCAACTCATGTCTCCCACCACCCCCACCCCCCAACCACCAGGGGCACCCTCCACCAGGCCCCCACTCATGTCCAACTCATGTCTCCCTGCACCCCCACCCCCCAGCAGTGCAGGGGCAGCCTCCACCAGGCCCACACTTATGTCTCCCACCACCCCCAGCCACCCCCAGCCACCAGGAGCAGCCTCCACCAGGCCCCCACTCATGTCCCCCTGCACCCCACCCCCCAGCAGTGCAGGGGGAACTTACACCAGGCCCCCACTCATGTCCCCCTGCACCCCACCCCCCAGCAGTGCAGGGGCACCCTCCACCAGGCCCCCACTCATGTCCAACTCATGTCTCCCTGCACCCCCACCCCCCCAGCCACCAGGGGCAGCCTCCACCAGGCCCCCACTCATGTCCCCCTGCACCCCCACCCCCCAGCAACCAGGGGCACCCTCCACCAGGCCCCCACTCATGTCCAACCATGTCTACCACCACCCCCACCCCCCAGCCACCAGGGGCACCCTCCACCAGGCCCCCACTCATGTCCAACACATGTCTCCCTGCACCCCCACCCCCCAGCAGTGAAGGGGCAGCCTCCAACAGGCCCACACTTATGTTTCCCACCACCCCCAGCCACCAGGGGTAGCCTCCACCAGGCCCCCACTCATGTCCCCCTGTACCCCCACACCCCAGAAGTGCAGGGGCAGCCTACACCAGGCCCCCACTCATGTCTCCCATCACCCCCACCCCACAGCAGTGCAGGGGCAGCCTCCACCAGCCTCCCACCCATGTCCAACTCATGTCTCCCTGCACCCCCACCCCCCAGCCACCAGGGGCAGTCTCCACCAGGCCCCCACTCATGTCCCCCTGCACCCCCACCCCCAAGCCACCAGGGGAACCCTCAACCAGGCCCCCATTCATGTCTCCCATCACCCCCACCCCCCAGCAGTGCAGGGGCAGCCTCCACCAGGCACCCACTCATGTCTACCACCACCCCCACCCCCCAGCCACCAAGGTTAGCCTCCACCAGGCCCCCACTCATGTCCCCTATCACCCCCACCCCCCAGCCACCAGGGACAGCCTCCACCAGGACCCCACCCATGTCCAACTCATGTCTCCCTGCACCCCCACTGCCCAGCCACCAGGGGCAGCCTCCACCAGGCCCCCACTCATGTCTACCACCACCCCCAACCCCCAGCAGTGCAGGGTCAGCCTCCACCAGGCCCCCACTCATGTCCCCCTGCACCCCCACCTCCCAGCCACCAGGGGCAGCCTCCACCAGGCCCCCACTCATGTCTCCCATCACCCCCACCCCCCAGCAGTGCAGGGGCAGCCTCCACTAGGCCCCCACTCATGTCTACCACCACCCCCACCCCCCAGCCACCAGGGGCAGCCTCCACCAGGCCCCCACTCATGTCTACCACCACCCCCACCCCCCAGCAGTGCAGGGGCAGCCTCCACCAGGCCCCCACTCATGTCCCCCTGCACCCCCACTCCCCAGCCACCAGGGGCAGCCTCCACCAGGCCCCCACTCATGCCCCCCTGCACCCCCACCCCCCAGCCACCAGGGGCAGCCTCCACCCGGCCCCCACTCATGTCTACCACCACCCCCACCCCCCAGCCACCAGGGGCAGCCTCCACCAGGCCCCCACTCATGTCTCCTATCACCCCCACCCCCCAGCAGTGCAGGGGCAGCCTCCACCAGGCCCCCACCCATGTCCAACTCATGTCTCCCTGCACCCCCACCCCCCAGCCACCAGGGGCAGCCTCCACCAGGCCCCACTCATGTCTACCACCACCCCCACTCCCCAGCCACCAGTGGCAGCCTCCACCAGGCCCCCACTCATGTCTCCCATCACCCCCACCCCCCAGCAGTGCAGGGGCAGCCTCCACCAGGCCCCTACCCATGTCCAACTCATGTCTCCCTGCACCCCCACCCCACAGCCACCAGGGGCAGCCTCCACCAGGCCCCCACTCATGTCTACCACCACCCCCACCCCCCAGCAGTGCAGGGGCAGCCTCCACCAGGCCCCCACTCATGTCTCCCTGCACCCACACCCCCCAACCACCAGGGGCAGCCTCCACCAGACCCCCACTCATGTCTACCACCACCCCAACCCCCCAGCAATGCAGGGGCAGCCTCCACCAGGCCCCCACTCATGTCTCCCTGCACCCCCCCAGCCACCAGGGGCAGCCTCCACCAGGCCCCACTCATGTCTACCACCATCCCCACCCCCCAGCCACCAGGGGCACCCTCCACCAGGCCCCCACTCATGTCCAACTCATGTCTTTTCTGCACCCCCACCCCCCCAGCTACCAAGGGCATCCTCCACCAGCCCCCCTCTCATGTCCCCCTGCACCCCCACCCCCCAGCTACCAGGGGCACCCTCCACCAGGCCCCCACTCATGTCCAACTCATGTCTCCCACCACCCCCACCCCCCAGCCACCAGGGGCACCCTCCACCAGGCCCCCACCCATGTCCAACTCATGTCTCCCTGCACCCCCACCCGCCAGCAGTGCAGGGGCAGCCTCCAACAGGCCCACACTTATGTCTTCCACCACCCCCACCCCCCAGCCGCCAGGGGCAGCCTCCACGAGGCCCCCACTCATGTCCCCCTGTACCCCCACCCCCCAGCAGTGCAGGGGCAGCCTACACCAGGCCCCCACTCATGTCTCCCATCACCCCCACCCCACAGCAGTGCAGGGGCAGCCTCCACCAGGCCCCCACCCATGTCCAACTCATGTCTCCCTGCACCCCCACCCCCCAGCCACGAGGGGCAGTCTCCACCAGGCCCCCACTCATGTCCCCCTGCACCCCCACCCCCCAGCCACCAGGGGAACCCTCAACCAGGCCCCCACTCATGTCTCCCATCACCCCACCCCCCAGCAGTGCAGGAACAGCCTCCACCAGGCCCCCACTCATGTCTACCACCACCCCCAGCCACCAGGGGCAGCCTCCACCAGGCCCCCACTCATGTCCCCTATCACCCCCACCCCCCAGCCACCAGGGGCAGCCTCCACCAGGCCCCCAATCATGTCTCCCATCACCCCCACCCCCCAGCAGTGCAGGGGCAGCCTCCACCAGGCCCCCACCCATGTCCAACTCATGTCTCCCTGCACCCCCACCGCCCAGCCCCCAGGGGCAGCCTCCACCAGGCCCCCACTCATGTCTACCACCACCCCCAACCCCCAGCAGTGCAGGGGCAGCCTCCACCAGGCCCCCACTCATGTCCCTCTGCACCCCCACCCCCCAGCCACCAGGGGCAGCCGCCACTAGGCCCCCACTCATGTCTCCCATCACCCCCACCCCCCAGCAGTGCAGGGGCAGCCTCCACCAGGCCCCCACTCATGTCTACCACCACCCCCATCCCCCAGCCACCAGGGGCAGCCTCCACCAGGCCCCCACTCATGTCTACCACCACCTCCAACCCCCAGCAGTGCAGGGGCAGCCTCCACTAGGCCCCCACTCATGTCCCCCTGCAGCCCCACCCCCCAGCCACCAGGGGCAACCTCCACCAGGCCCCCACTCATGTCTACCACCACCCCCAGCCACCAGGGGCAGCCTCCACCAGGCCCCCACTCATGTCTACCACCACCCCCACCCCCCAGCAGTGCAGGGGCAGCCTCCACCATGCCCCCACCCATGTCCAACTCATGTCTCCCTGCACCCCCACCCCCCAGCCATCAGGGGCAGCCTCCACCAGGCCCCCACTCATGTCTACCACCACCCCCACCTCCCAGCCACCAGGGGCAACCTCCGCCAGGCCCCCACTCATCTCTACCACCACCCCCAGCCACCAGGGGCAGCCTCCACCAGGCCCCCACTCATGTCTACCACCACCCCCACCCCCCAGCAGTGCAGGGGCAGCCTCCACCAGGCCCCCACCCATGTCAACTCATGTCTCCCTGCACCCCCACCCCCCAGCCATCAGGGGCAGCCTCCACCAGGCCCCCACTCATGTCTACCACCACCCCCACCCCCCAGCAGTGCAGGGCAGCCTCCACCAGGCCCCCACTCATGTCTCCCACCCCCCACCCCCCAGCAGTGCAGGGGCAGCCTAATCCAGGCCCCCACCCATGTCTACCACCACCTCCACCACCCAGCCGTGCGAATTGGCTGGTACGTGTACTTTGGGGATGCGCGGGAAGTTCCACACGCGATTGGCCTGGGTGCGTGGACCTCGGGGTGCGCGGGAAGTTCCACACGCGATTGGGCTGGGTACGTGTACTTCGGGGTGCGAGGGAAGTTCCACACGCGATTAGCCTGGCTACGTGTGTTTCAGGGTGCGCGTGAACTTCCACACGCGACTGGGCCTTTGAGAGTGGGGTGCGTGTATTACAGGGGTGTGCGGGAATATTTACTCGCGACTGGGCCTGGGAGAGCGTGCTACGTGTATTCCTGGGGTGGGCGGGAAGATTCACACATTCGCCTACGACGCACCGAAAAATAAATGGTCCAATCCTGAAACATGTACGCCAGCATGAAGCAGGCGTACGTCGACCCGCGCAGCATAAAAGTGCGCGCAAACAACAAACAAGCTCAGACGCCAGGATGAATATACCGTTTAGCAGCAGTGGCTGTAGGTTACCAAAGGAGGAGGAGGAGGATAGTGAGGGACCAAATTTTCACTCCCAGAACCAGCCTTTTTGGGATGCCTGATGACCAGGTGTATGGGAGGTACAGGTTTCCACCAAACATAATACTGGACCTGGTCAGTGAGTGGGAGGATGACCTCACATCACCCACCCTGTGCTCCCAAGCACTCAGCCCCCTGGAGAAGGTCCTCAATGTACTGCACTTCTTGGCCACAGGATCATTTCAGCGGACAAGTGCCATAGTGGGTGGGGTGTCACAGGCCACGCAGTCACGCTGCCTACACCAGGTCTTGAACATCATCACTGCACGCCCATCAGTCCGTAGGCACATATACCTGCCCAGGACACCTGCAGAAAGGCAGGCTGCCACCCTCGATTTCTACGGTGTGGCACAATTCCCAAAAGAGCTAGGTGCCATTGACTGCACCCATGTGGCACTACGCCCCCCCAGGGCATCTGAGCACATCTATAGGAACCGCAAACACTGGCATTCCATCAACGTGCAGGTAGTATGTAATGCCAAGGGAATCATCACCTCAGTATATGCCAACTATCCAGGGTCCACCCACGACAGCTTCATTTACCAAATGTCTACCCTAAGCCAGGACCTAGAAGCAGGGCGGCATGGCGATACATGGCTGCTTGGTGAGTATGAATGCCACTGCACATGCATGCATGTCAGATGCAGAGTTATGTCACTACCCCACTAATGATACCCATCACCTCCTCACCAGGGGACAGTGCCTACCCTCTGAGCACCCACATGATGACGCCAATTCAGAACCCCATCACGCCTCCAGAGGTAAGATACAACACAGCCCATATTGCAACCCGGGGCATAGTGGAGCGCACATTCAGAGTGCTCAAGTCACGCTTTCGCTCCCTTGACTGTTCTGGCGGGCAGCTGTTATATGCGCCCCCAGTAGTGTGCAGGATCATAGTGGCAGCATGTGTCCTGCACAATGTTGCAACACGCCGGGGCCTGGCTGTGGACATGGTGGTGCCCCCACATCCCCAACCACATGCACGCCCGCTGCGCATGGAAGGGGAGAGGGCACGGGGTGAGGCAGCCCGTACGCAGCTGGTGGCTAATTACTTCACATAGAAATCACACCCCAGTGGAGTGCACACTGCCCTGGCACATACCATCTGATAAGCAATGATGACTCGACCTGACAATTAAGACGAACAAAGGGACAGTCAACTGTCAGAACCATAGCAGCCTGAGATTGTTCATGTGGAAGTGTCACAATGTGTGCATCCCTACCTACACAAATACCACCAATGCAGTGTCATCAAAAGACACACTTCCATGCTGCAGAAATGAATACCCACTCGCAAAATACTACATGAGAACAGTGCCATGTCACCCAACCCCTCCCCGGCACGGCCACACAACACACCATGGCATGTGATGCAATGTGAGAGGAAACAAATTAATCCCCACAACATGCCCCAAGTGTCACCAGCTACAGTGTCCCTAATGGAAACATGGCCACACATGAAATGCTCACAGTAATGCAGGACCTACAACACACATTACCAAATACTTACCAAGAATACCAATCACCTACACAACCTCCAACCTACCTTAAACATGACATTACAGACTTAAATATTTGCTAGCCTCACTACCTGATGATGCCAGCCCTCCGAACACTTCCAAGTATACAGTGTTAGCACCAGGCAAGAGTGTAGGTGCACTGCTTACAACATGGACTCCAGTTCCAAGGTGGACCGCCTTGTGAAGACATGAGGAATGGACCTGCAAATTAGGAGGATGAGATGGATGCAGAGGCACATATCAATACACCATGCAGTGTACAATACAACAACAATATGCACTATGAATGTATACACAGTATTGACTACAGACTGCCCACACATCGAATGGGAGTCCAATGTCACCATGTACGTCAATGTCACTTGGGCACACCCTTTGCAAGCCCATGGAAACGGGAAGCAGGAGGGGTGTGTGTCACAAAAACCCAAGCATCTGAACCAAATTCATGACAAGCCTGCATGTGCCCAGCCACAATGCGGCATATGCCCACGGGAGCCACACAAGGCAACACACTGCCCAAAAAAAAAATTTAAAAAATCAATAAATAATAAAAAAAAAAATGGCCATTAATGGGCCCGGGGGGGTGGCGGAGGCCACCCAGGAGGTCCGAGGACAGGGTGCACACCAAAACCCACCTGTGTGGATCTTGCGCAAAAAAAACACCTCCATGGGCTCATGGCCTACACGGCTACCCTATTGTGGGAGTATCACTGCTGTCTCTCTCCTCACCCTCTGCAGCTGCATCAGGAGGTGGTGGCACTATGGGAGGCAGCCCCTGCAAAGCCCTAGTCTGTTCCTCCATGGGTGCAAGCATGCGGGTGTGGTAGGTCTCGTTCTGGAGGATAAGTGTGCGGAGGTCCCCATGCAACAACTCACGGGATGCCCGGACCTTCGCCCTAGTTGCCTGCATCTCAGCTGAGAGCGTACGTGTGAGACGCTCCAGCTGCTGTTCTGTCCTTCTGTTTGTTGAAGCCTCAAGCTCAACAAGAGTTGTCCTGAGGTGAAGGAGTTCCACCCTCAGGGCTTCCCTGTGACCCTGGGACTCCATGGAAATGGCTTCCTGCAGAGTCGCCAGTGCCGCCCGCCTGTCCCTGTCAGACGACAACATGTCCTCCCTGTGTGGCTGGCAGATGGAGAAGGTTGCCTGCTGTAGTCGCTCCATCAGCCTTTCGGGGGGGACAATGGAAGTGGCCACCCTATCCATGGCCTGAGCCATCATCTCTGATGATGCTGCCTGTTGGGTTGCCATACCGTATATGGATTGCTCCCATGCGGTATTGCCAGGTGGCTGACGGCCACCACGTCGGCGGGCACCACACCTGTCTGGGGCAAGGCGAACTGCGCCTTGCTGTGCCGGCACTGCCTGAGGCTGCAGGACTGCATTCCCCCTCTGATGTGCTGGCCCAGGAACAGGATCAGATGTCGCGGAGTGTGACCCTGAATCTGTAACCACCAAAGGCGTACCTGCCAACACTCTGACATCCCCATTGAGGGTTCTAACCCTGGTGCAGGTGGGTCAGACAGAACAGAATCCCTCCCAGGAATCGACACCTGAATACAGCTCGGGGGAGTTGCAGCCAGAGACACCCCTTGAGAGCACGACCTCCAGCAGTTGTGAGTTCTCACCCACCACCACACCACATCCCTCACTGGTGGTCGGTCGGCCCTCAGACCCCTCCTGGGTCTGCATCATCTCCACAACCCCAGCAGTATCAAGTGCGTCATCCCCTGCAAAGACATAAAAGAAAACAAATGGAAACAGGCATTAGCACTATGGCACACAATTAGGGCTGAGAGGCTAAGGGACTTTCCTCAAATTACACGCAGACGTGCAGGACTTTTCACGTGCCAAATCACTCCGTATCAAGCTGGCCATGCGTAAGCACACGGAAGACCACGCTCCTGCCCAGAAAGCCGATTTATTCCCCCGCAGAGCCCCGAGCATGCTCCCACCTGCCATCTGCTGCTGCCTGACTGCCTGCTGCCCACGTGCCCTGCCATTTGCTGCCTGCACATCAACCAGGGGTGCTGTTGCTGTGACCACCCCTGCAGGAACCGAAGACTCCCGACTGGGATTCCATCGCTCCACAGCCCAGCCCCAGGACCCAGTTGCCCACCCACTCCTGCCTCTGCGGTTGTCATGTCAGGCACTGCAACATCCGGCACCACTGACAACCCCCGGCCAGAGAGGCAGAGGGGCACCAGCTTCAGTTCCAGGGAACTTGGTGTCCTGGTGGATCAAGTCCTGGGGCAGTATGATGCCTTCTACGGTAGTGTGCGAGCCGACAAGGAAGGACGGACTCGGATCTGGATGGACATCGTGACTGCCATCAACGCGGAGGGGGTGGCAGTCCGTGACTTCCAACATATCAAGAAGCGCTGGGAGGACTTCAGGTCCAGGACCCTGAACAAGGCCCGGTGCCTCTTGAAGGCAGCGGATGCTAAGGGGCGCCGGGACCACTTGTCAGAAGTTTCAGCTGCATATATCAGCACTGTGTACCTGTGCATGTATGTGTATTTGACAAGGGTGCAACAGTGATGCAACATGGATGCATGTGACAGCCGGATGTGGAAGCCTGTTTGGCAGATGTGACATGGATGCCCATCGGGACACTGCGACAGTTGGCTGAGGTGTACACATGCATGCAAGTGTGGTGGTGTGCGTGCATGTGTAGTGCACTCCATGTGTTACATGTGATGTCTGGCTCACCTTTGCCTGCTCATGCTGTTGTATGTGAATGGATGGTGCTGGCAGTTGCGATGTGGCTGTGGTATGGCTCATGTGTGCATGTAGAAATGACATGTGTGTTGCCAATTGTGATGCCATGTCTGAGGTTTGCCAATGCCTCTCATGTGCAACTGTCATGTGTGTATGTGTCCATTGTATAGTACCCTGATGCCTGTGTTTTATTTCTCCCTGTCTGCAGCGTCAACTGATGAAGAGGGCGAAGAAGGTGCTGTGGAGCACAGCGGCGGGGATCGCACTGCCAGCCGGAGAAGCAAGGCCCGGCTCCCCTCCCAGGTTGTGATCTCGTCGGGGAGTGAGGAGTCCGGTGCCGCGTCCCAGGACGCAGCTGCCAGGGGGAGGTCCAAGAGGTGGAGGTCGGAGTTGGACTCCTCGGCAGCAGAAGGGGCAGCTGGGACCCCACAGGGCCCAACGGGGGAAGATGGCACGGAGTCATCCAGGTTGGTGGGGGGTTTGGTGGAGGAGGAGGCCGTGCAAGCAACAGAGACGGGGTCTGGAGGTGGGGATTCCACTGGTGCTAGTGGTGCAGTGCAGGACCAGGCACAGGAGGCAGCACAGGTCGCCGCGGAGGTACCTGGTGCAATCCTGTCCCTGATCCTGTCAATGCATCATCTTGCACCAGCAGGGATGCCTACGTCCAGACCCGTTTTCAGGCAGGGGATGAGCTCACGACAACTGGCCTTCCTCTGCCTGCGGACGTGGCTATCCGGGTCTGTGTTGAGCCTGTCCTGACTGGTGTGGCGTTGCGTCAACGGGCCATGCGAGGTGACCTGCAGTCTTTTCATGAGGAGACTGCATGTCATCTCGAATGGCTCGTTGACCGCGTCGGCCTACTGGGACAGGTCACCCAGGCCGGATTCCTCCGTTTGATGGGGCTTGCTCAGACCCCCTCCTCAACTGAACCCCCTATGCGCCAGTCATCTTCCGTGCCATCTTCCCACCCGTCAGTCACCTGGGTGCCCTGTGGAGCTGCCTCTGACGGTGGGGCCAGGCTGGTGGAGGAGGCATCCCTGCCACAGTCGGGAGTCGGACGTCCAGCAGGGGTGGCCACATCAACGACTGCACCCCAGCCAGCGGAGGATGTGCAGGCAGCAGGAGGCAGTGCACGGGCAGAGGCGCAGCAGCAGCAGCAACGTGGTGGGAGCCATGATGGCTCGGGGCCTTTTACATCGGAGGGGCAGGCATCGGCCGGAGGGCAGGAGGACCCAGGACGGGAACTGTCTTCTGTGTGGCAGCGGTTGGGCCACGCCATAGATGCGGAGCGGCAGCGGGCGGAAGAGGCACGGCTCACGATGGTCAGGGCGCAGAACTCCATGCGGAGGGCCCTGAGGCGTGCCGAGTGCCTCAAGGCAATCCGCAGGGAGTTTGGGGGGAACATGTGGACGGCCCTGCGGACCCTCGGGCCATGGAGGAGGAGCGCCTCCGGGACATTGAGCAGGAGTTCGATGATGCCCTGGCCCGGAACATCCCGAAGTGAGCCGTCGGACTAGCCCGCTGCCCATGTAAATAGTTCTGTAGTTAGTGTTAGGTTTCCTTTGGTTTAGCATTTTTTTGGACCTTTTGGACAATGGGCCAGATTTTTGTATATATTTTCTTTTTTTAGGCAGTGTTATTAGATAGGTTTCATTTCTTCTGTTGGGATCATGGACCCTGGATTGTTTACCTGTATATAGTTGACTTTTGGATTTTCATTTTTTTTAATGATTTCCCCATGGAGCAATGGTTTTCGATTTTAATTTTCCATTGGATTTACTTTAGTGAACTGTGACTTTGGACACCTTTCGTTTGAATTATGATTTTTGGCTTTGCATCATTTCACGTACCTGCTTGATTTTTTTAAAAATAATTTCCATTATTCCATTATTTTTTTTTGTTCAATTTATGTTGCGTTTAATACATATTTTTCTTCAAACTTCTATGTGTAGTATCATCTCATTGGTTTCATGCATATCATGATTTGTGTTTTGACATTCACTGACACCCATTGGGTGTATGTGAGGGGCATGTGTTCATTTCCAAACTTGCTTTTGTGGTTATATCATGTTTTTGCTATTTCTAAGTGGGTGGATGCAATACTCAGGTGGGTGTTTGGCATTTGGAGGATAACCATAAGGGCCAGGGATCTAGATTGTGTTGACATGTTGGCTGGGGGACATGGGTGGGGGCCTGGTGGAGGCTGCCCCTGGTGGCTGGGGGGTGGGAGTGATAGGGGACATGAGTGGGGGCCTGGTGGAGGCTGCCCCTGGTGGCTGGGGGGTGGGGGTGCAGGGAGACATAAGTGTGGGCCTGGTGGAGGCTGCCCCTGCACTGCTGGGGGGTGGGGGTGGTGGGAGACATGAGTGGGGGCCTGGTGGAGGCTGCCCCTGTGGCTGGGGGGTGGGGGCGATAGGGGACATGAGTGGGGGCCTGGTGGAGGCTGCCCCTGCACTGCTGGGGGATGGGGGTGGTGGGAGACATGAGTGGGGGCCTGGTGGAGGCTGCCCCTGGTGGCTGGGGGGTGGGAGTGATAGGGGACATGAGTGGGGGCCTGGTGGAGGCTGCCCCTGGTGGCTGGGGGGTGGGGGTGATAGGGGACATGAGTGTGGGCCTGGTGGAGGCTGCCCCTGGTGGCTGGGGGGTGGGGGTGATGGGAGACATGAGTGGGGGCCTGGTGGAGGCTGCCCCTGCACTGCTGGGGGGTGGGGGTGATGGGAGACATGAGTGGGGGCCTTGTGGAGGCTGCCCCTGGTGGCTGGGGTGTGGGGGTGCAGGGAGACATGAGTTGGAATGGGTGGGGGCCTGGTGGAGGCTGTCCCTGCACTGCTGGGGGGTGGGGATGCAGGGGGACATGGGCCGGGGCTTGGTGCAGGCTTCCCCTGCAATGCTGGTGGGTGGGGGTGGTGGGCGACATGAGTGTGGGCCTGGTTGAGGGTTCCCCTGGTGGCTGGGGGGTGGGGGTTCAGGGGGACATGAGTGGGGGCCTGGTGGAGGCTGCCCCTGCACTGCTGGGGGGTGGGGGTGATGGGAGACATGAGTGCGGGCCTGGTGAAGTCTGCCCCTGGTGGCTGGGGGTGGGGGTTGTGGGAGACATAAGTGTTGGCCTGGTGGAGGCTGTCCCTGGTGGCTGGGGGGTGGGGGTGGTGGGAGACATGAGTGGGGGCCTGGTGGAGGCTGCCCCTGGTGGCTGGGGGGTGGGGGTGCAGGGAGACATGAGTTGGACATGGGTGGGGGCCTGGTGGAGGGTGCTCCTGGTGGCTGGGGGTGGGGGTGGTGGGAGACACGAGTTGGACATGAGTGGGGCCCTGGTGGAGGGTGCCCCTGGTGGCTGGGGGGTGGGGGTGGTGGTAGACATGAGTGTGGGCCTGGTGGAGGCTGCCCCTGGTGGCTGGGGGGTGGGGGTGCAGGGAGACATGAGTTGGACATGGGTGGGGGCCTGGTGGAGGCTGCCCCTGCACTGCTAGGGGGTGGGGGTGATGGGAGACATGAGTGGGGGCGTGGTGGAGGCTGCCCCTGGTGGCTGGGGGTAGGGGTGGTGGGAGACATGAGTGGGGGCCTGGTGGAGGCTGCCCCTGCACTGCTGGGGGGTGGGGGTGGTGGGAGACATGAGTGGGAGCCTGGTGGAGGCTGCCCCTGGTGGCTGGGGGGTGGGGGTTATAGGGGACATGAGTGGGGGCCTGGTGGAGGCTGACCCTGCACTGCTGGGGGGAGGGGGTGGTGGGAGACATGAGTGGGGACCTGGTGGAGGCTGCCCCTGCACTGCTGGGGGGTGGGGTGATGGGAGACATGAGTGGGGGCCTGGTGGAGGCTGCCCCTGGTGGCTGGGGGGTGGGGGTGATAGGGGACATGAGTGGGGGCCTGGTGGAGGCTGTCCCTGGTGGCTGGGGGGTGGGGGTGATAGGGGACATGAGTGGGGGCCTGGTGGAGGCTGCCCCTGCACTGCTGGGGGGTGGGGGTGCTGGTAGACATGAGTGGGGGCCTGGTGGAGGCTGCCCCTGGTGGCTGGGGGGTGGGGGTGATAGGGGACATGAGTGGGGGCCTGGTGGAGGCTGCCCCTGCACTGCTGGGGGGTGGGCGTGGTGGTAGACATGAGTGGGCGCCTGATGGAGGCTGCCCCTGGTGGCTGGGGGGTGGGGGTGATAGGGGACATGAGTGGGGGCCTGGTGGAGGCTGCCCCTGCACTGCTGGGTGGTGGGGGTGATGGGAGACATGAGTGGGGGCCTGGTGGAGGCTGCCCCTAGTGGCTGGGGGGTGGGGGTGATAGGGGACATGAGTGGGGACCTGGTTGAGGGTGCCCCTGCTGGCTGTGGGGCGGGGGTGATGGGAGACATGAGTGGGACATGAGTGGGGGCCTGGTGGAGGCTGCCCCTGGTGGCTGGGGGTGCAGGGGGACATGCGTTGGTGGGCAGTAATGCAAGGTGACAAGTGGGTTGGCTGGGGGGCATGGCCATAGTGGATGGGGTGCCTGCAGGACATGTGCAGGGTAGGCCCCTGTGGTGTGGGCCACCTGCAGGGGCCATGGAGGGTATAGAGGGAACACCTGGGAGGACCCACACATGCAATTCAAGTGTGGTGCTCCCCGCGCACCCCTGTAATACACGTACCCTGATGGAATCGCGTGTGATACTTCCTGCGCACCCCTGAAATACACGTACCCTGCTGCTTTTGCGTGTGATACTTCCTGCGCACCCCTGTAATACACGTACCCTGATGGAATCGCGTGTGATAGTTCCCGCGCACCCCTGGAATACATGTACCCTGCTGCTTTTGCGTGTGATACTTCCCGCGCACCCCTGGAATACACGTACCCTGATGGAATCGCGTGTGATACTTCCCGCGCACCCCTGAGATACACGTACCCTGCTGCTTTTGCGTGTGTTACTTCCCGTGCACCCCTGAAATACACGTACCCTGCTGCTTTTGCGTGTGATACTTCCCGCGCACCCCTGGAATACACGTACCCTGCTGTTTTTGCGTGTGTTACTTCCCACGCACCCCTGATGCACACCTACACAGGAAAATCGCGTGTGGAACTTCCCGCGAACCACTGAAATACACGTTCCCCGCTTGGCGTTTGCTGTTTGCCAGCCCTGTGAACTGGTCCAGGGTTAGCTCAGCCCTTTGCGATGATTTGGGGATTTTGAAGGCTTTTCCTTGTGCGAGGGCGTTCTTGGGGGCGTAACTGGCGCTGCTGCAGGGTCGCTGCGCCACTCTGTGCCACGGCTGGTTTCGGAGGCTAAAATCCATGAATACGCTGTCCGATGAAAAGGATTTTTTTGCACGCGGCTGCTGCAGTGTATCGCACGGGGACACTATGCACCAGCCTCGTGCGCCATTTTTGTGCAAATTTCTATGAATTACCCTGTTTGTTTGGTATGGTTACTTGCCACTACATCAAGATTTATAGCAGCAGTGTTAGCAGTAGTGGTAGCTGAATTCTTGTTAATCACGTTCTGTTTCGTTTTATATTTTGAAAGAGGAGGCAAAGTGTCTCTACTGGAAGCTTGTTTTGTTTCACTTAATGACTGTATCAGCTGTTTTGTTTTAACTTTTTGTACACATTCTGCTAGAGATGGATGCTTATTTTGGACACTTTTGTTTTGATTTGCTCTACTTCTGCGTTGCTTTCTATGGAGTTGCTTTTTGGTAGGCATTCTTTGGTGTCTGTTGGAAAAAAAAGAAAGAATGGTTTGGGTTGTTGTGCAATGTATGTTTGCTGTGTGCCTAAGTGTCTGAATATGATGGTAAGGATGTATGTGGAGGTGTGTGATTGTGCAATGGCCAGCTACAACAAGTTGGGAAGGCTATTCTTGTATTTGTGTGTTACGATACTGGGGTTCAGATGACAATGCAAAGTAAGCTAGTGGTGAGGGGAAGCACTACTACTAAATCTAATGGTATAGAATTAAAACAGTTCTTTGTTCTGCAATACTAT
This sequence comes from Ambystoma mexicanum, assembly GCF_040938575.1. NCBI lineage: Eukaryota > Metazoa > Chordata > Amphibia > Caudata > Ambystomatidae > Ambystoma > Ambystoma mexicanum. The sequence goes on from NC_090936.1 coordinate 725,256,272, forward strand.
CATTCTAGTGTGTTTGAGTAACAGATAGAACATTATGGTAGTATTGTATTTGTATGGAAGGAGTAGGTTTCTTCTGAGTTGTTGTTCTTACTTCAGATGCTGCTGCTTTTCAGTAGAGTGGTCTTCACTGAAATTGTAAAAGAAAGACGTTAGAAATGTGTGTTTATAGCACTGTTGTTAATTTAGACGTTGATTTTTATGTTTTTGTAGTAGTAGTGTTTTTTGATAACTGAACATAGTGTGTAGATGCAGTTTCCTTTGCCTATGTGCAGCCTTTATATTTTACTTAGAATCTGTTAGTTGAACATGCTTTGCAATTGAGTATAATAATAAGCGTATGAAACTCACTTGGCTTCTTAAGGCTGTGTTATTGGATGTTAGGAGATAGAAAAAATAATCGTATACTTATTTTGCTATTTTTATAGGGTAAATGGCAGAAATTGTATAGAAAAGCATGGAAAGTATGCATTTGTGAAGGTGTGGATAATACAGCAGAAGGATGTGATGTAGAGGCAGTGGTGTTGTTTCAGCTGGTAGCCTTTCTAATGATAGTATCTATCTGTGTGAGTGTATAAAGATGCATGAACTTATCCTGGCTGTGTGTAATTTTATAATACACTAGAAAGTGTTTTTCTACAATTATACTGTCACTTCTCCCATCTTTTAATATAAAATGACACTTGTTTAGATATTTGTGTGTGTTAAAAAAAAAAAGGAAATTGGAGAGCAGACAGGTTTGCAAGTGACAGTTGATTATAGCAGATGGCAAAATGACAGTAAGTTCATTTTGCAGGTTATACAGGTTAAGTTGCAGTTACCCTGTTTATATGCATTTATACCAGAGCTGTACATGTACTGTGCACAAAATATGCACACCTTTAGTTTGTATTCATGCATGTGGATATGCATGAAGCTGCAAGTAGAAGTCTTGGAGACTTGTACAGTAGTTTCTGTAGTAGGTGCTTTCCAATGACATGAAACTTGTACTCAGAGTGATCAACAGTACATCTATATTGCTGAACTATGATGATGGAGTTAGATGTAGAGTTCTTGATGTGATTGGTGGCTGATTGTGTGACTGCTTAGCTGTAGCCAATGAGGTAATGGTACAGAGAGTGAAGTGGAAAAGGTAGATGGGCTGCCCAAGAGTTACGCGCTCCGCGGATACCGCGGCTGTCTGCAGACAGGGTGTGTCACATCTGGGTTTTTTTCAGCAAATCCAGCACGGAAAGGGGACTGTACTGATTAGCCAATCAGGTGTTAAGGTTATGGATTTGTGCTGAAAGAGGCTGTGTGCAGTGAAGATGGCAGAGGTGGAGAAAGTCAGGGTGTTGGTGGTTGGAGATAGGTTTGTGCATGCTTTGGACCAGTATGATAAATGCAGGAATGTGGCAAACAATTTTGATATTAAAGAAGTGGAGGTGGTGTGAAACGCTGTGCCTAATTTCAATGTGCAGAGAATTGTACAAGTTTGTGAAGATATGGGCAGGATGAACAGTCCCCATGTGGTAGTTTTGCAGTGTGGTGCTTTGCATTTGGGTTATGTCAGTGCACCTACCTTGATGGCAGATTTGGAAAACTTGGTTCAGGCAGTAATGAAAGTCCTTCCAAATGCCAAAGTTATTTTTACTGGTTTAGTACCTAGGCAATATGGGACAATAGATCTGTTTTTTGTCCTCAACAAAACATTGCTAGGTGTGCAATCAACCGAGGCATGTTTGCTTCCATGCTTAGAGCTGGTATGTTCTTTTGTCATAATGAGAACATTATTTGTGGCAATGCTGTTTATTTCAAAGAAGATGCATTTCTTTATCTTTTACGGGTAATGCCATGCTGTTTTGGAACATAAGGGTTACTTTGGAGAAGCTAATGTGAAGATTTTAAGAGTAAAATAAGAAAAAAAAAAACAAAAGAAATACAAAACAAAAGGTGTCTCTCAAGCATCAGCAAAAAAACCCCAAAAAGGTTCTTTTCATAGCCAACCTCAAAGGGGAAATGGGGAACACTATTTAATTTTATATTCACAATGCGCATATTTTTCAATATGTCCGCAGACACCACGGTTGTCTGCGGACAACACGTATTACATACAGGGATTTTGGGGATGAGAGGCATGCAAATGAGACTGAGCAGATCAGGGGATTGGTCAATAAGGTTTACTGGGTGTGTAAGGAGATAGTTTGTCAGAAAGTAATTTTCCTGAGAGAAGAACAGTGAGCTATAGTTGGGTGTTTCAGAAAACAGATTTTCTGGATTTTGGGAGACTCATGGATAAATTTGTTGGAGGTGCATGCAGAATGTTGTGGAGTGACTGCACATCTTGGATTCCCTCATGTGGAAGTGCACTGGCATGCAGTGCTGGAATGAAGTGGCTGGATGTGGTACCTCTTTGTGCTAGTTTGGTGACACAGCATCATCCAGACATTATTATTATTCATTGTGGAGGGAACCGCTTAGAACATGTGTCTGGAATTGCTTTGCAATTTGCAATGAAAAAGGACTTGGGAAGGTCATGGACATGTTTCCAAATTCCCAAGTAATTATTTCCCGTATTGCGCAGAGACAAATGTGTCTGCGTTCTTCTTCATTTGATCCACAAATGGAGAAAGCGAGGCGCATTGACTATAAGGCTGTTTGTGCCTTTTTAAGAGATGTTGGCATGTCCTCTTTTCACAATGAAAATATTATGTTTCATAGCACATACATTTTTCGCAGAGATGGAGTACATCTTACTTATGTTGGCAATCAGATTTTTCTGCGAAATATACAAAATGTGCTGCAACCTTTTTTGTAATTAAATTAATACATTTTGCAGTAGGTGTTAATCATTTGAAGTTTTTGAAACATAAAAAAAACCACCAAAAGTCTCTTTTCAGAGCCACCACTTCTTCCCATAGAAAAGTGTAATGATTCTGATAGGACAGCACCCACAAAAAAAATAAAAGTCTGCTGACTGTCCGCATACTTCTACAAAATGCACAGGGCCCAGCACCATTTATTTGGTACTTCTATTTTTAGACTGTGAAAGGCGGCTCTGAAAAGAGACTTTTTTTATTGGTTTTTGTTGTTATATATTTTTTGTTTTTTTAAACACGACACACAAGGAAAGGAGGGGAAAGGAGGGTAAGGAAGGGACACCAACCACAGGGATAAGAAAGGGCAGGTGGAGAGAGGGCCTTATTCAGGTAGTGGGGAGTTATTTTCGTAATCCTTAACCGCAGTCTTGAAAGCACTTTGAAGATTCTCTCCCTGCAGAATACTGCATCGCAGTACATGCACAATATTGTAACCCTCGAAAGATAAGAGTCAACAGCATCATGAATGGCCTGCGAGGCAGCTGGAGGGATGCGCTGTCCCACAGGAGTGTCTCTTGTGGTGGCAGGAGTGTCTCTTTTGGTGATAGGAGTGGTAACAGAGCATGCTGCAGGGGAACTCAACCTACTACATTTATCGCAAGGTACAACCTTATGAATAGCCCCACTGTGGAACGACCTCAGGTATCGCTTCATTGATGTCGTACCAAAGCTATATGAACCAGTCCTTCCACGACTCAGCACCATGCAACAATGATTTCAGATCACCTTATTCGGATGAGCTTTTGGCACTCTGGTAGTAGGGACTTCCACTACCTCATCCTCTTCATCCTCTTCATCACTCTCCTCTACATCCTCATGCCTGTTCCCCTCTGCAGGCCCTTGGGGAGGTGGTGGTGGTGGAGGGGGTGGGGGTAGTGATGAAGCTGAAGCAGCCATGGACGCCATCTGGAGTACAGCAGGCAGAAGTCATCAGCAATGCAGTGAATGCAGGTCAGAAGCAATGCTCTGTCAGGTAGCCAGAAGCACAATGAGGAGCAATTCTAGGGTGTAGCCTTTTATAGGGGTGCTGGTGTGTGCTTCGCGGACAGCCGCGCTGTCCGAGGACAGATTGAACACCAAAAAACGGCTCAAAAAGTTCCAGAAAGTATGTAGATCGCCAGGGACATGTGCAATGGTGAACTTTTGCTGTGAAATACCTTGGATTGTCCAAAAAGTACTTTTAATATGTTTGGGGACCCGGACACTGTCTGCAAATAAGGACACATGCTCAGCGTGGGTGCGGTCACATGATGACATCACGGACACGTTCGTGAATGGGGAGGCTGTCATGCAAATGTGCATGTTCAGTTGTGGGCATGCGTGCAGTGCGGGTGTTCTACAGACAGTGTTATAGTCCCCAAACTAATTTAAAGTGCGACACATGTGTGACAGACAGTTACGAATAGGAACGTTCGTAGGACCCATGGGTGTGTTGCGCATGTGCGTAGATGTTCTAGAGACAGTGTGGAAGACCCTGAATAAAATGAATGTGCGTCATAACATTGCAGACAGGCGGACGGGTTAAGTGTTCTACAGACATATTCATTCTGGTTGCGGACATTGCGAACAGGGGGATGTTCTTAGGACACTTTGATTTAAATAATTACGGACATGCAGACGGATATTGTGTACTTTTTATTTAATAAAACACACTATTTATTTCAACATAAAAAATCCTTTTCCCTTTTTCTTCTCTTACTTACCTCATTAGATTATATATTTGGGTTACTCAGGGTAATTAAATAATTTTTTGATATCTTTGATACCTATCATGAATGAATTTTTAAAGAAATTAGGTTAAATTGATTTCTTGCAGCTTTTGGAATTCTTGTTGTTCCAATATTTAAAAAAAAATAAGACACAGAGGAATAAAGTAACAACGCACATAATATTTTATTTTTATATACAAATATAAAATTTATGAACGAGAGGGGGAAGCAGAAACATACACAAAAACAGGGGAATAAGGGGTTCGGATATGATGGATGGGAGGGGATGAAGGGATGGAAGTCTCATATTGTTTTTCTTGGTGGTGAGGGTTTTGGGATAGTTGACTGGGACACGGAGAGGGGGAACAGGTACATGTGGGACAGTGATATTTAATTTTTTCTTGTGGTCTTCCACAAAATGTTTTGAAAGATTGCCATTTTTCATTAGCATATCCATTTTTTGTTCCATTCGCTGCAGAGCATTTTCCAATGTCTCTTTTGGTATATTATTTTCACTGTTTCTATGGTCTGTTAAAAAGAAAATGTGTTAAGTACACATAAAGTAATGGTTATTAATTGGCTTATATAGAGAAGTGTTGTGTCTACCATTAGTACCACTGTCTTCACTCATTTCATCACGTGGGAGATTTTCTTGAAGCCATTCCAAAGTACAGTATATAGGAATATATATATTTTTTGGCATATTCCTTTCTGGTGCATATGCTATTTAAATGGACGGTTTATGTCTTACATATATAGGTTCAACTTCTTGTTTATTATTACATATAATGTGTTCATTTGCTGCTTTTTTAACTCATTCGGTGTTTATTTTGCAAGATACAACAATGTAAGATACCCCCTGAGTTTTTGGGTAGTGTTGATGTTGACCGCATCCATCCGCGGACATACGCACAGTCCGCGGACATCAACATCACTAGCTGGGGGTTCAGTATGTTCTATGTTACATGTATATTAAGTAGGCGAATCCTAGTAAACACCTATCAAATTCACACTATGTATATTTATATTCAGTAAAAAAAAAATTGGGTAAAGGGAGGTTATGGTTAAGTTGCGCTTTTAAAATCCTATGAAATTCAGTAGTAGTATTAGTAGTAGTAGTAGTAGTAGTATTAATTTGTGATGTCATCTTTGATGTCCTGGGTGTTAGTCTTAGCAGTTCATGGTGGTGGCGTGAGTTATGGTTCCTTAGCATACCATAACTGGTGAATTTCAGTTTTTTGTTGGTTTTGGTTGGAACCATAACGTCCCTTTAACAAAGTTTTCACTGAATTTCATAAGTTATTAGTAGCGCAATTTAACCATAACGTCCCTTTAACATTTTTTTTTTACTGAATACAAGATTTGCTTATTAAAGAATCTGCCAATTCACTGTTTGATGAATAAATCACAGTCAAACATGCATTTTGCTTAGAACGCTACCTAATTGTATAGGAATTATTTGTGCAGACAGAATTATAAATGAAGTTGCACCTGGGTATCGTGCCGATTGTAAAGTACACTGAGAATTGGAAGCCCCATCCTAAAACATCATGCATATTGTGTTTACAAGCTGCTGACGATGTGAGACTTTTTTCTATTCCGGTGTCCAACACTCGCACATTTAAGAAAAGCCTGATTAATCCCATTGTGTAGGAACCATAACAGTGTCACAGAATAAGGTGCATACGAGCTCTGCAGAGATTCTACAAAGCCAGATGCTGTCATGGCCATCACCTCCTACCTTGCAATGGCCTGTAAAATCAAGCTTATGCACAGTTATCAAGTAATCAAACCTATTGTCTTGGCTGGTTTGCACCACAAAATATGAACTGGGCAATAGGGGTGATGCAGGTTGCAGATGTCTCTGTATACGTGCAACATGATTATCATTCTTTGTGAAGCAAAGTCAAAGAATACTGAATTGTTCCGAGGTGATTTAGATGTTATATCTACCTTAATATTGTTGAGCACTTTAACTGTCCGATACATAATGTGAGAAATTCTGCCATGAAATGAGATTTGAACAACATTGATACGTGGTCCGTGCATTTTGTACCATGTTTTGGAACCTTGAACTATTCAATTGAAGTTGTACGACTTACTATTTTTGATATTGTGTATTTTCGGTATGTGTTTCAGTCTTATTATGTAGATATTAATCTGTGCCACGTTTAAAAAAAAATGCATATTGGCTTGAATTATCAAACCCTTCTCTCATTACACACATACTAATAATAGAAAAAATACAACCTTATCATATAGCATCAAATAAGTTTTACAATTTGATTTTACAGTATAAAAAACAGCATATTTATGATAATTAATAATCAATTGTTAGACATTGTAGCCCAGACACCAAACCAATTCATGTGAATATCAGACTACCAAACCAATTATTTAAAAAAAGAATGTACTACTGCAAGAGTAACACCCAACCTAAGGCCACTGCTAACATGTCCTCATATAGAAGAATTACTATGTAAAGAAAACTGCTGCTGCATATTGCCTGAGCAAATTGATCTTGTGTCTTTCAATTTCAATAATTCAGCCAGGATTTGGTAAAATGTTTTCAATTGAGCTGGCACGCCACAGTATCTACAAGCCCCGTACTCAGTTCAGCAGAGAGCCCAAAACTGCCTTAGTAGGTAAAAAGTAAAATCTCAACCTTTTAAAGGTATTTCTGTGGGTTGGGTCTGGAAACCTACTAAGGTAGTTTGGAATTGTCCCTATCTTTTTACTCACATCGCTTAATATGAGCGTGGTTTTCATAGCCATTGCACTAATCATGGGAATCAATCCAGTCACTTACATGGAGTTTGGTTTGGGTTTATCTGGATTTTAAATGAAGAGCTCCTCATCCACTTCTGCTCTAAGGGCAATTTCCTGACAGTTCTTTACCCAGTTAGCTAATCCCCTGGTAGATTGAATTTCCATGGACATCTTTATAGTTCCAAACAGAGAGGAGTCATCACCCAGGAGGCCTTTCCTATACAGAGAAAGGGTTTTCAATGCACACTATTGTGCAGTAAAAACAAAGAGGTCATGGCTGGAAGGTTTAGACTGAATCTTAACCACTGGCGTTGCTCTGGGTAACCTTCCAGACCATCGTTCTTTGCCTGCCAAGCCATTACAGAAGGGGAAAACCATATGCAAATCATCCTTGGTCCCACCCCAAAAGGGGCCGTCCAGCCCGAATTGCTAGGTCACATCTCTTCTGCACGAGACCACAAGCATCCCCAAACATGTTTCGGCCTTGTTGGGCCTCATCAGTGAGGGGAAGCTTGGGTCTCTAGGCATATTAAACCCAAGTTACTTGCATGACTCAGCAAATTCCAACACCCCACCCAAAATAGTTCATTTGGATCTCATAACTTTATTAGCAACAGATTTGAAAACAATGATGTTCAATTTCCCCACATTCATTTTTTGGTGGTTGTCCTCTGCAAAGACCTGCAATATGCTTAGTAGTCTTTGAAGTCCTAGTGGAGATTGGTCTTATAGAACCAAGCCGTTGGCATAAAGCAGCCCCTGCAGAGGTCTACCATTCAAACATGGAGAACATGTCAGGCTTTGGATAAGCCTGGCCCCAGATCACTAACATACAGGTTAAATAAAGAAGGGGCCAAAATACAGCCCTGCATTAGACCTCTCCCCATCAGAATCTTAGTGGATAAGTCTCCCTGTCTGTTCAACCTTACTCTGCAAAATGTTCTTGAATACAAATCCCTAATGATTGCAAGCAGAAATGTTGTGCACTTCCACCTAGTTAGTTTTTGCCACAATCACTTCCAGTCTGCACCATCAGCTGGAAGTCTATAAATGCCATCTACATTCTCTTACCACTACCCAACATGATGGCCTTCAAGCTATTAGGCCGTTCAACAAAGTTCCTATCCCTTTTACGAATCCTGTTTGGTGTTTGCCCAATGTGCCCTGATTTCCAGACCATTCTCCCAATTTCTTAAGGACTAATGAGGCAATTAATTTGACTGGGGTATCCAAAAGGGTGATAAGTCTGCAATTCAAATTATTTGACCTATCTTTCTTTGTAAAGATTGGGATCAAATGTCCCTCTTTCCAGGAGAGGGTGGAAGCTTACGCAGTTGCAGAATCTTAAAAAAGAATGTAAATACAACTTTTGCCTATGCATCGATGTGCTCCCATAAAATCACGTTGTACAGCACATCAGGGCAAGGGGCTCGGGGGTTGATATTTTTGCTAATCAGGGAGCAAATATCATCTTTCTCTAGCTCTAGCTCTAGCCATAGTGACCATTTAGCCATATATATGTCTTCTGGTGAGGTAGTGGTTGCTTGGTTACATGCGTAAATTCCTGAAAATGTTCAATCCATTTCTCTTCAGTACTGGATTTTCCATGGCCATTTCATTAGTGTCAAATTGAGCATTAATTGATTACCAAATCTTTACTGGATTGTGGGAGGAAATAAAATTGAGCATAGCCTCTACATCATTCAACATCAACTGCATTTTATGCCCTTGCCTCCAATTTTTATATTTTGATTTCACCCTCAACTTCTTTATATTTGATTTTGTCTTGCTGTTTCTATTCCTTTTAGAGCTATAATGTCCAAGCAAAGCTGTTGTATTTTCATACGGATTTCACGGTCTACACTGGTTTAAAGCCTTCTGTCATTGTAACGCCAAACAGTTTCAAGAGAGGGACATATGATTCGAGCAGTGTTTCAACCTTCCTTTGTTCTCATATGTTCTCATATGTCTTATTGACGCAACTGTTAAGGTTCCTCACTCCCTCTTCTTTCACAATAAGGTGATTTCTACTGGCACTAACAGACACTTGAGGAGCGTAATAAACTCTAATACTCGGGATCCCAGTAATTGACCAAGAAATTTGCAACATTTCATGGTTGCTGTGTGGAGATTAAATTAATTGCATTGAAGGGGGGCAATGTTGGCTGACACATAAACATAATCAATGATTGATTGTAGTCGACCTCTGGACCAAGTTGAATTTTCAGGGGAGTCCCCCTTGATATTACCGTTGAAACAAGTGAATCCCTACTACCTATAAAGGCTTTCCAACACTTCCCTCTAGCTCTAGATCCTGATTGACCTTCCACTTGTGCCGGAAATTGCATATCTAACTTGTGGCTAGTAATATTCAGGTCTCCACAGAATATTACCTGTGATTGAGTTATCCAACCAACAATCATCAAGAATTGAAATTACTGCATCCATAAAGTTACTCACAGATATTGCAACATTCCAGTACAAGCGTATTAGTACATACATTCCCAAACCATGATACCTGATTTTAGCCCATTTTAAATTAGCTGCCAGAACAAAGATATTTTGTGAAACCCATTCCTGTAAATGAATTCTCAGGTTATTGCAAGCTATCATCATCAAGTCCGAGGTGGGGCGCCCGTTAGTGCCTTTCCTCGCCGGATTTAACAAAATCGAAAACCATCCATGACCGGTGGGTCTGATAACCATGTCGCTTGCAGGCAGAGGATGTCATTCTGGTCAAATAAACGTCCTCCTGCTGAAAACAGATTCACAAAGCCACTAGTGTTCCAGGACCCGTTACAATCCCTTTTTTCTCTGAGATTTGTGATACCTATTAGTTAGCTGATGGTCCTGAGTGGGCTCTAGCATGCCATGACCAGCTTTCATTCAATCTTACATCCTTACAATCTAAATCCACAGCCATTACAACTTTTCTTCACAGGGTTTTATCCTGTAAGCATTGTAGGGGCCGTAGAAATGTTCAATGAATCCTGTTGTGTGTTGTCTACCTCCATAGGAAGGAAGAGAGAGCTCCTGCTCAATTCCAGCAGGGCAAATTTCATAGTGGAAGCATAAGGAACTGTTTCTAGGATCATATTTCTAATTAACCTCGAGTTAATGTGTACAAAAAACGTATTTAGTTCCTTGTCAACAAATTGTACTTGATTGAAGTCTCTCGAAGGAATTGATCTCAATTGCAGAACAGTATCAAGTAGATCCAGCACCCTTCCTATAGTCAGTATTATCAGCTCATTAGACTTACAGAGTTGTTGTAAGAAGATACTTATTGATGTCTCAGGTACAGATCTGTGATGCCTGTATGGCATATTTTCAGAGAAAATCTAATAGATGATGATGAGGACTATGTTATCTCTACATGCTGCCCTGCTGAACATCCTTTAAGACCAAATGCAAAGTAAAGGGGGGGTGCTTCTCATTCAATACCGCTCATTGGTGGAACATCCAAACTTATGAATTCCACAAGAACAATCCTTCAATTATTTGGTTCAGGTTTTCCCTAAGAACTTCAATCACTCTCTCACTCATTCTTGTAAGTGATCAAACACCTCCAACCACCCCAACCTTTTGTACACCTCTGTTCTGTGCAGGATGTGTGTCTAGAACAGTCACACACCTAGCCATCTGTATCATGGCCCCAACATCCCCATTGCTGCAACAACATTAAACCATGTGTTAGATAATTGCTCTAATGCAAATTGTAGGCATGAGTCAAGTTTCTTCACTATAGTGTTAACCTTTAAATCATGTGCCTGGTACTTGCTCCAAAGGCAATTGTAACTTTGCACCATACGTCTAGCTGCTACACAAGCACCTTGAGTTAATTTTGTTGCATTGTGTGCTTTGAAATAGTCAGCATTTAATCAAAATGAACATTTGAGGTGCACTTTTAAAAGTACAGTTTCGAAAGTGGCAGGAAATGCCAGCATAGTTACCATGGTGGTTCTAACTACAGGGACGTATACTTCCATTTCAAAAGAAATACATATGGACTAAGCTAAATGTTAATGTCTCAATCCTCAGTTATGATCAAATTAGTATACACAAAGCATAATATCTGGCTGCTAAAATTAGACAGGGGCAGGATATGATACAGCATTTATAACGCACCTATACACAAGTGTTTCAAGGTGAGACGAGGCAAGGAAGGGGGAACAGAGGGAAGACAGAGACAATGATCTTACTAGGCCAGGTGACATTAAGATCGCACAAGTGCAAAAGAGGGGGGAAAGGGAAAGTGCAGGGGGTAAGGAGGGAGGGCAGTGCAGCACATAGGATCAACAGTAATAAATAAATATAATAAATAAAACAATAGGTAAAAAGAGCGGCCAGCTTGTGGCAAGAGCAGGGGTAAGTGCAGACATCAAGTGTCAAGAGGATTTAAGGATACAGCAACATTCCCCAAGTGCAGGGGTTTCCCTGGAGGCAGTGCATATGTGCAGCAGGCCTGGGTGGGGAACTGGGCCCAAAAACATAGGGTAGCCAGGTGACCAGTGTAGTTTCAGTCCGGAGTTCAGCAGGGGAGAGGAGGAGAGAAAGCAGTAGCAAAGACAAAAGTCTTGAGGTGCTCCCGGAACCGGAGATGGTTCTCCTTAAGTTTCAGGGAGGCTGTTCCAGAGGGAGGCCACAGCCAAAGAAAGAGATCGACCACCAACTTGTTGCTTGGAGAAGCGACTGACCCTAAGAGGGTTGGAGATTGATGAACGAAAAGCTTGAGAGGGAAGATATTTAGGAAGAGAAATTTGAAGGTATTGAGGCCCGAGGCTCCATAAGGCCTTGTGGACAATGAAGAGGGCTTTGAACTTAATCCTCACCGCCAGTGTGAGCCAGTGCAGAGATTTCAGTCCTGAAGAGATACGATCCTTGGGCTTGAGGACAAGGACAAGTCTTGCAGTTCTGTTCTGGATTAGTTTCAAAGGGCGGAGAGTAGCAGCAGGCAGACTTAGAAAGAGGCCGTGGCAGTAGTCCAGCCTAGAGATAACCAGACCTCTGGAGACAGTGAGCTTCTGGGGCAAGGAGATGAAAGGAACAATACCTCTGAGGAGGTGCAGCTGGTAGTGTGACTACTTAAGGAGATCAGAGATGTGAGGAGAGGAGGAAAGTGTGGAGTCGAAGATGACCCTATGGTTTTTAGCCTGGTGGGAGAAGGACGAGGGCCAAGGGAAGCCAGCCAGAGAGAGAGATAGGAAAGGAGGGAGCAGGTGTGCCGATGAGCAGGATCTCAGTCTTAGTGGCATTATGGCAGAGATCATTGACAGCACACCACTCCTGGATAGTGGACAGACAGTTATAGATGAGAAAAGGGTAAGAGGTGGCGGAGGGGAGCCTGAAAATGAGATGAGCGTTGACCACATAGCACTGAAATTTGGGGCAGAGTGCAGCAATGCGGTGGGCAAGAAGTGCCAGCCATTTGTTGAAGAGCCAGGGGAGAGGTTAGACCCCTCGGGAACACCACAGGTAGAGAGAGAGTTAGAGGAGAGGAAGGACCCAAGTTTGACCTGCGAGGGTCGATAGGAGAGGTCAGCCAAGCAAGGGGGTTATTGGTGATACCCAGGTTATCACAGAGATGGTTGAGCAGGATGGCATGTTTGACCGTGTTAAAGGCAGAAGAGAAATCAAGTAAGATGAGGACACAAGGGGTATTTGAATCAATGTTTGAGAGCAGGTCTTCACAGATGTTCATGAGAGCAGTTTCTGTTCTTCTGGTAGTTCTGAAGCCAGACAGATGGTCATGGAGACAACCAACCAATTCAGTGTGAAGATTAAGTTTGGAAATGGCCAGCTTTTCCAGGAGTTTGCCCAGGAAAAGAGTGATGGAGATTGGGTGGTAGTTAGCAGGGTAGGGGGGGTCGGCTAATGGTTTCTTAAGAAAAGGGTGCTCAAGGGAGTGCTTCTGGGGGGAAGGGAAGACTCCAGTGGTGAAGGAGTGGTTGGAGAAGTTGGCCAAAGCAGGAGCCATGATGTCAATGTGGTCCTTTATGGTTTTAGAGGAACAGGGGAGAACCTGTTTTGGCGAGGTTTTCATAGATCAGACTTACCTAGAAACCTCATTTGGGGAGAACAGGTGAAAGGCAGAGAAGGAGGGAGGAGGGGTGGCCACAGAAGGGCCAGAGGAAGAGTGGAGAGTAGTGGGAGAAGGAGGAGAGGAAGAAAGAGAGGACAGGATGTCCTGAGTTTTAGAGATGAAATGAGATTCTAGAGCCATGCATAGGGCTTGGGAGGGGACATGAGGTAGCAAGATTGGCCAGCTCCTTGCAGATTTTTAAGAGTTCGGCAAGTTGTTGGATGCTGCATAGACACTGGCTTGGATGAGGGCTCTCTTCCTGCTGCGGACAGAGAGCCGGTATTGCCTTTGGAGCAGGCAAGCATGCCTTTTCTTCTCTGCCACTCTGCACTTGCGTTTAAGGGTGACGAGGTCTGAGTCATACCAGGAGTTGCACTTGGCTTTGGGCTTCAAGCGGATCCTCATGACAGGGGCAAGAAGATCAAGAGTGTTAGATAATGCAGAGTGGAGCATAGAAAGTGCTGTGTCAGGGTATTAGTCAGCCAAAGGGGGAGAGGGGATTGAGAAAGTGGCGGTGAATGCATCAACTGACAATTGCTTCATGGGTCAGATAATCGAGATGGTAGGTGGCAGTGCTGGAGTTGGTTGGGCCTGAGTGGTGGAGAGAGTGATCTGGGAGGAAAGGAGAAAATGATCACTCCAGGAGAGAGGAGTGGTGAGAGGGATAGATAGGGGAAGCTCTGTAGAGATCAGAACATCCAGAGTGTGCCCTGCAGAGTGAGTCGGGCCAGAGGGGAGGATAGAGAGTGAGAGAGAGTTGCAGAGGTTGCTAAAGAAGTCCAGAGGAAGGACTAGAATCATCCAGGTGGATGTTAATATCGCTAAGAAGGAAGAGCTTAGTGGTCGAGACCAGGAGGGAAGACGAGAGGTCCTCCCAATCAGAGAAGAAGGAGGAGATCTGACCAGGTGGTCAATAGATAGTAGCCACAGTAAGGGAATGGCTAGGAGAGAGAGAGAGACAGCAGAGGAGGCATTTGAAAGAGGAGTAGGCCTGTGTAGGAATGACAGAGGCAGGAATCTACTAAGGAAAGATCAGGGCTACACTCCCTCCAGAACAATTGTACATGGGCACAGAGAGGATCTTGTAGCCATCAGGGATGAGAGTGTCAAAGCTTGTGACAGAGCTGGCCGTGAACCATGTTTCGGTGAGACCGAGGACATTAAGGTCAAGTTCTTCAAGGAGGCAGCAGATGTCAGAGGAATGTTTGACAGCTGAGCCAGAGTTTAGAGTGGCAATATGGAGAATGTTGCTGTCCTTGAAAGACTTCCGGGGAGGGGTACAAATCAGAGGTACACACTGCGGAGGTGTAAAAGAAGCCCAAGAGAGATCAGAGGAGGAAGGAGGAGAGGGCAAGGTAGCCAAGGAAGAGACAGAGGGGGGAGGTAAGGAACCCAGGGAGGGGAGGGATGAGAGGGGACAGTAGGAGAAGAAAGGAAATTTATGAGGCGTAGGAATCATTTATCAATGAGGAGAAGGTTGGCCTGAGGGCCTTGGACCAATATGGTACCATTAAGGTAAACATGAACTATGACCTTAGAGGAGTGGAAGGAGCCAAGGAGAGCCTCAAACTGGGTGCCACCATTAATGGGAGAAGAAGAAAAAGGAGAAAGCACAGAGACCATATGAACAGTCCATATGTCTGGCGAGGGAGCGACAAAGAGGATGTCGGTGAGGGTTTGCCTGGAGGTAGCACTGGTATAGGTGTCAGCGATAGGGAGGCCTGGGTTGGAGACCAGGATGTCCTTTTTAAACTTCTTCCTACCAGATTTAGTGAGGAGAGCAGGATAGTCAATAGAGAAGCAGTTAAAAAAGATAGGAGAGACAGAGAACAACATAGAGTAGGTAGAGGAGAGAAGAGGAAGGGAGAGGGAGGGGAGGTTGCGGTAGGGAGAACACTAGGGAAGGGCGCAAGCAGATGAGACAAGGAGAGCCGAGACAATGGTGGACAATTTGAACAAAATGACAAGAGCTCAGACAATAGTACAACAGTTTGCTAGATGGGCGCTTTGCTAAGAGGAAAAAAACAACGACAGCACTACTTTCACAATATAGTTTAACAGCATTGAAAACACACCTAGGTTTGAGAGTCCTGTGCTGTGGTAGAAAGGCCTAGGTTTCACAATGCAATTTAAATACGTTCACAATGAAATTTAAATATTTTCACAATGCAATTTAATACCTGAGAAAAAAACACTCCTAGGTCTATGAGTCGTGTATAGTGGGAGAAAAGCCTAGGTATCAAAAGGCAGTTTAAGAATGGCAAATAACCATAGTGTTATGTCAGAGTGGCACAGGCTAATTATCACAATATTATTCTAGTGTAGGAATATTGCTATGTGGCAGGATATTCAGGGTAGAGTGATGGCTCTATTAGTAACCCGGCCCACTCGTACCTTACTAGTCGCTGCTGGTTGACGGCTGACCACTGGCTTCCCCTGCTGACACCTGGAGACACGATATGGAGCCACCTCTGGAGGAGCCGCCCTTAGCCTAGGGGCCCTTACCCGGAGGGGCTGCATGGGCAGAGTGCTGCCCTGGGAAGGTCAGTGATGACCAACAAACACACCAATCAGGGGAGGGAGGAAGGGAGTACAACAGCGCTGACAGTGCTAATATTAACAGCTACAAAAATTACAAAATAAGGCCCTGGAGGGTCTCTAGCCATGCTGCGCTCACCTGCTGCATGCAAAAGTGGTGAGTGGGGAACTCAGCAGGCTGGTAGACCAGAAGCACTATGATCAGCAATCAATCAGGGAAGGTGGGCGGGCTGGGAGGTGGGAGCGATCGGGAAACAAGGAAATGGATGCATGTGGGTGGGACATAGATGTGAGCGCTAAGATTAACAGCCACAAACATTACAAAATAAGGCCCAGGCAGGGTCTCTAGCCTGCTGCATGCCAGCTGATTCAGGTAAAGCTCCAAGCAAAGAGATTGCTCCAAGAACTATTTGTTTTGCATGTGCAGCATTTCTGTCACAAGTGTTTAACTTTCTTAAACAAATAACATACAATAAATACAATAGAAACACACCTGAGATTGAAATGTGTAATTGCCTTTTGTAAAGGTGGCCTTTTCAATAATCGTTGCCATTTAAATCATTTCTTCCAGCAGCTATCATTGAAATATAAATGAGAGAAGAAGGATTTCTGTAGTGAGTGTATGTTTCTTAAAATACTAAGGGCCTCATTCCGAGGTTGGAGGTAGTCATGGCGCTATTAGTCATCACTGTTAGCACCATGACTACCTCCAAAACTGGTACCGAGTCCACCCTCGTTCAATGGGGACTTACCGGTCTATTCCGACCTTTGCGGGACATAAGTCCCCATTGAAAAAGCCATTTGCCATTCCCATTTCAGCCCCCACAGGGGACAATTGGAAGGGGGAAGGCGCTAATGACGGTACCGCAAATTGTGGTACCGTTATTAGCTCTGAAGTCCCTTAATGGGCCCTGTCCATAACGCCTGGTAAAACCAGGCGTTAAGGAAGGGACCTGCTAAGGGACCTCGGAATAGGATGCAAAGGGATTACCGGCACCAATGTCCTTAACGGTGCCTGGTATCCTTTTGCGCCCACCTCGTAATGAGGCCCTAAGCCTTTTTTGGCACTGTTAAATCTGTGATGTTTAGAGAACACACAATGCACAAACACTTAGGTTACAGACACACGCACCAATAGGATAGATGGCATCTGAAGGTTATATTTTATCGTCTTGCCAGAGAAAGAATGGGGGTGTTAGAGGGTGATAGAAGATAACAACTGTCCAAATAATATTGATAATCTCCGACAATTGTGTCAGCCATCTATGATAAACTGTAACACATAAATCATTAATGATATCTGATTCAGATTTATTTTAAAAAAAACATATGTCTTAAGTGTTATTGTTATTTTAAAAAAAAGACTGTGTAAGTAATCTGCTGTGCTGAACAGCAATGGCAGAAGTACCATGCTCTTTCGGACTCCTCTGTTTTATATTCTCTTCATTCTACTTAGTCTCGTATTCTCTCCCCCTCATCTCCTGATCCTGCTCTTACATCATCTCTATATGCAGATGACTTGGCCTCCTACTTTTACTCCAAGGTTGGTCTCCTCTGATCGGCTATCAGAGCCTCTGTGTTTCCTCTGTCTTCCTCCTCTATACCTTTTCCTCTGGCCCGCACATCCCCTTTCACCCCCCCTTTCTCAATCTAATACTGCTGCATTGTTGGCTAAGGCACATCAAACCTTCGCCCTTTCTGACCCCCTGTGTTTTTCGTTCATTCTTAAACTCTACCCCTTCTCCTTCTCTTTCTTACTTCCTTTTTCAATACCTCGCTACTGACTTCTGTCTTTCCTTCATCTTATAAAAATGCTACAATTCTTCCTAGTCTTAAACATCCCTCACTTGAATCATCAGGAAACAGCAGACTTCCGACCTATATCTCTCCTTCACTACCTCTCTAAGCTTTTAGAGCATACAACCTATCCTCAAGTGTCTTCTATTATTACAGTCAGCTCTCTTTTTCGTCATTTTCAATCCAGCTTTTTGTCTTACCATTCTATTGAGACTGATCCACATTTGGTGTGTGCTGCTCTCCTCTCTGCTCACTACGCTAAATACTCCTGACTTCCTATTCTTGTCGACCTGCCAGCAGCTTTTGACACAGTCAACAATTCTCTAATTCTCTCCTTGCTCCCATCTTGTGGGTTTTCTGTCTATGTACTTAAATGGTTTAAACCTTGCTTGTTTACCAACTCAGTTATTGGGTTGGTAAGACCTCCCCCAATGTTCCTGTCCATCACAGTGTTTCTTAAGGCTCGTTATTTGGTCTCTGTTCCCTCTATACCTATCCTGGTGCAGCTATCATGACCTCCTTTGGGCTGTCCCAACATTTCTATGCAGATGATACTCAGCTTTTTCTTTCCTTTTCATCATTCTCATCTATGATTCATGCTACCCTAACGTCCTGCCTTTTGGGAATTAACTATCTTGTCTTAAACTTCTCTAAAAGTGAAGTTATTTTCTTTCCTGTTTCTACCTCTGCCTCTTATTCCACCAACCTTTATTTCTTTTCTCCCTTCCTATCTCATCAACTGCTTCAAACCTTGGAGTCAACTTGGATGCTTCTTTGACCTTCACTGATCACATTTAATTTCTTTCATGCAGAGTACATCTGTTCAGTATTCGCAAAACAGGGCCTTTTCTTTCATTTCATGCTTGTAAGCTTCGAATATCCTGCCTAATGTGCTGCTGCCTCTTATACTCTTCTTGTCTTTGAACACCCTCTCTCTAGCCTCTATGCTATCAGGTCCATCTATAACTCATCTAGCCCCCTATTCTCCCTCTCTACTCATAACTTGATCTCTACTGCGCTCTCACTGATGTGATGGCTTACTTTTCCCTCCCATCTGAGAATCAATTTGCTATGCTTAGACTTTAAATCTCTTCACAACCTGCCCCCACCTTATCTGTCCTCTCGTGTGTCATTCTACTCTTCTGCGTGTTCTATTTGTTCTCAATCTCTGATTCTCTGGACTATGCCTCGTCCTGCCTGTGCCCAGTCCCACTTTCGATCCTATTCCCTCTTGGCCCTGTTACACTCGAATGTGCTATACCTCCTCTTACTCTCTATGACACACTTGTCCAATTAAATTGCTTTGTTTAGTCATTTACCATTTTTATTGTGCACAGCGCTTTGGCACAACGCACTATATAAATTCAAATAAAATACAAAAAATACACAAAACATATAAGAAATTATAACTGATCAGTTGTTTTGCTTTACGCTGTGCAACCTCTGTCCTTTTTAAGTTCCGGATAAATACAGATTTAGATGTATTCCAGAGCTCATTAAAATACATAGGACCTGATTAACAAAAGAGTTGTTCAATGAAAACCCCACCTTGATAAACACTATGTAAATAAGGCCCATAGAGAGGGGATCTGGTCCCAGTGCGTTGGTTCTTTTTGATTAACAAGTGAATCCTACTGAAAGTTCTGTTACTGCAGACGCAACAATTTGTTTTATAATTGTGTGAAGTTGTCTTAGTGAGTTTTGAAGTCTTGTAAAACTGTGTTTGTTTCCCTGATGTTTTCTAAATTGATGTGGTTTTCACATTTGTGTGACATTACATTGGTGGTCAGTTTCAAGATGTACCCAAATTCAGGATGTGTGCATCATGATGAAAGCTCTAAAAAAAGAGTAAATTACTGAGAACATAATGAGGACTACAGCACTGCTCCCTTGTTTCCACAGGTTTTGCTTAGATTATAATGCAGTGAAAAAAAATAACATAGGACTAAATCAAGCTTTTGTTTTTGGCACATTACCTTTTTCCATTATCTCAAGTTCTACATTTCAGGGTTCATTCTATGTGCTTTCCCTCAGCTGAGAGAGCTATGTTGAACGCTCCTCTTTTAAACAAGACATGAAATTAAAGCAGGCTCACGTTCAAGTAACGTTTGTGTTCAATATCAGCATTTTGCTGAATTCCACTGTACAATATCTCATTATTGTGTTGATATAGAAACTGGCCTACTAGCTAATAATGGTGGTGATTCCAAGGCCAGCATGGGGCAATAGCTGTTATATTCTCGCATAAAAACCTAAACAACCATTGGGGGAAAGACGTGCAGATAGACACCAAGATAATTGTATCTCCACAAGTGCCCAGTGAAGGTGCATGCCTTCCTTCTACTTTTTTAAATTATTGAATAAAAGCAGGTCATCAGAAACGTATCACTCAAAGCAAGACTGAATAACATATTGGTGAAGATGCCTTACGAACATTCCTCTAAACTCTAAGTACATATACAAACTCACCCAACTATCCCTTCAGCAATCTGTACAACCACACAAACACACCCATACATCTTCCAAGTAAGAGGTCCATGCAACTAGACACACACTCATTTGTTTAGCCACCAACATGTTGGCCACTCACCCACAACACATTATCAAACACATTACATCACTATGCAAAAGAGAGGCTTATTGGCTTTGTCAATGCATGTTTAACTTGCTGTGCTGTATTTGGAATAATTGTGGCGTACTTGCAAAGCATACGAATATGTAATGTTGTCTTTCAGTGGTACAATCACCAAAACATCCACATCGGTTAAATAATATGACGGTTGCTTTGTGGCCAACACTTTAACATGTACACAAAGGCAGTAGAGGATGAGGATGGTGGACGACAAACAAATGGATTTTGCGGAAAGGAATAGTATTTGATCATTTAAAGGTAATCCATTGTTAAAAAAAGATGCCAATTAGGAACTCTGGAATTCTAAAAAGAAAACAGTTTTGCTCTTGTGATTTTACCGCATAAACTCAAAGACCTTAATGCATCATATATGCTAATTTTATGAGAAACCAAATCTTGAGAGTTTTCTCAATCCACATTAGGCAAGGCGATTTCGGCTGCTTAATGTTCGTGGAATGATGTGCTGACTAATGGTAGAAGAGAAATTGTTTTGTGCTATTATGCTTCAATAAAAATGCTATTTCATATGTACCGAGCCGAACTGGGACTGATTGGGGAATATCTATTTTGTCTAGTTTACATAAATCTGTCTCTTAAAGATTCTGGAAAGCTCTTTGTAAAGCTCTAGGTGTTGTTGCTATTTACAGCAAGAATAAACTCCCACCCTTCTAAAAACACATTGCTTCTACCACGGCTTGAAAGGGATTCTGGACAAAAACGTAAAGAAATATGTCAAAAGACTACAATAATGCAGTTGAGAAATAACACAATCAAGTTTTATTTGTTCCTACTTAAAAAGCAGCTCTGCAACTTAGTATGGTCTGCTTTTCACTGAATTTCATAGGTTTTTATTAGCGCAACATAACCATAAGGTCCCTTTAACAAAGTGTTTTCTGTGAATTTCATAGGTTTTTATGAGTGAAAATCTTTCATGATGTTACATCACTCTATATAAGTTATTCATGATTCCTCTTTTAACATATATGAAAGAAGTGTAAAACTCATTTAACAAACATATTTTTTGCAACACATACTGATGTGTTTCCTTATCAGCAGCGCATGCTGGGTATGCAAGTCATGGTTTGTTTGTTTGTTTGTTTGTTTGTTTATTTTATTTATAGAGCGCATCTGACCCAGGAGTATCTGGGCGCTTGAAGTACAAATTATGGTTACAAATGAGCAGCAGATACATAATACAGTTGTGTACAAAATATAGTTAAGCAAGATCCATGAAAATATGCAACATACACATGAACAGTTCAGGATGCAAATTATCTGTTGGAGACACAGGTTCAGCAGATTTTAGGTTAGTTTTTGTTAAGAAGCCATGAGCTGACGAGACTTCTGAATTCTGCAAATGGTTGGGTGGATTTGATGTTCTGTGGGAGTGTGTTCCATTATTGGGCAGCAAGATATGGGACGCTGGTACCGCCAGCCCTTTTGAGGTTATATCTGGGCACCATAAGGCAGGAGGTGTTGGTAGATCTGGGAGTTTCGAATTGACAGCTTTTGGGTGAATTTGTCGGTAATGTAGGGTGGGGCTTCATGGTTCAAAGCTTTGTGGGTAAGGCATAAGGTTTTAAGTCAATTTTTTCTTGTATGGACAGCCACTTAAAGTGTTTTCTGGTAACCGATATGTGGTCTCTTCTGGGTATGTTTAATGCTGCTCTAAGCGCATTGTTTAGCAGGATCGGTAGCTTATTAGTTATAGCTTTGTTGGCGCCTAGGTCTAGGCTGTTGCAGTAATCCAGTTTAGATTGTATGAGTGCTCTGGCCAAAGTGAGGCAACTGTTGGAGGATAGTAGTGGTCTGCAAGCCCTCATCAGCTTGCCTGTGTAGGCTATGGCTGAAGCTGTCATGTTGACCTGTTAATTAAGATTACAATTGGCATCGAGGTAATATCCTAAGGTTTTTACATCTTTAGCTATGGGTATATTATTCCCATCTATGTGGATACTAGTGTATTTAGTACTGAGTTTTAGTAGGTTATTGGGTGAGCCGACTAGGAGCAGTTCAGTCTTATCATCATTCAGGCATGGATGGCCACTAATGGCCTCTGCCTGCATGAATGAGTAGACTTAGTTGATCCGGCAGACGTCAGTGTGATAGGTGCCAGATAGTAGTAGGAGTATCTGCGTGTCATCTGCGTAATTGGTGTAGGTGACACCCAGACGGTCCAGTTTGTCGAATAGGGGCTTTGTAAAGATATTGTACAAAGTGGGTGATACACATGAGCGTTGAGGCACTCCACAGGTGATAGGGATAGGGTCTGCTGCTGCTGTAGGTGAGAAAATGTGCATGGTTCTGTTGTCAAGGAAAGAACGTATCCATATGACAGCAGAGTTAGAAAAATGAGCTGCCGATGACAGGTGGTCACATAGTATGTTATGGTCGACAGGTCTAGAAGGAGTAGAATGGCAACTTTGTTTTTGTCTTTTAGATCATCAATCTGGCTTTTGAGGTCAACAAGTGCTGTTTCACTTCCATGTTCCGGTCTAAAGCCAGATTGACGAGTTCCTAGTAGTTTATTGGACTCTAGATAATCTTGTATTTGCAAGTCGGCTAGTCTGTCTACGATTTTTAATAAGAAAGAGACTGTTGTAATTGGCCTATAGTTTTTGGGAATAGCCGGATCTAGTGTTTGTTTCTGGAGTAATGGGAGAACCCATGATTGTTTCAGGTTATTTGGGACTAAGTTGTTAGCGAATGAGGAGTTTATAAGCTTGGTAATAAGGAGGGCTAAGTCTCTAGCCGCATCTTTTATGATCTGCGCTGGGCAGCTGTCCCCTTTACAATTCAATGGTTTTAGTGATGTTATAATTTTTTTGTACTTCAGGAATGGATACCTTGTTGAATTTGAAGCCTGAGTTATGGTGTGTGGTGGAAGGCAGAGTCGGGTTAGTAGGATTGGCTGAGGACAGTTGGTGCCGTTTGTTAGCTATTTTGGTCTGGAGTCCCGAGATTTTGTTGCAGAGTGCATTTTGGATACTCGTGCAACAGGGTTTATCCTTAATGCTAGTGTCTATAGTAGGGGTGGGGTTTTCTAACTCTCTAAGGATAGTGAATAATTCCTTAGTGTTAGATTCTGCTTGATTGATTCAATTGTTATAGGTTTCTTTTTTGGTTCGGATAATTTTGCTTTTGTATAAGGCGGTGGTATTGATAAGGTTGGTTTTGTTTTCTGGGAAAGGAGACAATTTCTAGTGTGCTTCGAGTTTTCTTTTTTCAGTGCAGAGGGGGTGAACCAGGAGTTCAGGTGTGCTCTGGGTTTACCTTTGCGTAGTTTAAGCGGGGCAATGGTGTCTATAGCTTTAGTCATGGAAACATTGAAAGTGTTAACCATTAGATGAAGGTCAATTGTGTCAGGTAAAGCATTGAGAATGGGAATGACCAAGGGTACTATGGTCTCAGCTGTAATATTACGTTTATTTCTGGTGAGACATGGTGGTGCGACTGAGGGCTTTATCAGTTCTTGGTTATTGACATTGGGTTCTAAGGATAGGAGGTGATGGCCAGACCACACAAGAGGTGTAGGGTCCTGAATGGTGATATTGCAATTGAGGTATGCTACCCAATCAAGTATTCTGCCCTACTCAAGGATGGGTATGGTGCTTACTTGAGTGAAGCCTTGTTCAGATAGAGCAGTGGCTAGGGAGGTGGCAAGTATGTCATTGGGGTCATTATAGCCGAGGTTGAAGTCCCCTGGAATGATATTTTGCAATGTGAGTTTAGTGTTGTTGGCTGCTAGCGATGTGTTGTCATCCTCAAAGGAACAGGGAGGACCTGGGGGCCTATATATGAGGTGGATAGTAATGGTGTTTTTGGGAGATGTTTGGAGTTCTCAGGATATCAGAGGAGAAGAGGTGGCCAATCTCATGTCTAGAGTGGATTTGAAAATGATGGCAGTTCCTCCTCCTCGGACATTAGGTCTATTAGCTCTGATGATGGAGTATTTGTCTGGGATAGCTAGAATGAGGGAAGGGCGTGCCGCGTCATTCAGCCAGGTTTCTGTCACAGCAAGGAAATCAAGGTTGTTGGTCAAGATGAGGTCTGCGTTCTGGGTTGCATGGGCAACGAGGGACCTGGCATTTAGAAGGGCTCCTTTTATAGGTAGCTTCTGGGTACCTTTCCGGATGCGGTTAGAGGTGTTGTCGATTGAGTTCTTTATCTGTCTAGTCCACTACTACTAAAATGGTATTGAACCCTTGGCTAGGAGGCAAGTCTGCAATAAAGTCGAGAGAAAGTGTGTGCCATGGTGCAGGAGGAATTTCTAATGGTTGCAGGAGACTAGCTGGCTTCTGTTTTAGTGACTTGTTTTGTGCATTCACCCCACATGACTGAACATATTGGATGACGTCTCGACACCAAGTAGGCCACCAATAATTGCATTTTACTTTGGCTAGGGTTTTGGCAATCCCGGGGTGACCCTTTATCAGAGAATCGTGATCGTTGGATCACGCTTCTAAGTTCAGTTTGTGTTAAGGCTGTGGTGAGGCCTAAGAGCTTGTCCTCAGGGATAATGGCCACTGGATCCAGGGTTGCATATACTTCCCCTCATCGATGCCAATGCAAGATAGTTTGTCAGCTTTCCCATTTCTTACGCCTGGTCGATAAGTGATCACAAAGTCATACTTGGCGAAGAAAAGGGCCCATCGTAATTGGCGTGAGTATTGTGCTTTTGCTGTTTTTAAATATTGGAGGTTCCGATGATCTGTGATTACAGTGACCGTATGCCTGGCCCCCAAGTGGTAATGTCGCAATGCCTTGAAGGCAGATATTATAGCAAGCAGTTACTTATCGGTGATGGCATTATTACATTCAGGGGGTGTGAATTTGCGTGACCAGAAGGCCAGGGGGTGCAATTGGCCAGTTTCATTGTCCTTCTGAGAAAGAACGGCCCCCATAGCCATGCTAGAGGCATCCGTTTCCACAATGTAAGGAAGATCCAGACGAGGGTGTCATAAAATCGGGGCTCAGGTGAACCTTTCCTTAAGTTCTTGGAAGGCCTTTTCGGCGTCTTCTGTCCACATGAATTTTTAATTGTTTTTTCATAGAAGTAATGTGATCGGATGCACAATCTGAGAGAAGTCTGGAATAAACCAACAGTAGAAGTTTGCAAAGCCCAGCATGCTCTGGACCCCTTTTAACAAGGTCGGAGAAGGCCATTTAAGAGTGGCATCCACTTTGTGTACATCCATTCTAATGCCTTTCGGAGTGAGAATGAAACCAAGGAATTCTACTTCGGTTATGTGGAAAAAGCATTGTTCAAGTTTTGCATATAGTCGAAGCTGGCGAAGTTTGGCAAGGACAGCGCGGACATGCTTGACATGGTCTTGTTTCGAGGTTGTATACACTAGGATGTCGTCTATGTAGACAAGGGCGCAAACATCAATCAATTCCCTTAGGACGTTGTTCATGAAGTATTGGAACGCCGCGGTGGCGTTGCAAAGTCTGAAAGGCATTACCTGGTACTCGAACAAAACATATTTGGTACGGAAGGCCGTTTTCCATTCATCTCCTTTTTTTACTCGGACTAGGTGGTACGCTCCTCTGAGGTCTAACTTAGTATAAATCTGGGCATCTTTGACTTGATCCAGCATCTCAGGAATAAGTGGCAGGGGGTAACGATTCTTCACGGTGATCCGGTTTAATGCGTGATATTCAATGCAGGTTCTCAGTTCCACTTCCTTCTATGGTACGAAGAATAGGGGACTGGCTGCCTGTGATTTAGAGGGGCGAATGAACCCATTTGCCAAGTACTGGTCCAGATAGGATTTTAGATGCTGGTTTTCTGGTTCTGTCAGCGCATAGATTCTGCCACAAGGGATTTGCGCACCAGGCATGAGGTCATTCTGACAGTCTTGGACCTGTGCGGCGGTAGTGTATTAGCTTGCTCCTTCTGGAACACGTCCAGGAAATCTTGGTATTCCTCAGGGAGAATGCTAGTTGCGCCAAGTGTAGATATGCCAATTCTAGGACTCGTAGGAACATTGAAACTGGATTTGTTTTCTTGGAAATAACAGGTGGAAGCGCAATCACGAGGAAAAGTCAATTTTCTTGCACGCCAGTCTATCCGAGGGTTATGAGCAACTAACCATGGCATCCCTAATATAAGCCGAAACTGAGGTGCCTTGATGAGATCAAAGGAAATTGATTCCCGGTGTCCATCCTGGCACAGCAGGGTCATTCCTATGGTACATTGGGTTACTGGTCCGGAAGCAATTTCTTTCCCATCCACCGTGGTTACCTTTTTTGTGTTTGGCTTAAAACATAAGGGAAGACCCATCTGTGCGGCCAGATCTCGATCAATGTAATTTCCAACTGCTCCGCTGTCTATGTAAACTTCAACGGTATGCATCCTTGATGGTTGTTGGTGATTTATTAGGATCACTGGTATTGCAAAATGTGAGGTCGGTGGCTCATTCTTCTCACACGACAAACGTTTGTCGAGCTAGGCAGTTTTCCGACTTCTTACTCTCATCCCTTTCCGTAGCCCCCACAATTCTCTTGGGAGGTTTTATCGGACAGTCTTTTAGGAAGTTCCCTGATTGTCTGCACTATAAACATAACTGCTGTTGCCTTCTCTTGTCTCTTTCTGCTTTTGTTAACTGTGGTTTTATGCCTCTGATCTGTATAGGCTCTGTGGTATTCTCTGACGTGCGTGGGGTAGCATCCTTGGTTCATAGATCTGACCTGGACCGATCTGCCTTCCGATCTTGTAGTCAGTGGTCTAGTTGCACCACCAGGTTGATGAATTCGCTACAGTCTCTAGGTGGATCAACCACCTGAGCCAGGAAGTCCTTCAATTCCCCTCGAAGGCCTCGGTGAAACAATGTGGTTCTCTTGTCTTCCGGCCACCTGGTTTTGGCTACTAACCTATTGAAGGTTGCTATGTATGCTAATAAGTCCTGATTCCCCTACCTAAGTGATAAGAGTTTGTTGTCTACATCTTGTTCATGGGTGTGTCGAGCAAAAAGCTTTTCCAATACCCTTTGGAAACCCCCAAAGTCACATAGTAAAGGATCATCATAGCTCACAAGCGGCACTGACCAGTCTGCTGCACTTCCGCTCAGATGTGACAAAAGAAATGCTACTCGTGCCTGATCGTTAGGGAATGCGCCCGGTATGCAGAGGAAGTTAAGACAACATTGATTCATAAATGCAGCATACTTCCTAGAGTCACCTGAAAACCATTCTGGCGGTGCCTAAGGTATTGCTCCGGGTAAGGTGATTTGTACTGGAGCAGCATATGACGTGGTTACCTGAGCCGGTGCATTATTCCCAGGTAATGGGGCTTGGCCGGCCTGCAATTGCAGTAATTGCCTGCTGATTTCTTCGGTGTGATCCTTGGTGACAACAAGATCCCTTGACAGGGTATTAGTCTCTTGCCTAGCCGAATGCACTTCGGCACGTAATTGTCCTATATTGGGGCCAGTTGGTCCATTTCTGTAGTCTCCATGGCGCCCAGCTGGATATTGTTATGAAGTCTTCGTGTTCTGTTATGCTCACCTGGTATCTACGGGGGCGCCCCACTGCCCTGGTTGCCAGATTTCACCCTGGACCCTTCCCAATTTTTGGATGATGCATTCTATGGAGGTCGGGCCTGAAAGCACAGAAGGACTGGGTTTAGGAACAGATTTTGTTTCCTCCCACCTGCCCCTGGACTCAACCTGATGGCCCCCTCCTCACCTTGTTGTGATGTCTGGCGTGCTCTCCGTCCTGCCTTCTGTGCAGGGGCGCGTAGTTCTCTGCGGGCTTGAGCGACCGAGTTAAGCTTCACTGGTGCTAACCCATTCAAGTGTCTTTAAGGATGTAAGTCTGGTTACAGCAGTCTAATAATGTCCCTGCTTTCTTTTCTTGCGCTTAATGTCTTCTCCTTATTTATTCCCCCGTTAGGTGCACGGAGGTTCGGTGGATGTGCAGCTTGGATCGGGCTCCTACCTGGATGATGGATGCCAAAGCATATGATTGTTCGTAGGTAAGCACGAAGTGTGGTGCAGTAATGTCTTTTCTTGCTAACCTGTATTCTTTATTTCTTTCCGGTTGCAGTGGTCTTTCTGGGTGTGCGAAGATTTCCGGAGCGGCGTCGGCCAAGAAATACCCAGCCAGGTAAGGTTCTCGTGATTTATGCAGTAAATGCCGTGAATAACCTTTTTTAACATTGTGCTTCTTTCTCTCTCCTTTCAGGTGCTTCGTTTCGATGAGTTTGTGATGTCCTGAAGATGCGGCCGACTGGATGGATGACTGCGAGGAGCAGGAAGATGGGCAATCGCCGGATGGAAAGCTGCAGGTAAGCAGGGACTGCTAATGATGTTTTTTGTCTCCTCTGCAGGTCCGCTGTTCAAGGATCGCCGGTTTCTGGTCTCTGGACACGATGAGCGTCACGCTGCTGGCTGCATAGTAACGCGAAGCACCTTCTGTAACTTGGGTGTGGTTTATATAGCCTCCCCTAGTGAAGTAGTCCAGGTAAAGTAGTCTGAGCTGCCACACCCAAAACAATGCACCGCACAGTCTGGTTCTAAGAACTAGACTGTGTGGGTGCCTTCATGTTGACTGCAGGCCTCCAAGGAAAAAAGTAGTCCCTTCAAGACAGTGTCCCAACCTGAACATGAGCCTGGCGCCAAAGGCGCCAGGACTGACTCCAGGAGAGTCCATGATGATAGTGCAAGGCCCTTGGGGCCCCAAGTGAACCCTGAGTCCTAACCCTACCTGGCATGTGACCATGGCCGTGGGGTTTTGGGTCACGGGTCGTGACATAGAATGGGCTGTTACAGAGCAGGGTAACATAGGCTAGTTCATGCTCGGCAGAATAGAATAGGATATTTCAAAGTAATCCCTTCTGCAAAATGGGCTAGTACAGTCAGAACAAAAAATAGGCTATTTCAAGAAACATTTATGCAGGCTAGGCTCGGTTTGCGACCCTGATGGTGCTCTGGGCACGTAGATCTAATCAATAAGACCTTATAAGAAGTGCTGTGAGAGTAGCTTCAAGTGTTAAGGCATATGTGGGTGCAACTGGGCACTATTCAAATCAGGGTACGTGGGGTATAGCAGAGTACAGTTCTAGGTAAATGGATAATCAGGTTAGGCAATCAATAGACGGGTTAGACTGTCTCTAAACATGTGGTAGGCAATAGAAACATTTTCATTTTTTGTGCGAGGTGTGTGGTGCAGCAAGGATCATAGAGCATGGCACATAAAGGCAGCAGTATATCTTGCCATAACACATGGAAAGGTAATTATAGTTGTTGAGCTACAGACGTAATGTAACACATAGTAAGCTAGAAACATAGAGGCATGGCACATACATAGGCAGTACTAGCAGTTTGGAAGAGGCATGTAGTGTGCTGCTATGGCTGCATTAACATTTTCTTTTTTTTCTAGTGTGCAGGAGGCGGCTAGAATTGTGTTAACAATAGGCGTGGATGCAACATGCAATAGGTTAGGTTAAGCAACCTCTAGGGCATGCAATCTACAGCGTTGCTCCAGGATGTTAAACAAGGCTAATGATAACAGTACAGCAATTGTTAGCGTTTAGTTGTATGGCATATTAGAGTGATTCACACGCGCTTGGAGGAGGTGAAGATTACAGCTTGCTTACAGACTGCTGGTATGGCATTGGGCGGTGAAGCACCAAGGGCGTAGAGAGTATGTGGAATGACAGGAGAAAAGTCAGCTTACCCATGAGCCCAGGCCAGCAGCTACAGGCATGGGTGCATAGCGTAGGTGATGGAGCAGGGTTTGTGGCACTCGGGTTATATGGCTCCAGACAGGCTGATGACAGGAAGGTGCCTTAGAGCGTGTGCCTTCGTGTGTGGGCAGGCTTGATCCTGATGGCTCGTAATTGGCTCTCAAGTATATGCTGGCAACCAATCAGGGTGAAACGCTGGACCTGTTGTGGTTCAGCCCATACATAGGTGTAGGCAGAGAGATGGCGGGCAGCCATTTTGGAGTGGCGAAAAACCTTGTGGTGAGCAATGGTGGATGTTACACTCCGGTGTAATAGAGGCCAATTAAGCAGAAACTAATTCCCCATTCAGCATCCAGGCTACAATAGCGAAATATGGCGGGGTTCCGGCGGGTGAAATGTGAATATTCGATGTTATGCTGCAGGCTTAGTAATGCAGCAGGATAGGGCAGATTGCCTACCTTGAGTCAGGGTGTACCTCCAGGCATGACACTTCTCCTGCAGTGGGGGGGGAGCTCCAGCCCCTCCTGGGGCAAGGCAACAAGTGAATCCCCAGGCTCACGACAGGAAGGTGCCTTAGGGCGTGTGCTCTAAGGCACACGCTCTAAGGCACCTTCATGGTTGAATGGTTGAATTGCCTATGACATGAGGCTCGACCATGACTCAGCCCCACCAAACCACCTCCATTATCCACTGCACCTACCCTGCCTGCATCCTAGTTCAGTGTCCACTATACCCTAATAATGTGACCAATGGCCAGTGCTCATGGTTGCAGCCATGGGCAGTATCCACAATCTATGGGGCCTGGGTTTTGACCATGCCGCATTCCCCAAAAGGGAAATAGAGGTAGACATTTGTCCTTGTTGAGGACCCGGACCACTCTCCATGCACCAAAGTTCTATCACTATTTTTTGTACTTAAATTTTGACACTTTGGAAAAAATTAAACACAATTTGCAAAAGCATGCTTCCAGGTCCTTGCTGATGACCTCGCGCAGATTTGCTTTAATCCAGTCCAGAACTTGAGGGCTGTAGTGTCAAGCAGAATATTTGTTCCTATTGAAATATAGGCTAACAGCCATGCTGCATGCCCCAATAAGCAAATCAGAGTACACATTTGTCCTTGTTCAAGGCCAGGCCCATTGCCCATGCACCAACGTTATATCACAATTGTTTGTACTTACATTTTGACACTTTAGAAAAAATAGAAAACAGGACAGATTTGCAAAACCATGCTTTACAGTCCTTGCTGATGATCCTTGCAAATGTTTGCTCTAATCCTGTCCAGCACTTCGGGCTGTATTCATGAGCAGAATTGTGTTTCCCATTTAAATCCCGATTTCAAAAAACTTTACCACATAGCCGGTCCCTGGTGGCCATGCCCACTTTAACCCCATTGCTCGTCACTCATGGTCATGGCCAGTAGCCAGATTGTCCAGGTCATGGCCTTCTATGACCTGGATTACTGGCCATTGCCCATAGCTACAGGCTATACCTCAGTCACCAAAGGTATATCACTATTTTTTTACCTACATTATGACACTTTTCAAAAAAATAAAGCACTGACACGTTTGCAAAACCATGCTTTCATGTCTTTACCAATGCTCGTTGCATGAGTTTGCTGCAAATCCGTCCATGTTTGATTTTATGGAATGTGTCAAAATGTATGTACAAAAAATAGTTATATAACTTAGCCCCCTCTTTTCCAAATCCATTCAGACTTTGCACAAACATTCAAGGTTGGGTCTATAATCTTTCTGAAAACATGTGTTCAGATTTGTCCAGCAGCAACACATTTATAGCCATGTAAAAATGTTTGGACCCATCCTCTAATATTGCCCCATCTTGACAAAATCCCACGGAACTTTGCAAAAACATTCAAATCTGGGTCTAAAATCTGTTTGGAAAACCTTTGTGCAAATTCATCAAACAGCAACATATGTATAAGCATTTCAAATATTTTGGGACCCCTCACCGACCCTGCAATGCAGAAATCTGCATGGATGTCCCCAAACATCAGAGATGTTGGCGAACATCACAGAAATGTCCCCGAACATATGAGATATTCGAGGACTTCATAGAAGAAAAAACACCCTGTTTTTGTCTTTTTATGGTGATATCCGATCGCATCCTCATCACTCCTCACCTACCCAGAGATTTTTGTTCCATTAGTTTGACAAGTGCAGTGTTGTGTTTTTTTTATATATTTTTACTGCGATGTCTGCAGACTGCAGGAACATTTCAAAATTTTGACGCACCTCAGATTTTTTATTGACCCATCAGCAGATGTGTATGATGTCAGCAAATGTCACGGCTGTTCTCTGATTGGTCCAGATGCGTCTGCAGACCCCAAATCAAGAAATTAGTCTGTGGACCAGACCAGATATCACTATTTATTTTTACCTACGTTTTGCCCAATTAAAAAAGAACTATTGCGTGGATTTGCACCAGATTTTAGGAGAGTCCAACCCAAAGTTTATTTAGAGGAACAATTTCAAAATCCAAGACTATTATGTCACCAATGGAGTAGTTAAACACCCCTGAAACTATATAATACATTATGAGTAACTAGTAAAACTTGAGCAATGTTCTGGTTGCTAAGTGATCTTACAGATGCATGAATAGTTAAGGCCACTCTGTAATATTTTTAGCCAGGCATCACATGTTCTGATGTTATCCATTCCAAGTCCTGGCCAGGGTATTTAAGCACTAGTGTAAAAAATCTCCAGCCATTTTTTGTTTGTGTTAATTTTAGACTGGCCTACTTTTTGAGTAGAAAATGCTGATTGTGTCTAAAATTGGTAAAGGACCTCTTCATACAATCACAATCTTGTCATTTGACATCTTTGGGAGCCTTTGGTGTCCTGCAATGCACCCAGAAATTAAGCTTGTTTGAAGATAAACACTTGTTTCAAATTAGGTAAATAATATTGGTCCCTGTGAGTCAAGATGAGATTAAAAAAAACTTTATGAATATGAACCTGATTGCTGTGATTTGTTTTTGTACAACAATCTGACATTATTTTAATTATCATAACAGTGACAATAGTATTATGTTTTTACTGCATCAGCAGAAAAAAATATGGTGAGTGAACAAGGAAAGCTATGTGAAAAAAGGAAACAATAAATTCGATTTGTCCACTTGCAGAGTCCAGAAGATCGGATGATATTGACTAAAACATGTACTTCATGAAAATGTACTTCCATGAAATGTTCTTTGCTTCTTTGCATTGGTTAATTATTATTTTTTTTAATTTGACATTTTGACATTTGTATAGCGCCCAAAACCCAGAGGTATCCAGGCGCTGATTAAATCTAATTCTATTTTTGAAGGATTTTCTGACTTAACTAATGGACTAACGTAGCATAATTGAGCTGCTAAGAAATGTCGTATTTGGCTATTCATTTAAAGGTGAGGCTTTTTGTAAAAAATGTCTACTGAGCCTATCATACTATATAATGTCCGAAGCTGTCATACGTCTGCTTTGCCCCTTACCACTGCTAGAATGAACTGTTGCCTTAAACATTCAACAATAAGACTTCAAGTTGCACAGGAGAGACTTCCCACTTCGCCTGTTATCACCGCTAGGAGGAGCTGTTGCCTTACGCACACAATAATGAGACTTCAAGTTCATCTTCCAGGGGAACCGGATGTTTATTACAACAATGATAAAATACAATCAATTGCATAAAAGGACCAAGACATGGACATAACTTTAACAGCATACCTCCAGTTGCATACGCTAAGAAAATATATACATTTTAAAAAATATATAACAGAAATTCATTTGATTAAGCACTATTTCTCCAACAAAATAGTTTTGTTCCCCATCCAGAGGGCTTTCTTTTTTTTTTTCTATTTTTTGAAACCAAAGATCAGGGGAAAGCGCAAACGCAGTCCCCCACTACCAGAAATTATGCAGTCGAGTATCCCGCATGTGGGGACATCGCAGGGGTCAGCACATCTGGTGTGCAATGGATGAGCCTCACCCTGAGAGAACCACCTTAGTGATCATGGTGTCTCCCCTACCAGGTAAGTATCCAGAGGGCTTTCTGTAAATACAATTATTTTCAGAACAGCATAATTCAAGTTGCATGAAAAGAATCATGCTGCACATTTATTGTATTACTTTGAGATTCCTCAACATTATATATTTGATTGCAAAACCCATAAGTGGAGTCCAAGACAAAGGGGAGCAGATACAACAATTGACCATATGTACTATGTTGATCTTTCATTGGATTCTGAGTGATTTTGTTTGAGATTACTTCTCCCCCATGTAAAGAGGAGCAAAATCCATTTTTTTTTCAATTAGTACCCGATGAGGGTCAATAACAATGTAACAAAAATTTGGGGCTTTACTCGATCGGGAATCCCTCGGCCGGGAGGAACGAGCAGGGGGCGTGGCAGCCCCTCAGCCAATGAGGAACCCGAAAGGGGGACATTCCCGCTCTGAGCCTCCACACGGCTGGAGGTTGCCATCCTCTCCCGCTGGGGATTCAGGTAAGTGTTTTCTTTTTCCTCCCCCATCCCCTGCAAACTATCCCCTCCCCGCCCTTCCAACCCCACTCACCTTTTTCTCCTTTTTTGGGAGTGAACGCGGTGGGAACACTTCTGTCCCATGTCTGTCCACTTCCGATGGATGACATGGAAAGGTAAAATGGCCTCTGTTTTCCCTTCCATGGTGACCATTTTTTTTAACATATATATTTTTTTTCTGTTCTGAAATGCAAAAATGCTATTAGTACCCTGGTCTTTCGGGCTGGGCTACTAATAGCAATAAACCCCTCACCTCTGGGGCATTACCAAATCAGGTAATGCCCCGGGGCTTTCATTAAGGCCCTCACTTCTCTCAGGCCTATAACTGTGGGCCCCGAGGCATTACCTGACTCGGTAATGCCTCCACGGCTCAGGGCTTATTGCTAAATTAACATAAAGTATGTTAAAATGTACAACATAATATAATATATTAACACTCTGAACATTTCTTCCTTTATGCACTTTAGGCCGTGTACACAGGCTTTTACACTAGTGATAAATAATTGCGCTCTCTTTTCCATATGCTTGTAGATAGTGAAGAGTGGTGTGCTTTTGGAAGAGATCTTTGAAATGAAAAGTATAAACTTAATATTGGTGCTACATCAGGAAAACCTGCATTGCATTAATTCTTTCATTCATTTAAAAAAAAAAAATAATACTGTGGATTTTCATCTCCATAAAAGTAAATTTGCACTCATTGCTTCTTTAGATCAATCCTTGAACAGATTTAGTGTATGATGTAGCCAGATTTCAGTAGATATTTTGCTACATAATTTGGTGTCTCTGGTAGGAATTGGGAAGGTAATGCATGAGAAAAAAGCAGCATGCCATATTGTTAGGGAAATGTAGAAGATTATGAGTATTGTGTTGATTATTCATGGTGTGAACAATAACGTGTTGCTTACCATTGTCCTTGATGTGCATGATGTGTCTGTGTGTCTGTGTGTGGTTGTGTGTGTGTGTACATTGTTGTTATGTCATTGCTGTTTTCAGTGTTGTCTGGACAATTTCTTAACTGGATTGGCATAAATGTATGTGACTAATATGTGAGATTGAACAATGACAGCAAGGGAGCCTGAACAAAAATGTTTAAAAAATAATGGGTGAAAATGGTGCATTTTACAACACTTTCTGTGGAACAACGGATTACAAGCTACATAGTTTGCAAACAATTGTTTATGGTAGAACATGAACATGCCCAATATGTCCAAGTTACCAATAGTGCAGAAGACGGTTTTCAAATGCAATTTAATTATGTCTTTGCCCTCGTCATATGCTAGAATATAAAACACTATCATGTAAGCTGTGCTCATATATGTACATGCATGTAGCACCACTATTTGGCAGTATTACCATATAAGGATTCTCAGGTAGTAAAATATGCCATGGCTCATATACGTAGGCAAGTGTACCAAGTAGTAACACTTATCATGTTTGTTTTGCCCTTGATGCAGTAAAGCAAATATGATTACTGTCAAAATGACTATACTGATATAAATTGGATGTAGGCTAGTGACACCACTTGACGTGTTTGCTTTACCCCAGATGCATAGTAACTGTGCATCATGGTTAAATCAAAGACACATGTTTTATGTAGCTAGACTGGCTAAAATCCAATGTGACTGCCTAGCCAGGTAATAACACTTGCCATATGTGTTTTACCCTTGATGCACAGTAACTGTCTGTGCATCGAATGTAAATCAAAGACAAGTGTTAGTATGTGGATGAAATGGCCTACATTCAGTGTAGGCCAGTCTAGCCAAATCATAAATGCTTTAGCCTTGATGCACAGTAACTGTGCATCATGAGTAAAGCAAAGATAAGTGTTATGATGTTGATCGACTGACCTTCTCTCAATGTAGGCCATCCTATTTAGTAATATCACTTCACACATTATTTTTGCCTGAGTGTGTTCCCATGTAGTTGCTGGAACATTAGCACTGTCGTGGAGTCTGTCTACACTGTCTCCCTTGTGGAGGAGGCGGCTTTCCATTCAAAGCCTCCCCATAAGGCGGAGTGCATCCGTGTGCTTCATTGTGCTCCTGTGTTCCCATCGGCTCAGATGTTGTGCTGTGTACCGACCCTATTGAATACTGTGGCTGTGCTCGCTGAGGCTTTATTAGCATAGCCCTGTCTTTTCGCTGTATGGCTGATTTCTGCTGCAGCGGGGCGACTTGTGAGGAAGTTGGCACTCTGCTTCGAACACCTGGAATAAAGCCAGCCACAGAAGTAAGCCGTACTCTGCTTGCTCATCAAACCCCAGGTATGGTTTTACTCTAAAATGTGACTTTGAATGTGTTTGTTTTCACTGTTATAAGGACCGACCTCTGTCGGGAAGTTGGCTGTGGACATTTTCTTTCCTTGCACTCACAATAACAATAACTTCCCCGCAAATCTATAAAGATTTATTAAGTCACCCGTCGTATAGTGTCTACTAAATTTCTCTCACTGGGTGACTGTTGTGTTAGGGCCCATTCGGAGGTCCGGCTTCCGGACTGATGGTATTCTCAAGGGGAAATGAGTCCGGATCCCCTGGCAATCATCAAAATCTCTGAGGGATGGCCCCAAACTAAAAAAAGGGAAGAAAGACAGGATATCTTTTGGGACAATGGTGCCTAATACCCAGCCTACGATTTCTGGGTATTTTTTGGGATGTGGAAGTACCATTCCTAACCCTCCAACAACCATTTGTACTAATAGTGAACTATCAGTCCCAGGTACTAAACCAGTGCCTTAACATATGGAAGTCACAACCACTAAGGCTGATTATGATTCCCAACTTTCCTGTTCAGCCCACTCATTGGACATTAATGGATCCTTGCGGACACTGTGTAAAACTATAAAGCAGAAATTGTTGGGCCTGCAACAGCTGGTGTAAGATGCTACTCAGTTTTTTACTTTGTCAACCAGCCCCAACATAGAGGCATTGGTGTCATCACAAGATGGTACTGGGGGGTCCAAGTGCTTTCCTTCAAGTTTCTTCTCAACTGCCTGCTCCCAGGGGCATCAGCAAGGTTGCTACCCCCTGACTTGTTGACTGAGTGAATAGCCAAGGTAGAAGCTCTGTTTGCCTTTTGCTCGGTAGTAGCATCCGATCAGCAGATTTTACATAACATGATTTCCAAACTGCTGGATCCCAGCGAGATGCCTCTCTGCACTGTTCCTCCCCCTCAGAAGAACAGTGTAGTCCATGATCCAGGGGCCACCGCCAACTACCCTGCATGAGCATCTGAGAGGAATTCGAAGTGTCTCATTGAGGGGTTTGACACTGTGGACTTGGATGCTGCGAGTGAAATGATTGTGGTTTCTGATGTCTCAGATGTGACTTGGAGGTCCTAAGATTCTGTTAATATTGTGGCTGTCTTTGAGGAGGATGCATTTGAGGCACTATGTGCCGAGATATCAATGATGGAAGCTACTTTTCCAGTTAATAAATCCTGCCCTCAACTCAGAGAGCCGCGGGGTAAAGTTTTGGAGGGGCCTACCTGGGTTACACGTCCTCCATCTGGGGCACGGGGCTACCTCCATCATGCTGCCCAATCGGAGTTGCAAAAGCATCCACAGTGATCTCGAGTGTGCAACGTGATGGCTCTAGGAGCTCTGTGACCCTTGTTGGTCCCCTGGACAAATGGGCTCACTCTAAGACTCTTGTGCCCCTCCCCTACCCTTCTTCACCCACAACTTTAATGCCCCCTAGATTGTCTCAGGGTAAAGGGTCAGATGGGCAAGGTGAAGGCACCCCAAAGCCAGCCAAGGTTAATTTTATATATATTGACCCTACAGCACTGTTGAGTGAGGAGAAGCGGTGTAGCCATGTGAGCTGGGAAACAGTGGTAAACAAACCTGGTCCGGTTAGTTCTTCCAACATACCCCCACAAAGTCTGGTGGCAACGGCCTGTAGAGCATTCCCCCGCCTATCACTCCTAAAGTTATGTATGAGTCTGGTCCCTACAGTGTGTCCACTGGCAATATGGTGGCAGGGCAATTGAGGCTGGGCTCCTCGGTAAGGTTATGGGAGCTTCATTCCTCAGACACCAGCCCTTTTTTTAAATAGAGCAGCCCCATTGAGGTTATGGGCCTCTGTCCCCTGGCTGTCAGTTATCTTTTCTGAAGATATGCTGCAGATAAAGCTCATGAAATGGGAAAGTCCCACTAATCAGGCTTTGATCCGCTTTGCATCTCCTATGGCTGTATCATTATTGTGTGCCAATGCCAATGCATTACTGACCTTGAGCATGAAGCTTATAGTCTGCTATTAATGGCCAGTGTGAAGACGCCCCTTGGGCATGAGAAGTGACTTACCACTGATACGGCCTTCACATGTGTAGATGGGGCATTGTGGGGTGGCCAAGCCCATGAAAACCGACCAGTAGCTCGGGAACTTGGGGTCACGTACCCTGAGTACAAAGTATATCATGGGGTAAGTTGCCAGCTACAGATAGCCTTCCGTTTGCACATGAGGGGAGCATGGACTGATTCAGATTGCAAGCTGGAACGTACGTGGGTTTAGCCACTTATTGAATGTGTACGGTTCTTTGTATACCTTGAGAGATGTTGACATCTTAATGCTACTGGAGACTTGGCTAGACTTCTCTCTCCAGGTGGAGGGTTACCACATTTATCAGACCTGGCCAAAAATACCCAAGGGGTGACCATTTGTGTGTGGCAGGAGGAAAGTGTGAATATGTGGAAAATGTTGATGATTAATGTGTGTGTACCCCCTCGCACTAAAGTATTGAACAACATTCAAGCTGGAATTGACAAGATTGTGTTATCATGTGGGACCTAAATATTCAATGCACCGATGAAAACCTGTGTGCAGCCTACAGTAAAGTTACAAAAAGGAGTGCAATGATGCAAGGGATCTGCAACCCTAACGGTAGACTGTTGGTTTCTTTTTTGAGGCAGTGGGATTTATATATGCTAAATGGCAGGACTGAGGGAGACAGTGGTTGGTATTATTGTGAGGCTACCTTAGACTATCTCTTCAGAAATAATCCCTGTCTACTGATGGCGAAAGAGATAAGTTAATTGATCATAATATCTTGTCCTTTGT
The DNA here is from genome assembly GCF_040938575.1 of Ambystoma mexicanum. NCBI lineage: Eukaryota > Metazoa > Chordata > Amphibia > Caudata > Ambystomatidae > Ambystoma > Ambystoma mexicanum. Next base: position 725,295,937 of record NC_090936.1, read on the forward strand.
TATTAGTTTGAAACACATTGGGTTAAGGCAGAGTGTTGTATTGGTATTCACAATAATCAAGAAGACGAGAGTCCACATTCAAGCCCATGTCTCTGAGGCATCTAACAACTCGGCCGAACGCTTTAAAATCTGTAAGGAGCTGGCCAACCCTGCTGTAGTCACCACCCCTCCTCTTGCCTCCCATGCTCTTTGCAGTGCCCTTGCCTCTCACTTTATCTCTAAAACCCAGGACATCTTATCCACCCTCTCCTCCACTCCCCTGCCTTTCCCCCCTCCTTCTCTGCCTGTTGACCCTCCTTCAGCAACCCCCTCACCCTCTTTCTCCCTCTTTTCTCCCTGATGAGGTCGCTAGACAAGTCCGATCTATGAAAGCCTCATCAAAACAGGTCCCTCCCTGTTCCTCTAAAACTATTAAGGACCACATCGATACCCTTGCTCCGTCCCTTGCTGATTTCTGCAACCTCTCCTTTGGCTCCTGATCTTTCCCCTCCTCTTTGAAGGACTCTCTTGTGCATCCTCTCCTCAAGAAGCCCACAGCTGATCCTTCTTGTCTGGCTAACTATGGCCCAATTTCTATTACTCCCTTTTTGGATAAACTCCCGGAAAAGCTGGCCATCTCTCAGCTTAACCTTCAATCTGATTCTGTTGATTCTCTCCCTGATCACCAATATGACTTCAGAGCTGTCAGAAGCACGGAAACTGTTCTCATAAACATCCGAGTGGATCTGCTCTCCAACCTTGACTCTAACATTCCCTCTGTCCTTATCCTACTTGATCTCTCCTCTGCTTTCAACACGATCAACCATACCACCCTGCTCAACCGTCTGTGTGACAACCTGGATATTACCGATCAGGCTCTGGCCTGGCTGACCTTGTTCCTCTCTGATCGACCTTCACAGGCACAATGTGGGTCCTTCCTATCTTCTATCTTCTATTTCCCTTTCTACCTGTGGTGTTCCCCAGAGGTCTAACCTCTCACCCTGGCTTTTCAACCAATACCTGGCAACTGTCGCCTACTGCATTTCCATTTTCTGCTCTAATTTCCAGTGCTATGCTGATGACCCACAACTCATTTTCAGGCTTCCTTCAGCCACCTCCTCTCCTTCCATCATCTTGGATTGCCTAATGGCCATTCACAATTGGTGTGCTGCCAACGATCTCTGTCTAAACGTCAACAAGACTGAGATCCTCCTCATTGGTACACCTTCACCATCCTTTCCCCTCACCCTCTGGCCGGCCTCCCTTGGCTCTCCTCCCACCCCTACCTGCAAGGCCAAGAACCTTAGGGTCATCATTGACTCCACACTTTCCTTCTCCAAACACATCGCTGACATCTCTAAAAAGTCAAACTTCCTACTGCTTCTCCTCAGAGTTACTCTACCTTTCCTCTCCTTCCCTCAGAAGCTTACTGCCTCCCAAGCTCTGGTTCTCTCTAGGTTGGACTACTGCAACAGCCTCTTTCTAAATCTACCTGCCTCCACTCTCCGCCTTTTACAACTAATCCAGAACAGGACTGCAAGACTTGTCCTTGGCCTCAAGCCCTGGGATCATATCTCTTGAGCTCTGAAATCCCTTCATTGGTTCCCAGTGGATGCAAGGATTAAATTCAAAACCCTCTGTATTGTCCAGCAGTCTTTCTGTGGCCTAGGCCCAAAATACCTTCAACTATGCCTCGTAAATACCTCCCCTCTCGAGCCCTTTGCTCCCCTTCTTCTAACTCCCTTAGGGTCAGTCATGTTTTAAAGAAAAAAGCTGGGGGTAGATCCCTGTTTCGACTGGGGCCTCCCTTTGGAACAGCCTCCCTGTGACCCTTAAACTTGAGGACAACCATCTCCGGTTACGGAAGCACCTCAAGAACCTCCTCTTCGCTTCTGCTTTTGCCCCTCTTCTCCCCTGCTGATCTTTGTTCTCTCTTGGCACTGTGCACCTGGCCACCCTCTGTCCTTCGGGCCCAGGTACCTGCTCACCCTGCCACCCTCCTGCACTGCCTCCGGGACACCCCTTGCACTGGGGTCTGTATCTGTACCCATACTGTCCCCCTCCCACTTCTCTTCTGCGCTTATCAGCTATACCTTATCTGCTTAACCTAGCACTTGCCACTTGCTGGCTGCACTACCACCTGTATGTATTTATTTATTTTACTTTTTATTTATTCTTTCCTTTGTTCCACGCTTTCCACCTCTCCCCCCTTCCAGGCAGTTTCCCCATGTCCCTTTCCCATGCTCTTGCGTGTTCTCAATGTCACTGGGCCTAGTAAGATCATTATTTTTGTTCTCCCCTGTTCCCCTCCCTTTGTCTGGTCATGCTCTGAAACACTTGTGTACGAGCACGATATAAATAAATATCATATCATATCATACCAATTAAGCTGGCAGTTGCATTCATTGGATGGCGAAGCACCTGCACAAGATGGATATGAGGATCTCTGGGTTATAAGATTAGGATTTAGGTGCCCTGGGCTCAATGAACTGTAATCAAATAGAGGAATGGGTTAGAACCTTTACCACTAAAATTGGCACTGGAAGCCAAGCCCCAGGGATGACATGTAGTAAACCCTGGCACATATTTGATGGAGCTAAATGGGATGCAAAGAGACCAATGCATAGGGAGATACGTATGGCACATAGACTGGGGCTGTCAGCCCCTAAATTTGCCATATGTATAAGGTGCGCCAAGAAAAATTATCTAGGATGGCTTAGGAGATGGAGGTTATCCACTCTCAAAGCACGTTGGCAGAAAATGATTGTGGCATTTGGGAGTTATAACCCTTCGAAGCTCTGGAGCATGTTGGCTGAGGCTAAGGGGGACCATAATAAATGTTGAATCCCATACAGGAATTGGAATGGGAGGGGCATGATAACAGTCACAGTGAAGATAGTATTGTGGCAACCCCTGGAATATATGATGGGGGTGGCTCTTGACCTTCAACGAAGCTGACATTCGAACAGTAATTTTGAAACTCATAAATTCTAGGGCTCATGGACCAAATGGTTTGGCCAATGTGGTATTAAAACAGAACACCACACAATGGTCCAGTATATTAAACATTTTATTTGACAAGGTGTGTGTGACCCAAAGTATCCCAGTATCTTGGCAGCAGTCAGTTCTTATTCTGGTATATAAGAAAGGAGACCTCGTATGGGATGCAAGAGATATGTATGGCACATAGAATGGGGCTGTTAGCCCCCAAACTTGCCATATGTATAAGGTGTGCCAAGAAAACTTATCAAGGATGGCTTAGGAGATGGAGGTTATGCACTTTCGATGCACGTTGGCAGGAAATGATCATGGCATTTAGGAGTTATAACCCTTCGAAGATCTGGGGCATGTTGGCTGAGGCTAAGAGGGACCATGCTAAATGTTGAATCGCATACATGAATTGGAATGGGAGGGGCATGAGAACAGTCATAGTGAAGATAGTATAGTGGCATCCCCCGGGAATATATGATCGGGGTAGGCCCTTGACCTTCGACGAAGCTCAAAAATTCTAGGGCTCCTGGACCAAATGGTTTGGGCAATGTGGTATTAAAACAGAATCCCACACAGTGGTCCAGTATATTAAACATTTTATTTGACAAGGTGTGTGTGACCCAAAGTATCCCGGTATATTGGCAGCAGTTGGTTCTTATTCCGGTATATAAGAAAGGAGACCTCCTACAGGCTGCTATCACTATTAGACATAACGGGAAAAAAATCAAAGTTTGTACTTAAGGTGCTTCAGTCCTGGGAGGAGGAATCCCAAGTGCTGCAATTTATGCAGACAGGATTCAACTCAGGCTTTTGTACGTCACACAACCTTAGAATGTTGGACTTTCTGATTAGGGGGACATTGGAGCCCGGTGGGCCAACATAATATTTTACTTTTGCCTTTAGAGCAGCATTCAGCAGGGTTAACTGTGTGAAACTGTGGGGTAAACTGCTATCCTGGGGGCGCCCCAAATGGCTTTGTAAATGTGTTGAAAGGCCTTCATTTGAATACTGAGCTCACGTTCGATTGAACAAAGAGAGTGGGTATTGGCCCCAGCAATGATCTTTAAAGGGGTGAAACAGGGCTGTATGATTGCATCATTGCTATATAATCTATGGTTTATAGTCATAACATCGAAAACTAAAAAATCGAAAGTCAAAATCTCGATGTTTATTCGAAATGGGGGGGTTCCCCCTAACCCCCCTTTTTTTTACCTTTTTTTTCCATGCTAGAGCCAAAAAAGAAATGTAAATAAAAACATTAATTATTCGACTTTTTTTTTTCAGCGTTTTCTTTTTCCGAGATTATGACTTTCGACTTATTTTTTTCGATATTATGACTGCACACCATAATCTATATATGGCCAATCTCCCACCAGATATTGGCGTTTGGCCCAAAGTGCGGGGGCGGGACTATCCCCTGTTTGTTCTATGCTGACGATTTGATCATGTTGAACTATACCTATAGCGGAGCAAAAGCTATGTTTTGACAAATCATTTACGTGGCAGAAATGAGTTGAGCATTAATATGTGGAAGACAAAGGTCTTGGTAATCTCCACTTAAAAAGTGAAGTGTCATAGTTTTAACACTTGCCTTGGAAAGGTGGACTATGTTGTATCTTACCCTTACTTGCTTGGATATGAGTAGCAGTAGAGCCTATATGTATATAGTGGCCACAAAGAAGGCCAAGGCGCTATGCATGACCTAGTTGATTGCAACTTTGCAAGAAATACTGCAGGGTTTTCCCTGGAAAGGATTATTATTCTGTACAGACAGTGCTTCTGGCCCATGGTTTTATATGGTTTGGAGGCGTTGGCCATGTGGGATTTTCACTGGTTAGATCTGCTAGAGGTGTCCTTTTGGAAGCGTATTTTGAGGCTAAATGCTTCAACCACAATCGAATACATTCAGCTGGTGTTGGGGCTGGTTTCGCTAAAAGGCGAGTTGCTTATCAAACGGCGACTATTGCATGTGAAAACCCATATGAAACCAACATGTCAACTGCTCTCGCTGCAGGAGTCGGAGGTGAATTCGCCCTATGGTAGTAGGGCTCAGCGATTTGATAAGTTAACTGCCAATCTTTATAATAGAATAGAATTGGATGGTGCCTGGACTTCCTCAGAGGAACAAGCTGCGGCAGTTTAAATCACATTTTTAAACGCAAAGTTAAACAGTGGGACTGGACTAATAATTATGCCCACCTGGCCACTGTTCGTAGTTTCTGTTATGTCTTAGGGGTGGTGCACAATTAGCTCGGACCTCATAGATATTTGAGGCATTGTCCGAATCCCTCGGTGCAGAGTTATTGTTTGATGCTGCGCATAAACCGGCTGCCATTATAAGTTTTCCTTGGTGCACATTTGGGAATTTCACTCATAAATTGGTGCTGCTGCATCTATAAAATCCCATAAAATTGGAGACAGCAAAACATCTATTTACTGAATGTGCAACTGTGGGCTCTGAATATATGACCACTTTGGGTTGTATGGTGCATTGCTACGAGTCAATAAGGGAAGATGCATTTTGGAATGATTGCCTCAACACCGAGACTGAGAGTGTACACTTTGCACTTTATCGACTATGGTGTAAAAAAAAAAACACGTCTTCCCAAAGGTAATTGCCCAATGGTAATTGATGCATGAGAGCTACTATTGAATGTTACTAACACATTTATCTGGAAAAGTTTAGGAAATGTTATTATTTTATCCTTATTTAAATGTTTTCTAATTGCTATAAATGTGTGAAATATGTAAAACTGGAATGTTGTGAGCATACAGAACAATTGAATTTGGATCACCACGTTTAGCTGATTTGAGCTGATTTCCTTTTAGTATTAAATGCTATGAGACTTTGATTGTAATGTAGTATTATTACGACTAATAGGGTAGGGATAATACAGTAAACAAAATAAGATATTAGATGCGTACAAGAGTGGTGATGGCCTCCATAGCTGATGATTTCCCTGAGGATTTTGTAATCGGTACATTTATAAGTTGTGTTTTTATATGTACGTGAATTGTGATTCTGTATTTTGTAAAAGTTCTATTGGAACTAAATACAAATAAATCAATAAATACATAAATAAATAAATATGTGTACTTTACCCTTGATGCACAGTACTGTGTTCATCAAGGATAAAGCAAAAAATAATGCCATGCACAAACCAGCCTCCACGCCTATATGTAGGGGCCCCACTGAGGGGGGCATGTACATTTAGGTTTAGGGGCTGCCACACAGACCTGCAATGCACACAAACATTTTCGCCAGCACCTTCACACACAACAAACACCAACATACAAATATACATGCATATAATCCATACATGTATGTATGCATACATACATATTAAATAAAAGAGAAATACACTTACCTTGCCTGCATGCATTTACACACGTGCCCACACAGCCAAGGGAAGGACGGTATGCCACCCCGCGCCTCTCCTTTCAGTCAGCATGTTCATATTGTGGGTCTCTTCAATGAGAACACGCTGAATGAAAGGAGGGACATCCTCTCCTGTCAGGACACATGTCTACCATGCTGGCATAATACCGATAACCTCTGAGCCCAGTCTTCCAATGCCCCTCCTGCTCCCATTATTCACAGCTATGTTTGTTGCAAAGCCCTAAGGCTCTGCAAAAAAAGTGTAGTGGAGGACACACCTCTGCTGAGAGCCATACAGCAGAGTCCCCCTGAGTCTGCTGATGTGGTGTCGTGCTGCTGGTTCGTTTTCATCATAATAAGACATCTTTTATCAATTACCTAGATACAGAAATAGATCCATCTTTGTGGATAGAGATTTAAAGTGGGGATTTTAGTGATGTTAAGAATTCATTCTGAGATTAATTCAGCATAACATTATTTTCAGGAACAGTTTTCTACTTGTGATGTTAAGGTGGGGTATTTTGAATAAAGATGCTTCCTGAGATTATGGTAAATTGTAGGGTTACTTCAACCATGCACTTGTCGATTATTAGAGAGCGTTGTGCTTTTGGGAAGAGTTCTTGGAAAGGATTAAGTTAGTGTTAGGCTATATTAGCAACACTGCCGTTGCTTTCTTTATTTCATTAGTTCCAGCCATTAACCAATTAAGTCAAGGAAAGACATGATTTATCAGGAAAGCTCAAAGGGTAGCCAAACAAACATTGTCATGTTGACGTCTCCATGACAACGGGGGGCGGGAGGGTCCAGGGAGGAAAGGAAAGTGAGGCATGGGGGTGGGGTCGGGGAGTGGTATGTTACGGGAAAATAAAGAAGCTGTGTTTGTGAGAAGCTCCGCGTCCGCCTTTCATTTGCTGCGCCACTGCCTGTACAGCCGCTCACCCACACAAAAAAGGCGACGAAGGTGGGATGGCGGGCGGAACGACGCTCGTAGGAGCACCGCAGCCCGCACCTAGCAGCCACAACCTGAGCGCTTCCGAGTGCAAGCCCGACCTGACAGAGCGCCACAATATGTGGCCTGGGCCGCGGCGGTGACCACGCACGGAAGAGCGCATCAGTGCCGGGGGAGGTTGAGAAACGTGTGCCAGTGCAGAAGAAGTGAGCCCCAATCAGTGGTAAGCTGCAGAACAAGACATACGTGTTTCGCCGACACCAGAGAGGCACCGGTGACACAGGCCTCAGGAAAAGGAGGTGCGCAGCATGTGCGTGCTGCCAGATACAGGAGGCCCTGCAGAGAAAAAGAGCAGCAGACTCCCCAGGCTAGGCACAGGGCCACGGCACGCGGTGCCCAGGAAGCACCAGAAAGGGGTCAAGAACTGTTGATGGTGCTCGTGCCATGTGTGGCGGCCATCTAACAGCAGCAAGGGTAGGACTACCCTGAGAAGAGGAAAGAAGCCCAGGCGGAAGTCCCTCCCACTGGGGTCCACCACACCCACGGAGCAGGGCTCGTGGCACCGACAACACACAACAAGTAAGCATCATGTCAGGACAAGATGACGGACAGGGAATGCCAGCGCAAGGAAATGCGCCCCAGCCCCAGGTGCCCCCACACCAGACCAAATGCCATACCAATTGCCGGACACCCTGGCTGCCCAAATGCCGGGAGCATTCGATGTAACAGACAGAAGCAACATGGGTCCCAGGTGGACCAAGTGGATCACGGACTTTGACCTGTACATGGGAGCCACAGAGCCAGTCCCTGACTCAAGACAAGTCTGTCTCCTAAAATTAGCAGTCGGATCTGCGACAAGGGATATAATTGACGAGATGCCTCAAGATTCCATAGACTCAATCCAGGACCTTAAGGACACACTTTCTGCATATCTTGCACCCCATACTAATGTAGATCATGAAAGACACTTATTTCATAGCACCAAACAGGCAAAAGGGGAATCGATGGATGCATATGTGATGTGACTACGCATCAAGCTGAAGCACTGCGATTTCACAAACTACTCAAATACTGAAGCCTTAGGGTCACAGATTATCTCTGGATGCGAGTCCCAAGCCTCTGCAGGAAACTACTCCAGAAGTCCCGCACGCTGGAAGAAATCCTAGTGCTAGCGAGAGTCGAGAATGCCATTGACTCCCAAGTAGAGAGTTTTGGCAACACCAACACAGGAGAAAACATCAACAGGCTACAACTGGAGAAGAAATCGGAAGAACTCTTCTGTTACAAATGTGGGTTTGAATACCCGCATGAGGGGACATGCCCCGCCATGGGTCAAAGGTGCACGTCGTGTGGCGAAGAGGGACACTTCAAAGCAGTGTGTAGACTATTCCGTGATCGAGGGAGAGACAGACACAAAGAAAATACGTCTCGCCCAAGAAGCTGGTACGGGGAGGCGTCCAACACCCAAGTCCCTGTACCCCGAACACGCAGAATCAACCCACGATCGACCAGCGTGACAGAGACTCGGGAGAAGACAGGCAAAGGAGAAGAGAATGAAGAAGGTTCGTAATGCACACGAGACCTGAACGTAGATCCCGACGCCATGTGCGATACCTGGTGGAACAGTCCCCCACAGACTCTGATCCCAGCTCATCAGGGAGCGAACAAAAGAAAAAGGCCTACGTATACGCTCTGGGCAACCCCACCGCAACAGCACACAGCCCAACGCTCATCATTAAACTACAAGAGAGACCGACGGAGTTCCTCATAGACACAGGAGCCACAGTCAACGTGGTGAGCGAGAAGGTCTACAATGATCTTCCACAAAAACCCAAGCTACACCCGGCGACCGTGGACATATATGCATATGGAGCCAAGACACCCCTAAGATGCATAGGACAATTCAGCGGGCAATGCCGCTACAAAGGTCATGAAATGAAGGTACCAATATATGTCTTAGCCACCGAGACAGACAGCGGTTGCGTCCTCAGGTTTAAAGCAGCCACTGACATGGGCCTAATACAAATCCTTTACAACATAATGGTTCACAAATACATAGACCCGTTCATAATGATAAACAACCTGTACCCTAGCATCTTCAAAGGAAACGGAAAACTAACCGGCAAATAAAACTCCACGTAGAAGAAGCCATCCACCCAGTAGCCCAACCATACTGCAGGATTCCAGTCAATATTCAGAGGAAAGTTGAAGATGAACTCCAGGAGTTACTGGAACAAGACATCATCGAAAGAGCCACTGGACCCACCACATGGGTGTCACCGATCGTCCCCGTTCCCAAAAAGGGCTCCGAGGCTATAAAGCTGTGTGTGGACATGCAACGCCCGAATCAGGCCATCAAAAGAGAGAGACACCCTGCACCACGTATCACGGACATGATACACCTATTGAACGGGGGAAAGGTCTTTTCTAAACTGGACTTGCAAAAGGGGTATCACCAGCTAGATTTACACTCTGAGAGCAGAAATATCACGACTTTCGTCATGCACGTCGGCCTATTCAGGTATAAAAGGCTGGGTTTTGGGGTGTCCTCGGCAGCAGAAACATTCTAGGCTGAAGTCCATAACATAATAAAACACATGCCAAACTGTCTCAACTATTCGGACGACATTTTGGTATTTGAAACCAATGCAAACAAGCATGACGAGACCCTGATAATGGTGTGCAAGGCCCTACACAATGCAAATCTCACCTTAAATAGGGACAAGTGTGAGTTTCGTAAAAACACCCTAAAATTCTTCGGCCATGTGTTTTCAGAATCAGGGATGACTCCTGACCCAGACAAAGTTGCAGCATTGAATGACACAGCTGCCCCATCCAACGTGACAGAGCTTCGGTCGTTCCTAGTCCTAGCCAGTTACTGTAACTGGTACATCCATGACTTTGCGTCAGTCAGCGAACCACTGAGTCAGTTGACACATCAGGACGTGAAATTCGAGTGGACCAAGGACTGCCAGAAGGCATTTGAACTGATAAGAGAAAGGGTTGCGAAAGCTGAGAATATGTCATACTATGACCCTAGCAGGAAGACCGAGCTCACAGTCGATGCCAGCCCAGTTGGCCTGGCTGCCATACTGGCGCAACTTGACCCAAAGGACCCTTCACAAAAACACATAGTGGCCTATGCCAGTCGCAGCTTATCCCCCACCGAAACAGCCTATTTCCAAGCAGAAAAGGAAGGACTTGCGGTTGTATGGGCATGCAAGCATTTCCACCTGTTTTTCTACGGAAACCATTCCAAGTCATCACGGACTATCAAGCATTATTATTCCTGTATGGCAACCCTCAAGCCAAGATGCCCCCGCGAATAGCCCAATGGGGTCTAAGACTCCAAGACTATGCATTTGAGATCATTCACAGACTGGGGAAAGGTGAAAACCGGCAGATTTTCTGTCCAGGAGACCACGGGAGGAGAGCGTACCAGAACCCTCAGTAGCTGACAGATATCTACGGTACCTCATCCACCAGTCTGCGCCAGAGGGTTTCAACATGGAAGCGCTCGCCAGAGAACCTGAAAATGATGTGGCATGTCGCATCATCTGCGAGGGACTGAGTTCAGGATTATTGCAGAGGGCAAAAGAAAAGGGGAGAGTTGCGGGAGGCAAGGTGCAAGAAGACGTGGAAAGATTATTGCAGGTGAAAGATGAGCTAGCAGTGTCAGAGGACCACCTACTCCTAAAAGACTGTGAACTAGCCATTCCCGAAACAATGAGGGCCAAAGACATAGAGCTCGCACACGAAACCCACAGGGGCATGGTATCCACCAAACGGATGCTCCGCCAAAAGGTATGGTTCCCTCACAGGGACACACTAATAGAAGCAGCACTAAAGGCATGACCCACATGCTGCCTCATCATGCCTAATCGTCACCCAGAGCCGTTGCTCATGTCGGATCTTCCACAGAAAATATGGGAGGCTGTGGCGGCCGATTTCTTTGGGCCCATTGAGGGAGGGAAATATGTTTTAGCCGTGAAGGATGAGTACTCACGATATCCTGATGTGCAACTCATATCGTCGACCGCAGCTCATCATGTCATCCCCGCTTTAGGCCACATGTTCTAGGCCTATGGAGTACCGAAAGTGCTGAAGACAGACAATGGGGACCCATTCTGTGGACATCAGTTCGCCCAATTCGCAGAATACCTAGGGTTCCATCACCGTAAAATCCCTCCCCTATGGCCGCAAGCCAACAAGATGATTAAGCGATTCATGGCCAACCTGAAGAGGGCCCTTCAGATTGCCAGACTCACCGGCCAGCCATATGAGCAAGTCTTGAATCAACTTATGAGAGACTATCGAGGAACCGCTCATAGCACTACAGGAAACACTCCGGCCGAACTCATGTTTGGACGAAACACTCAAACGCGCCTCCCACAGGCAGAAATCATTACCCCGTCACCAACTCTAGACCAAGAGGTGTGAGAACAAGATGAAACAGCAAAAGCTTGAATGAAAGATTATGCCGACACCCGCAGGCGAGCACAGACCTCACAGATAGCGGTAGGGTACGTAGTGGCGGTTCGACAGCCGGTGACACACAAGCACACATCACCATTCCGTGTGACAAGCAAGAACCCTTGCTTGTCACTCAGAGGAAAGGGTCCATGATCACCGCACAAAGGTCTGAGGGATCAGTCATGAGAAACTCGTCCCATTTCAAGGAACTTCCACCAACTGGAGCCAGACGGCTGAGTGCGCGAGTACATGTGCCCCTGCACTATGAATCGGATGACTCATATCACGCAGAGCAGTAGGACTCTGAGGAATCATAGCCAGAGGTGGGGAAAGAGACTGTGGAGACCGGGCCATCACCAGGGCGGAGTCAGGCATGTCCGCAGAGGGCTCGGAACAGGCCTCGCCGATGGATTGAGGAAATGGACTAGAAGCCCACCAGAATGCCGCCTGTTGCGAATAATCTGGTAACTGTTTAAAAAGGGGGGAGATGTCATGTTGACGTCTCCATGACAACGGGGGGCGGGAGGGTCCAGGGAGGAAAGGGAAGTGAGGCAGGGGGGCGGGGTCGGGGAGTGGAATGTTATGGGGAAATAAAGAAGACGTGTTTGTGAGAAGCTCTGTGTCCGCCTTCCATTTGCTGAGCCACTGCCTGTACTGCCGCGCACCCACACAACAAAAATACGTATGTAATTCAAACTAGTCACTATGGCAACAACAGAGAAGTTAGTGTATAGAAAAAGGGCAGCACATTATATTCTTTGGGAAATATAGAATGGTTTCAGAGTAACTTTGCTAGTTAACATTGAGCAATGATTTAATTTCCCTTGCTAATGGTTGCTCTCATTATCAGGGCTAACCCCAACCTCCCATTTTCCAGAGTGTGTGTGTGTGTTTGCCACCAAAGTGATAACCTTTGAGAAAGTTACATTGTCTGAAGTGGATGCTATGCTGAGTGTGACATTTATAGCTTTTTCCACAGCATCTAAAAAGTTGTGAATGTCATGCTATTGATTCTTTTGTCAATGACACACTGTTAAGATTGGTACTTAATGAGGCAGCTCAGGTAATCTAGACAAGTTCCTTTATTAAGTTACCTCATGTTACAGTTCATAAGTAGGAACTAGGATGGAGCATAGAGGGGGCCCACTGGCTCCCACCACCCAGGCTAACATGCTTCAACTGCCATGGGTGGAACACACATTCACAGGACAACATTCTGACACCTACATAACAGTCCACAAGTGACATCATTCAGCAACTGACATCCTTCAACCCTGCACACACTGAAGACAAGACATAAGACATCTCCTTTCCTTCATACCCAGACACCAGAACATAACACACCTCCTCTCCTTTATAAACAGAAGACACAACCTGCACACAACCAATGACACCTCACACCCACTCCACACATACCAACCAATCCAGAATCCCCTCAGCCAAGGCGCAGAAGGAATACACACATGTGGGTGTAACTAAGAGTCCAGCAGCTTGCCTGTGCCAACAGTGCAACATTCCTGAATACCTAACACATTTTATCCATTGCTGCCACCAATTAATCTGGAGGCTGCCACCCACAAGTACTTGACCTACCCAACAGAGGGCAGCCAAACTAGCACTTCAACCACCTAAAACTCCAACCTCCTTTTACTTATTGCTGCCACAGAGGAGTCCCACAGCAGGCGCTGATACACAAGCAAGCCACTCAACAAGGGTGTAACTAAAAAACTACTGAAATCCCAACCCATGTCAGGGCCGTCACTCACATATCGCCAATCCACACCCGCACACAGTCACGATTCAACACACGCAAGATGACTCAAGACATACCAACAAAGAATGGAAAGCAACCAAAACAAAAATGGCATGGACAGCTCAACACCATTACCAACAATGTGCCCCGCAGCCCAAATAGCTATACTACCAGCAGTGAATGTTTGCTGGCCAGACAAACAAGCATCTAACAAGAACATAACCACTTCCCAGACGCGATAAGTGGTAAGTGAGGTGCTGAGTGCCACTGCTCAATGCCTGGATGTTCACTGGGAAGGCACCATGGGTATGTCAGTACCTTACAGTGCTACCAACAATAAAGATTAAAATGGGTAGGTTTGTCATTACGTCGTCAACAACTCAAAAACTCAACAACTGGACAGCCGGGCGACAACCCTACACCGATCAAAACATACATGTGGGTTTAAGCAAATCCCAATCAATGAACCCAGCAAAAACTCCTGAAAACTCCAGCAAGCAACTCTATTGTCATAAAACCTGCCAACAAAGGGGGCATCATTGTGGTTTGGGATCAGAAAAAATAGATGCTGAAGTAAATCAACCATTCACTATTTCTGGTCATTACCGTGAGCAAACTACTAATACTACTATTGCCATCAAACCCCTTTTCTCACAATTGGCTGAACAAGGATCGAGAGAGCGTTTTGTTTGTCTCAAAAGAGAGTGACTTTATGAACACCTCAGAAGGAAGGAAACCCCCTTTTTTACATCATTTTGAAAATTCATGAGTACGCCCGATGGTTTCCAACTGTGGTTCCTTTTTAGAACTACTGTCTAAGTATGTTGATTTTTCTTATTAAACCATTGGTTTTGGACACACCTACATACCAAAAAGATGCTAGGCATGTCATCAGTCTTGTTGAAGCATGTCATTTTGATCCTTTAAAACAACGTTTGTTAACGTTGGAAATTGAATCCTTATATGCTAACATTCCCCAAGACAAAGCCATTATAGAATTAGAACAGGCCTTGTCCTGCACCTCACGCTGTTCTGACTGAATTTGCCCCTTTAGTACTACAAAACAGTTTTTTTTATGTTTAAGCTTTACGTTTAACCAGGACTATTAAAATCAGTATAAAGGCACTGATGTTTGCTGTACCTTTGCCCCTAACCCAGATATTCTCCTTATGTCAGTCTTTGAAGAGACTTACTTTTCTGGCCCCAGCAGCTTTTTTGGGGACTCCATGTTCTTCTACAAGAGGTATATTGACAACATACTCTTGATTTGGAATAGCACTGAAATGAATCTCCAGCAATTTGTGACAAGGATCAGCAATTTAGAAAATCATTTACATGTTACATGTGACTCCAACTCCAAATGTATCTCTTTTCTAGATTTGTTGATTAGAAATCATGGTGTTCACATGGAGATTGATCTGACAATTTAGTATTGTCATCATTCTAAAAAAAATGGCGCGTTTTGAGCCCTTGTTTGCATTCCGTAAAGGAAAAAGTGTAGAGCAGAAATTGGTTAAAGTTAAAGCCTCCAGGTCTTCTATTCCAAAATCCATCGTATTGATCTCCAATATGTGGAATGTGCCCTTTTTAGGTCACGTTCCTTTTGGGTCCTGTACTACCCTTAAATACTCAAAACAAACCCCTTAATTTGAGCACATAGGATAACATGTAAAGTACGTACTTATACAACATGCAAAAGTATGAAAGTAATATATGTGATAGTTTGTCCATGTCAGAACATCTAAGTACGAAAACCTCACGGGCGGTTCATTTACAAATGAATGAATCCCAGTCCAAAATTGGTGCTGGTTCAGTAAATCCCCGACTGGTGTCACACTGTTTGTATTTCTGACCTCACTTTGGATGATAGGACTTGGTTTTGCTTTGAGATAGTGATTTGCTTGGTGACAAAATGTCTTATAAATAAAAAACTTGGATTCTAATCTTAAAACTATAGAAGGCGGGCTCAACCAACTGGAAAAATGACATTCATTTGCATAGCTTATTCCATTTGTGGACGTTTCTATCTATACCAATATGGCCACCGTGTGTGATTATTCTATGAAGTCAGATTCTTGTAGGTTGCTTTCCATTCCCATGCGGTTTTCCTTTGGTTTTAGCCGGCACACTGCACACCGGCTCTTTGGCTCATCGGGCAATCTGCCATCAAGAGTTCATCGAAATTAAGGAGTGTGTTAGATCTCGTCACACAGAACTTTCAAACTTTTCCTGCTAGAAACACATTATGCACCAGCTCCTTGGGCACTGTGCTAAAATAAAGGTAAGGATTTTTGTTGCTGCATTATGTGAACCTTATCCTGCTTAGGGTTGGGAAACTATTGAGACTATTTCAATTATTTGAAGTATTGGTACCAGTGCAGCAAGTGGTTTTCCACAAATGTGTGCATTATTGCACAATTTGCATTGGATTTGTTTTCCAGTACTTGTGTTTCAAGAGTACTCCAAGTATGTATTGGATTAATGTTAATATTGTTATTAGTCTTTAGTGAATATTTAACTTATTACTCATCATGGTCTGTGTTTTGTAGTTTCTCTAAGACCTCAGCCTTCTGGCCATGCCATGAGTACCATTGGTGGTTGTGCACTTTGGGTACTGTCTGATGATTAGGTTGTGACAACACTTTATTAAGCTTAGTTTGTTGACTCCTTCATCAGGTCATTATTTAACTGGTTGGCTCAGAAGGACTCTAAATATGCATAGGATTGCATACATTATATGCATGCAATATTAGACAACTATTACAGACTATATTCTAAGTCAAGGTTTCCCCTATTTTTGTATAGTTCTGTTGCACTCTGACGAAGATATGCCAAAACTCTACTGTACAATTAGAAACCAGTTGCTGATTCTAGTGTTATCCTTGAGGGCATACTTTTCTAGAAATAAATGTCCCCTGCATCTCTCCTGGAGGGATGGCCTTAAAGCCATTTGTAATGGATGGATAATCTCATCACATCTTTTCAATATTGTATGTTGTGATTCATTAATGAGTATACTGTTTGTATCAGCTTTTGATTGCATTTTCTGGGAGCAGGTGTTTGTCCTCATCAATTTGCTCTTAACTCTGATATATTTTGGCCTTCTATTTTGTGAATATGTTTTTCTATGGTATTCTATGAAAATGCATCTTGTACTATAATGTTTGGATTCACCTTTTTGTTATGGAATTTTGTGTACAGTGTTCTTTTGTTAATTTAATGATTACCTTAGGTTGCTATGTTCTGGTCTATGCTGTCTATATCATGAATGTGTTGGGTTATATTTATTATTTTTAAACAGTTTTCTAGATGTGTGCACTTTATATGTGTACCATAGGCACTATTTTTCAGTATATACATTTGTATGTTTGTGCCAGCTGTGTATGTGTGTGTGTGTGTGTGTAAGAGAGAGAGAGAGAGGAGAGAGAGAGAGAGAGAGAGAGAGAGAGAGAGAGAGAGAGAGAGAGAGAGAGGGAGAACATCCTAACAGTAGAATGGAGTCTGTTTTACATATTTCCAAACAACAAAATGTTGTTATAAAGAAATCATTAGATGAACTTCGG
This sequence comes from Ambystoma mexicanum, assembly GCF_040938575.1. Lineage (NCBI taxonomy): Eukaryota > Metazoa > Chordata > Amphibia > Caudata > Ambystomatidae > Ambystoma > Ambystoma mexicanum. Next base: position 725,313,024 of record NC_090936.1, read on the forward strand.
CCTGCATTCCTTTATCTGTATTGTCATGCCTTATTTTTATTTTCAGTACCCAGTCAGTATAGACTAATTATGTAAATAGTATTACTTCATTGCTCTGTTTATTGCCACATTAATTCAATGCACTTTGTGTTTCCAAATCTTGATCTTCAAGCACTTCTCAAATGCAAAATTAATTTCCCAGGATGTCTTCTTTTCTTCTTACCAAATGGAAAAGTGTTCTAGGATGAAGGCACGTCATCCAAGAGGCAACAAGGAAAGACCACCATGTTCCATGCTTTAAAGAAATAGGGCCTTATTACGACTCATTACGCGAGCGCCGATTACGAGGTTCTCGTTGCGGGACCCGGACCAGATGTCTGGTAAAACCAGATGTCTTTTCCGGGTCCCGCGAGGGGAAGAGGGAGGTAATAACGGGCCATTTTGTAATATGCCCGTTATTACCTCACTCCCTATTCCCATTGAGCCCTGAGGGTTCCTTCAAGGATGATCCGGTTATTCCTCATTGAAGGAACCCGGTAATGGAGCCCGGTTTGGAGGCAGCCATGGTGCTAGTAGCCCAAGGAAAAACAACAGATGCTCTTCATTACAAAGGCACAACTTTGCGCTAGTTCAAGTTTGGAGACCAGGTATTAGTCCTCTCACCAACATCAAATATCAAGTTCCTTGGTAAAGGTCATGGGCCGCAGGAAATTAAAGAGGTTTAACAGGCATGATAATATGATAAAACAACATGATAAAAAGAAAAAAATAACCTATTTATCATATCAATCTAGTAAAGAAGTGGGAGGATCCAAATGACTAGAATCAACCTATAGCCAAGCGTATGTTTTTTTTTTCAGTTCATAATGCTTTCATTCGGGTATAAAAGACATTAAAGCAGCATCTAACAATAGGATTAATTTGAACAATGGGTCATAAAAAATAACTCCAACATGACAATTCATAAAAATGTATGTCTTTTTCAAATGCCTTGAAAATCATCCCTGAAAATGTTGGCGACTAACAGACCAAGGTGAGGCCTAAATGGCTTCTTCCACCATATCAAAATGCCCCCTCGGCAACTAGTTAATCTGAAACCATACAGAGTGCCTCAGCCTAGTCAAGAGAAAATATGTGTGCGTAAGTCCAAACATGTTGAAACTCAGGTCATTGAACTGTGCCAATTGCAGTGGTCTTCTCCAGTGGTACTTGTAACAAAACCTGATGATACCTCCTGGATGTTTTGTTTTGACTTTAGTATAGCTAATGAGTGTGTCCTGGATTGGTGTGCTTATCAAACCGTTAGAGCATGCCTAATACATATCCACATTAGATATTACAAAGGTGCATTGGCAGGTTCTCCTTGGCCCATGATATCAGTATTGAAAATGTTTTTACAGTACCTAATAGATTGTACAAATCCAGTTTTACAGTTATTTTATTATGAGGCCTCCCTACTCTCCACTTTACAACAGCTAGTGAATGTTAATTAAAGCCATAGCACACATTTGCTATGACGTACAATAGACACACAGACTTTTTCTGTATTTTCGGTCTCTGAGAACGCTTATTTTTACAATTTAGCATGTAGTGATCCTACCACCACACTCTGAAGCAAGCTAGTTTACATAAAAAATGTATTATATTAAATAAAATGACAACAAAAGTATGCCTTTCAATGGGACTGCTCCCATACCTCAATCTAAACCAGATAAACTGCTCACTTTACTCTACATTTATGCACACACATTAACTATTTGCATAAGATACACATGTCTACTTTAAACTCACATTATCCTGAAATCAAAAGACACATCAGTGTTTAGAATACCGTTTAAATGAAAACTATTTACTGCAGTTATGACTCAAATACAAATATGGTTCTCCAACTCTAGAAGGGTTGATTTAAAATTAAATGCTCAACACTATTGCAAACGATTGGATCCTAATTTAGGAAATAACACTACTTGATAGCATATTCTATGATGTCAGACCTGTTGTGACCAATTATAAATGCTCAAACCTCTCGGGATTTCTATTGCTTTTATAATGTTTGTTTGTTTGTTTGTCTGATTGTCTGTTTATTGATTTGTATGGCGCGCAAAACCCAGAGGTAACTGGGCGCAACATAGAACAGAATACATGGATACTTCAAGCTTAGTTATGTAGTAAGGCCCACAGGTACATGAATGACAATTCAGAATAAATAATTGACAAATCTAGTGAGATAATACATGTATACAGCGGAGTGGGTTAGAGTCAGAACGAGAAATCATAGAGTGGCTGGTTTACAGTTATTCTAGGGGGTCATTGGAGTGTAGGCATTTGAGGTTGTTATGTCTGAAACTGTAATAAGATTGATCTATTCTAATGTCAAATGGGAGTGCGTTCCATTACTGGGCCGCCTTGACCGGCAATCTACTGCCGCCAGTTTCTATTAACCTGAATTTGGGTATCTGTAGGCAGTAGGAGTTGGCAGTTCTGGTAGGGCGGGTCGATGTTTTTCTCACTAGCTTAATACTGGAAGAGTGGATCCAAACACTATTTTTAAAGAATCAGGTTCATGCTCCCACCACCCTAGTTCGATGTGTTGACTAAGGAAGAGATTTCATTTACTTTATTGACTAGTGCAGACAACAATCACAAAACCTGTTTGTTCCACATCCAATTTCAGATGTATGAAGAATCCGAAATTGCAGGTGATGCAATGCAATGATTCTACTGAGTGTTTCAGTTTTAATTATAAATCACAAGGGATATACACTTTTCAAATATGAAAATGGATTTCTAAAATACTTTAAAATACCTTTTAATTCTATTTTGGATTTGACTAAGTCCTAGGAAATTGTTTAAATAACCTTTGGTTATAGGTACTGACTTTGTGGTAAGGGCACTGGCCTCAGGTGACTCACAAAATCAAGCATGTCCTTCTGACATGCATCTCAAGTAATATGGGCATACTTTGGGAAAGCCTCTGCATTCAGTGAAATCTGGGAAAGGTCATTTAAATGTATTTATCCATCAGCTACATCCAGTTGAAATCCAATCTGCTTTCTCTGTTTGCTGAACAAAGCCGAGTGGGCTCTTTCACTTTCATGTTTTCCCAAAATTCTCTCTTCTTCCTATGTATCTGAGTTTTACAACACATTCTTGTTGGTCAGTGATTTGAATGGACTCTAAACCCATGGCAGCAAGAAACATCTAACGTTAGCTTCTGCTTCTGACGGAATGGTGCTGTTGTTCATGCTGGGATTGCTGGATTTATCTGAGACTGTGTTCTTTTTTCTGGACCAATTGTTGTGCATCCTTTAAGAACGAGCTTGCTCGTGCACACGCGCATGTGCACTCGTTCACAAGTACTTTCTTAAGTACGCTTGGCCGCTTGAACGTGCTGCTCTGCTGCTCCTGACGTAATTGTGCTGTAGTTCGTGATGGGATTGCTGGATTTATCTGAGACTGTGTTCTGTGGACTTAAGAGAACTATACAGAGCTGAACGAATTGTATTTGGCAGTGCACTTGGCAACGCATGATCACTGGACTTAGCCATCAACCTTGTCCTTTCAGAACGAGCCTGCTCACGCGCACGCATGCCCGCACTCGTTCGCAAGTACTTACTTAAGTACGCTTGGCCGCTTATCTGCGAAGCCATGGCACCGCGGTGGGGCTTGGAACTTTTTACCATTGTGGTAATTGTTTTAGTAAGGGCACTATCGTAACGTTGTAACGTTGAGCCCAAGAAGCATATATTTGGTGAGTGCATAATTTTGTACAGTCTGCTTGCTACTGTTCTGCTACTACCTTTTATCACCATATATTTGTGTGTCATGCATTCTCAAATGATGGCTTTTGCTGCTTTGCTGCTTATAAGCTCACCTCCAACATGCCATCCATTGTGCCGCTGACACTTTCAATTCCCTCCCTTCTGCCTATATAAGACAATCAGCGCATTGGCATCCACCCGCAAACCTTCTTCTCTGCTTCATCATTTACGCCCAATGCTTGTTCTGCTAGTACACAAACAAGATTCCCATTCAATATACAAACAAACAGAGCGGTTGTGACCTCCTCGTTCCCTCTCACGCTCTCACCGTCTCGGGTTCATACGCCCTCTCCCCTGACTATTGTGAAAGTGCATGCGTCCTATTGTACGCCTCTAGGGCGTGTAAATCCTCAGTCTGTTTCGGACATTACTATGTTGGAATCTACGAAAAATTGTCAAGTTCCGCACAAGTTGGATATGCCTATTTCTCTGATTGAATTTCCTTTCCTCATATGTCGCAAGATTACTCAGTTATTTCAAATCATGCGAGTCAGCGTCAGTCCCCTATATCTTCAGGAGGCGCTGAACACACGCTTAGCTCACCATCAGTGTCATGTGAACCTCCTAACATGTACTCTCATCCAAAGCTAAAATCTTTTGCTTTACCTACCCAGCATCTAAACAGATTTCTTCCAATTGATAATTCTGTCCAAACTTTACTCATGATACAACCAGCCCTCACAGCCATTAATACAGCTATTTTCAGCCTGTGTAAACTATTTAATTCCTTGGACTCCAAAGTAGCCTACCAAACATCGCAATTTGAAGAACTGATGAAATGGCTCTCTTCCCAAAATCTAACTAAAACACAAAAAAGTAATGGAAGCTTTGACGAGTCCGTAAGTGTGGTTTCGAGCCCCTCGGTGTTATGTATTAAGAAGCCAACTGTTGCAGTACTGTCCACTCCAGCTTCAGAAACTGTGGCTGCAGCGGTTATGGACGCTTGTCCTCTCCCTCCAATTTCTGGTATAATAGGTTCCACGGACACTCAATTCCCAAGGGCCCTGCCTCCACAATTAAGTGAAAAATTGACGACTGTTAGTGGTGCCCTAAATATTTTGCCAGTACCTGGAGCTAACAGTGAGAAAGATACACTGCCCTCAGGGCAAGGACACTTACAGCAGCTAAAATCTAGAAATTCAAAATTCACCAAAAAGAAATCGCTAACTCTTATCAAAACACAAAAAACATTATTGGGCCAAAACACCCAAAAAAGCACTCTTAATGCCTTTTTGAAAGCACTTGGCAAAAGATTGATAACAGTTTTACCTCAACAAACGGGCTGATCCAATAGCAAAGCAAGTTGGGCAATACAAGGAGGTAAGAGTGGACAGCCAGTCCGTAATATCAAGAAGCGACACTAGTCAACTGCAAGAGCTGAATCAGACCCTCTCACCTCTATTACAATTGGTCCAATCAATCCAACATGTAAGGAATGCTGCTCCAGCGATGACCTGCTCTCGCGAGTTGGCTCCACCTATTATTTCACTCACAGCAATTATGCCATTTCTAGTCCCTCATTCCCAGGAGTTTGTAGGTTCATCTACTAAGGAGACACTGATGCAACCACAACCTTTGGTGGTTCCCTCTGCACAGTCCAAAACAGTGTCTTTTGCGCTCCCTCTCCAGTCTATCCATTCTGGTGAATCTGCTATGTCATAGGTCACTGTTGATGAACTTAAAAAGAGGGTTGATGAATAGTTAGCCATAAATTTGGCAAAAGTATTCTCCAAAGATGTTGAAATTCAAAATCCGTTGACTAATGCGACAAACTGCCTAACTGATGTGCCCCCACCTCAAAAAATAAAGACACCAGCTGAATTCAATGATATTTGTGAGCCGGAGGCTCACTGTCCACCAAAAATGTATGAACGTGTGCCCATTGAAATGGACTCCTCGAAAGCCCGAAACCCAGATGACTCCACGACATCTACACCCCCGGCGGGCACATTTTCATACATTGATTCTGAAATGCAGAGAAGGCCAGTTTATGATCTAAACCGGCAGAGTGCTCTAAAGATTTTTGGAGAAATTGAAGACTTGCGTAACATCTCTACATTAGACATCGACCACATTGAATTTCTTACAGATTGTCCTCTCTCCATAGTTAGACTATGGATTCCTTTGGGTGTGGTCTGGCAATCCATATGGCGTTGTAAAATGCTCCTCTTTGACATGGGTTTCTTGTTAGCTCAAGACCTAGAGAGTGTTTTAATAAGATTCAAAATATCCAAAATAAAACCGAACATTTACCAGGGCACTGCTCGAGAAAGTCGAGAATCTCTAAGACCCTCAAGCTCACATCAATAACCATCAAAATGTCTTAGTACATCAGAGTTATCCATTGTAAGGTGGAACACAATAGGCCATGCTCATCTCAATTCCTCATTTAAAGATATTTCTGAAATATATCACATTATAGCACTTCAGAAGACATTGCTAATCAAACAGCCTGTATGGGATAATTTTTAACTGGCCCTGATTCCAGCTGTTCCAAGTGGAGGCAGACCTTCGTCTGGCCTTCTGGTAGTGGTACACATCACATCAGGCTTTTCTATCATGCCGTGGGCTTCTGTTGGGGCGCATATCCAGCTTGTAAAAATCACCAATAATGAGAAGTCCCTTGCCCTGATTAACATATACCATAATGTTTTTGCAATGCCTGATGAGACCTTCTTCGCTGGCCTTATTGGTATGTTTCACCACATTTCATTAGGTATCACGATTACACACACCATCATTATGGGAGATCTTAACTTAGACCGCTGGAAAGATAAGTGTCAAAATCAAAAAGTGTGTAAGTGGACGACCCTTATGCATGAGCGAAATTATCATATGGTCAATGGTGCAGTTCATGGAGATGTGCCAGCACACTACACGTGGCAATGTAGACTATGCACTAGCATAATTGATTACATATACATCAACCCCAAGCTTTTTCAAGTTGTAAAAACATTAACTATAAAAGATCACTTAAATAGCGATCAAAGTCTTTTGATTCTGCGGCTTGATTGGAATCTGTCACCAAAAGGCAACTGTAAGGATATTTGGCGTGTTACAGCACAGAGTACAGCACTACTGCACAGGTAGCATTTTTATGCAGCACCACTACATGGGTGTGGTGCATTGCTATATGTGTTGCCAGAGTAACATGGACATATAAGTAAAGACAGGCTATTCAGGCAAAAAACGATTTTTACATATAAAATGCAAATCCATTTTTACAGTTAAAAGCACACATCTGCACATTCAAAATGCACACTATTTTTCACCTGAAATGCCTATGTTGCAAGAGACACATTTGAAAATTAATAACTAACCTTATTAACAACTAACCTGACTAATAAAACTTAATTTAACATAACCCACTAATAAAAATGTGTCTCCACTGCAGAATTAGGCCTACTCTGAAAGTGAACTTTTAAACACACATTCATTTTTTCTCTGCTGCTCTGTCCACATAACTACAGGAAGCAAAGAGCTCGAAGGAGCAGAAAATCCGTTTGTTACAATTGCCACTGTAGAAGTGAGCCATTGTGTAGTGAGGGAGGAGATGACATGATTGATTCTGATTGGAGCAGCGTCATAGCAAGTATCATGCTAGAGGCTGTGATTAGAACTTTGCTGGGGAAGCTTGAGAGGAGGGGGAAGGGTGGACATCTTGCAGAGCTGGGAGAAGGATCTCTTTCCTGGCTGGGGCATTCCTGCTGCAAAAGCTGAGAGCTCCAGGCAATAACCCCGGTTTGAGAACGGCAGACACTTGTTCTCACTGGGGTTGATCTTCAAGGGAGCCAAATTCAGAAAGAGAATACCCGGAGAAAACTCATGCTGAACAGATAAGGTAATTACAGAAGCGAGTGGAAGCTGTGCGAAAGTGTGCGAAGCTGTTCAGTCAGTGTATTAGAGGGGGTCTCAGTCTCTTATCAGCATATTTAATGTTACCAATTGAATATATTCTCGCAGCTCTCTGTTCATTTTATCACAAATAATGTTGTACCATTTTATTTATTTCTGTAAAAAAAGTGAAACTGTGTTCAAATGAAATTTCTATAATACAAAAATATTGGAAAACAGATAGCTAGTGTGTATTATTTTTCTCTTTCATTTTGCATGGGGAAAGGTTTAAACGTGGGTAGATTTTTAAACAGTGCAATTGTCATTTTAAAACAGATGTGTGCATGATTCTATTCAGTATGGACAGTTGTGAGTGACTGTTTGTAGCATAGCCTGTTGGAGGTACATGAGTCAACGGGAAGAGAGACTCTCTGGACATAGTTCCCTACCGTATATGAGGTAGTGGAAATTACCACAAAAATACCACAATTGCCCATGGTGGCACACAACACTAACACTGAAAATGTGGTATCCCTAAAATGTAGGCCTGAGGTCTCTCTAGTGATCAAGAACAATCTAGATAAAAAACAAGGGATGTTGGATATTGGGGCCACAAATAAACCAACCACTATACCAACCAACCACACAAACTACCGCGCATACCATCTAAATAGGTCTGAATTCTGAAATAATGCAATGTATTATTGTCATGTGTGACCCAATATGAATACAGAGAGTGATTATTGCTAAAGGTATTTTGGCGGTAAGAAAATACTGCAAAGCCCCCAAATATCCACAAAATACCCAACACAACAAAGAGTATTATTATGCCAAACTCTCAGTCAACAGTGCACGATCCAAAGTGAGATGGAATTCAAGAGCATTAACCCAATTTGAGAATGTGGTTGCTGTTAACTTGAAATCCATGCTCCCCAAACAGTACACCGATTTACTGCACCCCTTTTAAAAACTACTATTACTATACCTTATCATAATACCATTCGCCATCCTCATGCATTTGATCACGAAATCCACCAAACGTAATATATAAAAATTGTTTATGTGGCCGGAAGGCTATTTTATATCAACAAGACAGCGAAGCTATGCCTCACGCAATGCGCAACGTGCAACAGAAATTCCTCAGGAATGTGGTATCTTCTAAACAATCATACTTGCCATCAGCAAGGAGACACTCAAATTAATGGTGTCTCTGACAAGTTTGGATTGCCCATTTTTCAGGTCTATGTGCTGATCCTCATTATGCTGTTCTTCCATATGAACCAGTCTCGATATCGGTTTGGCATTTAGAATCCTACTTTGAAACAGTATACACCCTCATATAGAAGATCAGTTCCTCTAGAGCCGAGGGACCAGGTGGGCTTTCCAACCAACCAGATGTTCAAAGTAAACCCCCATGAATGGGCACATATTCTTGCAACTATTTTCAAAGACATCTTGAACACGAGATTCATACCGCTATCTTGGAAGACTTCTATAATAATTCCCATCTTCAAAAAGGGTGACCGGTGCGTCCCTTCGAACTATCGCCCAATAGTGCTTTTGGATGTACCGGTAAGATCTTCACCAGATTGCTACTGCAGGAGTTTAATGCTTGGACAGGGACCTGTAATTTGCGTGATCCCAACCAGCCTGGGTTCATGGCAGGAATGGGAACTAACATAAATCTATTGGCCCTTAACACCATACAATCCAATGTCACGCACAAAGGCAACAAGCTTTTTTTGCGTTTATTGATCTCAACGCTGCCTTTGACTCAGTTAGTCGATACATACTAATGAACAAACTACGAAGAGATCAATGTCCCACCACTCTATATGACATTATTCACTCCTTACACTATGACACATCCATTCAGATCCGTATCACCCTAGATGGACTACTCTCGAAGAAAATCACTGCATATAGAGGATTGAAGCAAGGGTGCTCACTGGCCTTTGCTATTTTCAACTATTTCATACATGACGTTAGAGTCCCTTTGTCAAATGTCATATCAGACTCACCTATACTCAATAACCATCAGATACAATCACTTATATATGCGGATGATCTTGTTTTAATCTCTAGGACCCAGGTTGGGCTCCAGCGTTTATTAGATGCCTTTCAGGATAAATACAGTTAAATTAATTAACAATTAATGTAGCCAAAACTGAAATTGTTCAGTATTCCCCTAGGTGTCATGGTCCGTTGGCTTATGTCTGGTCCATTAATCATGCCCCAGTTATGGTTGTACAACATTACTGTTATTTGGGACTGCATTTTGAAGGGAAAATAAGGGCACATGGCCAGTTAGAACGGGTGGAGACCAAGCTATCCTCAGCCATATCTCAAGCACGTATCATCATGCATAAATATGGCAAATTTTCAATCTTGCCCGTGTGACATTTTTGGACTAAAAACATTGTGGCTGCTTTGTTGTATGGCCTCCAAACATTGCCCAGCGATTCCCCCTTTAAATTTATTCAGTGGGAAGCTAAATGTTGGTGCTCTGTTCTACACTTGACTCAATGTACACCAACGGCTTGGATAATATATGAGCTCTGGCTGCTTTTGCTCCAAGCGCATTACAACTGGCGAACCTGCTCTTTATTCAAGACATTTCTGATTTCAACAAAGCTAAATGTGCTGCGGAAAACAGTATCACAGTACATGTTTTCGGCTAATCATGCATTTTTAAACAATTGGCTTGACCAAATATATCACATATTAGCTAAAGCTGAGATTTCTCTCGAACTCTTGCTTAGCAATACGTACAAAGCAAAACTTAAGATCTATCAGACTGATTGGATAACTACTAGAGATTTATGCTTCACCTATCGTGACGGTGATGAATTGCGATTCCCCCCAAAGAAAGTTGTCATTTTGCCACCATATTTGATTTGCTGTCCTTCGCAAAAGTTTTGAAATGGAATACTCCATCTTTGTTTTGACTTATGGGTCACCAATGACATCAAAGCAAAGCATAGGCTCGTGATTATTGATAAGAATATCTGTCGTTTTTGTAATAACGGTTATACACCCGAAACCTTGGCACATTTGATCACTGAGTGTCACACACTTTGACCCAAAAGAGAAATGTTTTTCACAAGACATTGTAAACACCTGGGGAGTATATCACAACATGATTGTTGATCATTACTTTTGGGTTGTGGCAATATGTCAGTTCAAATTGCAGCTTTCAACTTTCTATACAGTTTAAATCTGGAAGAGGAAGCAGTGGACTTAGAACCAATTCTTTAGGTAATAGCATGCACCACTGTGTCTCAATCTCTAATAGTTGCAAACAGCAAACAAGAACATCTATTGTTTAGGGTTCAAAACAGCCTTCCCATCGAGAAGTTAGATCTCAAATGACTAGTTCTTTGTCTGAAGGGGATTTCAGAAATTTATCCTAGACTGTATTGCTGTGTTCTTGCTGATGCATATGCTTGCTAAATAGAGTCTTCCCAAGTAAGCTTTTTAAAGATAACAAATTGTATGATCGTTCAACTTTTATTTTTTTTCTTAGATTGTAACTAATTTACTTTGAGTGTGATATGCACAGTTTCTTCTTATGGTATCATTGACGTATTGATGAATGTTAGTCGCAATTTTGTTTGTCTATGTTTGAAGTTTTTAATTTTTATTTTTTTATTTTTTTATTTTTATACTCCGTATTAATGATCAAGGCTGAATTGTTTTAATGTATTTCTATTTAAGAATTTGTATACTTGAAAAGGTTTGTACATTTGAAAGGTTTATTCATTTCAGCTGACACAAATTAAAAAAAAGAAATGTAAAAAAATCATATAACACCTACTTCTTTCCAGTTTTGTCTCTAGTATATCCTCGTAACATCTAATATCACTGAATGACAAAATGTAGGCATAATAATTCCACAATTGTATAGGTATAGGTGCTGTGCATTTGACAGTTTACATAACTCACATGTCCATTTGCTTCTCACTATATTTCTAATATCTATATTTTTGTTATGACATTGTAAGTCTGGGATATGGCATTTTTGGAACGTTTACATTTTAGAAAGATTTAAAAACCAACCTTAAACATTATTTATGAAGTAATAATTAAGGTTCAGTTCCATTTGCTCAAACCAATCTACCTTTGCTGCCTCTGAAGTAAAAGAAGATAACAGATATATCTGTTCTAGCTTTGAGATTACTATACCTAGTGACCATGGGTCTAAATTAATACAATAGATTCCACTTGGCCAGATTTGGCATTCATAGTATGCCATTAATTATAAAGGTAACCTGTGAAGCAAGCGGATGATAAATTAAGTAGACACCTTGTATTTTAATGTACTTAATTCATACATTTGTGGTGCAAAAGTGGTGTAGGAAGTGGAAGGCAGTCTCGGCAAGAATCTAACTTCACTCTTTGACTGATTGCTTTTGCCTCGCATATCTGTGCTCTATGCTCTGCACTTTGCCTGGATTATTTAAAACATGGTTCACTGCAGGTAGCGCATGCATGGTGCTAAAGTGGTGTAGAAATTAGAAATCATTCTTGGCAATCCCCGGGAGGGAGGGAGGTCTGGGGGGCTTGAATCTATGTCTCCTCTGACACACAGCTCACTTAAGGAGAAACAGTGAGTTGAAGTAACGGGCATAGCAAAGTGAGCACCGCAAAATACCATGGGGATTTTGTCTTAAGCCATACCCCTTTGGGATTGTAATAATGGGCCTCAGAATGAACCGTGCCGGGAAGGGACTGGCACCGTTCATTCTGGGCCACCACATTACAAGGTCTCCAGCGGGTCCCGCTCTGAACGCCTGGCCACACCAGACGTGCACAGCAGGACCCGCTAGCAGACCAGGATGCTAACAATGGGCCCGTCATTAAGGGGCCTGTTGATAGCATCCCCTATGGGGGCTCAAATGGGAATGGGGATGTACCGGGTCCGGGTCCCGAGAATGGGGAAAAAAATGCCTGACCACCAAGCTTTAACAACCACTATATCACTGATGAGGAAATGATGGTGGCTGTGAACTTGCCTCTTTCCATGTCTGCAACGGATGCAGCTCTAAATAGGTCTACGTTTGATTGTGCAAGGGCCTTGCAAAGTGTTTTCTCCCTAATTTTTAAACTTCAGTGCAGTTAAATCTCAGGAGGGAAATATTACATCATACTTTCCCCCTAAGAGAACTTTGACGGAAAATTGCTGCTTCTGATTCTCTTAACACACTTCTCAAGCCAGGTGGTTCTTTGTTCTGCTCGAACGATTCCGAGTGAAGAGAATGCTCTGCCAACTATTGCCTTGAGTGTAAACTTACATAGTTTTTTGGACACTCCACCGGCGATAGAGACACAATATATTCCTGATTTTGATTCTTCCTCATCCTCTGTAAAATCGAAGCCCCCATTTGTTCCCTTTACAAGGTTTCCTCATTCTGGGCCCCATAAGGAGGGTGTCCAGGGAACTGCTACTAACCAAACTCTGGAAGATATCAATCAAGTTTTGTGTATACTAGTATCACTGTAGGAAGGACATAAAATGGATGTTAAAAATAACTTGGTCATCTTGGAATCACTGTTATTTAAATTCGATAAAATTAAGCTGCATGTGGCAGCGGAAGAGCTACTTATTAACCATAATTTGCTGAAGTGAAGGACATTAGTCCTAATACATTGATAAGTGTGTGTTTCCTGGAGGGGGGAATGAAGAGGTGGGAGAGCAACTTAAAATTAGAAGTGCAAGTCAAGGTCTTCTAAAAACATTGTTAAGTAAGGAAGATTGCGTGATTACTGCCTCCAGATGCCGTGGGGGATTTTGAGTCTTCTTTTTTGGAGGTCCCCCTGATGGATCTTTGTGGAGGCAGATGGTGTTCAAGAGTAATCTGATCCACCAAAGCACAGATCTCAGATCCTAACTGCAAAGGTGGGCAGAGCCATGAGGGGTCGTATGTCAGAAAAAAACAGAAAAACTGCACAGTTCCAAAGAAAAATAACTTGGCATTGCGCTGATTTTTCCAGGGTTTGCTGAATCAACCATCAGTTAATGCTTTGCTAACTAACACTACAATACAAGCCTGGCCAGAGGTACTAACTTGGAGATTAGAGGAACAATATACTGCTCAGAACAATACTAAGAAGATTATTGCACTGAAGTGTTTGCCTCCTCTAGTCTCCCAACATCCATGAGCAATGACATTAACTAAGGGTGTCGAGATGTGGTCCTGTAGTATGGGTACCTCTATGAACAATTTAAAAGTAGGGGTGGCGTCCTTAGTTGACACGGAGCCACAGAAAATCTGGATAACTGGCCCAAGAACAAAGAGTTGAAAATATTCTGCTATCTCCTTTGTTGGCGCAATGAATTGTGGATAAACTGGTTAGCCAATTTAACATACTGGCATAGTCCAACCAAGGGGGCAGAGGGGAGTGTTATCCCACATGTTTGTGGGCTTTCTCAAAAGGCTTACATTTTGGTAAAAAGCAGAGGGATTGGAATACATATCAGGGGAAAACACTGGGCGTTGTAGCCCCTAGGGTGGGGAATCCTCACGTAATATTATTTGAAAGTGTATTGTCTGAAAAAGGTCTTTGAGTTCAAACCGGTAAACAATCTATTTAAGGGATATTTCCTCTCGGGATATTCTGAGAGTTTATTTTCCAGACCATCATCGCATGAATAGATCATGAGTGTGCTTTAATTCTAAGCTTGTCTTAGACGTGGTTCAGCAACAATAGAACAGCCTGAGATCCTTTGGTTTTTACCTTATGCACCAGAGAACACGTTTGTGTGCACCCAAGCTTTGGAAGTGGGCAATGCTGCCGTATTGGGAAACCAAATTCACAATTTAAAACTAAAAATGAAAGTCTCAGACGAGGCAAGTTATTTGTATCTTCTGTTTTAAGTCCTTTGTATAGAGATGCCATTATAGATCAAATTTGAATGATTTCCTACAGAGTTTGGTTAGTAGCAATTTCCTGCACACCCTCTTCTTGGGGCCCGGAATATGGAAACTCAGTAAACAGGGATGATGTACGCAAGTTTCAGGCTAAACTTCAAGTTCATCTATATTTTGGAACAAATTGGAACATTTTATGGCACATGTTTCTGGGCTAGATTTAAACAACAGGTTCCACATCTCATTAGGACACAGTGCAGGAGATGAACTAAGATGGCCAATTACATCTAACACGGTCTAATAGTCAAATTCTATTATGTAGATCTCTATTCGATCCCGAAATACAATAGATGGTTAGGAATGTGCTCCCAAAGGAAGTGCAAATGTTTCTTGAATGTGAGCCACCCAATCGAACTCCATAACTGAGTTCAGATTGCCATACCAGGAGCTTCTGGGATCCATATAGGGGATTATTGACTCTAGTGAAATCTTCGCCAAGCTTATCAGTCATAAACTCTGAGGATGTTTGTTTTTGGGGTCCTAGCAACACATGTAAAGATCACACATGAAATATCTTTAGAAATTTTGATTGTCAATGTGTATTGGCATTTAAGAATGTTAGAACTGAGAGTCACATTGGACTGTGTAACTTACCTGGGGAGAGATTGCCTTGTAAGGGTAGAAGGAAGCCCTATTTTGCTCATGGGAGATATGATATATGATAAGATATTTTATTTGTATCACACTCATACATAAGTGTTTCAGAACGTGGCAAGGCAAGGAAGGGGAACAGGGGAGAACACAACACCGATCTTACTAGGCCCAGTAACATTGAGAACGCGCAAGTGCATGGGAAAGAGAAAGGGTAAAAGTGCATGGAAGGGGGAGAGTGGAAAGTGCGGAGCAGCAGAGAACAGATAAATAATAATAAATAAAAATAAATAGATAATACAGGCAATAAACAGTGGTAGTGCAGCCAGGAAGTGGCAAGTGCTGTGTTTATGGCAGCAGACTGGGTAAGTCTGATAAGTGCCGAAAAGTAGAAAATGGGGGGGTGGGACTGTATGGGTACAGATACAAGTCCCCAGTGCAAGGGATGGCCAGGAGACAGTGCAGGATGGTGGTAGGGTGAGCAGGTACCTAGGCCCTAGGGACCGAGGGTGGCCAGGTGCACACTGCCAAGAGAGAGCAGATCAGCAGGGGAGAGGGGGAGCAAAGGCAGAAGAAAAGAGTAGGGTCTTGAGGTGCTCTGGAACCGAGATGGTTCTCCTCAAGTTTTAGACTGGCAGGGAGGCTATTCCAGAGGGAGGCCCCAGCCAAAGACAGAGATTTACCCCCAGCTAATTTCTTTGAAAAATGTCTGACCGTGAGGGAGTTAGAGGTAGAGGAGCGAAGAGCTTGAGAGGGGAGGTATTTGTGGAGGTATAGCTTAAGGTATTTCGGCCCCAGGCCCCAGAAAGCCTTGTGGACAATGCAGAGGGTTTTGAATCTAATACTTGCATCCAAGTAAGAGGATGTTGGTGAGGGTCTGTCTGGAAGAGGTGCTGTTATAGGTATCAGCAATAGGGAGACCAGGGTTGGAGGCCAAGATATCCCTTTTAAACATCTTCTTTCCAGACTTAGTTAGAAGGGAAGGATAGTTGATATAGAAGCAGTTGCAATAGATGGGAGAAACAGAAAGCACAATGAGTGGACAGAGAGTAGACAGAGGGAGGAGTAAGCAAGTAGAGTGGTATAGAACAGCCACTGGGCTAGCAGGTTACAATCAATGGCCGAAGTTAAATGCAAAATACACCCAAGTTTGACTTTCAAGTTAAATGCAAAATGCACCCAAGTTTGACGTACAAGTTAAATGCAAAATACATATGCAAAATGTTAAATTAGGGCCCAATGGTTAAGGAATTTAAAGTGGGAGTCAGATGGTAAAGGTGAGTACAAAAACAGCTTCAAATAAGTACATAACAGGGAGAGCTGATCATAACCTCTGAGAAAGGAAGTACAGCGAAATCAAGAAGAACTAACCCGTGAGAATATGGTAGGGGAGTCATGGTAGTCCAATAGTCCAGGGGTACAAGGCTCAAGTAGGTGTGGTTTGTGGCAGAAGTCTCATCTAGTGGCCTATAAGAAGACAGGGAAGCTGACAGGGGCCTTAGAAGTGGGACATACAACAACAGGCCAGGTAAAGCCTGCCGGTCACAAGTTGGCCAAGTAGCCAATCTCTGAACAGATGAGAGTGGAAAGGCCCAGAGAGGAAGCGACTGTTACTAAAATAATGTGGCAGCCATTTTGAAAAATGCTGCAAAAAACGGCAAACAAAGGTGGATTGCACCAACAGGGATTAAAAGTCAACAAAGTGCAACGATCCAAGCAAGGCAATAAGTCACCAAATTTTCCACATATCCAACAAAGCGACTGTCATTTTCTTTTAAACTTTTTTCTCAATTGACAAGTTCGGGTTTGAAAGAAAGTGGTTGCTTTTTGCAGACATCAATTTGCATTTTCCCCAAAGTACCTTCAGTCGGTGAAGCTCCGGCAAGGTAAAGTAAACAACCAGGCTCCGGTAGAAAGGAGCAGCTGCAGGTGAGGACACTTCACAGGGAGCAGATGGATGACAGTGACTTAAATTCAGACTGTCTGACTCCCGATTCTGAGGTTTATTTGAAGACAGTGGTTTAAAAAGAAGAAAAATGTTTTGCATGATCCTCCCTCCAGCACTATCTGAAATGTCATCAGGCGTAGTACAAGTGTCGCTTGTTCTGTTCCTCTCCCTCCTTTCTGCTCCCCTTCTCCCCCCATCTTGTCAATCTGCGGCTCTACCAGCAATGGCGTCAGGCCTAGTACGTTAGACGCCTGTCTGTTCCCTTTTCCTTCCCAATAACCCCTCCCTTCCTTTCTGTGTTTTAGCTCTTGTACTATCTGAAATTTCGCCAGGCCGAGTACGATAGTAATTTTCACATTCTTAATGTTCATGGCCTTGTAAGAATGTCATTGTATTTTCCCTTTTTCCCTCCCTTGTCATGAAGCACTTTGAAACACATTGTGCATAGGCGCTATATAAATAAACTATCATATAATATATCATAACAATGGAGGCGTGGGATGAATGGTCTTGGACTGGCTTACCTGAATGATATATCTCAAGCTACTACTACCACCTGGTCGAATCGGCATGTCCACACAATGATTGATTATATTTTTGTAGATAGCTTGTTATATTTTAACTGTACCCACTTTAGTGTCATACAAACTCAATGGAGTGACCATTCAATGCTAGAGGCCATCTTCTCAGTAGATCGGGAAGAGTACCCTCATGGACATACAAATCTTGTTGGAATCAACAGTTGGAGTATCATGGATGGCTGCAAAAGCTTCAAGAGTAAATTAGTTGGTTACTCATCTTTACATCACCTCATCTGAGGAGTGGAAATGTAGCACGTTCTCAGCTGAGTAATTTGGGCCATTTATTAGTGGTATTCTGTGGAAGACTAAAGTGACCATTAAAACGGGGGGTAAGAAACTAATTTCAAATCATCAGCATGTGTGTAATGAGACATTGGTAATTAGAAAGCGTTAATTCAGAAAGGATCTTAGAAATACACAGAACAGGCTACTGAAGAAAAGATCCATATATGTCCAGAAATGTGTCAAACATAGCTCAATTGGCTACAAGAGACTTGGATAAAAAGATCACAGGAAGATGCAGAGCTGATGTTGTCCATATTACGCAATAGAAATACTTCAACCTTTTGGCCGGTAATAAGTGGAATTGAGGTTTCTCAAGTGGAATAGGATGTGATTGCGGTTATGGAGTCTGATTGGGTGGCTCACTTTCAAGAAACATTCTCACTTCCTTTGGGAGGACATTCCTATCCATCTAGTGTATTTTGAAAGTCAATAGAGACTTTGGCTATGAGACAGTCCTAGATGTAATTGGCCACCTTAGTTCATCTTGTGCACCAGGTCCTAATGGGATGTGGAACCTGTTGTTTAAGTCTAGCCCAGAAATGTGTGCCTTAACATTGTCCTAATTGTTCCAAAATATTGACCAACTTGAAGTTCACCCTGAAACTTGGTCACTGCGTACATCATCCCTATTTACTAGGTTTCCTCATTCCGGGCCTCAAGAGGATGGTGTCCAGGGAACTGCTACTAACCTAACTCTTAAAGGGGGTCAGTCCCCACTTACAATTAGAAACTCGAACAAGAACAAGAATAACAGACACATACCAGTAAGGAATGAGACCAGGGGATTTGTTGTGATAGACAACAAAGTTTTATGTAAAATTCAGCATCCAGAGAACTCTGCTGCCTCGAGAGCGATCTGGCAAACAATACAGATACAATGCATTTTAAAAAGTTACAGCATCATAGATGATGTTTTCTATACAGTCTACAGGACACATTTCGATTGGTGAGGGAAAGGTCCTAGTATATCACTATAGCGGCAGGATCCACGAGATTGGCTGGCAGCTTGGCGAGTTAGTGGACATCACATGGTTCAGCTGGGCTGGGCTGATCCGATCCGTGGGAGGAGAAGTTTGGGTTGTGTCCGGGTGAGGCGGCTGGTTCTGTCTAACTAATCTACATGCTCACAAAAGACATGCGGTAAATAATAACTCACAACCTAGGCCTTTTCGTATTAAGAGAGGCCTATGAATTGAACACACGTATTTACATTATCCTGCTTTAAATCATTGGCAAGGTGAAGGGTGTGGGGGTCTTGTCCTCCAGGTGACTTGCTGCGGGGTGAGATTAACAGTTGTCAGGTATGGCACTTCAGAGCAAGGGGGGATGGATTGATATGTTTTGGTTTAGGGCAGAATTTATATCGACAGATTCGTTTTATTGGGGGTACTTTAGGGTGGTCAGCAAGGAAGGGTCACATTTCTGCTACATCAAAAGAAGGCTAGAGGGGAAAAGGGTTGAACAGGCAGTCATTTTCAACAGTGGGGGTGAGAGGTGCAGAAGCAAGTCTGTTGAGATGGATGAGCCTGTTTGTCATGATTCGGCCCGGTCATACGCAGGGCAGTAATCTCAGAGGAAGGATGAAAAGAATACACAGTTTGCTTGCAACAATTCACACCAGAGCATCCATGAGAAATGGGCTTGGGTGGCACAGGCGTGGGAGGAAAAAGATGGGGGCTTTCAGGGTTCGCTCTGTGCGGCGCTGCAAAGGGGAGAGAAGGCTTCACAGATACCAGAATGTGGCCTAGTCCAAAGATGGAGTCTGGGGTACACAAAATGGAGTCCAAATGTATCTTTCAATAGTCCCGTTTCTGCATATGACAGGGACATGTCAACTGAGGCCACAGAAGAGGAAGGAAGGTGTCCCCTCACTATTGCAAGAGCAGGAATTGCCAGGAACATCCACCTCAGCTACAGCTTCTTCTCCATTTAAAGGTACTGTGCAAATCTGGTTGTTCATTTCGTCCAGCCGTGGTGAAGGTGTGTGAAACCTTTCACCAATCCAAGGGCTTGTCCTTCTCTACTCTTTAAACTAACTTTTCTGCTGACCAACTTTGTCCGGAACTCTTGGCAAAGACTTAACCGCGAACTACCCTGAACTGTGTGATCTTTAGCAAAAGACTGCTTGTAATATTTACTTTGGCCCTAAGCCATTTCGATTTGATTCCATCACTGTAGTTCCTCTTTCTAGATTGCCCTGATTACTTACCTGTTGATGCTGCTCAATTCCTACCTAACTTTGTCTTTCCCTCCCTTTTTTAAATTACCGGAGTGCCATTTTGCTCATACTTCATTTTGAGTCTAACTCAAAACCAGAATCTATTGGGTGTGGTGTGGTGTATTAAGAGTGTGATTTTTCAACTGCTTTACTTTAGTGAGATGTTATACAACTGATGTGTAAATACATATATATTCTTTTACTCAGAAACCTTGAGTCAGTGTTTGTTTGAATCATAGTAATTGCTGTCCTTTGTGTAACTATTGATACTGCTCACTTGCTCTCGAGATAAGTCTGGCTGCTCAGCCATTGCTACCACTTTACTGTGTGGTACAGGCTTGTACCAAAGGTGAATTTGTACTGTCACTTGTAGTCTTAATTGTCTGTGGTGTTCCCCAAGGGTACTGCATATAATTTGGCCTAACACTGGTGTACAGCGGTGAGGATCAAGTATACTAATTACACTTAGAGTGCTGCTATTACCTTGGATCAACTTATCACAAGGCTACAAGAGTATAGGGTGTGCATTTGTACTGCGCAAAGGACACAGTGTTCTAATGTTCAAATCTTGGTATTGGTAAAATTGCTGCAATGTCTTTGAGCACTCAATAAAACCCAAACATACAAGTGTGTGAATGGTGATTTATTGCGTTCACAGCCGACACGTGTTTCGACCAATCGGTCGTCCTCAAGGCTGTTTAAAATTATGTAACAGTGTATGACAGACATATTGACAGTGATAATCAGAACCACACCAAAAAACAAAACAAAAACAACATCAAAAATGTGATATGAGGTGATTAAAAATAACACGATACAAAGTAGACACCTAATAATGTGAGCATCAGTTGATCATAAGTATCAATTCAACATTCATTATTTACATAAATTGCAATCCAAGTATACATACCCTATTTCAAGTTGGTTGTGAAACGGTCAAACAGGTGCAGGTAGCAAAATGGGGGGAAAGACAGAGAAGGTATTCTTAGGAGTCTAACATCAATTGCTAGTATGTTTCCACAGTGTTCATTGGCAGTATGTCATCAAATGCTAGAGTTATTTAGGTTTCACAGTTTCCAGATATACCTAATTGTGCCCCATGCATGCTGTGAATTTAAAGCCACATATATCGTGAAAGAGAGTTCTCAAAATGAGTAAACAAATGATGCCATGCATTGATGAATCCCCAAGGGCAGATGCCACTAAGAGAGTGAAAAAGGAAAAGGTAGTCGCAGGACTGGAAATGGTGGGGTAGAGTTACCCTGTAAGGATGAGAAAAGTGCTGGGCTTAAGTTTATTAAAATCACTCACCAAAAAATACAGGGGATGAGTCCCTTATAATATAATATCTGACACTTGCGAGTTGGGCAAGTGTCAAAATCCTCGGTGATAACCTGCAAAAGGTATAAACTTATTGCCACTGGGACTGGAGATGCTCGGCAGCTGGCATGCAGGTTATACTTAGAAATGGAATGCTATTTAATCCTTTAAATCAGTTATACAGAATTAAATCTTACCTAGGAGGTGCTAGATGCAAGCCCCAAAGTATGGAATGAAACTGAGTTTAATCTCGTGAATCAATTCAGTTGGCCAATAAATGGTATCAATACCTAATAATTAATAAAAATAATGAAAATTATACAAAGTATATGTTTGGAAAAACCAAGGAATGGCTAACGTTATGTACCCTCCTAAGAGTTTACATTAGTCCAAGCTTACCTGGTCACGGTGTATTGGGGTGAATCCCACTAACAGCAATGGCATTTGCCTATTCGTAACAGAATCGTAATGCCGGCTGAAAAGGAAACTCCCGACATAGACGTTGTGGCGTGTTATGTCATGCGTATGTGCATGACGTTGCGCGCATGCGCGTTGTTTTGATGACATCACATTGCTTGTCCCGCTTGTAGCGGGGCTCAAAATTTAAATACTTATGCAAGATAGTTTTTAATATTTTAATGTAAAGGGCTTAACTGATGGGCAAATATTAAAGGGATATGCACATGGGTAAGTAAAGGTGCAAATACTAGCTGCAGGCCCTAGGTTTGGGAAAATAAGAGAAAGCAAGACCAGTAATGTTCTTCGCTGGACTACAAGGCACATTATAGATATGTATATGCACAGGTAATTAATAGTATGCATGCCAGCTATAGGGCCTAGATTAAATGAAATAAAAGGGATATGAAATGTATGTGGCAGATACATTGGAAATCGAATGGGTATAGATTAGTGTTGATAACACCAAATAAGAAATACAATTGTGCACATTAACATGGTCATAAGATAATGTAGGGTCAAATCCAGATGGTGCAACAGGGTATAGTTACATGTTAAATACCAAAAGTCCAAAATTGACCTCTTTGTTCTAACAAATGATCAAGCAAAATATAGGTGGCAAATAATATAGCAGTTTACTTAAAAGAGGTAGATAAAGGAAAAATCTGTGATTAAGAGTGGATTGTCGGGCAAGATTGGATTGATAGTAATCGTGGTGGTAAACTCTAAAAAGGGAAGTGCTAATGCAGCAATAAGGGTACCAAAGGAATTGCGAAAAGCCAAATGAGATAAGGTAATCATTGAGTATGAAATGACATGAATATTGCAAGGCAAGTCAAAAATGTTCTAACACAGGTTTGTATTGGGGCAAAGATCTGGCATCAAAAACTGAGGATCCATCCATACATGGTCCAATCAAGAAAGTTCATCTGGTGTCCATATAACTTACAGAAAGACATTCATCTTGTGATCCGCGTTCAATCCATGTTGAACACAGCACAAATTACAGATGATCCTAGACTCAATTTGTCTCAATTTAAGTTTCAAGTCTCCCCCTCTTATGCCCATTGTGGCTTTCTGTAAACCAATACATTTTATGTCACCTATGTTGTCCATCTGTTGACATTCCTGCCAGTGACAGGCCAGGGGCAATAGGTGGTCTTGCGTCTTGAGACTCAACAAATAATCTCGTATCCTTATGCGTAACTGTCTGATGGTACTCCCCACATAGATCTGTTGGCAGACACACACAATAGCATAAACTACATACTTGGTTCTGCAATTGATAAAATATGTAATCATGGTTTTGATACCCAAATGATCAGTGAAATGTTTACAAGATGGGTAAGCAAATTTGTATAGTGTGCAAATACCACATTTAGAGAAACCCCTCATTGGTCTCATCCTTTCCGATCCATTCGGTCTAGGATTACTGACCAAAGAAGGACACAATTTGTTCCTTAGAGTTCGGGCTCTGGTAAAGATAAATGAGGGTTTCTCACTGACATATGGGAATATGTCCTTGTCAAGTTTCAAAAGATTCCAGTGATGATTCACAATGCTGTACAATTTATGTGCATTAATAGAGTATTGTGTAATGATATCTACACATGATCTGGATATTCGGTTGGGTCTTCCATTCAAATTGGATTGTAACATGTCCTTCCGAGTATTCTTGCTAATTTTATTGTTTGCCAGTGATATAGCTGCATCCGGGTAACCCCTGTTTCTAAACCTACTCGTCAAAATTGTGGTCTCATGTATAAAATGTGGACCCATGCTACAGTTGCGTTGTGCACAAAAGAAATCCCCAGCTGGGATATTCATGACTGTTGATCTTTGATGGCAGCTTGAGGCATGTAATGTGCTGTTAACCTCAGTGGGTTTTCTATAGGTTCTGGTTTCTATTTGACCTTGTGATATGTAAATTGTGAGATCAAGAAAATTGATGGCAGTATTGCTGCTCTCCCCTGTTAGTTTAATACCAAAATCATTATTATTCAGATGATCCCCAAAGACGGTAAAGTCGTCAGGTGTACCTTTCCAGATGATCAGTACATCATCTATATAGCACTTCCAAAGCACTAGTTTGTCCAAATTCACATTGTTAGAGAAAACATGTTGGTCCTCATAACTGGACATGAAGAGGTTTGCCGAGGAGGGTGCATACTTGGCTCCCATGGCCACTCCCTTCATTTGGGAAAAATATGAGTCATCAAAGAAAAAGACATTGTTTTTCAGAGTAAATTTCAGAAAATCCTTAAGCATATTTACATGCGCAAAGAAAGAGGCTGAATGATTCCTAAAAACATAGTCAATAGTATTGATGGCTAGCTCATGGCTGATAGACGTGTATAAGGCTGTTACATCCATGGTTGCCAACAGGTAGTCATCCTTCCATTCAATAGTGGCCAGTGTTTGTAATACATGAGTACTATTTCTAAGATATGTAGGTGTATTAAGTACATATTCCTTAAGAATGTTATCAAGAATGTTATAGGTAGAAAGACTTTCAGTACTCCACCCTATCCCACTCATTATGGGCCTAACTTCTGGTAGTACTCTAAAGGGTTTGTGGATAGTATTCTGTGAATGCAATAAATCATTATTCACACACTTGGATGTTTAGGTTTTATTGAGTGCTCAAAGACATTGCAGCAATTTTACCAATACCAAGATTTGAACATTAGAACACTGTGTCCTTTCCGCAGTACAAGTGCACACCCTATACTCTTGTATCAATAATTGTAGGAGGAACTTAAGGGAACATCCTGTGCATCTTCTGCAGCCTTGAACTATTCAAATGTCAAGAGAGTTGAGCACACTCCAATAGATCACTCCCCTTTTCTCAAAATTGGATTTAACCACAAGGCTAAACATCATTAAAAAGTCATATTAATCATGTCTGATATGGAAAGCTACAGTGAGGAGACCCTCCTTAGTGTCATGATGCCTACCCCCGGAGCACCAGGCCAGGCCCAGCACCCCCGGGAGCAGGCATCACGCCCCCGGGTAAAAGCCCAGCGGCCCTTTATAGGGGCTCTTTGGCCTCTGTCCTGCCACCGTTGGCGCCAGGCTCATGTTGGGCATCAGTCCTGGCGCCATAGGCGACAGGCTCATAAGGGGAAGTGTTTGGTGCACTTACCTGAAGCAGACCATGCTGCACACTCACCTGATGCAGACCATGCTGCATGAAGAACCAAGCCAAATGAGGCTTAGGGGGGACTATTTTTCTGAAGGAACTATTTTGTTACTTGGGTGGGGCTGTGGAAGAATACTCACCTGGAACTTCTTCCAACGCTATTTAAGCCACGCCCGGACAGCCACACGTGCTTCGCGTTGTTCTGCATCCCAGCAGCTGAACGCTCACTGTGTCTGCTCCTGCACCTGGACTCCAGCCACGCCCGCCTCGAACCTGGAACACCTGTAAGGGAATAAGAGAAGAGAAAGGTGAAAACCAAGAACTTATGCAACCTTCTTACCTGTATCAGGAATCTTCATGCCAGCATTCCTGAAGGAAGACTTCCATTTAAAAGCACCGCGTTGCTCGCTGCAGCGCTGCGCTTCACTCACCTGTTCCCGAGACGCGGGCCGGCTCTAGTGCGGCTCTCAGCACCGATTGCCACATCTCTGCACCTAGGGGAGAGAAGAAGAGACAAAAGGTGAGCAAGGGAACACAAGAGGAAAGCCACATTTTCAGCCATATTACTTACCGGCTTTTCTTGGTGAACCATTCCACATCTCGGGTCGGCGCCGCATCTTTGGCAGGTACCGCACCCCGGCCCCTATGGGGAAAGGACAAAAGACATTACTGGGGAATTATAAAGACATTTAGAGGGGTCGCCCTCATCACTAACTCACCTGATTTTACCACCGGCAATTTAACCCCTCAACGCATCGCCTTTGTTCTGCACCTGAAAAAAAGACAACATAAAAGGAGGCTCACACTTCAACTTTTGCATCTTCATACTTACGGCGTATCGCTCAGAAAAGTCAAGTGGATGTGCCAGCGCCATTCTGAAAACCAGTGAAGTAACTGGACAAACGCGCGCCCCTGCACCAGAAGCAGGATGGAGAGTTCATCCTTCCAAACCATAAGGTGAGCTTAAACCAGGGGTTTTGGAGGAATCAGAGAAGAACGAAGGGGGAAAGGGGGGAGCAAGCACACTATTCAGCAGACAGTTAATCCCCTTTCTCATCTGCAGAAGGATATTCCTACAGGCCAGACAAGCAAGATTTGGGGGTCCTGTTCAATCGGTGGTCCGAATTCTGCGCATCACGCTTGAAGAGGCCACAGCAACCCAGACCAGACCAGCGCCTCAGTGGGAGCCAGGTGAGCGTTACAGAACGCGAAGCCTTCCTACAAATTCCCACCCAGGCGCTATGGAAACTTCCGAGACTGACCAGTTGGCCCAACTACTGGGGGAATTACGGGCCGAAGTACACGCCGCTCGTCAAGAGACTAATGCTCTCATGAGGGAAGTGATTGTAACAAAGGAAAGAGCTGATGACCTGGCTAGACAGCTTTTGCAAGGTCAAGCTGGACAAACTCCTTTACCCGGTTCCAGAGGGAACCCCGCTCCTGTGCTTTCCAGTAACCCGGTGCAGAGTAATCTACCTGGAAACATGCCGCTGGCCCCACCCGAACGCTTTGCTGGGGACCCCAAACGATTTGCCGTATTCATGAATCAGTGTCGTTTGCATTTCCTGTGCAGACCTGGGGGCCTTCCCTAATGACCAGACCAAGGTAGCCTGTGTATTGTCATATCTCAGCGGCAGTGCTGCCGATTGGTCAGTTCCACTGGTAACTCAAGATGACCCGATTCTTCGTGATTTTCAAGGATTTCAAGCAAGCATGGAAAGGTTATTTGCTCGTCACTCCCAGGGGCAGGCTCTAGATGACAAACTTCTATCTCTGCGACAGGGCAATCAAGACCTCCTTTCCTACATTGCAACCTTTAATAGACTAATTGTGGAAACTGGGTGGCCAGAGGATAAAAGAATCACATTATTTTATCGAGGTCTACGCGGAGAACTTAAAGATGTTCTGGCCCAAGTTGTAAATCCGCCCCAAGAATGCTCAGAATATATAGACTTAGTGGTCCAATTGGATCACAGACTGCAAAACAGAAAAGCAGATCGGTCCAAGTTTGAGACCCGGGTGTTAGTCAAGACCCACGCTAACCTCAAGGGGGCTGAAGCCTCTGAGCCAATGCAAATCGGAGGAGTTAAAGGACCTTTAACGCAAAAGGAACGTGAAAGAAGATGGCAGATGCACTTATTTCTTTATTGTGGATCCTCTGGACACTTTCTACGAGATTGCCCGGCAAGGCCGCCCAGGAAGGTGTTAGGAGCCGCTGATAAAATCCATGAAACCTCTGTATCGGGAAACGACCCCGCCTGACAAGCGTAGGGGTCCGCTTGCCGAGCTTGAAAACAAACTCTCAGACCTCGCATTTCACTGTGCCAATGGTCCTCGTAGATCCAGAACAGCCTAAGCGGTTGCATGCAATAAAGGCATACATCGATAGTGGGGCTATAGGAAATTACGTGGATAGTGAATTGGTCTCCAGGATTAACCTTCCCCTGCGTCCTAAAACCAGCAAAGATGTCATCACCACAGTTGATGGAACCAAAATTGCCTCGGGACCGGTAACACATTCCACAGCTGAGGTGACACTTGTAGGTCCAGATGGCCATCGGGAGGCAGTTGTGTTTGATGTAATCAAGGCTCCACAGTTTCAGGTTATTCTCGGAATACCTTGGTTAGAGACACATAATCCTCAAATTGATTGGCGAGCGAAGAGAATAACCTTTCCGGAGTGTGCACGAACCTGCTACCCAGAAAATCTGAAGATCAGTCTAGCATCAGTAACCTCTGTCTCCATGCAACTACCTCCAGAGTACCAAGACTTTCAGGACGTCTTCCAAAAGGAACAGGCAAACACGTTACCTCCTCACAGATCGTACGATTGCCAAATCGATCTGGTGCCCGGTGCACAACCCCCTTGTCGCAGGATTTATGCCCTTACTGAGCCGGAGAATCTGCATTTGAGATAATATTTAGATCAATACCTAGCCAATGGTTTCATTCGCCCGTCAAAGTCTCCGGCATCCTCGGCTTTGTTCTTCGTGCCAAAAAAAGAAGGCGACCTTAGAACTTGTATCTATTACCGCGCATTGAACCAGATAACTGTTAAAAATCGTTACCCTCTGCCTTTGATCCCTGAACTCCTTGACCAGGTGAAGGACGCTTGCATATACACCAAGTTAGATCCCCGGGGGGCTTATCATCTGGTACGAGTAAAAGAAGGCGACGAATGGAAAACGGCCTTCTGTACAAAATATGGACTATTCGAATACCAGGTGATGCCTTTCAGGTTGTGCAACGCGCCTGCTGCCTTCCAATTCTTCATGAACGATGTCCTTCGGGAACTCATCGATGTCTGTGTTGTCATGTATATCAATGACATTCTGGTGTACTCCTCTTCGGAATCTGATCACAGAAAACATGTCAGGGCCGTCCTTGAGAAATTGGGCCAGTACAAACTGTTTGCAAAGCTGGAAAAATGCGTTTTCCATACCATCGAGGTTGAGTTTCTTGGATTCATCCTGACACTTAAAGGGGTCCGAATGGACTCACGGAAAGTGGATGCCATCCACAAATGGCCATCACCTAGTTCGGTGAAAGGTGTCCAAAGCATGCTTGGTTTTGCCAATTTTTATCGCAGGTTTATCCCGGGATTTTCACGGGTGGTGCAACCCATCACTGCACTCTTGCGGAAGAATAAACGTTTTGAATGGACCGAGGAAGCTGAACAGGCCTTTCAGGAATTAAAAGCTAAATTTACGTCTGCATCTATTTTGAAACACCCGCGTCCTGATCTCCCATATATAGTCGAAACCGACGCATCGAGCTTAGCCATGGGAGCTGTCCTGTCTCAGAGAGTCCCCGAAACCAACCAACTGCACCCCGTAGCATTTTGGTCCAGAAAGTTCTCGCCGCCGGAGATAAATTATGCAATCATCGATAAGGAATTATTAGCCATTAAGTCCGCCTTTAAGGCTTGGCAGCATTATCTTCTTGGCGCCAGGCATACCATCACCGTGATCACTGATCACCGAAATTTACAATATTTAAAAACTGCCAAGGCTCAGTCTTCACGACAGCTCCGATGGGCTTTATTCTTTGCTGAGTTCAATTTTGTAATCACCTACCGTCCCGGCTGTAAGAATGGCAAAGCGGACGCGCTATCTCGAATCGGAATGGGAGAAATGGACACAAACTCAGAACCTGTGCCGATAATTGCCGAACAAAGAATCTTGGGGATAACCACTTTACAAACCCTTGAAGACATTCAAGCATGGGTAAAACTATTCCTGGACTCTTCAGCCTTGCAGGATTGGATCAAAATGGGGTCTGCCTTTTCAATCAACGATGGCTTACCTTACTTCCAAGGACGTTTATTTTTGCCAGAAAAGGAATTGCAAGAACTGGTTATTTCCCGTCATCATGATACTCTGATGGAAGGACATCCTGGCATTGCCAAAACAGAGGAAAAAATTAAACGACAATTCTGGTGGCCGTCCTGGCGAAAGGATATTAAATGTTTTGTGATGTCCTGTGGAGTTTGCACCCAAAACAAAGGTCAAAAAACAAAACCTGCCGGTCTTCTTCAACCCTTAGACATTCCACCAGCACCTTGGCACACCTTGTCACTAGATTTTATCACGGACCTGCCCTCTTGTAATGGATACAATACTATTCTGGTTGTGGTGGATTTATTTTCCAAGATGGCCCATTTTTTTCCGTTGAAAGGATTACCTTCAGCTTTTGTTCTTGCCAAGGAATTCCTCGAAAATATCATCCGTCTGCATGGATTCCCGTCCATTCTAATCTCCGATCGGGGAAGCCAGTTTATTTCTCATTTTTGGAAAAAGTGTTGTCAACTGGCACAAATCGACGTAAGACTCTCAATCAGCCACCACCCACAGACCGATGGTCAGACGGAGAGAACGAACCAGACCCTTGAACAATATCTACAATGTATGTTGCACCAATCAGAAGGTAATTGGAAGGATATTTTATGGGTGGCTGAATATGCATACAACAACTCGATACACTCTGGAAATGGTCAGAGCCCCTTTTACACCCTATATGGACATCACCCTCGTACTTCAGACTTGGACTCACCTTTGAGCCTCGAAATGCCCGCAGTGGACCATTTGCATTCTACGATTACTCAAGCCTTTAAGGATGCTACTGCACACTTACAACATGTGAAAGGGAAATACAAAAAGAATGCGGATCTGCATCGAAAGGAGGCGCCTCCATACCAAATAGGGGATCAAGTATGGTTGGCTACCAAACACTTATCGCTCAAGGGACCTCAGACTTTTAATCCAAGGTATTTAGGCCCTTACTCGATCAAAGCTATAATTAACCCAGTGGCAGTCAAGCTAGATCTACCAGCTAACATGCGGATTCACCCTGTTTTTCATGTGTCGCTTTTGAAACCAGTGCAACCAGGAACCAGATTAATAAAGCCACCAGAACCAATCCAGATAGATGGGGAGCCTGAATTCGAGGTGAAGAACATTTTGGACTCTAAGATCTCAAAATCAAAACTTTCCTATCTAATTGATTGGAAGGGGTACGGGCCTCAGGAAAGATCTTGGGAACCCAGCGACCACGTACATGCACGTTGGCTAGTAAAAAGGTTCCATCAGAATTTCCCGAACAAACCGAAACCTCCTGGGAAAACGACCTTGGGAGGGGCCAGGCCCAGCACCCCCGGGAGCAGGCATCACGCCCCCGGGTAAAATCCCAGCGGCCCTTTATAGGGGCTCTTTGGGCATGTCCTGGCCCTAGGCACTAGGCTCATAAGGGGAAGTGTTTGGTGCACTTACCTGAAGCAGACCATGCTGCACACTCACCTGATGCAGACCATGCTGCATGAAGAACCAAGCCAAATGAGGCTTAGGAGGGACTATTTTTCTGAAGGAACTATTTTGTTACTTGGGTGGGGCTGTGGAAGAATACTCACCTGGAACTTCTTCCAAAGCTATTTAAGCCACGCCCGGAGAGCCACACGTGCTTCGCGTTGTTCTGCATCCCAGCAGCTGAACGCTCACCGTGTCTGCTCCTGCACCTGGACTCCGGCCATGCCCGCCTCGAACCTGGAACACCTGTAAGGGAATAAGAGAAGAGAAAGGTGAAAACCAAGAACTTATTCAACCTTCTTACCTGCATCCGGAATCTTCACGCCAGCATTCCTGAAGGAAGACTTCCATTTAAAAGCACCGCGTTGCTCGCTGCAGCGCAGCGCTTCACTCACCTGTGCCCGAGACGCCGCCCGGCTCCATCGCGGCTCTCAGCACCGGTCGCCACATCTCTGCACCTAGGGGAGAGAAGAAGAGACAAAAGGTGAGCAAGGGAACACAAGAGGAAAGCCGAATTTTCAGCCATATTACTTACCGGCTTTTCTTGGTGAACCATTCCACATCTCGGGTTGCCGCCGCATCTTTGGCAGGTACCGCAGCCCGGCCCCTATGGGGAAAGGACAAAAGACATTACTGGGGAATTATAAAGACATTTAGAGGGGTCGCCCTCATCACTAACTCACCTGATTTTACCACCGGCAATTTAACCCCTCAACGCATCGCCTTTGTTCTGCACCTGAAAAAAAGGACAGAAAAGACAACATAAAAGGAGGCTCACACTTGAACTTTTGCATCTTCATACTTACGGCGTATCGCTCAGAAAAGTCAAGTGGATGTGCCAGCGCCATTCTGAAAACCAGTGAAGTAACTGGACGAACGCGCGCCCCTGCACCAGAAGCAGGATGGAGAGTTCATCCTTCCAAACCATAAGGTGAGCTTAAACAGGGGGTTTTGGAGGAATCAGAGAAGAACAAAGGGGGAAAAGGGGGAGCAAGCACACTATTCAGCAGACAGTTAATCCCCTTTCTCATCTGCAGAAGGATATTCCTACGGGCCAGACAAGCAAGATATGGGGGTCCTGTTCAATCGGTGGTCCGAATTCTGCGCATCACGCTTGAAGAGGCCACAGCAACCCAGACCAGACCAGCGCCTCCGTGGGAGCCAGGTGAGCGTTACACTTAGTTACACTGTGGATTATTTATACAAATCTGTGTAGAGAAAGGAACCTCTCTGCCAAAGGCAAAAAGTCTGAATTGATTGAAAATGTATTAAAGAAAGAAAAGTCTGAGGAGTGGGTCTGAAATGCTTGACTCTCCAGCAAATGTGGAAAATAATGAGGATGATAATGTGTTTATTATTGATCAGTTAGAGGAAGTAGATGTGTCTCCTCACTGCTCCATTACCTGCTCAACAACCTCAAGCTTTGTCCACTGGGACCCCATCAGGTCCTACACTCAGTCCTGAATTAATTGCTCTAGAAAAGATGAGGCTTGAACTGGAATTCAAATGTTTAAATGCTCAAACCAAACAAAAGCACCAATAACTTAAGCTCAGAGAAATGGAGTTGAATCATGAACTAGAAATGAAAAAGTTATCTCTTGAAAATGCTTCTCTCCCAGCGTATTCTAGGTCTTCCAGTAATAAGAAACCCTGTATGCCTAAAGAAATTGTGGGTATGTATGAGGTTAAACTTGATATTTTGGATTGGTTGGCAATGTTTGAATATAACCATGGTATTCAAGGTCTTACAGGGAATCAGTTGCTTCCCTGGCTCTTTTCTAGGCTTCCCACTGTTGCATCTGATGTTGTAATGGAGTTGCAAGAGGTGGATAGGATGGATTATGAGTGTGTGAAGCTAGCTTTGATTGCTAGTTTTGGGAAGACCCCTTCCCAGTACCTTACAAGGTTTAGGACCCTCAAAAAGCATGATGGTACCCCTTGGGCTACTTGGGTATGTGAATGTTTGAAAAATTAAGATGGTTGTGTTAAGGGTTACAGAGTTAACACTTATGAAGGTCTGAGAAATCTTATTATGTTGGAGTCAATATATGGTGCCTACTCTCCTGAGCTCAGACCTGAGCTCCTGGCTGATTCTAAGGAGATAGATCCAAAGATGTTAGCTAAGGCTGCTGACTTGTGGGTTGCCAACAGGGCTACTCACAGGGATTCTGGGGCAATCAAAGGATGAGGGGAAGGAGCCAAAGAAAGATAACAAGGAGAATTATAATACCTCCCATACAGAAGAGGCCCCCAAACATAACCAGGGTAAGCCACATGGGAAACCAAATAGGGCTAGTGAATCCTCTGGTGCCCAACCAGAGGTAGGTCAACAGAGCCCCCCTTCCAGAGAGCATTTGGTAAATGCTATGTTTGTGGGTCAACTGACCATGTCAAACGAGATCCCAGATGCAAGGGTAAACCTGCAGGGATCAGCAATGCCTCCTTAGCCTTCTCCCCAGATGAAGAAGTACAAATGGCTAGTGCTCACTTTGAACTATTTGCTGAAGCACCCTTGGGTCTTCAGGCAACTGCATCCTTAAAGTCCATAGGTCTGGGTAAGAAACAGAATATGGATCTGTAGAACTCCATACCAGAAAACTCTAGAGGGTATTATATGGACAGTGTTCTTGTCAATGGCCAGGATACTCCTGCCAGGAGAGACACTGGCGCCAGCAGAACAGTAGTGGATGAAAGCTTTTTCAAGCCTGAAGATGTTGCTAAGGCACCCAAAGGTCCCACTAAATTTTCTGGAGGCCTTTTCCAGTTGGTTCCAATTCTGCCAGCTCTCATTCAGTGTAATAATATGACAGTGAGGATTCCTGTCAGTGTCCAGAATGAGGTGCCTGGGAGAGTGCTGTTGGGGAATGATTTAAAAACTCTAGGGGCCTCATTACGAGAAATGCGGGAAAAACACAGTTATTACCGGCATGGTGTTATTAGCACATCCGTGTACCCTTGATGCTGCGTATAGCTGCTGATTACGAGTGCGTGAGCACACGCAAACCCCCAATGCCGTTAATGGCTGCACCGCCATGCTGCTAAAGACCCCCGAACCTCCATATAGCGCCATCACAGGACCCGCCGATACTGCCTCCGCCCAGGAGCAACCCCTTAATAATGGACCCGGTAATACCATCAAGCAAATACTGGGTTTGTAATACCGGACCCAGAAGTAACGTCATTGCGCCGGAATGGGAAATGCACCGGCAGCCATCTTTAAAAACACAATCCATTGAAATCCTCATAGCACAGCACTTGTACAGAGTGGAGAGCAGGTCCAATAAACCCATCATGTCCAAGGCTACACGTAAGTCCACCCCCTGCATGTGCAAGACGCGCTTCTCCGACAAGGAGCTTAATATGCTGGCGGACACGCTGGCAGGCCATGCAGATGAGGTATTTGCCAATAACCTCAAACGCGAAGCACAACTGTGCAAAAAGCAAATATGGGAGGAAGTGGCACGGAAGGTGACTGTGGTTGGCACCACCACTCCCACGGCGAAGGACTGCAAGAAAAGGTGGGACGACTTACATCTCCGGGTGTGCAACATACTTGCAGCCAACCGCAGGGAGGCCATGGCTACAGGTGGTGGGGACCACTCACCCACCAAATTCATGAGATGGGAGGAGACGTGCAGCACCATGATCAACATGGAATTGATTGAGGGCTTTGGAGAAATGGAGACGGATTTCCAAAATATCGGGAGATGGAGGTGGGTGTCCCCACAAACCCCAAGGAACCAAATCATGGCGTAGCACAACAGATGTGAAAGTGAACCAAGGCATTGCTGCATGCCAATCCCATTACCCGCAGACACCCAACACAGGGATCAATCACATGTCACACATCAGTCAAACTGCAATACAACGGTATGCCACCTAGTACACATCAGTTCACAAAGAAGAGTCCATGGCGTATGCCAATATGGACCCCCCACATTACAAGTAACCTGAACGTCACATCTACAAGAAAGCAATGCATGAAATGTGAAATACTGAACAGCACCAAATCATGCATCTTGCACGTACCAACATCACTGATAGCCTACATCTCTTGTTCCGCCACAGGCACAGATGCACAAAGTGAAGGTCAGGAGTCTGCCGCAAAGGCCAGCACATCCTCAAAGGGATCCAGGGCCAGACATGAAGGCACTCGACCTTCCACCTCCAGGGCCACACCAACACCCAGAGTGCAACACGGGCCAGCAGCACAGGCCACACCAGCACAGAAGGAGACAACACCAGCTGACGAAACACCCACAATGGAGTCCACAACTCCTGCAGAGTCAGAGGGTGAAGGAACGCTGTCAGCTGCCACAAGTTCCATAAGGGAGGTAGCAGCCAGTGCCCCCCTCAGCGACGTGGAGAGCCAAGCTGAGGAATTCGCAGACATGAAAAACAACATCCATGTTGTATGTCCCCATACACCAAGCTCCCAGGTCACCCCTCTGCACTCCACACAGGGCACACCACCATGCCACATGCAGGAACATCCTGTTGTACTGATGAGTCCGCATCTGTCCACCACTTCAGAAGGCAGTCCAGCAATGGGTCACCCTGCCACTGCACCATCCACTGCCACAGCCACCACCGACATGGAGGCCTGCCTGACCAGGGTAGAGGCCTGCCAGGACTGCATGATTGAACTGGTACGGCAGTATGTGGCGGAGGGAGAACAGACCCGCCGTGAGATACGGCCGGCAAATGTGTCTTCTATAATGGCCATGAACGCAAACGCCGCTGTCATCAGCGACAGTTTGCCTGCGGTTACACAGGTCCTTGGTAGGATACTAGAGCATATGCAGCAGCAACAGCCTGCAGTGGCGGTCGCACAACCATCCACCTCGACCCCATCCACCACACCTGCCAGCTCAACTCCCTCTAGTCCTGGCGCATGACGAGACACAGCACACACCACATGGACATGCTGCCCCCAGACCCAAAGAGAGGCCAGAAATAGCAGAACCACCCTGCATGTGCCAACTGCAACCTTGCTAAACTCACAAATGACACATCATGTGTGGGATGACAATGGGGGAGGGGGAGGTGGTGTTGGGGGTGTGTGGGGGATGTTGGGTGTGTGTGGGGGGTGTTGTGGGGGATGTTGGGGGTGTGTGGGGGGTGTTGGGGGGTATGTGGGTGTTGGGAGTGTCTGGGGCATTGGGGGTATGGGGTGTTGGGGTTATGGGGTGTTGGGTGTTATGGGATGTTTGGTGTTTTGGGGTGGGGGATGGCATGTGTGAGGTGGAGGGATGGAGCACAATATTGTTAGAATTTCAATACACCGGTTGTGTTAAAAAATCATATCATGACTGGACATTGTTCATTTTGTGTGTGTTTATTCAATTCATGACAGCGCACAGTGCCGAACTCCCCACACACCCTGTGTACATGTCCGCAACAACCCAGTGCCCAGTGTAGTACTAACACAGATCCATCTGCATCCCTGTGGTTCAGAAGAAATCGTCAATCACTGATTGGCCCACAGCACGGCCATCGTGTGCATCGCGAACTGCCAGAGGTGCTGGTCCTCCGACATCATCATCCTCATCATCCTCACCCGGTGCATGCAGGTCAATGTCCGGTGGCAGTGGTATGTTTTTCCGGATGCACATGTTGTGCAGCATGACACAGACCATGGTGATCTTTCCCACCTTCTCAAGCCTGTAAAGGAGTGCTCCACCAGACCTGCTGAGGCAGTGGAACCGTGCCTTCAACAGGCCAAAGGTCTAGTTAATCACTACACGGGTACGGGTATGAACCCGATTGTACTCCACTTCGTGCCTGTTCTGCGGGTTCCGTAGAGGGGTAAATAGCCACGGCTTCAAGGGATAGCCACCATCACCTGCATGGAAGCACAATGAGGTATATGTAAGTCAATATCTGACCTAAAAACATTTGAAATATATGCCATGGCTGCAGCTATTTGGTGTTGGCATGCACATGTCCCGAGATGTTTGCACACACGCTCATTTGATGAAATGTGTACTGTACTATGGTCTGCTGGTGTGGATTGCATTGCCCAGGTGATGCAGGGTGTTCACTTGCATGCTGATGCAGATGTAGTGTGGATAAGGAACCATGTCTTGCCACCCATATTGGCGATGTATGGCACTCTGCATGTATTGCCACTAGCGCCATTGTCACAGGTGTATTCATGTTTTGTCATCCATCGCTTGACATTCCCATGGTGGCCTGCTTGTGCGTCTGGCATATTGTCATTGCTGTGCAGTATTGGTCTTATGTATGGCATTGATGTGTCATGTTCAGGTTGGGATCTTCAGGACAACAGTGTTTAGCTGTATGTGCATTGTCCACTCACCACACAATCTCACCCAGGTGGAATATGCAACCCCCCCATTCACAATCAGGTGGATTATGCATCCCCCCAATGTGTGATGATCTTGCTGGAGTCACATACCATTGCACATTGATGGAGGGGTATTGCTTACGATTGTGGTACACCGCCTCTATGGCATGAGTGACCACAAATTCTACATGGGTGCAATCGAGGGCACTGACGCAATTGGGCATGCCTGCCATTGCGTGGAGGCCAACTTTAATGTCAGCAAGTTCCTGGGCAGTCCGTGTTAGGGATATGTGTGTGTTTTCGTGCCTCAGGAGGGCATCCAGCACTTGGGTCAGCATGCGTGAGATGAGAGGTTGTGATATGCCATGCAGCTGTCCCACTGTGTGCTGGTAGGTGCCTGTGGCCAGGAAGTGGAGCACAGACACTACCTTCAGTAGAGGGAGGATGGCAGTGCGGATTTCTATCAGGCTGACGATGTCGTCGTGTATCATGTCCACTATGTTGGTGATGGTGTCCGGGTCTAACTGGTACAGGGTGTGGATCTGCTCAGGGGTTAGATTGAATGGACTGGCTCTGATGCAAGGGATTGGTGGCTGCCTATGTGGTACCACTGGCTGCACTGGTGGGACTTGCTGGGCCTGTATCATCCTCCTTCTCCTCCTGCGTCTCCTTTGTGCTGCCTGTTGTTGTTGTAGCTGTAGTTGTTGTTGCTGGTGTAGCAGTATAGTCATGTCCTCCAGCCCCAGGATTGCAACAGCTAGTGGGATCATTTTGGTGTAGGAAGGGGTGTGATGTGTGGGTGTGCTCATTTTGTACTGGGACAGGCTCCATTGACTCCACCTGTGGTGATTGTGTGCACCTGTGGCAGTTGCCTACACAGCAGGTTGCTATTTACGGGTGGTCTGCGATGCCCGTATTGCTGCCATCGTGCAGGCCCTATTTACTGCCTTCGGGATGCCGGTAAGTGCATGCTATCATAACTTTTGATGTCCTCCTGTTAGCGGCATCCCGGTTTTTGCACCGCGAAGGGGCGCGTGTACGCGCCCATGCGGTAAGAAGGGGAACGGTACGGGCGGTGGTGGTATTACCGGGTTGTTGGCTCGTAATGGCCCGGACCCGTTAGCGATGCCGGTAATACCATTCCGCCTTCCTTTTTTCATTACCTCCGTGCTCGTAATGAGGCTCTAGGAGTAGTATCCAGTATCCCTAGGCCTCCCAGTGAGAGAAAACAGAACCAAACAAAATTGGCTAGAGAGGCAACCTAAAGAGACCACTCTGAGCCTGTGGGAAACTCTACAGAGAGCCCCAATGCAAGCCTTGGTGTTAGTAAGTTGACCTCTAACCCAGGCAAATCTGAGGTTAGTATAGTAGGGAAATGGGAGCCCCAACCAAGCTCCATCATTGTCCATCAAATTGTAAAGTCTTTGACTCCCCCTGCTTCTGAGGAAGAGGTGGATAGACAAATTGGACCCCTCTCTAGTCCTGTGAGAACTGGTAATTCTCAAAGCTGGTGGAAAACAAGGAGAAATAGGTCTAAGGCTAAACACCTTAAGACTGTTGGAGCTTCTACTGAAGACTCCAATGCGATTCCTAGCATTAGGATGGAAACTTCTAAAATAGGTAAGGTCAGATCTCAGAGGAAGTGGCAGCATGTACCTTGCTTGACCACAGCCCCTCCAACCAAGATACCTGAGACCCAGCCTGCTCTTGTCAGAGAGGTGGTGAGGAACCATGTAGACCCCTCTAGATCTAAGGGATCCCTTTCTAAGGACCCCCTGAAAAAGCATATTGTAGTTTCAGAGCTTGTTACAACTTCTGAGGAACTGATAGAACAGATCCCCTATACATTAAAAAAGAGTGATGTACCACAACAGGTTTGTAGGTCATATAGTATACAGATGAAAACCATTGGTAAGAAATGTCCTTTCAAGGGTTACAAAAGGTTGCTGGTGTACTCAGCAGGTCATTTAACCGACTTGCAACAGGAGATCCATCCTGGTGGGGATTCTATCCTCCTGTGCCTTAGTCGGGGGGGGGGGGTGTGTTAGGGAGAATTCTCCAGAATGGCTAATTTCCCTTACCTATTGAGTCCCTCAGCAGCTTTGCTGGATTTCTAGGATTGGTAAGAGTGTGAGCCTTTTTTCCCACTCTTGCATCTGTTTTGCTGTGTGAGTTTTAAATTGTTTGTGTTCATAGACTATGGAGCCTCACCTACTCCATAGGCATCATCTCTTTGCTGTGTGTTACACAGCACACTCACTGAAGTAACACAGGGTTGTCTTTCAGACTTCCCAACTCAGACTCCATTTTCTGGGACTGACTACTGTCTCCCAGAACATGTAAAGTTGCCATTAACTTTATTAGTCTTTTAAAACCACAAACCCAGTACAAATTATCTTACATAAAGTACTGGACAGGGTTAACACTTATCCCTTTTTGTCTGTCTCTCTTGGAGCATTGTTTAGCTCCCTTTTCATTAAGACTTGGCTGGTGGCATTGGTAACTACCCTGTTTTTCCTAACGCGGTTATCTTAAGTAACCTTGGTATTGTTTTAGGCTCTTTTGGTAGCCTTGAACTTAAACCCTCTAGACCATATACATTTTTCTACGGTTCCAGCTAGGTTAATTCGCCATTTCTTTTTGAAAATGTCTTTCTCGTGTTTTACTCTGCATGCCAAACGAGGTTTGGTTCCTTTGTTCACCGTCTTTTCGTGGGCTTCTACACAGAGGCCCTCCTTAGGCGCCTGAAAGTCTGGGTAGGCAGGATGTGAGGGAGGGGTTTTAGGACCCCTGCTATGGGATCCCTTGGTAACCCAAGTTGCCCTCCTGTTTGATTAGCTAGGTGACTGTCCCGCCAGGACAGCCACCCTGCTGTGTGATTGACAGCCAGTCTGTGTGAATGGGGGAAAACTGCATAAAAAGCAGGTCTCTGGGTCTGGAAAGGCAGAGTCGCCACTGGAACGAAAGAACTGATGAGGAGCTGACAGAAGAGGTCCCCTACAACAAATGACTCCCCCCTTGAAGCCCTGCGGCAGGTCTGAATCTTCAAGCTCCAACAACAGAGAAGTTCTACCAGGAATCGTATCCCCTGAGCTGGTGGGACCAACCAGTTTGCCCAAACTGCAAGCCAGGACTCCCTTTTCTGGTCAAATTTTCTGTACAGCCATGGTGAAGGTGTGTGAAACCTTTCGCCAATCCAAGGGCTTGTCCTTCTCTACTCTTTAAACTAACTTTTCTGCTGACCAACTTCGTCTGGAACTCTTGGCAAAGACTTAACCGCAAACTAGCCTGAACTGTGTGATCTTGAGCAAAAGAATTTTGTCCTATTGACATTTGCCCTAAGCCATTTCAATTTGATTCCCTCACTGTAGTTCCTCTTTCTAGATTGCTCTGCTTACTTACCTGTCAGTGCTGCTCAATTCCAACCTAACTTTGTCTTTCCCTCCTTTTTTTAAAAAAATTACTGGAGTGCCATTTTGCTCAGACTTCATTTTGAGTCTAACTTGTCCAGAATCTATTGGGCGTGGTCTGGTGTATTAAGAGTGTTATTTTTCAACTTCTTCACTTTATTGAGATGTTATACAACTGATGTGTAAATAAATGTATATTCTTTTACTCAGAAACCTTGAGTCAGTGTTTGTTTGAATCATAGTAATTGCTGTCATTTGTGTAACTATTGATACTGCTTACTTGCTCTTGAGTCCCGCTGCTCAGCCATCGCTACCACTTTACTGTGTAGTACAGGCTTGTACCAAAGGTGAATGTGTACTGTCACTTGTAGTCTTAATTGTGTGTGGTTTTCCCCAAGGGTACTGCATGTAATTCAGCCTAACAATCCTGTGGGGTATTTTGAGTCTTCTATTTTGGAGGTGGCCCTGATTGATAATGCATTAATGTTTAAACATGTGCAATCCCCAGAGGCCTTCTTGGTTGAGCAAAGGGTTTTCGAGAGTCAACTGATCCACCAAAGCACGGATCTCAGATCCTAACTGCAAAGGTGGGCAGAGCCATGAGGGATGGTTTGTCCAAGAAATCCCCCATTGTGGGGCATCCTCATGTAATATTGTTTGGTAGTGTGTTGTTTGAAAACCGAACTTTGAGTTTAAACTGGTAATCGATCCTGTGTCTACTCTCAGAAACTCCTAATTTAAGAGATTTTTTCTCTCGTCATATTCCGAGAGTTTATTTTCCAGTCCATCATCACATGGATACATCATTAGTGTACTTTAATTCTAAACTCATTTTAGGCTTTGTTCAGCAACAACAAAATTGCCTGAGATATCTTAGTTTTGACCTTACGCTCCATAAGTAGAACAGGTTTGCATCCACCCCAGCTTTGGAAGTGGGCAATGCTGCTATGATGGGAAACCAAATACACAATTTAAAACTAAAAATGAAAGTCTCCAAAGAGACAAGTGACAGGTCTTGGCTTGTAAAGGTGATGCACTATGTGTAGTATTCAATACCCTTTGCCTCTTAGTCTTTCAAAGCACCAATTGGCAGCCTTATCTTGCAATACTCAGGGACGCTCATATTTGTTTTCAAATTCGGAAGTGGGCCTGAAATTTTGGAAGTATGAGATAATTTTCCTTCAAGAATCATGGCTAAAATCTGTGCCTTCATTTGATAGGTATGGGCAGTTTTGTCAAGTTGCTGAACAGCGAGCTTCTGGTCGTCCATTTGGTGAATTATTGATTCTAGTGAAATCTTCCCCAACCTTATCAGTCATACACTCTGAGGACATTTGTTTATGGGGCCCTAGCAACACATGTAAAGATCACACATTAAATATATTTTGAAATGTTGATTGTCAATGTGTATTGGCATTTAGGAATGTTAGAAATGAGAGTCAAATTGGACTGTGTAACCCACCGGGTGAATGATTGTCTTGTAAGGGTAGAAGAAGGCCATATTATCCTCATGGGAGACTTAAATTCAGAATGTCTGACTCCCGATTATGAGGTTTGTTTGGAAGACGGTGGTTTAAAAAGAATAAACAAGCTTGTGCATGGTCAACAATGGAGGAGTGGGATGAATGGTTTACCTGAATGATATATCGAAAGCTACTACTACCACCTGGTCGAATGGGCATGTCCATACAATGATTGATTATATTTTGGTAGATAGCTGGTTATATTTTAACTGTATACACTTTAGTGTCATTCCAACTCACTAAAGTGACAATTCAAGCTACAGGCCATCTTCTCAGTAAATCGGGAAGAGTACCCCATGGGCATACCGACCTTGTCAGAATCAATGGTCAGAATATTATGGAATGCCACAAAAGTTTAAAGAGTAAATGAGTGTGTTACTAATATTTTGATCACCTCACCTGAGGAGTGGAAATGAAACACGTTTTCAGCTGAGCAATTTGGGTCATTTATTAGTGGTGCTCTGTGGAAGATTAAAGTGACCATT
This sequence comes from Ambystoma mexicanum, assembly GCF_040938575.1. Lineage (NCBI taxonomy): Eukaryota > Metazoa > Chordata > Amphibia > Caudata > Ambystomatidae > Ambystoma > Ambystoma mexicanum. The sequence continues at coordinate 725,355,660 of NC_090936.1, forward strand.
AAAACTGGAGATAAGAAACCAATGTAAAATCATCAGCATGAGTGTAATGAGACATTGGTAATTAAAAAGCGTGAATTGAGAAAGGATCTTAGAAATACATAGAACAAGGTAGACGCATATGGAAAATATCCATATACGACAAAAGAATTTGACAAACACTGCAATTGGCTACATCAGACTTGGATAAAAAAAAGATCACAGGAAAACGCAGAGCTGATGTTGTCCATATTACATAATAAAAATAATTCAGCATTTTGGCGGGTAATATATGGGAATTAGGTTAATGAAGTGGAACAGCATGTGAACTCGGTTATGGATTCCGATTGGGTGGCCAACTTTCAACAAACATCTCACTTCCTTTGAGAGCACATTCCTATCCATCTATTGTATTTCGGGCATCAATAGAGACCTACTTAATAGACTTTGGCTATAAAACAGTCCTAGATATAATTGGCCGGCTTAGTCCATCTCGTACACCGGGTCCTAATCGGCTGTCAAACTTTTTGTTTAAGTCTAGCCACAAAAAATGTTTTATTTGTTCCCCAATATTGATCAACTTGAAGTTTACCCTGAAACATGGTCACTATTTATAAAAAAGAGCTTGAGATCGAACCCTTTGAATTATCGACCGATAGCTGTTCTAGGTGGTGACAACAAGGTGTTTCATCAATCTTGCTGTCACATCTAGAAAAGTGAGCAGTTGAATCAGTGCAACAGGAAAAATGGCAAATAGGTTTCTTTAGAAATATGGGTACATAATTAAATGGCCTGTTATTTAACAGTATTCAACACTTAGGGCCTCATTACGAGGTTGCCGGTGCGCGAAAAACGATGCCGGTAATGGATTACTGGCATCGCTTACCACTGCGGTGTATCACGACCCGTCAACCCGTTATTAGCGGCACCCTAAATAACGGTGCCACTAATAGCAGCATGGCCGCGTACACGCGCCCCTCCGGGGGAACAAATACCGGCATGCCGGTAATAGGAGGTAATCTCAACCTACGCAGACATGCAAATACCGGCATCATGAAGACGGTATCCACGGGCTGCATGATGCCGCCCATACAGGCATCACGGACCACCTGCAAACAGCAATCAGGATACAAGGCAACTGCCACAGGTGCACACAATCCCCACAGGTGGAGTCAATGGAGGCTGGGCCAGTATAAAATGAGCACAGCCACACACCACACCCCTTCCAACACCAAAATGCTACCACTAGCTGTAGCAATCATGACACTGGAGGACATGCCCATACTGCTGAGGACATGCCCATACTGCTACAGCTACAGCAACAACAGCAACAACAACAACTACAGCAGCAACAACAGGCAGCACAGAGGAGACACAGGAGGAGAAGGAGGGTGAGACAGGCCCAGCAATTACCACCACTGCAGCCAGCAGTGCCTCATAGGCAACCACCAATCCCTCGCACCAGACCCAGCCCTTTTAACCTAACCCCAGAGCAGATCCACACCCTGTACCGGTTGGACCGTGACACCATCACCACCATAGTGGACATGATACAAAACGACATTGCCAGCTACTAAAGGTGGTGTCTGTGCTCCACTTCCTGGCCACAGGCACCTACCAACACACAGTGGGCCAGCTGCATGCCATTTCACAGCCACTATATTCACGCATGTTGAACCAAGTGCTGGATGCCCTCCTGAAGCATGCAAGCAGCCACATATGCCTATCACGGACTGCCCAGGAGATAGCTGACACCAAAGTAGGCTTCCATGCACTGGCAGGCATGCCCAATTGTGTTGGTGCCCTGGACTGCACCCATGTGGAATTGGTAGTCCCCCATGCCATAGAGGCGGTGTACCTCAATCGCAAGCAATACCACTCCATCAATGTGCAAATGGTATGTGACTCTAGCAAGATCATCACACATTGCTGTGCCCGATTTCCCGGATCAACACATGATGCCATGGTACTGCGCAACTCCACGCTACCCTGTCACTTGGAGCGACATGCTGTACCACGTGCCTGGCTGCTTGGTGAGTTGCACAACTGTCCCATGGCAGTGCTTTGGGGTACTGATGTGTAGGGATGCATAAGGGGGGGCATACTCCACCCGGGTGGGAAAGGGGGGTCTTACTCCACCTGGGTGGCAAAGGGGTGGCATACTCCACCTAGGTGGCAATTGCCGGTGATTGGAGAATGCATGCAGAGCTAAAGACTCCTGACCAGAACCGGCCAAACGGAACATGACAAATCACTGCGCCACATTTCACAAATTGCGCATATCGATGACAACAAGTAAGAGGCACAACCAGGCCACCATGGTGATGGCAAGAAATGCATGAATGAACAGGATGGCAACTGTGGCAACATGGTCAGTGTGACCATGCATAGTGAAGAATGAACAGCATGAATTGGAGGCTAAACATTGTTGCACTACCACAGCACATCTGCCTCAGCATGCATGATTAAACCCTGCATCATCTATTGAACGTCATCCAGACTACCACACCTCATGACAGTATAGATGGCATCTAGGTGACATTTTTGCATGCGTACAGGGACATGTGCATGCGCACACCTAATAGCTGCCGCCATGACGGTGCTCCCTGAAGGTGACAGTTCAGAGTGACACACACTTATTTGTATCTGCTTGGAGGTGATGGAGGATATCCCTTGATGCCGTGGCTACTTACCCCTGTGCGGAACCCGCAGAACAGCCATGAAGAGGAGTACAATCGTGTGCACACCCGTACCCGTGTTGTGATTGAGCAGACCTTTGGCATGTTGAAGGCGCGGGTCCGCTGCCTCAGCAGGTCTGGCGGGGCACTCCTATATAGGCCTGAGAAGGTGGCGAAGATCAACATGGCCTGTGTCATGCTGCACAACATGGGCGTCCGGAGAAATGTACCACTGCCACCTGCATGCATGGCCCAGGTGAGGATGATAAGGATGGAGATGGAGGTGAAGTAGCCCCCCTGCCAGTATGTGATGCACGGGATGGCCATGCTGTATGCCAAGCACTAATTCACGAATACTTCTGAAACACAGGGACTATGATAGACATGTGTCAGTGACACACTGGCTCCATGTCGACAGGCACACTTGTATTGTTGGGAGTTGGCCACTGAACACCATCACATATTAAATGAACATGCACAAAATGAAGAATGTCCAGCCATTGAATTTTTGGCACACAACTGGTGTATTTTTCAAACAGGCAACAATGTGAACACTCCCCCCTAACTCCCAGTGAACTCCCTAACCCACCCTACAAACCCCAATAACCCCCAGTGAACTCCCTAACCCACCCTAGAAACCCCAAATGTCCCCAAATGTACTGAAATGATTGTTCCCTTCACCAACAACCATGTGTCCCACTCCCAGTGTCTGGCCACTCTACTTCTTGGCCTTTTTATTATCCGGGGGTGGCATCTCCGAGTGCCGTGCACTCCTCCGGTCATCCGCACAGGGGTTGTGGGGGCTGAGGTTGCAGATGTTGTAGCAGAGGACGTGTCAGAGGCAGTTTCCACGCCTGCTCCAAGGCGTGGCCGCTGCATATGGAGCAGGATGGACGTTAGGACTTGCGTTACTGCCCCAGACAGTCCCTCATGAGGATTGCAGACGCTTTAATGGCAGCAGTGTTCACAGTGATTGCTGCTGTGGTCTCCCCAATGGCAGTAGCAATGGCCCTCCTAGTGTCCTCCCCATCGGCAATATACTGCCGCATGAGATAAAGCATTGACTCCTGTCGTGCCTCCACCCTCGACAGGCGAGCCTCAAAGGTGTTGGTGGTAGCTGGAGTGGTGGTGGCTGGAGTGGTGGTGGCTGGAGTGGTGGTAGCCGGGGTGGTGGTAGCCAGGGTGGTGGTAGCCGGAGTGGTGGTAGCCGGAGTGGTGGATGGTGCATTCATGGGGCCCACATCCAGGGTGCTGTCCTCCTCGAAGAGGCACATGTCGGAATCTATGAGGTCGGAGTCGAGGAAGCAGGGATCGTCACTGCAGTCAGCCTCCATATGGGGTGGGGGGGTGGTCAGGGGGCTTGGTGTGGGTGTAGTGGACACGACTGTGACACCCTCTGTTTTCACATTTGCATCCACAACGTCCACGGTGGTTGGCGGTGCAGGAACGGATACCCCTCCCACTGTTGTGGGTGGCTGCTGCTGGTCTTGATGTGTGTGGCCCACACAGGCGGCAGGTGTTTTTTGCTGGGTTTCAACCCAGTCTGGCACACTGCCTGTTGGTCTGGCCTGTTTCTCTGGCTAGGGGGTGGTGGTGGCGGTGGCCCTTGTCCCATGGCGTGATGTTGATGCCCTTGCGCCCCTCTCCTGACTGGCATCTTCCTCATCGGTGCATGGGCGTTAGAAGAGATGCTGGTTTTCAGTGATGGTGTCACATGCCAGCGACATACTATTGCGCTGCGATATATTCATACATTCAAGCATCTATTACAGGGGTGTGGCAATTGGTGTTCTGAGGGGGCATGTAGTCTATCAATGCATGGCAAGTGGTATGCCATTGATATGGGCTCTGTGTGTTGGGTTACATGGGCACGGTCGTGTTATGTTGCCCGTGTGTTGGTATTGGGATTGACACTCAGCATGCATTTGTGTGTGGCAGGGTGTGACACACATTCTTGACTGGATATGTTGATGTGGGTCTGGGACATGCATTGGCTTGCCTAGTCTCACTTCCACGTCACTTGTGCTACGTCATGGTTTACCCTACAGGGATGTGCAGGGTCACTCACCTCCTTCTGGGGATGATGCGGCGCCCATCTCCATCTCTCCAAATCCCTCTATTGACTCGGGATCAATGAATGAGCTGGCAGTCTCCTCCCAGAGCATCAGCTTTGCTGGTGAGTGTGGCCCCCCGCCTGTCACCATGGCCACCCTCCTGTTGACTGCCAGGATGTTCCTGACCCTCAAGCGGAGGTCATCCCACCTCTTGTGGCAGTCGCGCACAGTACGTGCGGTGGTCCCCACGGCCGACACCCTCTGGGCAACCTCCTGCCAGATTTGCTTTTTCTTCATCTGGGCAGCATGCTTCATGTCATTTGACTTGATAATGTCTGCATGTGCAGCCAGAGTGTCTGCCAGCATGTTGAGCTCAGCGTAAGAGAAACGCTGTTTCCGCTTCCTGGGGGTCGTCTTCTGGGTGGCCTTGGACAACCAATGGCAATCTACCCCAACAGACTAATCCAAACATTATTCATTTGTTTTCAATGGAACCTACTTTTGACAAAATCCATTTCAGTAAGGTGTGGTACGCTAAGGGAATGTGCAAAATGTTTGCCAATTTTGAATTGCAAATATATGCCCAACACTTTAAACCATTTATTAGTTTCCTGCAAATCTGTCCAGTGAGTGAGAGCAAATTATTTGAAGAAACATTATGAAATATTGTCATTTTCCCACTCTGAGTCATTTTGGTCAGCTTGTGTAGCTGGACGTACAACTAGTTACATTATTTAAAAATAGAGTATACATTCACCTATGTACACTTAATAAATACATTTAAATGTTTAAAGACCATTTTTCACATGTTTACATTTGATATAATTTAACATGTTTATTCAATGGAGAAAAACACCCACAGTTTCAAAGGAATGTCTCTGTGATTCGAATGTAAAGGTAACATTGATGATGCATACTTCCTTTTAAATAAAAAAGGGCTTTATGCTATACATTACATGTGCTTGTAACACATTACATGATCTTCCAAATAAATATAGTGTGGTTAAATAAACACACATTTATGAGACTTAGATATGTTGAACGAATAATTTTCTTTTCCCAACTCGAATATATCATTTTCTGACTTAAATGTTTGAGTTTGGACATTCTTGTCTGCATTCCTAAATGTTGTAGTTCACACACACACACACACACACACACACACACACACACACACACACACACACACGCACACGCACACGCACACGCACACGCACACGCACACACACACACACACGTTACGAAAATGACACTGCAGTGTGCATCATCCTGCCACCTGGTAAATATCAGCAGTATTTACAATTGAAAGAATTCTAAAAAATTGTCTCGGGTAGCCACTCAGAGGAGGGAAAGACCTATCGACCTATTGAAGGTCAACCCGAAACAAAAACAGGCTCCTCCTCTTGTCTTTGTGTCCAAATATTCACACCAGAGTACCCGCATCAAGCGTATTATCAAGAAACATTGGAATACCCTTCTATGTGACCAACGAGTTGAACACTTGTTTAAAGAAGTTCCTACATTTGCATACGAGCGGAGCCAGAATTTAAAGGATAGACTGGTTCAAACGAGACCAGCCTTAAAAAAGAAATTCACAACAAAGATTGGCACATTCCCGTGTTTGAATTGTAGTAATTGTGGTTACGTCATAAAAGGAGAGACAGTGAAGCATCCTTATACTGGAGAGACAATTAAACTCAAGAGCTTTGCCACATGTGACTCTCAAAATGTTGTTTATGCCATTAAATGTCCATGCGGCCTATATTATGTGGGCCAAACATTGAGAACAGTTAAGACCAGATGGAATGAACATCGATCATGCATCAGGAACCACAATGTCAATTCAGCAGTATCAAGACATTGGGATGAAAAAAAACATAACTTAGCCCAGATCCGTTTTGTAATTCTGGAAGTAGTCTTCAAAAGAGACATCCATGAGAATCTGCAAAGAAAAATGGACCAGAGAGAGACCTTTTGGATTGACCGGCTGAGCTCCCTTACTCCGAGGGGGCTCAATGAAGAAATTAATTATATGTGCTTCTTGTAAAGAATTGTCCTTTTGTTCTAACAGGTGTTACTTCGATTTCACATATATAGTGTGTTTTATGATGATTTCTCAAACGCCAATTGGCACCGTGTAAACGTACTTACTGTTGTAAATATACTTTCATTTAAAAACGCTGTAATTTGTAGAAACAGTTTCAAGGCATGTTACCATGGGGACATCCCCGCCCCCATGGCTAACGCCGGGGGGTGGGGCGCGAGGCGTACGTGCTCCATTGTGACAACGACGCCCCGTACCGTCTCCATGGTTACGCTTAAATACACAAAGATTCTCACCGCGAGCGCACTGAACGCTGTACTCGCGGTGGTAACGTTCTACAAGCCGCCGGGTAAGTTCTGATACTCCCTAATAACTTTGAATTGAAATGCTAGTTATACTCGGTGAAGGTGATTTCCTTTGACCCTAAAACTACGATCTATTACAGATTTTCACACTTTGCTCGTACATGACGAGGCTATCCAGGCGTTCTTTGACTCAATTAAGGTATGCAGGGTTTGTAAGCTCGTAAAATTACTCACGTAATAGTTAACACTGCAGAACACTAATTGAATTGCTTCTTTCTTTTCTTTATTTTCCCAAACGGCTGTGTTTCACAAATGGGTATGTGTTTTCATTTATTATACATGTATTTGAATGTATGTTGTGATCATTGTGACTCGATTAAGACATGAAATTTCATGTTGTGCTGTAATACTGCCCTGATGAAGGTTTTTACCGAAATGCATTGGCACTGACACCTGAGTATTATGGGCAATTTTTGATGGATGCTCTATGTGTTATCAATTAAGAAGATTTTCATTATTTAACATTTCAGAAATGTGCATTAAACATTTTCTGTCTAAACTCATTGAATTAGCATTTCTGATACTATTAATATTGAACTTAGATACAGCAACCTTTTATTAGGGCTAACTGAGAAGCCCCTTTCCTAACACAGTGGAGACACTTTGTTTCTTGGAGATTACAATGGCACAATACCATTGTAAAATATTTTATAAATCAGGACCTAAATGTTTTAAAAATTCATAAACAACACGATACATTTATAAAACATACATACATTATTGGTCATCATTGGGGTATATTATGTTACACGTCTGACATTTGAAAATCAAATACTTTCTTAGAAACATGCTGCACTCTGGCCCATCCTCCTTAATTGAAGGCATATATGACAAATGCAATGGGCCTCATTATGACCCTGCCAGTCCATTGTTATCGGACCGGCAGAGTACAAGTTTGCAAGCCAGCTGCCGTCTCGCACCAGGTCTGACCTGGCGGGTGGAATGACAGCTGCTCGCAGACTTTGACAGTAGCGCCAGCACCATTATGAATGGTGCCGGTGCTACCATCTTTCACATTTTCATTGGGCCTCATTACACGGAAGGCGGTCACCATGGCGCTATAAGCGCCATGGTGTCCGCCGGTAATTTACCGATCCCGCCATGGTCAATGGCGGAATTACCGCCCCGTTCCAAGGTTGGCGGGGCGGTAATTCCCCATTCACCATTGGCCCTTCCCCATTCCCATCTGAGCCCCCATAGGGCTCAATGGGAATGGGGAAGGCAGCAATTATGGTACCGCAAATTGCGGTACCGTAATTCACTCCAAGGTCCCTTTGCGGGTCCCGTCCTCAACAGCTGGTAAAACCAGCTGTTAATGTAGGGACCAGCAAAAGGACCTTGTAGTGGGGCGGTAAGGGATTACCGGCACTGGTGCCCTTACCGGTGCCGGTAATCCCTTTACCGCCACCCGTGTAATGAAGCCCTTTGAGTCCTATGGGACTCGAATGGGAATGGGGAATACCATCTTTCCCACGTCTGACTTCCCAGAACGCCGAGGTAGTAATACCCTGGTAATTCCGGGAAGCCAGGCACTGGACAAATCACCAGTCCAGTGGCCAGCCTGCTGGTTTTACCGACACGGCTACCACCGGACTCGTAACGAGGCCCAATGTGAATATGTAAAGTGTGGATCCAAAAGAAGAATACAACAAGTTGATACTTTAGTTATTAACACAAAATCATTTCTTTACAAGCTTTCATGATCTTGTAATCACTTATTCAGGCCACATGCTCTTATGCCAAACTGGTATGCCACATGCTCTTACACCACACACTCTTATGGCACACACACTTAAGCCACACACTCTTGCACCAAATGATCTTATGCGACACACATGTACCCACTTGCTCTTAAGCCACATTTTCTTTTGCCACATGCTGTTCTGTTACATGCTCTTATTCCACACTCTGATAGGACACAAACTTTTACAACACGTGCACTTCCAACATATGTACGTATGACACATGCACTCAAATTGTACACGTTCTTATGAACACACTCTTATGCCTCATGCTCTTATGACACATGTTCTTACACCCACACACTTATACCACACACGTTTATGACATATGCTTTGATATTGCACACACTTTGGCCACACACATTTATCCCACAAACACGTATGCCACACACACACTTTTGCCACAAGCTCATATGGCACACACTCTTATGGACATATTCAGGGTGTGTTCCCTATAGCAGATAAGGTCTCTGTGCACACTCTATATATTCACTTCTCTTCAACATAATTGTGAAAAACATATCTGTTTGTTATTTATTTTCAGAGAAAATCACCATTTATACTAATCAAGTAATACTAACAACAAGTGTACACAATATACCCAAATTCATTAAGTTTCAACGTGTGGCCAATGACTTCATACTTTCCACATATACTCATTTAATTGACATTAATTGCTTATGTACAATGATGCCTACATCCTGCTCTATTGTAAGAGAAAAACATCTTACCGCTTTACAATTGAACACCATGAATATATTCAAATGCTGTCCAAACCTATGTCGCTCCAATTCTTGGTTTTACAGCGTAACACTATATTCCCGCAAGAACGCACACTTACAAACACATATGCAATTATGTGCCAGAAAATGCTCTACATGACGTTTCAGTTCTGATTGTATCTACTGCTGAGCCGTCTTCAGAAGCTCAATTCAGTTATGAAAAGGGGTTGTTCTTCCATTATATTTTCATCAAAGTAAATGATGAACTGTCAGCAGTCTCTTAAACCCAATCTGCAGAGAACCAAAAAGGGTATCTGTTAATAGCGTTTTTGTAGGCCAAATTGATTGTTGCCTCTAAAGTGCGAAAAACATAATCTCTTTTCGCCAGCTAGTTACCTTAATGGTGGGTCTAGATCCTCTCCTGGCTTTGTGAGTGCCCAATTACCTATGCTTATGCACATTTCTTTCACTTGTGGACAATAAATATAATCAACAAAGGTTTCTGTGCCCACCGACCAGTATTGTTCGGACAATGACTGAACATCTGTTATCCAGCACAAACGGGTACCTACCCAAATGTTCACAGATCTCTCATTTCACTGGCATGACCAACACAATTTATTCAGAGGACTCTTTCATGGGACTACTCACCGGGAAGTATCTAATACATAACATATTTTAAACAATAGAACTCTGACACCACATATTCCTACATTCCTAAATTACATCTTATTATGCTGTGCACTTCTTTACCACATACTCTTATGCTACATGCTTTTACCCCATTCAGTATTATGCTTCAGTGTAAAGCCACAAACACTCAATGGCCACACATTTATGCCACATGCTTTTATGCCACAGTCTCTAACGTATTGTACACTTACAGCACACACTCCTATAATATGTCTTACAGCGCACATTCCCATGCAAGACACTCTTATGCCAAGCAAACTTATGCCATGCACCACATACTCTTACACAATACACTCTTAAACCAGATGATGTTACACCATTGAAAGTACAGCATGCACATTTACAGAATTCACTCTTGTACCATGCACTTTCACGCCATACACACTAACACCATGCACACTTATACCGCATGCTTTCACACCACACACTCCAATGCCACACACCCATATGACACTCTCTTTCACCCCACGCTCGCACAATACAGATTCACATGACATATGCACACAGCATACACTCACATAAAATACATTGATATGCCATGCACCTCGTACTCAAATACCAGCCACGCATATGTCACATGCTCACATAAGAAACACAAATGTATACATGCCATACACTCATACACCATGTACTCATATGCCATTCACACATCCAAAACACATATGTCATACACCACAACCTCATACCATATGTTTTACACTTATTCACCATACGTACAAGACATATAGTCACACCCCACACAGTCATAAGCCATACATGCAAGTGCCACACACTTATGTCATACTCTCACATACCAAACACTAACACAGTACTCATATACCTTAGACTCAAATACCATACACTCATAGCCATGTGACAGACATTCATATGCCATACAATCATAACCCATACACTCATGGAAAATACACTCATGTACCATACACTCTTATGACACAAATGCATAAAACATAAACACATATCACATATAATCATGTCATATACCCACACGACATACACCATACTCTCATATGCCCTATACAATTCAGCAACACACTGTACCGTCATATAACATACTCACATAAGCGGTAAATTACAGGGCCTGAAGTAGCAGCCCTGCAGTTTTGGTTAAGTTGCTAAACCCATCGGAAAAGCAGTTTTTGGCAGCGTATAACCTCTCCCCCTGGACGCATACTTTACAACAAAAGTATATAGCTCCATCAGATTGATTCTTTGTAGTTTGGTGAGATTTTGTTAAGAGGGGGCAAAGTTTTAGTGGGCGATGTGTGTTTTTTCCCATAGACGCAATGAACAAGAAAATGTGCTCAGGCCTACAGCCCAAACCGCAAGATGGATTTCCACTAAATTGGTAGCAGGTGCATTGTCTTGGTCCTGAAAGCTTGCTTTCATTAATTCATCCAGTATTCAGTCTAAATTCTACTTTGTCGAGCTCTTCGCACATTCGCCTCCAACTCCCTCTGGGTCATTTGCTTCTCCAAGCAACAAGTTGGGAGTAGATCTCTATCTTCGGCTGCGGCCTCCCTCTGGAACAGCCTCCCTGAAACTTGAGGAGATCCATCTCTGGTTCCAGAAGCGCCTCAAGACCTTCCTCTTTGCTTCTGCTTTCTCTCTTCCTCTCCCCTGCTGAACCCCTGACTGAAACTGCACTGGTTACATGGCTACCCTCTTATCTCGGGCCCAGGTCCCCTCCCCCATCGGGTGCACACCTGCACTGCCTCCCGGGCAAAACCTACTCTTTGGGGCTGTTTCGGTATCCCTCCAGCCCCCTACCGCCTCTTGAGACTTGACGCCTGTACTTACCCCTGCACTTGCCACAAGCTGGCCACACTTTTTATCTATTATTCTTATTTATGTTATTTATTTTACTGTAGATCCTATGTATTGCACTGCACCTTCCCATCTTCCCCCCGCACTTTTCCTTTCCCCCCCTCCACTGCACTTAATCTCGATGTCACCTGGCCTAGTAAGATTGTTGTCTTGGTCTTCCCTTTGTTCCCCCTCCCTTGCCTCATCTCGCCTTGAAACACTAGTGTATAGGCACGTTATAAATGCCATATCATATCAGTCATTTTTTTAAACAAAGTTACAAACATTTTGTGATATCTAGGGTCGGTACACAGACTCACTTCCCTGTTCAATCCGTGGACAGGACTCTGATTGGCCCAGAGGGTGGCATGAGTTCCACGGACATCGGACATGCCCACTGATTAGATGGTAAAAAGTGTGAGGTCCCTCATATTTTTGGAAACCTCTGCCATGTTTGATCTGTGGACACCCGCTCCTGTCTGTGGACAGCGTGCTGGGGAAACAAATCTGGAAAAATCTGCAAACCACATTTTGGGTTATTTGGTGGTGGAAAGACATGCTGGGAAGGGTGAGGAAGTGGACAAAAGATATGTGGCTATTTTTGTAGCTGGGAAAAATGTTGGGCAGGTGTTGTGGCTGTCGGCGGACACCGCTGGAGTTTTGCGGACAGCGCCATGAATGGGACAGATTGGGAAAGACGTTTGGGGTTATTTGATGGCTGTAAGCGGGTGTAGAAATTTTTGGGAAGTGGTATAGGTGAAAAAAGGGTTTGTATATGCTGCCGAGTGCGAGGTCAATTTCGGTGTCCGTGGACATCATTTTGATTGCCGGGAGTCAGGGTAAGTTTTATTTCCTGGGACTGTGCTCTCAGCCACTCCAAGATGGCCCCTGTAACAAGAGCACTGGAGTGCCTTGTGTAGTCTAAGGTGCCGGCTAACAATTGGCCAGGCCCCTCTCTTCTACTCTACAATCACAAGCGTTGGCAGGTGAAGCTGTCCCACATCCAAGGCCCCAGTGACAAGACACTCCACTCGTACTACGCGCCATGCCCTTCTCCCTGCTGAAATCATAACCAGGATCCACTCACTAAGACTGGTAAGCTGCATCCAGGCAACAGCTCACCTCCATGCAAATTTATCAAGGCTGCACTCATATGCTTTGCCATATGTAGCCTTCACCTACACCTCACAAACATTTAATTATGTAGGTCACCAACAAAGCTATGTGTCTCACCTAATCCACTCGGAATGCACCGCACCGGAAAAGAAAAAACACATGACCACGCAATTCATATCGTGACCTGTTCATAAAACATGTACTTCACCACTTAAGTCTTTTACGTCTAGCACAATTAAACCTCAGTGCTTTCACTTGCATTAAGACAAGTTCATTTTTATAAATGCTTGCAGGGCCTTTGGCCTTTACCAAATCTAGGTAGGTTTTTAACATGTTTGCAAGCCCTTTGGCCTTTATCAAATCTAGGTATGTATTTTACATGTTTGCAGGCCCTTTGGCATAATTCAAATCTAGGTGTGTTTTTTTTTTTATGTTTGCAGGCCCTTTGACTTAAATCAAATCTAGGTGTGCTTTTTAAATGTTTGCAGGCCCCTTGGCTTTAATCAAATCTAGGTGTGCTTTTTTTTATTTGTGCAGGCCTTTTGGCTTTCATCAAATCTAGGTGTGTTTTATAAATGTTTGCAGGCCGTTTGGCTTTAATCAAATCTAGATGTGCTTTTTAAATGTTTATAGGCCCAATGACCTTAATCAAATCTACTTGTTTGTTTTAAATGTTTGCAGGCCCTTTTGACTTAATCAAATATAGGTGTGCTTTTTAAATGTTTTTAGGCCCTTTGGCCTTAATTACATCTAGGTGTAATTTTTAAATGTTTGCAGGCCCTTGGCCTTAATCAAATCTAGGCTTGTTTTTTTAAAATGTTTGCAGGCCCTCTTGCCTTAATCAAATCTAGGTGTGTTTTTCACATGCACTTTGCCAAAACAGATCTTGCATGCGATAAGCGTACCCATAACTTAGTGTTACTAGGCACCTTAACAGGGACACAGCCTCTAAGACCTGCTAGTGTACCTCGCTCTACTATCTTTAGGCACTCAAGATTCCCTCACTTGTACGTTAATAATATCACCTTCACTAGACCTGCTGCAAGACGATGCCTCAACTATCGCCCTACTGGGAAAACACTTACAATCTCAATTGAATTTAGACACTGCCAACCTGGCCTCAATTCCTCACGTCATTCCAGACCCAGACACCATTCCCAATCTAATACGCTATAAGCACTACCCTGCCGTACTGCCTCTAAAACAGTACACTAATCTGTCAAGCCTTTCTAACCCAGTCCCACCCTCCACTGTGGGATATATTTACCCACTCAGCAGTACTTCCCCACATCGCCAAGCTTCACTTCAGCAGAACCAGCAAAATGGCTGTGTTGGCTCCTGTGAGCACCACTGCACCCAAACTGTGTTTTCAGTGACAAAAGGATGGCTGCACTGTTTTGCCAAAGCGCCATTGGGCAAGATGGAACAGGGAGCACCCGGCAAAGGTCACTATGGTGTGTTCTTCTTTGTCTTAAAGAAATGGAGGGAAAAAGCAGCACTGTTTTGCTGAAAGCCCAACATTCCCACTGAAAAGGGGAATATTTCACCTTTAAAATGATGCCGCTATGATGCTATTTTTCCTTTTTTCTTCAAACTGCTTTTATCAAAAAGACAGTCATGCCCAGCCATATTCACATGGTGCTCCATCAGAAAAGAGCCTTACAAGCTGTGCCAGCCAAACCTGAGAAAATTAAGCTTGCCTTCAGCTACATGGGAAATGATTACATTTTGCTACGAAATGTCAAACAAATCACTGCTTGAAAAGAAATGTATAACTTTCTGTGCACATTTCAATTTCATGAAGACCTTTGCCATGTGCAGACTGTTGTGTAAAACAAGCTGACTACAGCTACAAAACCATGTGGGAATCCAGATGGAAGAGCAAAACCGCATTTGAAAGGAATATGCCAGCCTTCACCACATGTGTCAGAATGTGCTTTTACAAACCAGAGAAAAAAAATTGCCTGTTTTAAAAAGTACAATATTGAATGAAGGCTTGTCCGTGCCTAGCAATGTAAATCGGTCTGTTGCTGGGGGTACACATATGGGCTGTTTGATTCAACAGGTTTGTTTTGATTCAGGACAAAATAAAAGAAAAATAAAACTGTTAAATTGCATGGGCTGGATTTTGCAAGCTAACAAAACAGGTTATTCCAGTTGGTCAGAGCTAAGGCTTCCCCGAAAAGGGAACCACCATAAACTTCCAGGACACTTATCCCAAAAGTAATAAGGAACACCAAAGATCACCTTAAATTCAGAAAATTACTAAAAACCTGGCTCTGCAACACCAGAGACTAAAACCGAAACAACAGTAAGACAAATGACTCAACAGGAAAGGACATTTACAAGCACCTAGAACCGACAGAAGTACTCTGAGCACCAGTAGGGCTAACGCTGGACAGAGGGGTCCACCTGCGAGACCCAGGGAGACGGAGGCAACAACCCCAGCCAATCCTTACCATCCCCCACCGCCCGTACAGCTACAACTAGGTACCACGGGTTGTGGAATGGACGAGATACCACCAATCACCACACAATCTGAAGTATGGACACTAGCAGGTGCGCTGGTCATGTGGATGGAGGTGAGGAGCATGCAAAGTTATTGAGGGACCGGACGGAGGGGACAGCTAAATGCTCAAGGGGCCTCAAATGCAAAACGGGCACCTTCTGAGGCACAGGGTGCGCAAGCACCCCGTCGTGTATGATTACACGAGCCCAACTGTTCAATCCAGGGTAGAGATACCAACTAACCAATACCACTAACAATTTCCTTCTCTGCATACACCTCTCAAACTCCAAACCAAACACAACCACAAACCTCCAGCACAACAAACCGCACGAACTTCACTACACTGCAACAACAAAACAAAAACACACATAGACTCACACATCAGCACACGACGACTACCGGCCGCATACACCCTAGGCCCAGCTAACGGAACCACCGGGCTGAGGCTGCCAACAGCACATCACTGCAATCTTGCACTTTTCCAGCCTTCACCCACTAACCCACCTCTCCCTTCCTCTTTCAGAGCCGCCAGAGCGCCAGGAGACCTCTCTGTTGGTGATAGTGCACGGTACAAATGTCCTTTAATATTAACATTAACATTAACACTTGGATGATAATTGCTAGGTTGGAAAACTTTGATTGACCAAGACAAAGAATCTTCACATACTAATCAGACTTGGGTCTGTGCTGAGCCATTTTACAATGGAACTTCTAGGGCACGGATATGCGAAGTGAAGAATCACACTTCCTCGTGACTTTTACCAGAAGCTTCAAAGGAAAACTCCATGACAACCCTGGGTTGAGGGGGTAGCCTTGCAAAGGCATTCCCATATATGGGGAACAATACTGAAATTTGCCTCCAAGGACTATTAATAAAAATGTTAAAGCCTTTTATCTCTGCAGCAGGACTTTGCAAAAATGTGAAAAGTTAACCATTTAAATGGGATTTTATGGGCTTTAATTTAAGATGTCATAGTGCCTCATTACATGGTAGGCGGTAACCATGGTGCTATGAGCGCCATGGTTGCCGCCGGTATTTTACTGTGTCTGCCTTGCTGGATGGCGGAATTACCGCCATACTCCAAGGTGAGCGGGGGCGGTAATTCACCATTCACCAAGGCCCTTCCCCATTCCCATTTTTGCCCACATAGGGCATAATGGGAATGGGGAAGGCGCTAATTACGGTACCGCAAATTGCGGTACCGTAATTAGCACCAAGGTTCTTTTGCGGGTTTGTTATTTAACGCCTGCTAAAAGCAGGCGTTAAAGTACCAACCCGCAAAGGGACCTCGTAATAAGGCGGTAAGGGTTAACGGTCACTGGTAGCATTACCGGTGACCGTTAACCCTTACCGCCTTCCGTGTAATGAGGCCCATAGACTTCACTGACAAATGGGGAATAGAGAAATGGCAGAGAATTGGGTATTATAAGGGAAGTATCCATGATGCCATTACACATTTTAATACTTACGTGCCCAACAATAATCCAGACACGATTGTAAAGTTACAGAATTTTAGGCTGAATATTTTATACTCAAAATGACTAAAAAGTATTAGAAGGGAGAAACAATGTCTTACAGATTGCAGAGTTGGACTGGTATATTCTGCATACAATATGTAACCTGTTAATGTGATTTGTTAAGATACTTCAATTGTATAAATGTGCCATTTGTAGCAAAATTGGATTTTAGCTAAAGTAACTGTGGGAGGTTTTGAACATTGTAAAACTCACGTCATAAATCTTACATCTTGCCCTTGAAATCCAACCAGCTGAAAGCGAGGCGGGGACTATCAGAATTCTATGTCCACCCTGTCCTTGATTTCTAAGTGCTGGCACCATCTCTCATTTCATTTCTGTCTGGTGTAAATCCTAAGCCCTTTGTTATATTTTGGGTAATCAAACTAATTTCCAGTTAAACGTGAGCACTGGGGTGATAAGGTTGACCTTGCGAATCAACCTTGGAGCTGACTGTGTTATTCTTGAACAATATAGTCTACATAATTTAGTTTAAGTAACATCTGCCTTTCTTTAAAAAAGCAAGTTTTCTTTTTAACTGCTCTATTTTTCCTAAAACTGAACCCCATTCCACCCCAAAATCTTATCCAAATCTTCAGCTACCACCATTATTTCACTTTGATATTGTCCCTGTGATACACATCTGTCCCCCAGACCAAAAACCGCATTACGATTTTCAGTATTTCACCTGATTTTATTAAAAAAAAAAACGTTTGGATCATTTTAAACAGGAATTGAGAACATTGCAACTTTCCAACATGTCATTCGGCTGCAGCATGTTCTAACTTTCCACTCATTATTGAATTGTATGCTTCTTTTTGATCCTTGCATTGTGATTGCTGGTGTTTCTGCATTCCTGTTGTTGGGAGAAATCATATTTGCCTCACACATTTAACCGCACATTAATTATTTATTTGTCCATTTCCGGGTGTCATTTCATGCCTTTGCAAAGGGTTTAAAATCTCCTTCTGTGAGGGAAGGTCGGATTTTGATTCTGTTTTCTGCCACTTATTACGGATTGCCTGCTGCTTCTTTCTATCCACTCAGAATCTGATTAATTGGGGGTTGAGGGAACTTTGCAGGGGAAAACCTTATCTTGGTTGCTATCGATCCTAATTCAAAAAGTGCTCCTATGCACTTGTGCTTTGTATATGTTCTAGGAGAAGGTTCACCAAGTGCATTGCTTCCATTTTCATTGAAATTATCACCACATTGATGATTGCTGTACCATATTAAAATTATATGATTTCCTTTGAATCTTAAAGTAAATAAAATATTGCATTTTCACCAACCAGCCTGGTTCATGGTCCATTGTGACCCAGGATATTTTAAAAAGGTGGTGTGAGACGAGTTGTGTACCATCTCAAATTGAATCTGCATAAAATATAGACAAAGGCATCTCAGTTGTGCACTACATACTAGGCTGAGACTAAGGGGTGTGTCGCCCGATTGAAATCTTTAACAGAACCCAAAAGTCAACACAGATAATGGCTAGCCCCATTCCTGATCGGGCGCACCAAGCCACAGATGGCCATTAGCCAACAAACCGACCCAGCAACTACTTGCCACAAACTATCACCAAATGCAAACACCTACTCTCTTTGAAAATGACATCTGTACTGCCCAACTCATACAACTTCCCACCATCACCCTTCCTTCCTCAGGCATCACCAATCCACATCACTACAAACTGGCACACTACTGCACACAAGGCTGCCACAAACGCTATGAAACCATGTTCCCTCGAGAATAGGAACAAGCGACTAGAATCCCGCCTATCACTCCTCCCACCTAAGGGATGGCCTTTCCACACCATCACAAACTGGAAGACCAATGCACAAAAGACAGCCTCAAACACCAAGAAAGCAGGTTCCCTTGAGAATAGGAGCAAGCGACTAGCTTCTCGTCTAGTCACCGGCTAGCAGCACCTTCCCACAACCACCCCGTCCATCCCTCAGAGAAACAAGTGACTCAAATCTAGAACTAAGGCCCCTTCTACTACAAAAACTCAACACACCTCAAAGAAAACAAGCTCACCCTTTAGCCTGGAATTTTACACAAGTCACACTGGGGCTAACGACTCCCATACAAAACCTTATGTGGCAACAAGGTATAATTCTTTCACCACTGTGGAATATAAAACACAAAAGGACACCCCTTTAGAACTTACAACTAAAAATGTCACCACCATGATGACCCAAAAATAGATAACACAACACATCTAAAGGGAGCCCTCATTAATGCCAGATGCCTCCTGACCCATGCCCTCAACATTGCCAAGCTCATCACTTCCAACAACCTAGATTCCCTAGCAATCTCGGAAACATGGCTGCACCCAGCCGAAGGCCCAGTCCTCTTCATGGCTATCCCAGAGGGATATACCATCCTGAGGAAAGATAGAATGATATCTGAATGAGGGAGAGTAGCCGTCATTGCCAAAAATGGCCTTCTCTTCAGAGAAATTCCTAACCAATTTATCCTGTCGGGACAACTGATATCACTCACGGGCTCCTTGTTTGATATAACCACCCTCACAATCCACCTAATCTACAGACCTCCAGGCCCCCTGCTCTCCTTCGAGGAAGACATCATACAAACACTCTTAACCAATATCAAACTCTTCTCCAAAATCATCATTATGGGAGATTTTAACCTAGGTCTCAATGACCCATCAGATTCCCAGGCACCTGCCCTTGAAAACACCATTTAAGCTCAAGGCTTTTCCCACTGAATATCCAACCTCACTCATGATAAAGGCTGTACACTAGACTTTATAGCAGACCACAATTGCTACAGCAATATGCAAGCCAACAATCCGTGCTCATGGTCAGACCACAATGTCATCATATTCTCTATTATCGATATAGGTCAACTAACTATCCCCCCTCAAGCAGCCTTGGATGTCCTCTCAAGAAACTCATGCAACATCACGCCAGACAACATACTCCCTTGCTTTAACAACTAACAACCTACCTTCAGACCAACACCGATCCCACTGCTAAGGTCACGCTTTACAACCAAACTTTCCTAGAAGCCATTAACAAAGTAGCACCTATGGGAAACCGTATATCCAAACGAACAGCCCACCTACATTACTGGTACACCCCAAATCTCAAAGCCTTATGCTCCATTTGCACATCATACTTTGTCCCGCCCACATGGGCAGTCAAGCACCAAAATGCTATGGCAATTCCCTTCTGAACAAGTGTACCAGCAGCAAACCCATATACATGTTTCAGCTTTGTTGGGTCTCATCAGTGAGGTGGAGCTGTGCCTCTCTGAGCACAGTGAGCAAGTGCTCCATGTCTGGATGACCCTAGGAAACCTAGGGTGACTAGACCCAAGTACCTCACATAATAAAAAAAATAGTCCATAAGCACCCCTCTACGAGAAGAAACACGGCCCATTGGCCTGTTCTTTGGGAAGGTACCCACTCGAGAGTCCGCAGCCACTCTTCAGCTCTCTGTACCTTTCACAGCTAAACCTGTGGGGGCTGTTACTAGATCTGAAAGGTAGTTGTTAAGTTTTGTAGAAATGTGCTGAATATTGTAATTAAGAATGCTTTACCAGAACCAGCGTTAACAATTACGTACAAGAGCAGATGTGTATAGGTGTTACAGCTACAGGTTTTAGTTTCATGTTTAAAACCATGTTCAATTTCTTGAGTGTCTTCTAGATAAATGGTGAGTTTTTCTTCATTTAGCTGTGATTCAAGCACTGACAAATCTTAGTCAGATTGTCTATATTGATACATGGTATTGTCTACCTCAGTCATGGCTATTTCTGCTTCCTTTAGAATGAGTGATTCTCCAAGTGGTTCTTGGCTTCAAGTAAGGGAAGGTTGACTGCCCTCAGGAATGTCTTTGTCTAGTTGAGCTTCATTTTCTTCCTATTGTTGGCATTTATTGCCCAGCATGTGTTTGTATAGTGTGACATTGGCATAATTGTTATACTGCTTTCATTTGCTTTGAATGCAGCTTCAAATGAGTCACAGTCACCTAATACTTATTTTTCTTTTGCCACAGTTTAAAAAGTTGTAGTTTTGTTTGTTTTTGTTCGAAGGGCTAAATCGTGAGCAAATACTTTAAAAGAAAGGACCCTGAAAAATAATCAATGTGAGCACATATTCCTGGAAGCAGCTCGTAATGATGAAGCGGATGACGGGAATGTGTGGGAAGCATTCCGATTACTCAGGGGAAAGATATAGTGAACCACGTATGCCAAAGAATAATGGCAGCTCACTCAATCCTATTTGTTCATCCAAATGGAGGCAGATTGCTAACCTGCTACGTGCAATGAGTGGAGCTATGTTAATGTGTATGGATCTGATAAAGCACCAGCATTGAATGCGTGCTTGTGACAGCTGCTCCGGACAACCCCAACAACACTTTCCTTGCAATCAGCTGCATGTGTCTTTTAATATATGTTGGCATGTTTAGCGAAGCCTCCTAGTTGCAGCTTTCTCCATATGTCACTCTTTATTCAGCCCTCCCTCAAGCGAGCGTCATTGGCTCTGCCTTTACCTCTGCCAGACAGTGCTAGATTCTTGGATTTCATGGAAATCCATGGAGGGATAAAAAGCCTGGTATTTACAAAGACAGTGCCGACAGAAATAAGGACTAGAGCATAATGGAAAAGGTTGTGCAGAACAATAGGTGAATAAAACATTAAAAAGAAGGAAGCAAAGTAGAGAATGCCAAATGAGAATTAGAGAGAAAGGAAATGGGATTAACGAGAAAGGGAATATGTAACTGTGTAGAAGGAGAAAATACATTCAATATGGATGTTAAGATGAATTCATTTTTGAATTTGACAGCAGTACATTCTGTATCTCATAAGATTTGAGGATATGTGGCTGGGGGAAACTCTTATGGCCAAGATGCAAGATGCATTATACTGTGAAATGATAGAGTTCTGAGGATTTGATGCACACTTGGCCATGGGCTTCATACACAAATGAACATACTCTTGCTTAGTCTATAACTGCCTACTTAGCATTTTGTGTTAAAAAAAAAAAACACTTGGAATAGCTACGCGGGGGGGGAATTGATACTATGCAGAAGTAAGAGCAAAGTATGACGACTTTGGGTAAAGTGCAAAGCTACATTGTAAAGTCTATGCTTGCATTTTATCTTTCGCTGGAGTGATGTTTTGAATATACATCTTGGTCATTACTTTCTTAATTTAACATATTTTTAAAAAAATATTATTTGATTGCTCAACCTAATTGTTTTGGTGTGTCATAGTATATATACATAAAATGGATGCATTCTCTGGAAACACATGGTATCTAGCTGATATAGAATATGGAGTTCAGTTTGCTTATCATCACAAACTATTAGTGTTTATTCCTTAACTGACTCTTTTTCTTGTCTTTTTGCAAAATGCAGGGCACACATGTATTATTAGAAGATACAATTGACACAATACAGAATTCCGGGTTTATATGTATTTTTGAGTTTGGGGGTGATGGGGTTCAACTGAGCTATTAAGTTCTAATAGTTGTTCTTATTGTTGCTATAGATATATTAAAGGGGCAAACATAAGATTGAGGATGTGCGGATAATGGAATGGAACTTATGCAGGGTGGTTGTTGAAGGGTCGCTATTCAGATTAAGATGGGGACTTCGCTGTGCAATGTTGTGATAACAATGAATATCATTAGTATTGGCTGGACTATTAGTCTGCCGCCATAAATGAAGACTAGCGTGTGATGGGATACTGAGTGATTTGGGTTATTGTCATGGAGGGAATGGGTGGATTCATTGCCATTCAAGTGGGATGAGGTGATAGTGAACGGTATTCAGCAATGATTCCTTTTAAAGTAATCAACATAAAGGCTCTGAAGGTATATTGAGAAGATTATTTGTGCAAGCTCTTAGAATTCCTGAGAGCAACTGGTGCAAAAGTGTGGAAAGGGTGGACCAGAGTATGGTGGTGTACACTGACAAAAGGGGGAATATTAGTGGGGGCTTAGGGAGTATGAGTCATTGTTGTAATTCCAACGACATTAAGGGGCTAGTAATTTCCTGAGTGGAGGTTTGATTTATTCATAGTCTTACTGTATAGCTAATATAAACCATGATATTAGGAGTGAGGGGACAAGAGATTTATTGGAAACAATATGTTTGATTGAGAGAGAATGAATCTTATCAAATTTAACTATACTGGTATAATAGATAGAGACAACGTAGGAGAAGGGATTTGGTTGAGTTATTTAAACAATGGACATAGCTTGTCAGGGGCCTAAGTGTTCAGAACATGGCTTTGGCAATTCTGAAAAATGTTTTGGAACGGTTCAGTCTGGACTGGACTGACATTTGTCGAGTTTATTCCAATTTTTTTGTGTTATTTCTGCATTGTGTTGTCTTTGTATGTCTTGATGGTTGATTGTGTGTAACAAAGCGGGGAGATTTCCTCTAAAAAAAAGGGATATTAGGGCAAGCAGATTGGGATTATTAAATGGAAAGAGTGTATAGACAATGGGGCTCTTCTTTTGGTGGTTTTAATTTGGGGACACATATGATACCTATAGTACAGTGAGTGATCTAAAAATTGTGTCCTGGAATGTTAAAGTTATAAACTGTTCCAAAAAAAGGAAAAAGGTGATGGCCAGAATAGGTAGAACTGAATCTGATGTGGTGTGTTTACAAGAAACTCACTTTGTGGATGGAACTAGGAAATACATAACAAATATCAAATATCCACATGAAATATCGCATTGTCACAATCCAAAATCAAGAGGAGTTAGTGTCCTATTTTAGCAAGGGGTTATATTTTAACATTGAGAAGGTGGCTATCCAAAGGACGGGTAGAATACTCCTTGAGGATATATGTGATAATGGTAAGGTGATAACAATTGGTAGCTTATATGGTCCATGCCCTCCAAGTAAATCATTCTTTGGGACTGTTACACAACTTTTACGTGACATGCAGGGTGATATTATTATAGTTGATGGGGTCTTCATTTGTCTTCTTGATCATGCAGTTGATCGTTCAGCAACATCTAGATATGAAAATCTAGGGATAAGTAAAGAATTCAGTCTCCTGCTTGATAGGTTAAGTTTATCAAAGACATGGAGGTTAATGCACCCATTGGAGAGGGAATACTTTTTCTATTTAGCCAATCAATGATTCTTTTGCCCCAGATTGATTACATACTAACTTCAGAAAGTTTGATAGTAAAAAATTAAGCTCAAATATAAGAGAACATGAAATCTCAGATCACGCTTTAGTAGATCTTCAACTAACAATATGTGGGGAGAAACCTAACTTTCAAAGGTGGTGATTGAAGGTAGGTATATTGAGGAATGAACATGAAATAACTCAATTTAGGACATTTGTTGAGATGTTTTTCAAAGGAAACCTAGGCTCTGCAGATATCCAAGTGGTTTGGGATAGTTTTAAGGCCACTATAAGGGGTGAATTAATTAATAGGACCGCATACGCTAGGAAAACTGGTCTGCAGAAAGTGAACAATTTAGAAGGGGAGTTAGCTACTATACAAAGAAAGTGTGCACAAACAAAAGATGTAGAGGACCGTTTGAAGATGTCTTGTGCACAGGAAGACCTGAAACATACAACTGATATGATGGCAGATAAGGGCTTTATATGACAAAAATACTGGGAGAATGGGGACAAAAGCAGTAGGTTACTGGCAAATACATTAAAAGGGATGATGGAATCCTCTTTTGTTCAAAGTATTGAGAATGTGCAAGAGGATATAGTTATTAAGAGCAAAGAGATTTGTCACTGCTTTCGCTCCCTTTGCTCCTATTATGAAGCTATGTATATGGAGGATACTTTCACATTGGTATCTGAGTTAGAGAGTTTTTTTGATACATTAGTCCTACCCAAACAAAAAAATGAGGACAGAGAGACATTAGATGCAGAATTTTGATTAGGCGATATCATGAAGCTCATTGAAGAGCTTGGCGTTGGCAAATCGCCGGGATTGGATGGTTTACCATCAAACTTTTATAGTGCATTTGGGACTGTATTGGCTCCCTTCCTGTGTGAATTATACAATGATTTTATTTGTAGAGAAGTCCTTTGTCAATCAATGAGGAAAACTCTTATAACACTGATTCCGAAGCCTGGTAAAGACCTCAGGAAGTGAGGTAATTAAAGACCCATCTTGCTACTTAATGTATGATATGATATGTTATTTATAACATGGTTTATATTCAGGGGTTTATAAGCACAGACCCGTGGATCGAACCTGTGGTGCCCCGTGTCATCTTGCTTCCAAGGTGAGCACATTGCCCCTGCGCTATCCTCTGAAGACAGTCAAAATATTGTCTAAAGTACTAGCCAATAGACTGGATAAATATATTGGAGGACTAATAAATAAATTGCAAGTGGGTTTCATGAGGAACAGATTTGGATACAACAACATTAGGACAATATTGACATATTGGGACTCCACAAGGATGTAATTCGAGAAGCAGTATTAATCTTTATAGATGCCAAGAAGGCTTTTGACAGGGTGGGTTGGACATTTTTGGAGTACACGATGCAAAAGCTGGGTTTTAGATCTCGTTTTTTCCGCCGGTGAGATGTCTGCATAACGAGGCCACAGCAAAGATTTGGGTCAATAATGAGGCTTCTGCGTCTTTCATCCTGGAATGAGGTCCAGACAAGGATGCCTGTATTTATTTATATTGGCTTTGGAACCCTTTATGGCATATGTACAGAGAGAAATTGACATTAAGGGTCTTACATTTGGAGACACAGAAATCAAAATTATTTCATATGCAAATGACATTGTGTTTGTCTTGGCAAATCCTGGGGAAGGGTGTAATGCATTGAAGAGAGCATTTGAAAGGGTGAGAAAACTCTCAGGAACTAGAGTAAACTGGGAAAAATCAGAGGTTTTTCCACTCTCGGGGAGATGCAGCAGAGATGAATTTGCATAATGTTAATGGTCAGATTTAGGAATATTTCTGGTAAGAGACCTCAGGAGGATTGTTGAGAAGAATTTGGCGATCTTGATTGGAGATCTACTTATGTCCATTAGGAGATGGGAAAGTCTGAATTTGGGAATTTGGGGTAAGGTTAATGCCATTAACATGACTCTGTTACCTAAAGTATTGTACTTGATCCAGTAAATTTCTTTAGCTTTTACAAAAAAGCAGTTTAAAATAATTGAAAGTATATTTCAAAGGTTTTTGTGGGGTGAGAAGGGGAAAGTGAAAATTCCTAGATACATTATGCTGCGTAAAGAACAAGAGGGAGGGTTTGGTTATCCAGATTTAGTTAACTACCATACAAGCTTTATTTTTAAGACGGCTGCTCATTATATGGTGTCCATTGATAAATATGAGCTGAGTCGGTTAACAATTGAAAGGGAGGAGTTTCATCCATTAGATTTGGATAATATTTACTCAATAGGAAGAGATCCTTCAAAGCAAAAGAAACTACCCACCATAGATGTGATGTACACAACTCTAATTAAATGGCTGACTGATAGTGGCCAGAATATATATTTACATTATAATGCTTCTCCTTGGGGTAATCCTGGGCTCCAGTTGGTGAATCTAAATGCTATATTGGCATAGTTGGTTCCTGAAGGGTATCCTGTGGATTGGGGAATTGGTACGAGAAGGTCATGTGGTTTCCCTTTTAGAAATTCAGAGGAAATTTGGATTGAGAAAAAGGGAGTTTAATAAGTTTAAGGAAATAAGTATGCTTGTTCAACAATTAATGAGCTTGCTGTCAAAGACACTGGGAAAAAATGGCAGCATGTGCACTACTTGAGTCGTCCCCACGTTCAGTCTATACCTATATAAATCTGATGCCGTTGGATGATACTATTGTAAGGTCATGGAGCAAATTGAAAGATAAATGGGAAAATGAGTTACAATGTGCAATTTCGGAGGGAGAGTGGGGTACGGTTCTGCAGGAAGGTTATAGGAGCAAATTGGATCTGAATCTGAGACTTGTTCACCAAAAAATGTTGTTTTTTTGTATTGGAAACCATAGCTTTGACCTCCTTGAAATGAAATAATGAAATATGTTGGGAATGCGGGAGTGATAGAGACTACTGTCCATATGTTATAGAATTGTTCTAGATCTAGTGACTTCTGGGGGGATGCATCAGATAGGCTGGACACAGTAATGTCTTTAGTCTTGCAAGAACACCAATTTTGGTAATAATCCGACAAAGGACGATGTGGGACTGCTAAAATGTACAGATGTTGGATTGATAAGGCTGTGATGGTGGCAGTGTAACACATTTTAAAAGTGTGGAAAGCCAGGAAGAAAATCACAAATAGAGAATTGGGTCAATCATATGCAGTTGTTGACAGGTTTTGAAAACTATATGTACTATAGGAGAAATCAGGAGAGAGTTTATCTGGATCTCCGGTCACCGTTTAATGAGTTATATGGTTCATGATAATGAGTTTGGTGAATGCTGTCCTGATTAGTGTTGATGTTTACCCGTTTATACCTGTTTGGGTGTTTTTTCTGTTTTCTGTTTGTGTGTTGTGTGTTGTATGGTGGTCTCTGTGTTGTATTTGTCGTGTCTTCTTATTACCTTGGTTTATGGATTTTAATTGATATACCAGTGCCATGATTGTGCCGTAGGGTTACTGATAATTGGTTGTTGATATTTTGTCAATAGATTTGATAGATATTTCAAGTTCTTTAGTAATTGTTAGTTTAATCCTTGATAAACATATAAGTTGTTAATGATGTTTGACCTTTTTTGAAAATGTTATTTGTTGCTGTTTTTGTTAATCATTTCTGAAAATGATGAATACAGTTTTTTTTTAAAAAAGAAAGTTGGAGTAGGGCCATGTAATACAGTTCTCTATGTTGTGAAAATTTAAATGATAACTTTATAGGATTGATTAGACTGGATTTGGTGAATTTTGCTAGGCTTCTTTCACAAGTGGAGACTGAATATTTGCCAATTTTATCAAATATTTGCCAGTTGTGTAATTTGATGTGGCATTGTTTTTATAGTTGTAGTTTTGGGCAATGTCATACAGACACATGTTTTCCAAAGCAGTACTTCTGTTTCTGTAGTATGTTTCAATTAAATTGTTGTTTAACCTTTTAAGTGCCATGGGTATTTCCACCCAGTGCCAAGGCCTTTTTTGGTGATTTCGGTATGTGGCCATTCAATGGCTTGTAACTTTTTTGTTACATTAGGTATCTCAGCCAAATGTAGCTCCTTTTTTTCCCACGTGTAGGCAGTCGTAACACCACCCAGGATTCCTAAGTTGCTGTAGAGGGGTGAGAAAAAATAAGCAAAAAGTGCAAACATTCTGTGTTTTTTCCAAAAATGCCAATAAAATGATGTACAAAGAAGCCTGTGTTTTTTTCCTTCTAAGAGCTAGAAACAAATGGTTTGCTGTGCTGAATTTCCCAATTTCCTGGCTTTCAAGAACAGGTTGAGTGGAAACAAAGAAAAAATATTTTGATGTGGGTTATCAACTGTTTTGTGAGATGTAGGTGATTTTGGCAATATTTGCCAATTGGACATGCAAGGACGGAATTGAAGAAAAAGGGTAGGGTAGCCAAATTGTAGTACAGAAAGGCATATATTTCTGAACAGTAGACAAAATTCCAAGTTTAGGAAGGGGTGATTTGCATAGGTCGGGCAACAAATAGGTAGGGGAAAATACAATAGATTGGGGGAAAAGTAGGAAAATGACTGAAAAAAGGTATGTGGTGGACATGGTTGTCTTGGTAGGGCAATGGCTTCTATGAATTTTGAGAAAAGCAATGCTCCGATACATTCCCCCGACTCTTGCAGTTAGGAAAGTGCACATTTTTGGTTCGGTTTTACAAAACAGACAATACCACAAGCCAAACACTGAGCCATTGTACACAGGAGTTTTATGCTTACGGCCTGAACAGACGAATTTAGCATGTGTAAATCAAGAAAACTAATGTGGTGAGGAACGGCAAGCATACTTTTTTTGAAAGAGCACAGGCAGACCTTTTCAAGGGTAGGAAACTTGTGCAGGTTACAAAAGTGTATGGTGCCTAAAGCAGCGACTAAATGTAGGGCACATTTGGGAAATGAAAGGGTTGTGTGACAAACGGCACCAGCAAATGGGTCAAAACATTAGGAAAACCACACAAACACAACAAATGTTATACCATTCTGCGTTCCCACAGGTGTCCTGATGAAAACGGTACCTCACGTGTGTGTGCACCTACCTGGGCACCAAGGGGAAAGCCTAAGTCCCCTAAGCACAGCAGCAGCTCCAGGGAGGCCCAGCAGGATCGCCATTCCTCCCCAGAGGTGACAACTGTAACGTATTGTGAGGGGTAACCATCTGCACAGGCTGCGCTTGTTACCTGTTGTATGCTCACTAGATGTGGTGAGTTTGAGCAGGGTGGATGAGGAGTATTCTCAAAAAGGCACAACTGATTTGTGGTTCCATTGATTTATGGTTCAAAAAGCCCAGCTTTTTTTCATTCAAGCAAGTAAAAGTACATACTGATTTAAAGTTACAAAAGAAAAGTGGTACATTCTTGGTACACATAGGTACACATTTCATGTAAGGTACTTGGTACTGAAAACAGATAAATACCAGGCAGTGTCCAAAACGAAGTCCATGCAAACAATGCCAAGAAATACAAAAGATGCCAACCGATGCCAAGAAATACAGAAAATGCCAACACGTGTTTCAACCTATAAGGTCGTCATCAGGGCATATAGATACATGTGGTACATTGGACTATAATGCTAATGCTAAACCTGAACTGTGTTCATTCTAGAAACCTTATTGTAATTATTCTCAGAAGGTTCATAGTCAAACTATAGAAAAAATAAAGCAACGGATGATTCCCAAAACATGTTACTGGTCAGTCAGGTGCTTAACTCAGGGCAAGTCATGATGTATTGCTTGGCCGAGGTACCGTAGCTGTAGCAATAATGCAGTATAAAAGTTCGTGTTTGGTGTGCTTATTCCGGATATCTGGCCGTGATCGGCTTGGGGATTTGGCGTGCTCAGTGGCCGGCTTGAGAAACTGCCCTGTCCCTTTGGAGTGCCCCACAGCCCCCCTAAAATGCGTTCCACCATTTTCACTTTTTTCCTTTGGTAACCCAACTCCCCTTGGTGCAGAGGGGCACATTGGTGTGCCAATCTGGCCCTGGGGTACCCAAACCTTACAGTCCCACCCACTGGGGGGCCTGTTCCACAATTTTTGGGGGCCCTCTCCCTACTCACCCCAAATGGGTGGCAGGGGCACCTCCCGCAAGCCTCCCTGCGCCTCCTAAAAACAGCTGCGTGAGGTACACCCCCTTCCATTTAAGATGGGGAAGAGGGCCACAAAAATGGTGGGACAGGCCCCCCAGTGGGTGGGGCAGTAAGGTTTGGGCGCCCTGGGGCCAGAATGGCCCCTCTGCGCCAAGGCAAAATTAGTAAACAAAGAAAATAATTGAAAATGGCAGGCTGCCCTTTAGCGGTGGCTTAGAGACCCCATACACCGCCAGGTCATTTTCTATTGTGAAGGGGGGTGCACCACTCCACACCCACCCCAATTGGAGGGGTGGCGCATCTCATGTAGCCCTTCCCAGTGGCAGATAAGTGGGAAGATGTCCTGCACTCCTCCGTGGGCTCAGGTGTCCCTTCCTAGGAGCAGATATCTGGTCCCAGGGAGGGCTGCATGACCTGGCACCCACTCCATTGCGGGTGGGGGGTTCACCGCCCCATCCCATTAGAAAATTCCCCGTCCCTTTGGGGTGCCCCACACCCCTCAAAAATGCCTTCCACCAGTTCCATGTTTTTCTTTGTTTACAAAACCTTCCTTGGTGCAGAGGGGCACATTGGTGTGCCAATCTGGTACCAGGGTGCCCAACCCTTACTGCCCCACCCACTGGGGGGCCTATCCCACAATTTTTGATGGCCCTCTCTCCCTCATCCCAAATGGGTGGTGGGGGCACCACATGCAGGCCTCTCTGGGCCACCTACAAATGGTTGCGTGAGGTACACCCCCCTCCATTTAGGGTGGGTGGGAGAGGGCCATCAAAAATGTGTGGGCCAGTCCCCCCGATGGGTGGGGCAGTAAGATTTGGGCACTCTGGGGCCAGATTTGCACACCAGTGTGCCCCTCTGCTCCAAGGCAAGTTTTGTAAACAAAGAAAAAAATGGAAAATGGTACACTACACTTTAGGGCGGACTGAGGGGTACCCTAAACTGCCAGGTAATTGTCTAATGTAATGGGGGGTGACCCTCTACCCCCCCACACCAAATGCAGGGGGGATCTCATTCAGCCCTCCCTGGGGGCATATAAGAGGGGGGCATCTCATGCAGCCCTCCCTGGGGTCAGATGCCCCTTCCTAGGAGCAGATATCTGCCCACAGGGAGGGCTACAAGGGGTGCCCTCATTTCCCCTTGGGGTGAAGGGGAGAGGGCCACCCCCCTTTTCTGGAAAATATATCCCTGGGGCTAGTGGCCCCCCCCACTCCCACCCAAAATTCCCTCTTGTTTTTGTTTTTTTCATTTTTTTATTCTGCACCCTTCCCTGGGGGAAGATGATCAGCCATCTGCCCCCAAGGGGGGCCCTAACCTGCAGGCCCCATCCTTTGGGGGGCCTGCACACTTACTCCTGAGGGTGGCCCTCACCCCACTCCCCATTTGGATGGGGGGGCACCTCATGTACTCAGGTGTGACCCTGCCAGGCTCAGAGGCAATGGTAGGTAGACTTGTCACAGGATCACCAGCACCATTGTTAACAGTGCCGGTGCTCCTGTGCCCCCACTCCGATAGAGTCAGATTAAAAAAATGTACTGGCAGCTGACTTCACACCCGTCAGACTTGTAATAGCCCAGGCACACTGGGAAGTCAGGCGTCAGTACATTATTACAGGCCCATTGGCAACCCCCCGGGAGCACCGGCAGGATTACCACCAAACCCATAATGATGCCCAATGTGCTCAGATTTGCCAAATAAGGCTGTACCTGTTAAACGGTCTGCAGCTTTGTAGCACCCACATTCTCTATGGGAGAGCATTTTTATATCGAAGCTGTGCAATTTTTGTGATAGTGTATTGTCAGATGATATGTCAACCCAGGGGTCTTTTAGCTCTTTTTTTTCTGCTTTGGTCAGATAGGCTGTGACATATCTTGCAACTGCAGAAGAATATTCAGCAATGCATTGTATGTCTATGTTGCATTCCACCATAGGGCAACGATTGCATTGTTATCATGGATGTACTTGGATGCTTCATACCTAATGTTGTATGTATTCTTAGGGAATGTGATTGTTATGCTGTCTCTAACAGAAGATATTAAGCTATTTACTTATCCCTTTTTGCAAAATGGTCTAGGGAAGCCAAAGCGACATTTGGTTGTTTGCTGGCACAGGTGAGTGCTGCAGGCCCTCCACCCCTCTCATGAGCCCCATTGCCATGTCAATGACCCTCCCCACCTCCCATCCATCCCCTGAGGCCAGATAGGTATGTTTTACAATACCCACAACACCAAGGGTTAATACCCCGTGCTGCAGGCCCTTGCCTCACCTTTTTCATTTACCACCGCAGTTGAGTGGTGCTTTTGGAGGCCCCAGCCACTTCCTAGTGCTTTGTTTTTGTAGCCCCCACCCCTCTCCCAAGCCATGTTGGCACTTCCCTGACCCTCCCATGACCTTCCCCTTACCCTCCCTACCTCCCATCCCTCCAAAGAGGCTGGAATGGTCTGTTTCCAACACCCACCAACCAAGGGTTAATACTCCGTGTTGCAGCCACTCACCTCAGCTTTTTTCATTTGCCGGTGCAGGTGAATGGTGCTTTTGGAGGCGCCAGCCTCTTCCAGGCACTCCATTTTTGCAGCCCCCCACTCTTCTCCCAAGCCCTGTTGTTACTTCCCTGACTGTCCCCACCTTCCATCCCTCCCCTGAGGCGGGTAGGTCTGTTTTGCAAAACCCACAACACCAAGGGTTAATACCCTGTTTTGCAGCTCCTCACCTCGCCTTTTTTCGTTTTGTCGGTGCAGGTGAGTGGTGCTTTTAGAGGTCCAGGCCCCTTCCTAGTGCTGTATGTTTGCAGGCCCCCACCGCTCTCCCAAGCCCTGTGGCCACTTCCCTGACCCTCCCCGCCTCCCATGAGGCATGATAGGTACATTTTGCAATATCCACAACCCCAAGGGTTAATACCCTGTGTTGCAGCCCCTCACCTCGCCTTTTTAAATTTGCTGGCGTGGGTGCGTGGTGCATATGCAGGAACCAACCTCTTCCTAGCGCTTCATTTTTGCAGCCCCCCACTCTTCTCCCAAACCCCGTTGCCACTTCCCTGCCACTCCTCACCTCCCATTCCTCCCCTGATGCCAGATAGGTCAATTTTCCAACACGCACAACACCAAGGGTTAATACCCTAAATTGCAGACTCTCACCTCACCTTTTTTTGTTTGCCGGTGCAGGTGAGTGGTACTTTTGGAAGCCCCAGCTCCTACCTAGTGCTGCATTTTTGCAGGCCCCCCACTGCTCTCGTGAGCCCTGTAGCCACTTCCTTGATCCTTCCCACCTCCCATCACTTCATTGAGGCTCGATAGGTCCATTTTCCAACACCCACAACACCAAGGGTTAATACCGTGTGTTGCAGCCACTCACAAAACCTTTTTTCCATTTGCCTGGGCGCAGGTGAGTGGTGCTTTTGGAGGCCCCAGCCCATTTCTAGCACTCCATTTTTACATGCTCCCACCCCTCTCCTGAGCCCCATTGCCACTTCCCTGACACTTCCCAACTCCCATCCCTCCCCTCAGATCGGATAGGTCAATTTTCCAATGTCCAAAACACCAAGGGTTAATACCATGTATTGCAGCCCCTCACTTCACCTTTTTTCATTTGACGGGGCAGGTGAGTGGTGCCTTTTGTTACCCCAGCCCCTTCCTAGTGCTCCACTTTTACAGGCCCACCCACCCCTCTCCCAAGCCCAGTTGCAACTTCAGTGACCCTTCCCACCTCTCATTGCTCTCCTGAGGCTGGATAGATCAGTTTTCCAACACCCACTACACCAAGGGTTAATAGCCCATGTTGCAGCCCCTCACTTCATCTTTTTCTGTTTGCGGGCACAGGTGGGTGTTGCTTTGAGTGGCCCGAGCCCCTTACCGGTACTCCATTTTTGAAGGCCCCCATCCCTCTCCCAAGGCTGTTGCCACTTCCTGACCTTCCCCAGCTCCCATCCCTCCCCTTAGGCAGGATAGGTCACCAAGGTGTAATCCTACCCCTAATAGTGATTGGTCCAGAACCCTCTTAACAAGCATTTTGCTAGGGCAGCCCAATTTCCCTGCGGTGAAGGACCGGAGGCAACAGACGGCATCTGCTGACACAACTACAGACTGTGTTGGCCCGTGTTAACCTCTGGTGCCTGCAGCAGTCAACCGGCAGTGACTGACAAGGTAAGCACAGTCTGAACAGGGGGAAACCGCATTTACTGCCCCCCACTAAACTGTCCAGCCCATTTAAATTATCCTATGTTCATATGTCGAGACTGACTGTATCTACATACTGCCCCTAGCCTTATATTGCATCTAGATAGCTTTTAACCCTTAGCCTATAACCAAATATTGCATCAAGACAGATTGTTTGTTTGTTTATTATCAGCCATTTGTTGTATCTAGACAGATTGAACCCCTTAGCCTATACCCATATATTTCATCTAGATAGATTGCACCCCGTAGCCTTCTATTGCATCTTGATAGATTGTACCCCTTAGACTATAGCCATTCATTGCATCGAGACAGATTGTACTCTTTAGCCTATAGTAATAAATTGCATCTAGACAGATTGTACCCCTTAGCCTATAGCCATATTTTGCATCTAGATAGATTGTACCCCATAGCAGTATAGTGCATCTAGGTAGATTGCACTCCTTAGGCTATAGCCATATAGTGCACCGAGGCAGAGTGTACGCCGTTAGCCATATATTGCATCTTGAAAGATTGTACCCCTTGGCCTATAACCACAAATTGCATCTAGATAGCTTGTTCCCCTTAGCCTACAGCCTTATATTGCATCTAGATAGATTGTACCACTTAGCCACATATTGCATCTAGACAGATTGCACTCCTTAGCATATAGCCATATATTGCATCTAGATAGATTGTACCCCTTAGCCTATAGCATTATATTACATCTAAATAGATTTTACCCCTTAGCCTATAGCCATATAGTACATCTAGATAGATTGTACCCCTTGGCCATATATTCCATTGAGATAAATGTTATCCCTTAGCCATATATCACATATGGATAGATCATACCACGTAGCATTATATTGCATCTAGACAGATTGAACCCCGTAGCCTACAGCCATATATTACATCTAAACAGATTGTAATCCTTAGCCAAATATTGCATCTAGACAGATTGCACCCCTTAGCCTATAGCCATATATTGCATCTAGATAGATTGTATCCCTTAGCCACATATTGCATCTAGACAGATTGCACTCCTTAGCATATAGCCATATATTGCATCTAGATATAGTGTACCCCTTAGCCTATAGCCATATATTGCATCTAGATAGATTGTACCCCTTAGCATATAGCCATATATTGCAACGAAATAGATTGTACCCCTTAGCCTACAGCCATATATTGCATCTAGATAGATTGTACACCTTAGCCTATAGCCATATATTACATCTAGATAGATTGTACGCCTTGGCCATATATTCCATTGAGATAAATGTTATCCCTTAGCCAAACATCACATCTGGATAGATCATACCCTGTAGTCTTATATTGCATCTAGGCAGACTGTACCCCGTAGCCTATAGCCATATATTACATCTAGACATATTGGAATCCTTAGCCATATATTGCATCTAGATAGATTTACCCAATATACTTGTATTGCATCTATTTAGATTGTATCCCTTAGCCTATATCCATATAGTGCATCTGGATAGATTGTGCCCCTTAGCCAATAGCCATATATTGCATCTAGATAGATTGCACCCCATAGCCTATAGCCATATATTGAATCTAGATAGAGTGTACCCTTAGCCTATAACCATATACTACATCTAGACAGATTGTGCCCCTTAGCCATGTATTGCATTGAGATAAATTGTATCCATTAGCCATATTTTGCAGCTAAATAGATTGTACCTTGTAGCCTAATATTGCATTTAGATAGATTGTACCCCTTAGCCTATAGCCATATATTGTATCTAGATAGATTGTACCCCATAGCCGTATACTGCATCTAGATAGATTGTACTCCTTGGGATATAGCCATATATTGCATCCAGGCAGGTTGTACCACTTAGCCTATAACCACAAATTGCATCTAGATAGGTTGTACCCCTTAGCTTATAGCTGAATATTGCGCCTAGATAGATTGTACCCCTTAGCCACATATTGCATCTAGAAAGATTGTACTATTTAGCCTATAGCCATATGTTGCATCTAGAAAGGTTCTACCCCTTAGCCTATAGCCGTATATTACATCTAAACAGATTGTACCCCTTAGCCTATAGCCATATATTACATCTAGATAGATTGTACCCCTTAGCCATATATTCCATTGAGATAAATGTTATCCCTTAGCCATATATCACATCTTGCTAGATCATACCCCGTAGCCTTATAATGCATCTATATAGATTGTACCCTGTAGCCTACAGCCATATATTAGATCTAGACGGATTGTAATCCTTAGCCATATATTGCATCTAAATAGATTGTACCAAATATCCTTTCATTGCATCTAGATAGATTGTACCCCTTAGCCGATAGCCGTATATTGCATCTAAATAGATTGTACCCCTTAGCCATATATTCCATTGAGATAAATGTTATCCCTTAACCATATATCACATCTGGCTAGATCATACCCCGTAGCCTTATATTTCATCTAGATAGATTGTACCCCGTAGCCTATAGCCATATTTTACATTTAGACAGATTGTAATCCTTAGCCATATATTGCATCTAGATATATTGTACCCAATATCCTTTTATTGCATCTAGATAGATTGTACCCCTTAGCCTATAGCCATTTATTGCATCTAGATAGATGGTACACCTTAGCCATATATTCCATTGAGATAAATGTTATCCCTTAGCCATATATCACATCTGGATAGATCATACCATGTAGCCTCATATTGCATCTAGATAGATTGTACCCCTAAGCCACATATTGCATCTAGACAGATTGCATCCTTAGCATATAGCCATATATTGCATCGAGATAGATTGTACCCCTTAGACTATAGCATTATGTTACATCTAAATAGATTTTACCCCTTAGCCTATAGCCATATATTACTTCTAAATAGATTGTACCTCTTAGCCATATATTCCATTGAGATAAATGCTATCCCTTAGCCATATATCACATCTGGATAGATCATACCCTGTAGCCTTATATTGCATCTAGATTGTACCCCTAGACTATAGCCATTTATTGCCTCGAGACAGATTTTACCCTTTAGCCTATAGTAATATATTGTATCTAGACAGATTGTACCCCTTAGCCTATAGCCATATATTACATCTAGACAGATTGTGATCCTTACCCATATATTGCATCTAGATAGATAATGCCGCTTAGCCAATAGCCATATATTGCATCTAGACAGATTGTACCCCATAGCCTATAGCCATGCATTGCATCTATATAGATTGTACCCTTAGCCTATAACCATATACTACATATAGACAGATTGTGCCCCTTAGCACTATATATAGCATTATGAATTGTATCCATTAGCCATATATTGCATCTAGATAGATTGTACCTTGTAGCCTTATATTCAATCTAGATAGATTGTTCCCCGTAGCCTAAAGCCATGTTATCAAATAGTACCACCAGAGTCTTCTCTCCTACTGCATCCGCCAATCCGGTCCCCATACACTGTAGTGTCCCCCAAGGCTCCCGTGTTTCACCGACGCTTTACAATATATTCACAATGCTTCTCTTCGATCGCCTGGACAACCTGGGTGTCATCTACACTAACTATGCAGATGACACCCAGGTACTCATCCCGCTTACCGGCCACTACGATGAGGATTCTAAATTAATCAATGCAATCTACCCAGAAATCCAGGCCTGGATGGCCACTAGCAGACTGTGCCTTAACTATGAAAAACCAAGCTCCTTATTGTCGGCAATCAGGCTTGCCTAAACAAACTTGACTAAAGATCCACATCCCTCAACATTGACGGGAATTGGATCAAAGTTGCCAACAAAATAAAAACATTGGGAGTCTACCTGGACTCAACTTTGTCCCTAAAGAAACAAGTCAGTGCTGTAGCCTCCTCTACCACCTACACAAATAAGCTAATTTACAGCTGTAAATCTTACTTGTCCACTAGCAGTTTAATGACACTCGCCGGAGCCCTAACATTGTCAAAGATTGACTATTGTAACAGGCTTGTTCTAGGATCCTCAGAACAGAACTTAAATAGGCTCCAAGGCCTACAAAACAACTCTCTGAGAGCAGCACTTAGTCTTCCCAGATCAAGCCACATCTCATCCATCAGACGCTATGCCAACTGGCTCGCTGTTTGCGATAGAATCACTCTCCGCAAGCTGGCAATCACACACAAGTGTCTGTCAAATTCAGCCCCTAAATATCTCTCATAGAAATTCAGCATGTTCCTACCATCCCGGCCCACCCGATCTGCCCACTCCAACCGCCTCATGGTAACAAGGTTCAACCTAAAAATGGCAGGTGGCGCAAGCTTCTTTGTCCAAGCTGCCAAATGCTGGAACTCTCTGCCTCTCTCCCACAGACTAGAACCATCTTTCTTGACCTTCAAATCCGTAGTAAAAAGCTGGCTGAATAACAAGCCCAGCCATTGACTCCCCTCTATTTACCCTGGCTTTCAATTGTAAATTACCTGTCTTCAGACCTCACTGTTACCGTCGGTCTGCCATTCACTGTCAATGTTCTTTTTATGACTATTACATATTCCTGTAACGCCTAATACCCAGACCTAACTGTATCCATTGGTTTTCCTATCTGCTGTCAATGTTTTATTTATTTATTGCCTGTAACATGCAAGTTGTCCAGCGCCCAGGTACCTCAGGGCTCGGTGCACAATACAAATAGTAAACACATACAAAATACAAATACAGCCATATATTACATCGAGACTGATTGTACCCCTTAGCCATATATTGCATCTAGATAGATTGTGCCCATAGCCTTATATTGCATCTAAATAGATTGCACCTCTTAGCCTTATATTGCATTCAGATAGATTGTACCCTGTAGCCTATATTCATTTATTTAATCTAGATAGATTGTACCCCTTAGCCTACAACCATATATTGCATCCAGATAGATTGTACCCCTTAGCCTACAGCCATATATTGCATCCAGATAGATTGTAGCCCTTAACCATATATTGCATCTCGATATATTGTACCCCATAGCCGTATTGCATCTGGATAGATTGCACACCATAGCCATATATTGCATCTAGATACAATGTGCCCCTTATCCATATATGGCAAATAGGTAGCCCACCTGCAGCTAGGTATATTGATGCTCCCTAGCCATATTTTGCATGTAGTTAACCAATTTTGCATTTGGCTTGACTACACCAGATAGCCCCATTTCACACTTGGCCTGAAAGTGAAGATGTGCATTGCATCTCATCTGTGAAGTTTAGCTTGGTATGACATTTAGATAGAATTGTAAATATAGTTCAGGCCACAATACTAGCTTGATATTGATAATGACATTTTTATTTCTATTGCGCTCGTACACAAGTGTTTCAAAGCGCTACAAAGCAAGGGAGGGGAACAGAGGAGAACAAAAACATCAATCTTACTAGACCCAGTGACATTGAGAACACGCACGTGCATGGGAGAGGGGGAGGGGTAAAGTGCATGGAAGGGGGGAGAAGTGGAAAGTGCGGAGCAAAGGGGAAACAGATAAATAATAAATAAATAAATAAATAAATAAATAAATAAATAAATAAATGATA
This sequence comes from Ambystoma mexicanum, assembly GCF_040938575.1. Taxonomy (NCBI): domain Eukaryota; kingdom Metazoa; phylum Chordata; class Amphibia; order Caudata; family Ambystomatidae; genus Ambystoma; species Ambystoma mexicanum. The sequence goes on from NC_090936.1 coordinate 725,395,789, forward strand.
TAGGCAACAGACAGTGGTAGTGCAGCCAGTAATTGGCAAGTGCTGGGTATAAGGCAGCACACAGGGTAGGTCTGATAAGTGCAGGAAGAAAAAAGGGGGGACTGTATGGGTACAGATGCATACCCCAGTACAAAGGGTGGCCTGGAGGCAGAGCAGAGTGTAGCAGGGTGAGCAGGCCTGGGCCCGGAGGACAGAGGGTGTCCAGGTGCACAGTGCCAAGAGAGAACAGATCAGCAGGGGGGAGGGGGAGCAAAGGCAGAAGCAAAGAGGAAGGTCTTGAGGTGCTTCCGGAACCAGAGATGGTTCCCCTCAAGTTAAGCTTGAATCATTGATAGACAGAATTGTGTAGATTAGCCTGCGTCACATATAGACAGAACTGTAAAGTCTATCTTAGAGTGCCATCTAGACAGAATTGTGAAGGACAGTTTGCATCACAACTAGATAGAATCGTAAAGACTATCCTGCGTCACATCTAGACAGAATCCTGAATATTAGGACTGATTCACAGGTAAACTTAATTGTAATACTTGTTTAGCTTAGCATGGCATCTAGACAGAAATGTGAGGGTCAGTCCCTCCACCCAAGGAAGGAAGAAAGCCAGAACCATAATCCACTACCTGCCTTACAACCTGGAACTCTTTGCTAACTACCCACAGCATAAAACAACCCATACCTGGACCCCCACCAGCATCTGCAAAACATTCTTACGCAGATACCTCAACCAACCTACATCAGCAGCCTAAATATTCACTATCACCTCCGGATCACAATCAACATATAATACAGAATTCCAAAGAGGATATCCTGTTATGACAGCACATAAGGATAAGCATCAACGTCTTCCAAAGCATACAAGGTCCATATTTGCCACCACCTCCTTACCATAACCAACATATAGGTCAGAAGAAGATAAGAATTAACACCTCCAAGAATTAATCAACCCAACAATTAATCTAACAGATTGCTTCAGCGAGGAAGTAGACTACACTGACCACCAACCAATTTGTAACAACATCACAGAAGAAGTACAACAATCGCAAGACAAAATTACAGGCCCAACTGTGTAACAAAGATCCATTGCAACCTAATCAATGCTAGATCAATGTCCAAACATGCCATAGAGATCTTCGACCTCCTGTCAGCTGGGGGTATCAATTTCTTATTCATAACCAAACCATGGCTAAACGAGAACTACAATTACAAAATCACACTGCATAACTGCATCCATGATACCTTCAAGTGGTCACAAGCAAAGAGGAAAAACAAAAGAGGAGGAGGACTGGCAGAAGCCTACAAATAATACCTGAAAATCAAAACGAATGAACCACTGGACATCAAAAACTGCAACTCCCTAATCCATCACCTAACAACAAATCCAAAAACAAATATCAAATATGTTCTGGTATACAGACCACCAACATACGATGCCTACACTGAAGCCATCACCAACCTAGCCGTTGAGCAAGAACACCCGATAATCTTAGGAGACTTAACCATCTGGTTTGATGAAGAATCAGCAAACTCACTAAAATCACTGGCCAATGAACTGAAGACAGTGAAACTACATCAACTATTAAAAGGAGCAACCTACACGGTGGGGCATACTCTAGACACAATCTTCGCCAAGACAAATCTCATCATCATGACACCATCTATTCATACAAAAAGGAAATCCATAAGGTGAGAAATAAATACTTCAACAACAGAATCACCAAAGCAGCAACCACCCAAAAAGCGCTATTTAACCCCTTAAGTGCCATGGGTATTTCTCCCCATTGCCAGGGCCTTTTTTGATGATTTTGGTATGTGGCCATTCAATGGCTTGTAACTTTTTTGTTACATGAGGTATCTTGGCCAGATTTGGCTCCTTTTTTTCCCACATGTAGGCAGTCGTAATGCCACACAGGAATCCTAGGTTGCTGTAGGGGGGTGAGAGAAAATATGCAAAAAGTGTGAACATTTTGGGTTTTTTCAAAAAATGCCAATAAAATGATGTACAAAGAAGCCTGTGGTTTTTTCCTTGTAAGAGCTAGGAACGAATGGTTTGCTGTGCTGAATTCCCCAATTTCCTGGCTTTCAGGAACAGGTTGAGTGGAAACGGGAAACGAAAAAAAAAAATATTTTTGTTGTGGTTATCAACCGTTTTGTGAGAGGTAGGCGATTTTGGCCATTTTTGCCAATTGGACATGCATGGACGGAATGGAAGAAAAGGGTAGGAAAACCAAATTGGAGGACAGAAAGGCAAGTATTTCTGAAAAGTAGACAAAATTCCAAGTTTCAGAAGGGGTGATTTACGTAGGTCAGGCAACAACTAGGCAGGGGAAACTGCCATAGATTGGGGGAAAAGCGGGAAAATGACCGAAAAAAAAGGTATGTGTTGGACATGGTTGGCTTGGTACGGCAATGGCGTCTATGAATTATGAGAAAAGCAATGCTCCGCTACATTCCCCGGACTCTTGCAGTTAGGAGAGCACACATTTTTTGTAGTGTTTTACAAAACAAGCAATACCACATGCCAAACACTGAGCCATGGTACACAGGAGTTTTATGCTCACGGCCTGAACAGACACACTTAGCAGGTGTAAATCGGGAAAACTAATGTGATGAGGAACGGCAAGCATTTTTTGAAAGAGCACAGGCAGACCTTTTCAAGGGTAGATGACTTGTGCAGGTTACAAAAGTGTACGGTGCCTAAAGCAGCGACTAAATGTAGGTCACATTTGGGAAATGAAAGGGTTGTGTGACAAAGGCCACCAGCAAATCGGTCAAAACATTATGAAAACCACACAAACACAACACATGGCCTACTGTCCCGGGTTCCCACAGGTGCCCCAATGAACACGATACCTCACATGTGTGGGTGCACCTACCTGGCCGTCAAGGGGAAAGCCTAAAACACAAGTAACCCCAAGTCTGTTTTAAGACCAGAATTTGAGACGCTCTGCCGACCGGCACAACATACAGATATGTGCCTCGGGTGTCCAAGCCACCAGGGAAAACAGGGAACCCCATGCATTTCCGAAAAGAGGACACCCGTGAGAATCCGCAGAGGTATGATATGCCTAAATCGCCCCAGAATTTATTAACCAGACACCCACGCAAAGTCCGAAATGTGGGGAAAAAAACGCATTTTCTGCACATTTCGCTCGCCTCACCCATCGAAACACACCCCCAACAACACATGGCCTACCGTCCCGCATTCCCACAGGTGTCCCGATGAAAACGGTACCTCACATGTGTGGGTGCACCTACCTGGCCGCCAAGGGGAAAGCCTAAAACACAAGTAATCCCAAGTCTGTTTTCAGATCGGAATTTGAGACACTCTGCCGACCGGCACAACATACAGATATGGGCCTCGGGTGTCCAAGCCACCAGGGAAAACAGGGAACCCCATGCATTTCCGAAAAGAGGACACCCGTGGGAATCTTCAGAGGTATGATATGCCCAAATCGCCCCAGAATGTATTACCCAGACACCCCCGCAAACTCCGAAATGTGGGGAAAAAATGCTTTTTCCTCATATTTCGCTCGGCTCAGGCATCGAAACACGCACCCAACAACACATGGCCTACGGTCCCGCATTCCCACAGGTGTCCCGATGAAAACGGCACCTCATATGTGTGGGTGCACCTACCTGGCCACCAAGGGGAAAACCTAAAACACAAGTAACCCCAAGTCTGTTTTCAGACCGGAATTTGAGACGCTCTGCCGACCGGCACAACATACAGATATGGGCCTCGGGTGTCCAAGCCACTGGGGAAAACAGGGAACTCCATGCATTTCCGAAAAGAGGACACCTGTGGGAATCTTCAGAGGTATGATATGCCCAAATTTCCCCAGAATTGATTACCCAGACACCCCCGCAAAATCCGAAATGTGGGAAAAAAACGCATGTTCCGCACATTTCGCTCGGCTCACCCATGGAAACATGCCCCCAACAACACATGATCTACCGTCCCGAGACCCCACAGGTGTCCCAATGAAAACGGTACCTCACATGTGTGGGTGCACCTACCTGGCCGCCAAGAGGAAAGCCTAAAACACAAGTAACCCCAAGTCTGTTTTCAGACCGGAATTTGAGACGCTCTGCCGACCGGCACAACATACAGATATGGGCCTCGGGTATCAAAGCCACCTGGGAAAAAAGGGAACCTCATGCATTTCTGAAAAGAGGACATCCGTGGGAATCCATAGAGGTATGATATGCCCAAATTGCCCCAGAATTTAATACCCAGACACCCCCGCAAAGTCCGAAATATGGGGAAAAAAAACACATTTTCCGCTCATTTTGCTCGGCTCACCCATTGAAACACGCCCCCAACAACACATGGCCTACCGTCCCGCATTTCCCCAGGTGTCCCGATGAAAACGGTACCTCACATGTGTGGGTGCACCTACCTGGTCACCAAGGGGAAAGCCTAAAACACAAGTAACCCCAAGTCTGTTTTCAGACCGGAATTTGAGATGCTCTGCCGACCGGCACAACATACAGATATGGGCCTCGGGTGTCCAAGCCACCAAGGAAAAGAGGGAACCCCATGCATTTCTGAAAAGAGGACACCCGAGGGAATCCACAGAGGTATGATATGCCGAAATCGGTCAGAATTTATTACCCAGACACCCCCGCAAAGTCCGAAATGTGGTAAAAAAACAGCATTTTCCGCACATTTCGCTCGGCTCACCCATCGAAACATGCCCCCAACAACATATGTCCTACCGTCCCGCGTTCCCACAGGTGTCCCGATGAAAATAGTACCTCACATGTGTGGGTGCACCTATCTGGCCGCCAAGGGGAAAGCCTAAAACACAAGTAACCCCAAGTCTGTTTTCAGAACGGAATTTGAGATGCTCTGCCGACCGGCACAACATACAGATATGGGCCTCGGGTGTCCAAGCCACCAGGGAAAATAGGGAACCCCATGATTGTCCAAAAAGAGGACACTGTGGGAATCCGCAGAGGTATGATATGCCCAAATCGCCCCAGAATTTATTACCCAGACACCCCCGCAAAGTCCGAAATGTGGGGAAAAAACGCATTTTCTGCACATTTCGCTCGGCTCACCCATTGAAACACGCCCCCAACAACACATGGCCTACCGTCCCGCATTCCCACAGGTGTCCCGATGAAAACGGTACCTCACATGTGTGGGTGCACCTACCTGGCCGCCAAGGGGAAAGCCTAAAACACAAGTAACCCCAAGTCTGTTTTCAGACCGGAATTTGAGACGCTCTGCCAACCGGCACAACATACAGATAAGGACCTCGGGTGTCCAAGCGACCAGGGAAAACAGGGAACCCCATGCATTTCTGAAAATAGGACACCTGTGGGAATCCGCAAGGGATGATATGCCGAAATCACCCCAGAATGTATTACTCAGACACCGCCGCAAAGTCCGAAATGTAGGGAGGGAAAAAATGCATTTCCCCACATTTCGCTCGGCTCACCCATCAAAACACGGCCCCAATAACACATGGCCTACCGTCCCACGTTTCCACAGGTGACCCGATGAAAACAGTACCTCACATGTGTGGGTGCACCTACCGGGGGCGCAAAAGGAAAAGGGTAACCCACTGGTAACCCAAGCCTTTTGCCACTTCCCATTTTGTTCATGTGGGCAACCTACAGATTTGGGCCTAGGGTGTCGAAGCCAGCAGGGGAAACAGGGAACCCCATGCATTTCCCAAAAGAAAAACCCGTGGGTATCCACAAATTGCCCCTGTTTTTATTAGCCACAATCCTCGACAAAGTGTTATATTTGGTGGGGAAAAAAAACAATGTTCACTTTATCTGGGGATCTGGGTAATACATTCTGGGCAGCTTTGCGCAAGTCAGACCTCGGTGCATTCACACAGGTGTCCTCTTTTGGGAAATGCATGGGGTTCCCTGTTTTCCGTGCTGGCTTCGACACCCTAGGCCCAAATCTGTAGGTTGCCCACATGAACAACTTGTGCTGTGGCGAAAGGCTTGGGGTTACCGGCGGGTTACTTGCCTTGGTGCAGAGGGGCACATTGGTGTGCCAATCTGGCCCCAGGATGCCTAAACCTTATGGCCCCACCCACTGGGTGGCATGTCCCACCATTTTTGGGGGCCCTCTCCCCCTCACCCCAAATGGGTGGCAGGGGCACCTCATGCAGACCTCCTTGGGCCTCCTACAAACGGCTGCGTGAGGTCCACCCCCCCTCCATTTGGGGTGGGGGGGAGAGGGCTCCCAAAAATAGTGGGACAGGCCCCCCAATGCATGGGGCAGTAGGGTCTGGGCACCCTGGGGGCAGATTGGCACACTAATTTGCCCATCTGCGCCAAGCGTAGTTGGGTAAACAAAGAAAATAATACAAAATCGTAGGCTGCTTTTTAGGGGGGGCTGAGGGCCACCCTAAATTGGCAGCGAATGTTATACTACAACGCGGGGTGGCACTCACCCCCCCCACCCCAAATGGAGGGCTCCAACTCATGCAACCCTCCCTGAGGGCAGATATCTGCTCCTAGGAAGGGGCATCTTACCCCAGGGAGGGATGCATGAGGTGGGCCCCCCCTCTTTGATGCCAGGGAGGGATGCATGAGGTGGGGCCCTACATTTGGGGTGGGGGAGAGGGCCATCCCCCATTACAGTAGAACATATGCCGGTAATGTAAGGTGCCCTTCAGCCCCCCTAAAAAGCAGTCTTCAATTTTGTATTATTTTCTTTGTTTACCCAACTTCGCTTGGCGCAGATGGCCACATTAGTGTTGCAGGGATCGAGCAAAAGAGAGTGCCTAAACCGACGAGCCGGCTTGTCGGTGGCAACCTGGAGCGCTTGCCACCGACAAGCCGGCTCATCGGTGGCACTTAAGGGGTTAAATTCAGAAACTAAATGAGAAACCCACCTAGCTGCATAAACACTCTAATACTCTCCACAAAACTGTGCAATGACTGTGCAGACCACTATTAAAACATAATCTACACCATACAACATATCATACAAACCAGACCAAGTAACTACAACCGATCAAGCCACCCAAGGATCAACAAATCAACTCCAAAGATTTCCCCAAATATCAGTGGAGACATTCGTCAAGCTGGTAAGCAATAGTAACAAATCAGGCTTTGCCATGGATCCATGCCCTCCGGACATACACAAGTCAATCCTCACACAAGGCACGCCCATTAAATACTACAGAAATTACTTCAACCATTCAATTTCAACAGGGAAAGTACTCGCTGACCACCCACCCCACATAACGCTAACCCACAGAAAAACCAAAGTAGGTGAAATCCCTGCATGGGATGGGCTGGAAGGGACCAGAGTCCTCTAACCTAAACATATCTGACCCAGGATGAGGGGGCATAAAAATTCAAGAAGTAAAATAGGGAAAGGGAGAAGAGGAAGAAAAAAAAAAAGAAAATGACTGAGAAAAAGAAATCTAACATAACTCTCAAGTTTCCTCATGCAAATGCTATACAGAATATCAAACAACCACCTCTCCACACAGCAATCTACACACACTTCACCACATTGCATCAACACATCACAAAGCACAACAGCACATGGGTGTTCGCACAGACCTTTAAACCACGTTTAAAACACAGAACAATGCAAACCAAACTTAAGCTGCCAACATGATATCATAATTTCTCACTTTCCTATTCCCAACTACACCCTCCTAACCCCTCAACAATGCCTTTTTTTCACAATCTCCTTTTCAGATCCGCCAGAGCGCCTGGGTACCACTTTGGTGGTGATGGTGCGTGGTACACATTTCTTTAACATTAACATAGTATTTTCCTTTGTTTTTACATCTGCAGTATTTCCACATTTATGTTTTTGGAAGCGTCAGACTTGTGTATGTAGGTCACTATCTGTGGTTTCTGAAGGAATATTGCAGGTAATGTATTTTTCAATAAACTGTAAAACAGTGGCATCAATTTCATGGCCACATTTAGGAGCATCTTTTATCCACAAAAGCATGTGGATTTGTGCTGCTCCTCTGGATTGTTATTCTTGTGTTACATTTCTCAGAGGGGAGAGGTAGTTTTATTGCTGATTAAATGGAGCATGGCAATGATGCGATGGTGAAAGTACCTTGATACATTGACAGGGTCAAGAGAACTAAGTTCTCCTGGCGTTTTTATATCTATTCTGTCATTATTTTACTTTGCAGTGTGCAAGAAGTCTTGCAATTCATCCCATGCATACTCTGCACAACTTAACGTAACAAACCATGTGGGTGGGCATAGGTTCCTTAGCATACAATGTACACCACTGTCACAACGGAACCAGTATTCTTCTGCACCACACAAGTTTGCCAAGAGATTTGTGATACATGACTGCAAAACGTAATCTTTGTCTTTTATTTTTTGATGCAGTTGGGTAGCGGATATGTTTCAAAAGTTAGAGCTTGTTTTTAATGTGTGTGCAACTCCAGAACATAGAGTTGCTAGTTCACTTTCGAAGAGGAAGTGGAAAATGTATTCGACATTTAGTCTGAATCTGGGGTCTTCAGAATACATTCTTAAAGAGTGATATTCTGATGCACTAATTAGCATGGACCTTTCCTCATATCTTCCTCCTTTTCCTGTAGGGAAGAATAGAGGAAAAGAACATGCTTCTACACTGTTTTCCCATATGCTCATTGGGGATCCTTTGGATTGATGCATTTGATATGTTTCTTATCCATTGTCAATTGTGTCTTTGGAATGCAGTGGGTGAATTGTATACTGGTCTAAAATGCTGGATGCAGTAAAAGGATCTACACATTCAAATTGGACAGTTGCTGATGAGTCTTGAATAATTTGGGTGGTTTCTCTTAAGTTTTCCTCCATGTTTATATCTTTGTAGTATTCATTGTTTTCTTTTAGATGTTGTATGGTTTGTCTAACTTTGTTTAAGTTGACTATTTGTTGCCAATTTGTTTTGTCTTTTGCTGGCACACCATTCACAAGTATAATGAAAGATTGATCTATGTGTTATTGTACTCCTAGAGTTTGTACATTTTCTTTTAGATCTATTGACAAATATAGTACTTTGCCACTGATGACCTTTAGTAACTCAGATAGAGGTCATTTGAATGATTTTGGTTGAAGGCGTATTGTAGCTTGAAATGTGTGCACTGTTTGTATTCGAATGCTCTCGTACAAGTTAAGTTGTTGGAGAGCTTTTGGAAGTGTTACTGTTATTAGTGATAGCACGTGTTGGAATTTGGTTATTGTCAAGGGTTCAGTTATTTTGTATTTAGTTTCTGCTGTTAGATATAAAGCTAATTGTAACCATTGGCATACTTCATTGTTTTCTATTTGGTAGGCTAGATCTATTGTTTGTGTGCTCTTTTTACAAAACGCTCTATGACAACAGACACAGACATATTTTGTCTGGTATTTCAGCAGATGTTTTTTGAAACTTAGCTATTTCTTTTTTGTATGTCTTTATTAGGAAATTTGTGTTTATGAGATTTTCGGTAAGGTTTTGACATTTTGAAGAAAATATTTTGCTGTTCCATGTAGGAGAATGTTTTATACATTTTGCAGTTCTAGAGCAGGACTTGTTGCATACTATAGTCGATGTCTGAGATTCTGTATAGTAGAATGGTGTGTCACTAACATTTTGATGTGGTGGAAAGTGCTTTTGCAAACATGCAGGTTAATGAATATCCTCGCAGATGAGTGTGTCTGTGCACTGGATAGGAGTCTATGGTTTGTAAAGTTTTCATTTGACTTTTGTCTTTTATTTTCAGAAAGTGATTGAGGAATTGTCGTAAAGATTTAAGGGATTGTTGGCGTACATTGCACATTGAGCTGCATGTCTATTTGTACATCGGACAGTTTGTTTGGGTGAAAGGAGAATTTGTTTCAAAGTTTGTTGGGGACTTTTTTTCTATAAGGGTTTTCTTTTGCCATTTCCATCATTTCATACCCTCGAACATTATTGTTTATGGCAATTGTTTTTTGTTGTTTTTTGCTGTTCTTGTTTATAAGCTTCTTCATTGAAATATGCTTCAGTGCTGCTTGTGTGAATCCATTCACCATTACAGAAGTTTGAAAAGGTTTATATATTGACACTCTGCATGTTTATAAGTAGTTTTGTTTTGTATTGATTACTTTAGTTATTGCTTTAATTATTTTTTTGTTTAGTAGAAAAGCACTGTCAATTTGAGCTTACAGGTTTAGTCTCCTGCTGTAGTTTGTAAAGGTTGAACATGACTTTTCAGCACTTTCAATAAGATTGTGAAGAACTCTACGGTCGAACATTGTCTGTAACATACATTTTTTGGATTGCTTTACCATGACCACATTAACCCTCGTAGATAGAGAGTTAGGTTTGTTAGTAGGTCTGCTTTTCTTTGAACATATTTTTTAACTTTTAGTTTTTGCAAGAGGGATAGTCCACAGATGGCACGTGCCACATCCAGATCTTTTGTGGATACCTGGCATGGAAAGGGGACTGTGGGGATTAGCCAATTAAGTTTCACGGGTGTGGTGTACAGGAAGAGAGGGTAGCAGGAGCTTTGTTTTCAGGAGTGTGAGAGCACTGACAATGGCTATGGCCATGTGTATGAGAAGGAAAACTGAGTGAATTATGGGGGACTCGTGGTGTATACTGAAAATCATGGCATCCTTAGAAATATTGGATTGAAGAAGTGGACGTTTTGGGGCATGCAGTTTGTGGCTTAACCTGTGCAAGCTTGTTTTTATTCTATGAGTATATGGGCCACTTTAAATGTTCAGACATTGTGATTGTGCATTGTGGAGGGGACAGTTTGGGGTTTGTGACTTCCGTGTCTTTGCAGGCTGCCCTGAAGGATTTCTTTAAAAGCCTAATGCAACTGTTTCCTGCTGCTAAAATTATAATAAATCAGAGGAAAACATGGAGATGTTCAACACATATTATCAGTCCACAAATTGAAGAATCATGGCTGCTTGTCAATAAAGCTGTATCTGCTTTGTTATGTGCTGCAGGAATGTCATCTTTTGAGAATGACAATATAAGTTCTGATGGTGTGATTTTTTTTTGTCAAGATGGAGTTCACTTCCCAGATTTCAGAAATGCAATTTTCCTGTTCAATGTTAGGAATGCATTGAAAAAGTTCCCGTAAGAAAATTGGAAAGGAAGATGTAGAGTGTACAGTAATACTGTATATAAAAAAGGAGTTTGTTAACAATCACTAAAGATTAATTCACTTAAATTGTGTTTCAGTGGCCCGCAATGTCTGCGGACAGAGCGGTAGTCCTTGGATGACATGCGCTACATCTGGGTGTTTTAAGGTTGCCTGTCATGGAAAGGGGACTGCAGAGACCGCAGACAGTTGTGGTGTCTGCGGACATCAGAGGATCAGCCTCGTGTCTTGGGTGTGGTGTACAGGAAGAGAAAGTAGCAGGAGTTTTGTTAGTAGAAGTTGTGAGGGGATTAACAATGGCCATGGCAATGTCTTTCAGCAGGCAGAGTGTTTTAATTTTGGGGGAATCTTGGGTTCATTGGTTGAAGGTGTATGCTGAGCATTGTTGAATAGCCAAAAATCTTGGATTCCCAGAATTGGAGGTTTTCTGGTATGGAGTGTGAGCCTTGAAGTGGGTGGACATGCTCCCATTTTATGCAAATATGGTTGAATTGAAACATCAGGACATTATCATTGTTCATTCAGGAGGGAACAGTTTGGGGAACGTTTGCAATGAAGGAGACATTGGGAAAGTTGAAGAAAATGTTCACTAAAAATTACAGAGACAGACGTCGATGCATTCAAGTTCATTCGCTCTGCAAATGGAAAAAGCGTGGCACAACATCAATACATCTGTGTGTGCTTTTGTTTGAGATATTGGCATGACATTGTTACATAATGAGAACCTTAGAATTTGATAGGGTCAACATGTTTTTGTGGGTAATCAGAATTTTGTGGACAACATTAAAAATGCTTTGAAGCAGTTTTTGTCAAAAGTGAGAAGAAATAATTGCATTCAGTGAAATGTTTTCTTAGTTCCGTTTGTAATTAAAAAATAAAAAAATTAATATAAAGCCAAAAACACCAAAAAGTTTTTTTAAGAGACACCCTTTTTGAACACAAAAAAATTCTAATTTTTTCAATTGTCCCGCCCGCACATGGCATTTAAATCCACATCTATCGGGCTATCTGCGGACTATGCAGGCTGCACAGGGGCCTGTGACTTTTTTCTCACTTCTATTTTTTAACTGTGAAAGGTGACTCCTAAAGGAACTGTTTTTTTCAGTTTTTTTTTCATTTTAGTTTTTTGGCTTTTTTTTCTGGAGAGACAAGGTAAGGGAGGAAAGTGGGACCAACCACACAGACAAAGGGGCAGGTGGAGGGAAAGGGGGGCAATGTTTCTCATGCTCCTTGATCGCAGCCTCAAAAACACCCCGAAACTGCTCCCCCATACAGATTGATGCTTTACAGTACATCCATAGCACTGTGGCCCTAGAAAAGGTAAGGGTCAAGAGCGCTTTGTATGGCCTGTGAAGCTGACGGAGGGATCCTCAGCCCCAAAGGAGTATCCATTTTGGGGATGGGAGCAGATGAAGATGATGGGGTGGAGGAAGTCAACTTGCTCTTACCTGAGAAAGGTATCACCTTTCTCAGAGCAGTCAGGTGCGTCAATTGTGTTTGTCACCTCATGAAAGTAGTCCCGTAGGAATACAAGCCAGGTTTACCGCAACTGAGTACAACTTTGCACACAGTGCAAAACACCTTGCACAAGCCCTTTGTGACATTTCCAATGGTTGTAAAAAAATGATACAGACAGGACTTACTCTGAGTACAGGTGACTGGTACATTCTCCACCTCATCCTCTTCTTCTACTTGATCCTCCTCTTCTGTATCACTGTGCCTGTTCCCCTCTCAGGCCATCCAGATGATGAGGGTGGTATTGGTGGTGGTGGGGGTGCTGGGAAGAAGCAGCGGCCATAAGAGATGCCGATGTCTCCAAGAACAACTTCTGCAAAAGACAAAAGAAATGTCACAGCAATGAAGCAGGTGCTCTATCCTGGATAGTCAGATTGAGAATGAGGCAAAGTGATGGGTTGGTCCTTTTAGGAGTAACCGTCTGCAGACAGTCACATTCTCTGAGGACTACTGAGTTGAAAATAGGCCTTGAAAAGTGGCCAGATGAACATAGAATGTGTCTGGGAGCTATGTAAAGGTAATGTTTCTTTTTTTTTTTTTTTTATTTTATTGACTTTAGTTTTGTAAAGAAAAACAAACTTTTTTGTCACATTCAATTTAGTTACAATCCCCAGCCCACGTCATGCTATTATTCCATTTTTCCCTTGAATTAGGCAAGCGTGGGCATATTGGATCGTCTGAAATTAACCATGTTTTTGGCGAGCTAATGATTTCCAATAGTTTATGTCAGTATCATGTCCATAAAGTTAATCACGTTGCAGGTTAGTTGTACATTTCTTCCCGTTATCAGATACGACCACCATTCTTCCATATTGGCGTTTTTAGGGGCATAACGTTCAAGATGGAGGGTACGCTGTTCAGTAATTTGTGTACACTCGATTATGAGGTGTTTAATAGATTCAGGTTCCTGCTTACAGAAGCGACAGTTTGCGTCAATCGTCATGGGATCTTTTATTCTTCTTTTATATAGCTTGGTGTTGGACAAATTAAGGCGAAGCCTTAAAAATTGATTTCGATGATATTGAGAGGGAAATTTGGCCAGGTATTTCGGTAGGTTACCTCTTTCCTGTTCACACGGTCCAAGGTCTAGTCCAGTGGATAGTGTTGCTCGCCTTTCCACATTTTTAATCCACTTGGATTGCATGAATTTTGTTTTTGCCTGTTTTGGCATCCGTAGCACCAGAGGCATTTTTATGTTTGCTTCTTCCAGGATGCTTAATAGATTTTCTTCCCAGTTTTTTAGCATAGATGCAGATGCGTCAGTTATTTTGTTAGCCAAGATTGTGTAAGCAGTTGCTACCTGCACCATTCTGATTTTTCTCAACAGTAGTATGGATTTCCATTGTAGGGTGGAGTGCAAGGAGTCAAGGCCAAGTTCGTGTCTCACAGCCACCATTGAGACACATTGTGGTAGTTGGAGAACTTTGCGCCAAAAGCAACCTTCAACTTGTGCCCATAGGCTTGCTCTGATATTCCACCCTGTTTCACTCCCAAAACATATTGCTGGGATCACTTTCTGTAAGTAAAAAGTCGTTACGGGTTGGAGTGAAAATTTCCCGTAATTTAAATGTACTTTGCGACCTTGTAGAGCAAACATTTTCATCCGCTGGGTGATTTCGTTTATCCAGCTCCACTCTCTGATTGATCCATTGAATGAAACACCCAGATATCGGATGGCTTCTGTTCTAGCTAGTATTTCTTTATTGATATGCCAGTTAAACCTCGGTTTTCTTAAGTTATTTCCTGATCCAAAGACCATCACTTGCGTTTTATTTGCATTTATCCTTAGATGGTTTTCTGTTAGATAGGTTTGCAAAGCTGTTAGTGATTGTTGTAGGCCTATTTCGGTGCAATCAAGCAACACTATGTCGTCCGCATAGATTATATGTGTTACGTGTGTGCCGTTGATTTTTGGGGGAAAGCATCTCGTTTGAGCAAAAGCTTCGGGTAGATCTGAGATGAAAAGTTTGAATAGAGTGGCTGCTAGAGGGCATCCTTGCTTCACCCCCTGTGTAGTTTTTATTTCATCAGTTAGTTCTCCTTCTGCATTTAGACGCACGCGGATACCGGTATTGGTATGTAGTGCCACTAGTGGGGCTAATAGTTCGTTCGGACATCCCCATTTTTTTAGTTTGTGCCACAACAGGTTCCGGTTTATGCAATCAAAGTCCTGTTTTAGATCAATAAACGCTAAATACAACCTTTTTTTCTGTTTTATTGCATTTAGTTTAGCCAGATTTAATAGTACTAAATTGAGTTCCACTCCGACTCCTTTGGTGAATCCGGTTTGTCTCTCATCATGGATCTTATTCAGTTTTGCCCACCTTTCAATTTTTTCTTGGAGGAATGTGGCAAATATCTTCCCCATAGTGTCAAGCAGAGCTATGGGGCGATAATTTGCCGGGTCGTCTTTATTTCCTCTTTTAAACACTGGAACGATTATTGCTTTCGTCCATGAGCAAGGAATTTTGGATGTTCGGGCAATCTGGTCGAATAGCACCTTGATGAAATTTGTCCAGCTTGCTTTGTTAGTTTTGAGCATGATGTTTGATACTCCATCAGGGCCGGCAGCACGTGATGATTTTAGCTTGTAAGGATATTTGGCATGTTACAGCACAGAGTACAGCACTACTGCACAAGTAGCATTTTTTTTTGCAGCACCACCACAAGGGTGCGGTGCATTGCTATATGGGTTAGCAGATTAACAAGGAAAGACAGACTATTCAGTCAAAAACGATTTTAACATATAAGATGCAAATCTATTTTTACAGTTAAAAGCACACGTGTTCATTTAAAAATGCACACTATTTTTCACCTGAAATGCCTATATTGCTAGAGACACATTTGAAAATTAACAGCTAACCTATTAACAATTAACCTGACTAATAAAACCTTATTTTAATATAACCCACTAATAAAATGTGTTCTCTACTGCAGAATTAGGCATACTTTAAAAACCATTTAAATGAGTGTGCAGATTTTTCTCTTCTCTGCCTGATTATCCGTGTTGTTGTGCACAGTAACTGCAGGAGGAAGGAAGTCAGATTTGCAACAATTGCAAATGTATAAGCGAAGCTATTGTTGAAGAGTAGGAGGATGAGAGATGATGGATTTCATTGGAACACGTCATAAAGAGGGCTGAGAGGAAAGTTTTAGTGGGCAGTATCAGGGAAAAAGACAGGCAGACATCTTTCTGCACTACTGGGGAGAAGACCTGGCTGTGGGGGTGTCCTGCTGCAGTCGAGACTGGGGAAAGCTGAAAGAATTACCTTTCCACTGGCAGAGGCAGTCCTATCTGAAAAAGCTGAGAATTCCAGGCAATGACCCCGGTTTGAGAAGGCAAGCGTTCCTTTTTGCTGGAATTAAGCCAAGAGAGCCACATTCACAGAGAGAAGCCTCTGAACAGATAAGGTAATTACCTAACTGGGGGAGCTGTGTGTGTGCACGAAAGTATGCAGTCAGTGTAGAAAAATGAAAGTCCAGTGCGTGTCTTAATCAAGTGCTAATGTTGCAATTTAAGTTCTGTTCTCCGCCACTATAATTGCAGTGTGTCATTGAAAATGCTTTGATTGTGCCATTTTATTGCTGTAAAGAATGAGATCGTGTTAAATGCAACTTTTATAATACAGAAAATATTTGAAAACAGACGGGTGGTTTATTTTCTATTTACCATTACAATGCCAATGATGTGGGGAGATTTTTAAACAGTGCAATGGTCATTTTAAGACAGATGTGTGCATGTCAGAATCAGTATGAATAATTGTGAGTGACTATAGTATAAATTGTTGGAGGTACATGAGCCAACGGGAAGAGAGACTCTCTGAACATAGCTCCCTACCGTATATAAGGTAGTGGAAATTACCACAAGACTACCACATATAGCTCTCTGTCGTAAATAAGTCAGTGAGTTTGCCCATGGTGGCGCACCAACACTATCACTGGAAATTGTGGTATCTCTAGAATGCAGGTCTGAGGTCTCTCTAGTGATCACACGAAAAATCTAAGCGAAGATAAGGGATTCTGGACATTGGGGCCACAAATAAAACAAGGGAATTATGCTCACCAAAATACCACCAACCACGTATACCAAATATGCAGGTCTGGGTGCTGAAATAATGCATGTCCATTGTATTATTGTTGCACATGGCCAAATCTGAATACAAAGAGTGATTATTGCTAAGTTATTTTTCGGCGGTAATAAAATACCGTCAGGCCCCAAATCTCCACAAAATACCCTACATATTTATGGTGCGTTGGCCGGGAAAGTGATCATAGAGTACCTACTGGGCGTGGCAAGCGTGTCTCACACTGCCATTTGCACATTAAAGGGAACCCATTTTATAATAGCAGTGTGCCACTAAAAACGAATTTCAGAATGTCACAAAGGGAAACCACATTCTCAGATCTAGTGCAATATTTAGAGGCAAAGTTATTTGCACATGGGAATTGGTCTTCGAACAGTACCTTAGAATGGAGTAACCGCATTCAGGGTGAGGTGCAGAAAGAAAAACTAGACAATATTTTTGCAGAAGGCAGCATAATTCAGGTCTGCCTTACAAGATTATTGAATGCAGCCGATAAAAGTGCAGAGAAAGACTGTTTAATACGGCTATGCGGCAAAATATGGTTTATTTTAAACAAGTCCCTGCGAATGCAAGAGAATGATACTCAGCTAATTAACAGGTTAAAGACTGAATTAGATGGGGCAAGTAAAAATCAGGAAATGTTGAGAGCAGAATTGGATGTATGCCAAAAAGACATGCAATTAAAATGCAGAGACTTTGATACTCAGTTATCCAAAAGCAAGAAACAATTTGAAGATAGTGAGCAAGAATTGACACACTTAAAAGCCTTAGTGGATCACATTAGGCAGGATAAAGATGAGGTTGTTTCAGAAATGCAGATTTTACAAAAAGAACATTGCGAAAAAGAAGGTGATCTCCAGAGTGCAGAACAAGAAATGATTAAAATGATCCAAGAAAGAGACAAGAGAAATAAAGAGTTCAATGAATGCCAAATGCAAATGTGCGATATGCAGGAGGCAATTAATAAAATGAGTGATGAAAATAATTATTTGCATGATGAAGCCAACAGACTCCTTAAAAAGTGTAAGGACTTAGAACAGCAAATGTGCATTCCCAGGTCCCAGGAGAGGCGGCAGGGTACCACATTCAATGGAGTGGAGGTGAATTCTAGCTCTGCCCAAAGAGCTAGTGCCCCAGTGACAGGACCGGTGACTGAACTTGGTTGCAGCGCCCTTGGGGGATTTGATACTCCCATTGGGGGCAGCCACCAATCTCATACACCTGAAAACAGGATTGACTCACAAAATAGTGCAATTCCATGCATTGCAACAAGTAGCCCCATAAAAATAATGAAATCCATTAAAGCCCTGATCAAACCATTTAAAAAGGGAGGTGAATGCTGCATTGAGGATCACTTAGAAGCGGTGCATGACATTTTTAAAGCGCTCCAGATACCTAAGGAACAGTACAGACAATATTTTCATTTAACTTTAGATGCCCCGACGGCCAGCATCATAAGGGGATTAAATGAACAGCAGAATATGACATGGCTGGAGTTTGAAAAAGAAATTAGGCGTCATTTTTCTCCTTTTCAGTCATTGCAGGAGGCAAAGAAAGTCGCGTACACTATTACTGCTGGACCTAATACATCACCTCGCCAATTTTTACAAGACTTAAAAAGAGCATTCTCTCGCTTTGATGTATCTTTTGACTCAAATTCCAATGAGTTTAAAACCGCATACTTCTATGGGCTACAGAAAGACATCATATCCCAATTGGTCCGTGAATTTGACCGTGACAAGTCCCTTGAATGGATTGTACATCAAAGCACCAAGCTATATGAGGTACTCTATTGTCAGGGTAGAGAAAGTGATAAAATGAAAGATACTAGGCCTAAATCTAAAGAACCCTCAGCCACAGTAATGGAAATCAGGTCAGCCAAAATGTCCCTTGAGTCTGCTCAAAGCCAAGGTAAAAATAATGTGACACCTGAACAAAGGGGTAATCAACAAAGATCGCCATTTCCTGTACCAATGTTCCAATCACATGATCCTAGTAATAGAGAGAGCTACATCAGCCCTAGATATTTAGGAGATAGACCCCGGGTAAGGTACCGGTCTGATATGGCAGGTATGAACAATAACCAGAGACAAAATCAAGATCAAAGAAATGATGGTCCCTACCAGTCATTGGGGACACAGAGCAGATTTGATCCCAGCACCATGATATATGGTAATCAGGATAGGCCCCGATATGTGGATCGATTTACTGATAATGGAAATCAATATAGGGGCCAGTACCCACAATCTGAGAGACAGGACATGAAGCAAAACGTGAACTACAGTCCACGCCAGTACAATGATTCCCCACCAGGGGACTATAATCAAAGGATGGGTGCAACCCGCTCCCCTCCACAAATGAATCAAGAGTTCAGAAACCATCCCAACCGGTATCAATCACCTGAGAGGTATCAGAATAGATCCAATCAGGGGGAAAACAACCAATATCGACCTAGGCCACAGAAAGAGGATCCTAGAGAGGTGGAAAGGTTCCAATGCCTTGAGGCCCAAGTGAAAATGTTAGCTGAGCAAATAGGAAAGCTCTATACAGCGCAAAAACAACCTTCCAAAGAGGGGGCTGATGGCCATAGCAATGACCGGGGGGCTTCCGAAAAGTGACTAAGTACTCATGATAACTGCAGTGCCAAAATGACAGATTGCTCTGATATAATTTTGCATAACGACTCTGAGATGTCTAATGGATTAAAAATGAAAGTACCAGTAAATGAAATTGTGACAGAAAGTGCAAATACTTCTAAAAAAGAGGTACGGTTTAACTTAGAGCTAAATAAAACAGTAAAGATTTGCACAAATGAAAAAGAAACATTAGGAATTCCAAAAGAACAAAGGGACAGATTTAAGAAAAATGACTCATGCATGGGGAATACCAGTGAACAGGGAGTAAGTGGGGATGCCATAGCTCCTTCCCTGGGCAAGCAAAACAATGACCAAACACAGACAGAAAAAGGAAATACTCACAAGGAGGGTACAAGTCAATCACCTGAAAAATTCTTTGAGCCACATATTTTTGAAGAGGCTGAAAGGGCTGGTATTACACTAAATGATCACAAATGCACAGAATTAAAAAATGACAAATTGCTGAATGACGTTGTTACACATGTTCAGTTGGAAGGTTGTAATGTGGTCTCTGATGTTACCCAGATGGATGGGCGAACGGTGGCCACACTCCAAAAAACCTCTGAACATGGAGAAATGAATAAAATATCTCGCACAGAAATGGGTAAAAAGGAGGGAAAAATGTCTTTTCATTTACCAATGTGCTTAGCCAAAAGTGAAAAAGACCTGAGAAAGGTGAGCCCTGAAATCAGTAAGAATTCACATTTCTTATGTGTATTAGAGGAAGTTGAGGACAGATATTATGCACCCATCACTGTAGAAGAAAAATGCCACACCTTTGCTATGATTGACACTGGCGCACAGGCCACAATTATGTCCAAGGAGCTGGTAAAGAGTATCAATGAAGGGAGGCCTCCACAGAGTCAGATCACAGTGAAGGCAAATCAAGGCCCAGTGCATAACTTTAATGGGGAGGAGGTGCCCATCATAGGTGTAACTGAGGTTGACATAAAAATAGGAAAGCACAGAATGAAACAAGAGGTATTGATCACATCTATTTGTGAAATTCCATTTCTGATGGGGACAGATTGCCTGAAAAGATTGTCTCCTCTCATAGATGGGGTGAATGGAGTGCTGTGGTCCTTAACCAAAAAACCATTGAGGCCTAAGAAACTAAAATCACAAAACAGCAATATAAAAGAATGTCACACCGTTGCCAAAACAAATGATGCTGTGGAGGTATATCTCCAGAATAGCTGCATACCTAGTGTCACTGTTATATTAATGTGTCAAGACAAAGATCAGAGCGACAATGAAAAACTACCTGTACAAATATACTTGGACCCAAGGAAAGATTGGCAGACTGCTATAGATGAACACACATTACGTTTTTACTTAAAAGAGAATACATGCAAACAGAATATTGTTCCTAAAACAGATTCAGAAAAACACATTACCACTCTGGCAGAGATACACATGGAAGATGAGCAACCATGGGTTCACGCTGGTATAAATGATTATCTTAAAACAATAAAAGCCACTTTAGCGCTTGAACATGAAAGGAGTTTCATTAATGAGAAATTGTTGCAAAAAATTATGGAGAGGGAAGAAATCCCGAAATTTAGGATTAAAAACCAATATGTTTCTGGGTTGGACAGTCCAGACTTTGAAAACCGAATTACAGGCAGATGCATGCTTAAAATTAGCATTGGGCAGAAAACAATTTACCATAATGTATGGATAGTGAATGGAGCACAAAATGAATTTTACATGGGCAATGACATCATGCACAGAATGTGTATGGTGTTAGATTTCCTTAATCAAAAAATATGGTCACGCCTAGGTGGTCCGGCGCCTGAATTTGAAGACAAAAGAAGGGCTTATCATTGTGCACAACTAGTTCCTTATGCAGTCGAATTACAGATGAGGAAAAATACTATTGTTCCTGCATTTACAAAACAGTTTGCAATAACACTGAAATGCAAAAATGGACAGCAGATGAAAGGCTCTGATGCATTTGTATGCCTGAATGAATCCATAAAACAGCAAGGCCTGGATTATGAATACATTCCATTGGTAGACATTGGTGAGGGATCTGTAAAAATCATGGTGAATAATAAAGGTTGTCAGGATATTCATTTAGAGGAAAACTCCCCATTAGGAATGGCCATACAAAAATCACATTATACGGCAGATTTAAATAACATGGTGATTGGGAATATTCCTGAAAAATATGTAGATGCCAAGGGCGAGTTGCCAGAACACCTGGACTCTCAGCCCAAAGGAATATTTAAAATTCATTCTGTGTATCCTTATGATTCAAATGAGACAGTGTGCTGCCATCAAGAGGATTGCATAATATTTAATTTAAATGAAAATGAAACAGGAAATCAGCCCATTGAAGTGGAAGCTGATCTGCCAAAATATTTGAAAGTGGCAGCTCTACAAAAAGACACAGCCACACAGTTAGAGGAAAGCGCTGAGATTCCTTTACCAGAAGAGTTTCCAGAATTTTCCAGAATGGTAGAAGAGCAGATCTCCTTAGCGGATGCATGTAACAGCGATGAGGATCGACGCAATCTGAGGGAAATATTTATGGAGTTTAAGGATGTATTTGCAAAAGATGCTTATGATTGTGGTTTAACTGATTTACATGTGGCCACACTACCAGAAGGTTGTAGCAGAAATCCAGTGTTTGTACGCCAGTATAGACTACCGCTGGCATGTTTAGAATCATTGGCAGAGATTATTAAAAATTTGGAATCACGGGGAATAATTAGGCCCATTCATAGCACATCCAATACGCCTATTTTAGGTGTGTTAAAGCCAAATGGTCAATGGCGGCTGTGTGCAGACTTAAGAGAGTTAAATAAAAGAGTACCAGTATCTAGATGGCCACTACCATTCATTGATCAGGGCCTAGCTCAGATACATGGTTCAAATGTATTTACCACGTTAGATCTCACATCTGGATATTGGTGTGTGCCATTGGCAGAGGAGATACAACACCTATTTTCCTTTACATTTGACAGGACTCAATATGCCTGGCTTAGAGCTCCGTTCGGGTACATCAATAGTGGGAGTGAATTTGGCATATTTTTGAGAAAGGCCATGCCGGATGCAGCGGAAAGAGGGACAATAGTTTATGTGGATGATGTCTTGATAAAAAATGAAAACCTTAAAAGCCATTTTGATGAAATAAGACATGTGCTTGGCCAATTGCAGAAAGCAGGCGCCAAAGTATCTTTGCAAAAAGCACAATGGTGCAAGAAAAAAGTGAACTTTCTAGGGCATGAAGTGACTGAACATGGGCTAAATCCACAAAGGAAGAAAATAGAGGCCATACAAAGATTAAAAGATCCTAAAAATGTGAAAGGAGTAAAAAGTTTATTAGGGATGACAGGCTATAACAGAAAGTTCATTGAGAATTATGCAGAAATCACTCAACCATTGACTAAACTGCTTAAACTAAATACTCCCTGGAGATGGGAAAGAGAGCAGTCTGATGCAGTGGCTAGATTGAAGGAATGTCTTGTAAAGGCACCATGTTTAGCATACCCCATAAAGGACAGGGATTTCTTTATAGAAATAGGATTTTCTGAACATTGTATGTCAGCAGTGTTATCACAAAAACACGATTTGAATCACAAAACCATTGCATATGCAAGTAAGGCATTTTCCCAAGTTGAAATGAAATTTAATGAATGCGAAAAGGCCCTATTAACCACTGTGTGGGCGCTACAACATTTCCGCCCCATTGTTCAGGGAGAAAAGGTGATTATTGAAACAAATCATCAACCTTTGCAATTTTTAGAGAGTAAAAGAATTAGATCAGGCAATCTAGCGCAATCCAGAATCACTTCATGGACACTGGCATTACAAGGTTTTCCCGTAGAAGTAAGATATGGACAAAATAAAAAGAGCCCAATTGCTCAAGGGTTAGCTGACTTACATGACTGTGCAGCTGAACAAATAACAAATGAAATGGATGTGGAAGCTAGTTTACAGGAATTTGAACAATCACCACACAAAGCTTTTGATGAAAAAACATGCAAGGATTTGCCAACTGTATATGTGGATGGTTGTGCTTTTCACATTGAAAATGACAGTAATAAACAATTAGTGGCAGGAATAGGAAATGTCTGGTTGAAATGTGAAGGCGTTCCTAGTATAGGGATGAGGATTGGAGATGGGAGCAGTCAGGTGGCGGAATTGGCAGCCATCTATAAAGCAATTGCTACTGCAGTTGATAAAAAGTTCAGTGAAATTGTCCTGGTGACTGATTCTGACTATGCACGGAATAGCTTTGTGGAGTATTTGCCTGGTTGGAAAGCAAGAGGCATGGTTACATACAACAAAAAGCCACTTAAACATGGAAAAATGATACAAGCCATAGACAAATTGGTGTCAGAAAATAATTTAACAATATACTGGAGAAAAATTCGTGGGCATTTAAAAACACCAGGAGAGGATAAGGAGGGAAATGATAAGGCAGACCATCTGGCTAAGATTGGGGCTGTGATGGGAGAATTGCTACCTATTGATTATTTAATGGGTGAAATACAAATTGATGCAGTCACACGTTCTAAAGCACCAAAGGAGGTAGATCAACCGGTGGTGCAGTGGAGTCATGACACGCCAGACCAAGATTTGATTGAGGCACAAAAGAATGATCAAATTTTAGGAATCTATTATAATCATTTGATAGATCCTGAACAAAATCCTTTAACAGAAAATGATTGTATGGGAAAAGAAGAGTTGAGGGTGTTATTAAAGAACAAAACACGAATTAGATTACAGGATGGACTCATGATTAGAGAGTCCATAACAGGGCAAATACAGTGGGTAGTACCCCTTTCATTCAGAGGACTAATGCTACACCATGCACACGATGCCATAACTGCAGGCCATAGAGGTTCACAAAAGACATTAGAAATACTAAAAGATTATGCTTACTGGCCACATATGTCCCAAGATGTGGAATTATATACTAGAGGATGTCTAGTATGCGCCCAATTTAAACCTGCTTCACCAATGCATAGAGCACCATTGATGAAAAGAGGCCTAACTCTCCCATGGTCAGATTTGCAAATAGACTATGTAGGTCCTTTAAAAAGGTCGAGCAGGGGACACCGCTATATTTTGAGTGTGGTATGTTTGATGTCAAAGTGGATTGAGTGCATTCCCGCACCAGATTGTAGTGCGCAAACAGCAGCCACATTGCTGGTGAACCATGTGTTCTCAAGGTTTGGGTTGCCACAAAGAATTGAGTCAGACAGAGGAAGTCATTTCACAAGTACTCTAATGAGTAAGGTATGGCAAATACTAGGTGTGAAAAGGAAACTACATATCGCATATCGGGCGGCGTCTTCAGGTACAGTTGAAAGAAGCAATAGGTCTGTTGTGGATATTTTAAAGAAATTTGTGGCAGAAGCAGGTTCCAGCTGGGATTTGCGTTTACCATTGGTTTTGATGGCAATCAGGTCGACTCCTGCCAAAGCAACAGGTGTTAGCCCCCATGAGGTCTTAACAGGTAGGAAAATGGTGTTACCACAACACCTACTATACAGAACACATGAGCAAACTCTAGTGAGTGCATCCACAGTTCATGAATATATTGATGAACTGAGGAGGCATTTGCAACATGCATTTGCTTTTGTGCAGAGAAATCTGGAAAGAGCTGCTGACAGTGCTAAGTCATATTATGACAAAAAGACATCAGTAAAGGAATACAATGTAGGGGATCAGGTGTACAAGTTTCATTTTGGAAAAAGTAAACAGAAAAATTCTAAATTTCTGGCAGCCTGGCAGGGGCCATTTCGAATTATAGATAAAGTCTCTCCTGTAGTGTATAAAATTTTGAAAAATGAAGGTGAAACAGCAATAGAGCAGTTTGTCCATGTAAATCAAATCAAACCATGCCATCCCAGACATGAGATCAGGCAGCTTGAGCATGTGGAAACGGATAGAGTCCCTTGAGAAAATAAATGGGTGTGATCAGGAGGCAGTGACAAAGAAGTTAAAAAAAAGTTGATTGTTATGATGGCACATAAACACTGTAATATATGTGAAAATATATAATATAAATAAATAAATAAATAAATAAATAAATAAATGCACATATAACGGAAGCTCGTGGTTGGTGTGCAGAGAGAAAGTGTATTAAATATTGAATGCTGTTTTATATGTGTTTGTTTTCTTTTAACTTGTGTTTAATTTCAGAAAAAAGAAAAAAAAAACGAAGTATTTTTACCAAGCATGTTTTATTTTTGGCAAAAGGATGAAGTTAGTATTGTGCTATGTACTTAATCTGTTTATTTTCTATTTTGATTTAGACAATTAACATTATTTGGTCGGAGGTTCCGGGATCAGAGGCCACGGGAGACGATGGAGTCCTGGAGTCCCCTGGATGAAGACCAAAAGATACCTGCCTCCAGGTGGAGGTGAAGACAAAATAACCGGAATGCCAAAAGAGATGACTACTGTGGATTCAAGATTGCCAAGATGAAAGAGTACTCGAATGAACCGAATAACATCGCTGGTCGGGACATACCAAAAGAGACAAAACAAAAGTTCCGGCATATGAAGTTCCACGTATTTATTATTTTAATTATTTATTTTAACTTGTTATATTACTTATTTGTTTTAGTTAGTTGTTTTATTTCATTGTTTTTAATTGACTTGGAAAATTTAAACTTAAAGTAATGCCACTTCCACTGAGAAGGCAAATGTGGAACATTTTATGGACTTATGGACTCAGATGAAATATTGATTGCAAATTTTCATTGATGCACATGAATATTCATTTTGTTGGATTGATATATTGTATAAAAAAAAAAGAACAAGTTGTTTTTAGAGATTGGCTTGGATTATAGCCAAGTTCTAAAAACAAAAGGAGGGTATATGTAAGGATATTTGGCATGTTACAGCACAGAGTACAGCACTACTGCACAAGTAGCATTTTTTTTTGCAGCACCACCACAAGGGTGCGGTGCATTGCTATATGGGTTAGCAGATTAACAAGGAAAGACAGACTATTCAGTCAAAAACGATTTTAACATATAAGATGCAAATCTATTTTTACAGTTAAAAGCACACGTGTTCATTTAAAAATGCACACTATTTTTCACCTGAAATGCCTATATTGCTAGAGACACATTTGAAAATTAACAGCTAACCTATTAACAATTAACCTGACTAATAAAACCTTATTTTAATATAACCCACTAATAAAATGTGTTCTCTACTGCAGAATTAGGCATACTTTAAAAACCATTTAAATGAGTGTGCAGATTTTTCTCTTCTCTGCCTGATTATCCGTGTTGTTGTGCACAGTAACTGCAGGAGGAAGGAAGTCAGATTTGCAACAATTGCAAATGTATAAGCGAAGCTATTGTTGAAGAGTAGGAGGATGAGAGATGATGGATTTCATTGGAACACGTCATAAAGAGGGCTGAGAGGAAAGTTTTAGTGGGCAGTATCAGGGAAAAAGACAGGCAGACATCTTTCTGCACTACTGGGGAGAAGACCTGGCTGTGGGGGTGTCCTGCTGCAGTCGAGACTGGGGAAAGCTGAAAGAATTACCTTTCCACTGGCAGAGGCAGTCCTATCTGAAAAAGCTGAGAATTCCAGGCAATGACCCCGGTTTGAGAAGGCAAGCGTTCCTTTTTGCTGGAATTAAGCCAAGAGAGCCACATTCACAGAGAGAAGCCTCTGAACAGATAAGGTAATTACCTAACTGGGGGAGCTGTGTGTGTGCACGAAAGTATGCAGTCAGTGTAGAAAAATGAAAGTCCAGTGCGTGTCTTAATCAAGTGCTAATGTTGCAATTTAAGTTCTGTTCTCCGCCACTATAATTGCAGTGTGTCATTGAAAATGCTTTGATTGTGCCATTTTATTGCTGTAAAGAATGAGATCGTGTTAAATGCAACTTTTATAATACAGAAAATATTTGAAAACAGACGGGTGGTTTATTTTCTATTTACCATTACAATGCCAATGATGTGGGGAGATTTTTAAACAGTGCAATGGTCATTTTAAGACAGATGTGTGCATGTCAGAATCAGTATGAATAATTGTGAGTGACTATAGTATAAATTGTTGGAGGTACATGAGCCAACGGGAAGAGAGACTCTCTGAACATAGCTCCCTACCGTATATAAGGTAGTGGAAATTACCACAAGACTACCACATATAGCTCTCTGTCGTAAATAAGTCAGTGAGTTTGCCCATGGTGGCGCACCAACACTATCACTGGAAATTGTGGTATCTCTAGAATGCAGGTCTGAGGTCTCTCTAGTGATCACATGAAAAATCTAAGCGAAGATAAGGGATTCTGGACATTGGGGCCACAAATAAAACAAGGGAATTATGCTCACCAAAATACCACCAACCACGTATACCAAATATGCAGGTCTGGGTGCTGAAATAATGCATGTCCATTGTATTATTGTTGCACATGGCCAAATCTGAATACAAAGAGTGATTATTGCTAAGTTATTTTTCGGCGGTAATAAAATACCGTCAGGCCCCAAATCTCCACAAAATACCCTACAAGCTTCTGAATTGCGTGTGAGATGTTCTCGAGTGATTCTCTTACATCCCAGATAAATTGCTCTGTTTTTAAATTTGAGGTTTTAACATCGCCAGTGTTGTTAAAAACTATATCATAATGAGTTATCCAGGAGGATGCATTCACGCCGTTTGCTAGATAATTTGTTTGAGTCAAACAACCATTATTTATTATTTTCCATATATTGGAGCTGTCTTTTTGAATTAAAAGACGCAATTAGTTCTGCTTGTTTCTGTCTTCGAGTGATTTTGAAGGATTTCAGCCAATTCCGATATTTTTGACGCCTGGTAGCTAAATGTTGAAGTAAATGTGACCCTCCGATAGATTTTAGTTTTTTTAAGTCACTGGCAAGTAGCTTCTTTGCATCACTTAATGCTGGACTAAATGGATGGGTGTGATCTCTCGTCGTTTTCTTGTTTGTATTTCTGTGCGGGTCCAGGAAAGGAGTATATTCTGTGTGTAAATTTGTGGTGCATGCCTCCATAAAGGCTAAGGTTATTTTGTCGATTTGCTTGTTGGTTATTCTTAAACGGTTTAGGGAGGAGTTAATGTCCAATTGCGTAGGGTAACATTGTGGCGTTGTTATTGAGCCCGTAAACCATGATAGAATAAGTGGGTTATGATCACTATTGGACATTTGCCTTACTTGTAAATCAGAAATCAGGGCATGCAGGTTATCAGATGCCCATATGTAGTCTAAGGTTTTAGATAGACCACCACATTGCCATGTTGCTGCAGCAGGGATATCTCCTTTTGTACTCCCATTCAGCAATACACAATTTCGAGCTGATATTTCATGTGTCCATTTCGTGCTCCGATCCGACCTTTCAGATGGGATCACTTGTGTAGTATCCATATTAGATTGCTTAGGTGTTTTAAACCAAGAAAAGTTTAGATCTCCGCAGATTAGTATAAATGGCGCGACAAATGCTGTATAGCAGTTATCTATTTGGGTAGTTATTGACCTCAAGTAGTCATCATCTGTAATCATTGCGGGATTCCAGTAAGTATTTACCAGCAGCAGATGTTGTTTTCCTTTTAGTCCGTGTATGGTATGGGGCGGCGCTTCAAGCGTGATTGCTTGAACAAATAAATTTGGATTTTGGATGTCGATTACTTTCCATCCTGATGAATTTTTTATCATGGCAAGAAGGCCGGAGAAAGGCCTTCCCAATGTGTTTTTGCCTGCTTCGTTTAAGTATGTTGTATATCCGTCGCAGGAGGGGGTCTTTCTAAGCCATGTTTCTTGAAAACAAATAAACAGGCTTCTGATGTCTTGCTCACTTCCTTCCCGAAATAAGTGAGCAAATCCTCTGAAGTTCCAAGTTGTTAGTAATTGGGTCACTTGTCTGGACCCTCCGTGATCCTATGCGTTATTTTTTCGTCTATTTGTTTCGGAGGCCTGAGGTAAATGTTGTTTAGATTGATTTCTCAGGTCCTCTCTTTTTGTGGTAAGTGTCTTTTTGTGTTGGCCTTTTCCCTGTGTCGATTTGTTTAAAACTGGAGAATCGATTGCTGTGGTTAGATTAAATCCATAGAACAGTAGATCTTCTTTTGCGTCGAGAATTGGGCGCGCCACTGTTTTGGATTGCATATGCAGTATTACCCAATCTGATCTGGATTCATTTTTGTATTCAACGATATTGATATCATCAGATCGGATATTCCTCAAGGCAGGTATACTGTGCAACAGCTTCATCACATTTGATCTGTTGAGGTTTATTTCATTTTTTTCCTCTAGAATGTTTTCAAGCTCCAGTTTATCCAGACAACCTGTATGGTGGTTCAGTTTGTCGCTTCTGCGTTGTGTGCCAGATAGATTTAGATTTTTGGTTTGGGCCTTTGTATGTTTCGGGTTTAGTTTCAGTAAAGATTTTACAGGTGTGCTTTGGGATCGTCTGTTTGTTTCTGTCTTTTTCATTCCGAAAATTTCTCGCCGTTTTTCAACTTCTTTTGGCCAACGCCCAATTGGGCCCAAAGGATAGCGCTCTGAATGTGCATCTCTTTCTTCTCTACTAGATGGTATTAAAGTGATCCGTTCTCTTTCTGACGGGTCGTGTACCTTAAGGACATCATCGGTTTCATGTTCATCGTCGACAGAGTAGGTTGATAGATCACAAAGTTCAGTTTCCTCTTCTATGGACCGATCTACCGACGGACTGATGTCGTTTCTTCTGCGTTTGATGGGAGGTTCTTTGTTGTTTGTGCAGTAGGCAGCACCCAGCCTGACAGTTTCATGCGCGTCATTCTTTTTTGGCACGACATTAGTTTTTTGTATCACTGGTCGCGGCGGTGTATTCAAATTTCTTATAAATTTTTTTGCCACATTTGTTCGCGGACGTTTTGTAGCCGAACCTCTCTTTTGAGTTTCCAGGGTAATGGATTGAGTTGTTTTCAATTTCTCTGCTAGTTTTGCTGTTTGTATAGTTTTTGCTGTACCCGAGAAAATGTCAAAAGAGATTTTCTTCTCTGTTGGAGCTGCTTGATTCACCAGTGTGATCAGTGATATAGGGGGCATTTAATTCTGCTTTTCTCCAACTGTCACCTCTGCAGCTTCTTTTCGTGTGGTAGATCTTCTGTGTACATCAATCGCAGTAGCAGATCCCGTTATATTGTTTACTTTAAAACCGGATCCAACACTTGGGGGCATTGCTTTCTCGAATTGGTTGCTTTTCTCGTTCTTATTTGCCATTATGTCACCGCTAGTCGCAGTATCTGTGAGTTTTTCCTCCAGATCGATTTGTTGCTTACGTGGGTGATCATGACTCCCTTGTTGTTTAGACTTCTTCTCAAGATCAGTATGCCTCAGGTTGGCTACTGTAGGCTCTCTCATTAGGTTGATGAGTGGTTGAACTGTAACGTTATGTCTAAGCCACTTGGTGCACTCAACTAAGGCTTCAGCAAGATCTGATTTTTCGTGTGCCTCCCGTCGTGTGATTTCATTCAGACGTGAGTGCCATTGGTGGGTCGACGCAGCCTCAAGGTCCAGACGATTGCTTAGATGTTCATTTCCCTTTTCTAAAGTCAACAGTTTGTTGTTTAACCCTGCTAGAATGGCGTTTTGGTCCTGTACGGATTCTTTTATTGACTCATATAATTTCATGAATGGCATTAGTGCTATGGAAGTGGCCGCTAGGACATTATTATGGATCTGAATTCCTGCTGCGATGGAAATGTTTTCTTTGCAGTTCATGTGATTTTCGGGACCTTTAGTTTCATTTTGGTCCAATGTCCCGTTTTCAATCGAGTTGTTTTCTGACTGATTTACATTTTGTTCATCGTGTTTTTTGCGTTCCATTTTTGTCTGTCGATTGTTTAGTGGATGGGCATCAGGTGCATCCAGATTCAAGTGGCTTACTACAGAACCAAGATTTGGTGAAGAAGGTGTTTTTTTTTTCAGAATTATGTTTTACTACTTTACGCAGAGTGCTTGCCATACAACCAGATGTTTGTTCGTCAGCATTATTGGATGAAAAGCTTTCATTTAGGCGCTCACGCATTAGATTAAAATCTGATTTGAGACGGGCAGTTAGCCGTGCTTCC
Organism: Ambystoma mexicanum; assembly: GCF_040938575.1. Classification (NCBI taxonomy): domain Eukaryota; kingdom Metazoa; phylum Chordata; class Amphibia; order Caudata; family Ambystomatidae; genus Ambystoma; species Ambystoma mexicanum. Next base: position 725,427,167 of record NC_090936.1, read on the forward strand.
CGCGCAGCAATGTCATAGGACATGGATGTATTTGCGTTGGGTGTCAACTGTGATTTTAACTTGGGCATTTTGTTTCCAAGCCTTGCCCAAGCAGCAGGTGCAGTGTTGTTATCTGTGTCGTTAGATGTGCGTCCCACTGCTTTGTCCGCAGTGCATGTTGTTACATGCGTAGTTATATGCATTTGAGAAGCATCTTTTTGAATTGGAGACCTCAGGTCAAAAAGTTTTCCTGTTTTTTGAATCTCTCGTATACTAGAGTGACCCTGCAGCGCCTGTGTTATTTGATGTGTCGTCATGTAGCTGGTATGTTTTTCGGGAGATTTTAGGCTTCCAATTGATGGAGATCGCATTGCCAATAGATCTGCATCAGTGATATCAAATGAGAAGGTCTCAGAGGCGTCTAGGTATACTGTTGGAGGATGTTCTGGCAGATCGATTTGTACAATTTTAGGGAGAGCAGGCGGGCGCACTAAACAATCGATCTTGCTATGTTCAGTGTGCTCTTTTTGACGTTCTGCAGATATTGGACCTTTAATGCCGGACGCCGGGAGCATTACAGGCTGCGCATTAAAGTTTGTACTTTGCTGATGGACCATTTCAGAGTTAGTGCCTATATAGGCGTGGTGAGTTTTGTTATTCGCCTCAGGGTACGCCGCTACAGGCGGGATGTCGGCTCCTGCTTCCGCTTCAGCTTCCACTCCCTCTCCTCCCACTCCTGCCTCTGCTACAACTGCAGCCTCAGCTATCGCGGCTGCCGTTGAGGGTGGTAATGTAATAGAAGATGGCAATAATAGACTGACTGGAGATGCAGTTTGTGCCATGCTAGGTAAACCATCATTCAGAGTCTCTGAAGATGTTTCCACTGGGCGATCAAAAGCGCGCAGCTCTGCTTTTTGGGGCAGCATATTTGGCATGAGGTGGAGTGCGTTTATCTTACCTTGTTCCTTTTTTGTAATTTGTTTCCGCAGCCGATTTCGCGTGTGTACTCCCACGCCTGATGTCTCTTCGCCTGGGGATAGTTCCATCAGGTCTGCGCCCCTAGCGCTCTGTGGTCAGCCTCGGATGTCTCGGACGCTCAAACTGTTCGAAGGGGTACTAAGGCGGACTGGGCAGAGACGGTCTTTTCTGCCGGGCTTCGCGACGTTACTTTCAGCTGCCTTCCAGGCACTCCAGAGCCAAACAGCAGCAAAACAGCGAAAGTTCAAAACGAAGCACCGCCCTTGACTCGCACCGGGCTTCACGCCGCAAGGGCGCAGGGCGCTTCGTTTTACTTCCTGGCTCCCGGCTCCAGGGGGCGTGGCTTGTCGCTCAGGAAGGCCTTAAAGGCAAAAGGCTCCTTTTCTGTCCTGTGAGCGCAAGCTCAAGTTTCTCAAAATTGCCCAGTTAAATGAAAGAAAGCTGTAGCTGTAGCTCACACTCCACACCGAAGGTCTATAGTCCAGACCAGAGCCACAGCAGCAAAACAGCGAAAGTTCAAAACGAAGCACCGCCCTTGACTCGCACCGGGTTTCTGCTTGACAAACCCCAGATTGGTTGAAAAAGCACTTTAAAATGTCATGGGTACGGACACCATTTGCGGACTCCCCCGTCCCGCCGTGCGGATGCATTTAGATGCATTTACATGATGACGTCTGCGGCCATACGTGGCCATGACCCCTGTCCTCAGACACCCATCAGGTGGGAATCGCAGGCTACTGGGTGTCCGTACAACAGGTGTTGTGTCCGCGGACTAATAAAAAATGCATCACACAGAAACAGACATGTCTGACATCGCACCTGTCATGGGGCACCTCCATCATGAGTGTCGACACCCCGGATCTTTGTCGTGTCCGCAGACTCATAATGGGAGTTTAAAAAAATTGGTGAGGAGACTCAGAAACAACTGGTGTGTACTTGTATGTGTCCCATGTCACGCGCGTAGTCCAGCACCAAAATTCATGTCCACGTTAGTGTTCGCACAGGTTCCACCAATGCCCAATTCTAGGCTTATGTTACGTTAAAATGCTACCTATGTGTTATTCGATTTCTTCAGTAAACTTCTGCATCGGCCTCCCATTGCAAGCTAAACACTCTGCCTTAACCTTCCAATCACATAGATGACTCCAACATTGCCTTTTGTTTTCTCTGTGTGTACATTGTTTCTAGTTTGTGTCATCCTTAGTTTTCACACAGTGCATAAGTAATGGATCGATTAGTACAGAATTAAGAACGGCTACTGAGACACATTTCTGCTATGTTTTCTACACAGCCACATCCTGCCCTACTGCGAATGTCATAATTTCCAGATACCAATTGATGGCTTTTTCAGCCGGCAGTTGATACACCTAAATTGTTGGATGAGCATGACGCTGTTTTGGGATGATCGCGCCGGGCCCATATGAAGCAACAAGCTTATGCTGAAGCCTTGCGAGTCACAGTACCTCCATCCATTGAGCTTATACCCGAAGGAACACTGTGTGACTCACAATACATACTTCTGTTTTGAGAACAAAGAAAGCAACAACAAATTTGGTTGACTATGGAAATCGGCGGATGTTCTCGGAGCATTTATTGTGAAATAAAAGCACATTCTAAATTGCAGAGTATTGCGGTTTCCTTTAAAGATAGTTTTTTGTATTCAGAATTGGGATGCGCTGTGCTGTGAAAGGATGTGTGTTGATATTCCGGATTTTGCGTCAACTGACGTCTGGACGTAGGTGATGATTAGCTTTGTTTGGCTATGCTGCACAGTAGCGTCACGGATATAGGCAGAGAATATCGCTAGGAATGGTGATGTCAGCTTCAGGGGCAGGGAATATGATTTAGTGGTGAAAGGACACTTGAGCTTAAGGCGATGCAACAACGGATAAGATTAGCACAACATTGCCGTGCCCTGCTACTTGATTTTGCATATGTAAAAGTGAGGAAAACTGCTGTAAGGTGCATAGTAAAAGTTTTTACGATCGATGAACGTATGCTTAAATACACATGCCCGAACACTTGGGACAATAATATTTTTGAGCGCACTACTCCTTCAATGAAATTGCATGGGATTTTGCAATTTTATTCTCAACCTAATTCTGAATGAGTTTGCAAAGTTTGGTGGGATTCTGTCAAGAGGGGGCAACATTAGAGGGGGGTCCCAAAATAATGTAATGGCTTATAAATGAGGTGCCATTTGACGAATCCAACTTAATTTGGCAAACTGATAACAGATCTATATATACATGTTTTTGCGAAGTTTGGTGGGATTTTGTCAAGAAGGGGCAAAATTAGTGGGGGGGTTCCAAAATAATGTTAAGGCTTATGAAGGAGGTGCTATTTGAGAAATCTATAATTGCTGCGGCAAACTGATAATAGATCTACATATAAATATAGGACCCTGGAGTAAGGGTGTGATTTCTAGTACTGAAAATCCCCATGTAAATCCTGCTATATTATTTAAATGCCTGACTGATAGATCTGCTCCTCACATGTCTGATGGTCATTCACAGAAAGGATTGCTTCCAGTAATTGGAATTGGAAATGGAGCTTCTAATGGTATAGGAGTTTTGATTGGTAATGGAAATATTCCATTAGGATACCAGAGGAAAGCTAATCCGCACAAGCAGAATTCAGACCTGAGAGTTTTCTTGTCAAGACAATCCACATCCACACATAATGACTCACCTTTAAATCAATCTGAAATTCTACTGGAAACGAAGTCAATCTCAGCCTTGAAGTACTTTTCATCAGCAGACATTGAGGCAGTGAGTTTTCCGCTTCGTCTAGACACGAATACGGTGGAAATAGTACTGAAGTGAAGACTTGGTTTAGATTTAATGATGGGAGAAGGTGTGGCATGCGAGTGGAGGGTTTTAAGATTACTCTGACTTGCCCAGTACCTGATTCTGTTTACTCTCACCAGTTAGTTAACCAAGAGCATGCATTGAAGGATGGTCTGGCAGCTATCTAACCAAATGTGTGGGATATGCTCCCCGAAGTAATCTCACAAGTCTTTCTTGAGATGGGTATGACCCAACCGAAGCTCTGGGGACTATTCGGGTTAAAGTGTTATCATGGAATAATAGAGGTTATGCCTCCTTTTCTGAGGAACACAGAAGAACAGACATTTTTAAAATATTTGACCTAATTCTTTTCCAGGAAGCCTGGTTAACTTGTCTGGTGGGTATGGGTGGGCACTCCATGTTTCATCAGTTGGCCTTGGGTTCAGGGGTAGGTAGAACAATGGGGGGTCTTTTGGTGGCTTCTTGTAATGAAGTCTTTAAAACCTCTGTTATTATTTCAAGCGGTACCCACGGGATCCTTATGGTGAGACTGTCAAGAAGAGGTGGTATAGAATGCTCAAGTTGGATAGTAGTAAATTTGTATTGGAACACAGGTGTTCTTCCATTATGTGACTTTTTTGAATGCCCTCTCTGATGGTTTAATTGAATGTTCTTTGTGATTTCCAGCAGATGATATTCTTATTGCCGGGGATTTCAACTCTCAATGTATTTCCACACTGGACCCAAGGTCGGGAAATTTCAAACAGAAGTCCAGCAATGGTAAAATGTGGGTAGATTTCATGCAGGATAGGAACCCCCTCATGCTGAATGGGAACATCCGGGGGGGACATCCCGAACTCCCCCTCCTGGCAGAGAGGTACCTCTTTCTCTATGATTGACTACCTCTTTGCCTCAAGAAATATCTTTGAGAGTTGTTGCAGTTTGGCTGTGGAGGATGGTAACATTGATGACCATGCTATGCTGAAGGTGGCCTTGTCCTATGATTGTGATCTAGTGGCCCCGCGCTATTGTCAAGATCTCTCTACTATGCTGCAGGTAATGCTATCAGAAAGTTTGCCAATGGGGGAAAACTAGTACATAAGGAGCTAAGAAATAGGGTGAGTTATGTATCTGTCCAACAATTGTCCTGTACTCCTGGGGTCTTCTTGAATTTTCTGTCTGACTTGGCTCCGTTGGAGCACTCCTTGCAGAAATCCCACAAGATCCATAAACACTCCTTTAACAATCAAATTATAGCCCAAAAGAATTAATTGAGGCACCAGAGATCTAAGCTAAAGAGATCAGGTTTATGTGCTGAGGCCTATGGGGATGGAGTAACAAAACAAAAAAACAACTATTGGAACTGGCTTCGTGCCCATAGGCACTTGGTGCTTCATAAGAGAGAATGTTTTGTGCTCTATCTCTTAGGAATTCTCAAAATATTTGGTCAATGGTGGGAACGAATGAGGTAACTCATCACCAGAAACAGGATTCTGTTATCCAGGAGTGGGTGTGGATTGACCACTTTGCCAAGGTTTATGACTCTGAGGTTCCAGTGTGCTCGGTTGTGGAAATAGTGTCCAACTGGTCTCTTGAATTCAGTGTTCTGGACCTTGAATTGTTAATTAAGAAATCCTCAGCATCAAGAGCGTCTGACCCGAATGGTTTGAGAAATTAAATTCTGAAATTGGACCCATTTACCTGGGCGAAGGTTTTAAAGTTACTTTTTGATAACATCATTACCCAGAAGAGAATTCCAGACTCTTGGAAACAATCCATAGTTATACCTATCTACAAGAAGGGCGATAGGTAACTGGCTTCTAACTATTACCCTATTTCCCTACTAGATGCCGATAGTAAAATCTTTTCGGGCATCCTTTTAGGGGAATTAGAAGCCTGGGCAAAAAACGAAGGGAATTATCCCAAAGCAGCAATCCGGCTTTAGAAAGGGCCTATCTACTTCACTGAATGGGCTTGTCTTGAACTGCCTTGCTGCAAAGTCATTCACAAAGGGAGGCCCTGTCCTTTTTAGAGCATGGATTGACCTATCCCAGGCGTTTGATACGGTTTATAGGAATTTACTGTGGGAAAAACTTGATGCTTGGGGAACCCCCTGGTCTACTTTCCATTCTGAGAGAATTGCACTCCAATAATTATATGTGGGTCAGACTTGGTAGATCGGGCTTGCTCTCTAACCCAATCAAGATAGCTAGAGGAGTTTGACAAGGTTGTTTATTAGCCCCTCTGCTTTTCATTCTTTGCATGGTGGATTCTAGCTAATTGGCTGCAGAATATTGGTTTAATATCTCCATGTATTGGCAATGCAAAAGTAAATTGGTTAGCCTATGCAGATGATGTAGTAGTCCTGGATTATTCGCAAGTGGGGCTGCAAAGTCTGTTGTCCGCATTAGAATCTTATGCCAGGACCAATAAATTAAACATTAACCCCTTAAAATCCAAGATTCTACTATTCAAGAGACCAAATAAAATAGCAAAGAACTTTGCTTGGAACTTGGATCAGTCTCTGGTAGAGGTTGTTTCAGAATTAACTTATCTGGGAGCCACATTAAGATCTTTTCCAACAAAGAATAGCTTGCTGTTATCTATTGATCTAAAACTAGTAAAATTAGGTGCACAAATGAAAACAATCAATTCCAAGTTTGGCAAATTTTCTATCCTTCCCCTCCTAGGATTCTACATAGGAAAGGTATTTCCCATCATTTTATATGGTTTGGACTACAATTCTGTAGTTATGGAGATAGATTGGGATATAATACAAGCTAGGATACGGAAACGTACTTTGGCTCTGCCAGACTGTGCTCCTATTGTTTGCTTGCAATATGAACTTGGTCTTTCATCACTTAGATCATGGCTGGAATGGAAGTGGTTGGCTCTTTACAGACTAATCTTACATCCTCTAAAGAATTCCCTCTTTGAGGAAACGGCTATAGAGCTTCAATTTGGGAACAATGGTTTTGCTTATAGATTTGGGCAAAAATGTTTGGAAATATTGTCTAGTTGTGACTATGATGTTGAATTGCTCCTTCAGCACCCACTAAAGGTGAAAGAAAAACTGAAATTGAGTGATTGGATAGGCACGAATGATAATATGTGAAAAGCTAAAAGATCAGCCTCTTTGACAGTGCTGGATAAACGACTATTATTTGTGCCAGCCTATCTAAAGAAGTCCCCTAACCCTTGGTTTAGATCTTCTTTCCTGAGATTTCGCTTAAACCTACTCCCTACTCTAGAAATACTAGCTACTAGAGATAAGGAAGTGGGGACTCTACCAATCTGCGACAGGTGCCTTAGCAACGAAGTCCAGACTATTAAACATCTATTATCTAATTGTCTTGGGACTTGGAGTATCAGGGCCAGACACTTTAGCAGATTTTTTCATGATGAATCTCGTCGCAATACAGATGATTTTTGGGCCAGAGTATCGTCTGGTAATGAGATGGCTCTTTCGATGGAGGTAGGAAGAGTTCTAAAGAAATTAGAGTTAATAACAGATTGAATTGTTAGCGCTGATTTGAATTTCTTTTTCTCTTTTTTTCTTTTTTTTTCTTTCTTTCCCTTCTTGATTTTTATTGATGCATGTTTTGTTTGTTGTGATATTCAGAGTATGTATGGTGATTGATGAATTGTATTTGTTTTATCTTGTGTACTGTTTTTTAATATGTGCTAAAAGTCAAATTTTGGCTACCACACAATAAATTGATAAAACAAAAAAAAATGTTTTTGCAAAGTTTGGTGAGATTTTGTCAAGAGGGGGAAAAATTAGAGAGGGGTTCCAAAATATTGTAAAGGCTTATTAATGTGGTGCCATTTGAGAAATCTACACAAAGGATTGTAAAAAGATCTAGATATAAATGTTTTCATAAGGTCAGAAAGTATTTTGTCATGTGGGGGCTAGGTTATATGACTATTGTATATGCATACATTTGACACTTTTGAAAACATTAAACGTGGGTGGATTTCAGAAAACCTGTGTAAGGAACATTGGCAAGGACCTGAAAGCATGATTTTGCAAATGTGCCATGTTTTATTTTTTGACAAGTGTCATAATATAGGTACAAAAAATAGTGCTCTCCCTTTGGAGAATAGGGTGTACCCTATGGCCATGAGCAGTGGCCAGATTGTCTGGGTTATGGAATAAGGTCATGATCCGGACAATCTGGCTACTGGCCATGTCCACCTGGGACTGACAATGTGCTAAAGATATTCAAAATTGGGATAGGTTCGAAAGGGAAAATGTACTCGTGGTAATATGGTCATAGGGTTCTCTTTTCGCCTTCTGCAGGCTGCCGTGGAAAGCAAAGAGGGTGCTCTGTATGGAAGCTCGCCTTCCCTTTCCATGTAGCCATCTTGGAAAAGGATTTTCCTTACTACACCGGGATGCCAGAGGTCTCCCAGTGTAGGAAGAACATTTTTCTTTTAGCACCCCGGGTTCCTGCTTTGGGAACCTAGGGTGCTAATGGCCTTCATCCGCAATTGCATGGGCTGGAAGCGGGGATAATGGTCCGGAGACCTCGTTATCCACCCACGCTTCCCTTGGGCAGATAACTTGGGCTGCCAGGTCGGTATCAAACTTTCCAGTACCTGGAAAGGGAAGTTTAAACCCTACAATATTTCCATTAGCATAACACAAAATGCAAATGGAAATGTTGGAAAATCTTATTGAGTCTATGTACTTTACCGAGAAATATAAAGTAGATGGAGTCTATATGTTTTTTTAGCTCTATTTTTTAACTGGGAAAGGTGAGTCCTAAAGGAACATTTCTTTTATTGTTTTTGGATGTATTCTTTTTTTTTTTTTGGCAGGAGAGCTTAGAACGAAAGATGGAGAGGGAAATGAGGGAAGAGGCACCAAACACTAATATGGAGGGGCAGGTGGACAGGGGAAATGTTGCACATGTGTTATTTCTAAGGTAGGGGGCAGTGTTTCCCATGCTCCTTGATTACAGCAGTGGTGGTGCATCTTGGGGAGGAGGGATGGCATTAGTTGAGTCCTTTTTATGATAAAGAGCAGTTTTGCTAAAAGTATGTAATGTGTACGAGATTGTTAATGGATGAGTAGGAATAGGTGTTGGAGCTATGCAAGGGAAATTTTGAATTTGAAAGTTCCTAGATCAGTAGCAAATGCAGTTCTGAACTGTCCGCAAAGTATGTATTTTATCCTGAAGTGCGGATGCGTTCTCAGACGCGTCGTCATGCTGTGCCAGCGCATGGTCATGTGGCACTGTCAGGAAGTTTCGCAATGAAGTCAGATGTTCGTAGATGTCTACGGATGCAAAACTATTTGAAATTGTTGGAAAAAGTGTATAGCAGTGTTCAAAATGATTCTTGAAGGTGGGAAATTGAAAGGTTTTGAGGTGACACTATATAAAATGGATAGAAACATATTGCTAAATTGGGTAAGTATGATATTAGTAAGTTGTAGGAAAATAGCAGGCACTGGTAAAATCTCAAAAGGTATTACATTTGTAGACATTGCTATTGCTGTTTTTCGGTTTTACTTGTAACCATAACGTCCCTTTAGTAAGAGGTCCTGGTTAACTTGCAGTAAATTATATTATATTCGTCCCTTGTAAATAAAAAGGATCTCATACAGGTTGCTGTGTCTTCACATGTGGTTTTTATTGCCCCCGATGTGGACATGTGGTAAAAGGAAAGTGGTCAGCCGACACGTGTTTCAACCCCAATGGGCCTTTATCAAGGCATAAGTAATCTATGTAAGGGATAGGTTTTTAGTAGCACAACTTAACCATAACGTCAGGTCCAGGGGGGGCAAAGTTATAGGGGGGTCCCACAACTTTTGTTTTTTCCTATAGACATAATGGGAAAAAACGTTGCGCACGGCTACAGCCCGAACCGCTGGACGGACTTACACCAAATTGGCGGCAGGAGCGGCGGCTTGCTCCAGAAAGCGTGCTTTTGCAAATTTGGTGTAAATCCGTCCAGTAACTTTTTTAAAAAATGACCAAAATGTAAGGCAAAAAAATTAGTGATATCTGTGTTCGCTCCGCAGACAGCACCCTGATTGGCCCATGGGCTTGCGTCATGTCCGTGGACATGCAACGTGTTTGCTGATTGGGCGGTGTGGGGCGTGATACGCGTCAGATTTTCTGTCGTGCCCGCCATCTTGTATTTGCCGTCGACCGCGTACAGCGCAGTGAAACTTGGATTAAAAATTGTATTTAGTGGAGTGTGTTGGTGTGTAAAAGTGTTTGGGGAGGGTGGGGGAGTATGAGATAGGTTCAATGTTTTGTTTTTTTATGTGCTATATGCTTTTGTTGTATTCGATTTGTCCACGGAGAACACGGCTGTTCTGACATTTTGTAAATAAACTAAATGGTGGGGTGTTCAGAGGACAGAGTATGTGTCCTTTTTGTTCGCAAGGAAGGTAAAATTGAGCTAAAAACACTTGCAGTGTATTTAAATGTTCGTAAATACACAAACTGGGGGTGTCCTGAGGACGCTGTCCATATTGTAATCTGTCAAGTTGAATGTGTTCTAAGAACACTCGCGGTGTCCGAAATGGTTGCAATTTCACAAAATGGGGGTGTTCTGAGAACGTTGTTTGTATTGTTCGTTGTCAGGTTGAAAGTGTTCTACGAAGCCTCCTTTTGTCCGCTGATAGTACAATTTCCTATGGGCCTCACCCGACTTTTTGTCCACTAAAGAAACGATAAACGATAAATCAGGCTGGTGTGCACCGACATTATGTGATAATCCTATGACTGGCACTATTGACCTGGCTGACTTGCTTTTGCGACACAAAATCATATCATATCTCCCGCCCCTAAGCCTGACATTATGAAAGCATTCATATTCCCCGTCTCTCTCAGTGAAGTTACAGGGTGCGTCATCAAACGCGCCCAGTCGTCTCCAGTCCTACGCGACTTTACACAGAACCCGGAAGACAACACACATTATGTCACAACACAGCGCGCCACAATTCGGGATATGAAACTGTGATTTAAAAGCAAACAGCAAGATCTTTGTTGTCGATCCACAAAAGTTCATGTTGAGCCACGCGATGTTCCTTTGCGGTACAGAGGGTGTTAGATCAGCTTAGAACACAGTGAGCCAAGATTCGGAATATGAAACTGTGGTTTAAAAGTAAACAGCAGGATTGTACATTTGGTAAAGTACATTTATTTCACATGAAATGATTAGTGAATATTCAACGATTTGCAATTGTCTCTGCTGTCGATCAGCAAAAGTTTATTTTGAGCCACGCGCTGTTCCTTTGCGGTAGATAGGCTGTTGGTTTATGATAAAAGCAGTAAATGGTTGCACTGATAATCGGAAGGTTGCTCCAACAACGAGGCATTAGACCACCATAATGGTTGGTATGTTGCTTCTAGCCGCTAGTACTGCGTAAGGGCATATTGGTCCGTGGCGATTGTCCCATAAAATGGTGAGGGTCATGAAGTTGCTTACATGGAGCTGCACCTGGCAGTTGAAAAATCCATCCGCTGGAGTCTGAAAATCGTGACATTGGCAAAATGGGGCAACAAACCTGTTTTAAAAAACATAAATTAGTCTCACCAGCCGATCTTCATTTTATTTATTAGGGCGTTAAACTATTTGCTAGCGAAGATAGTGCAACGGAGTATGTTAATAATAAAATAATAATATTTTCGCATTTATGTAGCGCTAAGAACTGTCAGGTATCTCAGCGCTGCTTATTATTACCCACCGTGTGTGGTGCTCATTTATCGACCACGGAAGGATGAAAGGCTGAGTTTGGCCGTGCCGGGATTCAAACCTGCGTTAGCAAGCTGTGCACAGATGTCAAAGCGAGCACTCTACTCGCTGTGCCACTTGACCGGCTACAGTGAAGTGGCACAGCGAGTAGAGCACTTGACCGGCTACAGACCGGTTACATTATTTCTATTATCCCACCCTGTGTCGTCTGCCTTTTTCAGAGCCCTCTAAACGACAGGGGATCAATTCGGCAGTGATAGTTTGCGGTAGAAAACAATATGCCACATTGAACGAACAAGTACAATTTGACCGGGCTTTAATGCCACGCTATTGTTATTTTATTCCGGTATAAAAATAATCTAAAGGGTTACTTACATTATAATTGCATTTTCCATTGTCCAAGTGTAGTGCAGTCCCAAAATACGACTCCGCGTGTGCCAACGATCTTTCTCAAAGTGATATAATATACAAAAGTGGTTTCGTTTCAGAAATGTCATCTTTATCGTGTCTTACGTTTTTGCTACACTTCTTCAAAAGTAGTCTTTCAGCACAATCTCTGTCTGTCAAGGTAAAAAAATAAATAGAACCTTATACTGGGAGTCGTGGGCCCCTCCGGGCCGCGAGAAAAAAATGGAAGCAGCTGACCTTCACTGTGAATGAGCATAAATGCTTACTTTGCAACATTCTGTGTACAGCCATCTGTGAGAACTTGCTGTTTACACTACATCTTTGTATATTGTATGCAAGCTAATAAAAAAAGTTTGTTTAAGGGACGTTATGGTTCCAAGTAAAGCCGAAAAACCCATGAAATTCGCCAGTTATGGTAAGCTAAGCAACCATAACTCGCGCCACCACCGTGCACTGCTAAGACTAACACCCAGGACATCAAAGATGACATCGCAAATGTGGTAGTTTTGCACTATGGTGCTTTCCATTTGGGCAACGTCAGTGCCCCTACTTTGTTGGCTGATTTGGAAAGCTTGGTTCAAGCCATAATGAAGATCCTTCCAAATGCGAAAGTAATTTTTTCTGGATTACTACCTAGGGCAATAGGAGACAATAGTTCAGTTTTTTGTCCACAGCAAAACATTGCTAGGTGTGTCATCAACCGAGCCATGTGTGCCTTCATGCTTAGAGCTGGTATGTTCTTCTGTAATAATGAGAATATTGATAGTGTCAATAGTGTCTTCCGCTATCTATATGCTTCATATGATGTGACTTGACCCTAAGTCTACAAATATAGGACCTTTTCAATGTTTACTTCCTGACTGTTACTGAAGAAAACTATGTGGCCTAGATATGTCAGTAAAGGGAAAAAAGGGAGAGCCAGACATGTGATGTCATCAGTGATGTCATCAATAACATTTGTGATGTCATCTTTGATGTCCTGGGTGTTAGTGTTAGCAGTGCACGGTGGCGCGAGTTATGGTTGCTTATCTTACCATAACTGCCGAATTTCAGGGGTTTTTCGGTTTTACTTTGAACCTTAACGTCCCTTTAACAACGTTTTTTTACTGAATTTCATAGGTTTTTCGTAGTGCAACTTAACCATAACGGATTGCACTCCCAAGAGCAGCCAAGTCCAGACAATCTAATCCTCAGCAAATAAAGGGCTTCACGGCAGTATCAGGCAGCACCAAATGTTCTTTATTAATAAAAAGTGCATTTGAAAGGGGAACCTGAAAAACACAACTGACGCATTTCGCGATCCTCCGACCGCTTGTTCACGATAGTAGGGGAAACAGAGTCAAAGGACTCCTTAAAACGTGATTCAAACTCTGTGGTTACACAATATAGAGTATCCCATTCAACACGTTACTGCAATGTATAGTGAAATCAGGCGGCCATATTGGAGTGTACCACGTTTATCGCATGCCAATATTAACAATAAAAAGAAGTACATTTAATAATGTGCTTGACACGACATCACATCTTACAATTGAAAGCATAGCCGCAAATGCCACAAGATTTACCAAGGAGGGAACTTTACAAAGGGATGGTATATACCACAAGGAAGGCAAGAATGGTAAACAATGGAGGAAAACAGTCAAATTAGTGACTGTTGTAAAAAAGGAACCAAGCATGTATAGTGTAAGGTTCCCTCTGCTAATGCAAAATACAAAGGCAGAAGAGGACTGGAACAAGCCTCAGAATGATATATGTCAACAATAATATGTATCTAATAAAGAGGCAGGCAGTCCATTCAAAAAATGCCATCCATCCAAAAGTAAATAAATGCTACGCCAAAAATAAAGAGCACTCGCAGATATATTGCCATCCCCTCAGTATGAACCCTCAATGTGAATTTAGTATGTGCGATGGGTTAAATTACATGAATGCATTCGCCTTGATCATAAATAATCTCAGTATACCAATATATACAGTAAACATCATGTATGTGCTTGAGTAAAAACGGGTCTGTTCAAGCAAGAATAGCTGTATTAGGACAGGCTAAAGTGCTTAGTGCATAAACATTATACAAAGTGCAAAGTGCATAGCAGCAATTATTTGAAAATGGGTGGTAGACAGGGTAAAAAGGAAAGGGAAAGGGGGTAGCGGGGGATAAAAGTTACATTCTCTACAGCAATAATAATGTGCACAGTGCTCTACGTCGATGGGTGCACTTGTCATACAATCTCAAAGATTTTAAAACAACCATGCTCCCTTAAACAAAAAGAGCATGGCACAAAGAACGTGCAGCAATGAACAGCTGGAGAATCGTAAACAAATAGATCCACAATAAAGTGCACAGTGCCTAGCCCCTAAAATGCCCCAATTTTGGAAGCAATCACCCTTCCTCACAAACCTTTGATTTCACCAAAATAATACATGTATTCTTAATAGGCCCGTTGAATCTTTGATTAAAAATCCACGCATATAAAAACATTTATTATATGGATAAATATGTATTGTACCCAAGTGATATTTTTTTTGGTTCTAAAAGGCGAAACAAAATGCATCACAGAGTGAACACGTTAAAGGAATCCAAAGCACACTGTGTAAAAAATGGTTTTCATCATAATAGTCAATCTAAAAAGATATATATGCACCCTACTAAAATACAAGTTAAAACCAGTAATAATACAAGATAAGCCAACAAAATACATGAAAAAACAACCTTAAAAAATACTTGTAGCTAAGGGGAATATTCTTATTGACAAGAGGTAAGTGAAGACTCTGAAATACCCAGGACAAAACAACTCCGCGTCATACAGAACATTAGAGGTACCTAAAATCCAGCTGTGATACATAAAAAGATAACATGAAATATAAGCTATTAGGTCCCCAAAAAAGTAAACAATTCTTTATCTAGATTATGACCCCTAGGTTTCTTAGTCTCTAGGTCCAGTATAGATTTGGTCTCCAGTTGCCTCAGCAATAACTCCCGATTATATATATATGGCAAAAACAAGAAAGGGGCGCACTCCAGTTCCCTGCACAACCTTCCAAGCCACTGGTGTTCTCCTCCGACTGGTTTCTGTGCCAATACACGTCATCAGGGAGGCTGTCTTAACTTGCAGCTCACAGCAAGTGCAGGTGATGATAATCTGCTGCAAGGGCTTCTGGTAGATGTAGTCATCAGGTTAGCAAGGAAAAAGCTTGACGGATTCAAGATAATTAAGAACAATAAAGACTCTGATATTGGGATGCTAGAGATATATAAGCATGTTTAGCGTCTCCTTAATATTATTCTGGTTGCCACTGGCTCTGATATTGGGTTGAACACTTGGGGTGCCTGTATCCAGCATGCAATGCATGTGTCAAATGTTTAACACTGAGATACATGAAATATCGAAACTCCAATATCAAGCATGCAATGTGTATGTCAAACATTTCCACCACAGATGTTGAGACTTCTGTGTGTAGCATACATAATCACATGTCTTTGTCATTTTCATCGTTTGCTCTAAGGAGTATTCAACGTGTATCTCAAAAGATTCACTCTAGTTCAGAGTAGTGTTCTTTTCTCTCTTTGCATTCTTGGAGCATGTGGCTAGAGTTTCTGAATGCAGCCTTTGTTTGAAATTATTTTATATTTAGTGTTCTAGTAATTCATACTAGAAATCCTAGATGTACTTTTTCTTTTTGATAGTTATTTCTACATTAGATCTCAAAGGTGATATAGCGACGGTCTCTACAGGCCCCAGAACTAAATGGATCCTTGGATTATTTGTCTCCATTGATGGTCCATAGTATATAGTCTCTCTCTCTTTTCAGTTTCAATTGCAGAAAACATGAATGCAGCCATGGGTTCTCACCATAAGCCCAGTTTTGCCCATTTCAGCTTCTGTGTCTTTCACACTGTTTTCCTTCCTGACGACCCTTGTCCCTGATCCGAGAAACAGCTTCATTCATCTTTGGCAGGTCACAACTCTCTCTCTCTCTCTCTCTCCTTCCACTCTTGTCAACTTTCCTCAAGGTACCAGTTCCTTCTCCCTGGCTGTTTTCGTCATGCAGATGCTATGCTCAGAATCACTGCTACACTGATACTATATGGTTTCTTTACACAGGTTATTTTTACATGGCTTCAGTGTCTCAAACTACTCATCAGATCATAGTTAGGAAAAATAACAATTCCTCTCTTTGTCTTCTTGTTCACTTCACAAGGGACTGCATCATCCTTTCAAAATCCTTTTTGTACCCCAGTTATTTTTTGATGTAAAAGATGAAAGAGATATTATGTTAAATGGAAGTGTGAACCTACCTGGATAATAGTCTCTGAAAATTGAATATCGCTAAACCAGAACACATCATGACCAACAATTACAATGGTGGATATGGGGGTTTTAGGGGTTGGCAAACTTTGGCACTGCAGATATTTAACAAGTACCACCAGCCTTATCCTGAAAACCCAGTGGTGAGGGACCATGGAAGTCAAAGTCAAAAACATCTGATAGTCGCATGATGCATAATTCTGCATTAATGAATCGTTATACACAATAAGAACAACATTTAATTCTAAAGCAATTCTGATGTCGTGTTTTTCAAATCATAATGCATTTCAGAGAAAACAATGTAGATGATGTGGAAATGATTGGCACAGCATTGTTTTCTTTTTACTCCATCAATCATTAGTACACCCTCTCTGCACCTCATTGCAATGTAATATAAGTTTGTTTTGTATCAAACTCAAATACGTTGTGATGCACTTATCACTGTGCCCCTCCCTTTATTGCCCCTACTATCTTGTTGTAATGTTATGTCAAATATGGGTAGGGCAAGCTGTAGCATACACCCCTCCTCGTGACAGGTGTGGCTGTGCAGCAAAACATAGTCTGAAGACATTTGCGTAATCACATGTTACCATGGAAACCTGAAAGACGCTTTCTCCTGCTATCCATGTGTGTGTGTCTGGTTGTTTGCCCATTGTTTTAAATGTAATTGCAGCTTTATCCAAGCTCTTTTTAAAAGATTGCTGAAGCTATACAATATTTGATCACCCCTACATCAATCATATAGTCAGGGTAATTCATAGAATTTCGCACAAAAGTGGCGCACGCGGCTGGCGCACAGTGTCCCCGTACGATACACTGCGCCAGCCGCGTGCGAAAAAATCAATTTCATCGCACAGCGTATTCATGGATTTTAGCCTCCAAAACCAGCCGTGGCGCAGCGACCCTGCAGCAGCGCCAGTTACGCCCCCAAGAACGGCCTCGCGCAAGGAAAAGCCATCAAAATTCACAATTCATCGCAAATGTCTGCGCTAACCCTGGACCAGTCCACAGGGCTGCCAAACAGCAAACGCCAAGCGGGGAACGTGTATTTCAGTGGTTCGCGGGAAGTTTCACACGCAAATGTCCTGGGTATGTGTATATCAGGGGTGCGCGTGAAGTAATACACACAAATCCATCACGGCACGTGTATTCCAGGGGTGCGCGGTAAGTATCACATGCAAATTCAGCAGGATACGTGTATTTCCGGGGTGCGCAGGAAGTATCACATGCAATTGCATCAGGGCACGTGTATTTCAGGGGTGCGCGGGGAATACTACCCGTGAATTGTCCGTGTGGGTCCTCCCAGGTGTTCCCTCTACACCCTCCACGGCCCTTGCAGGCAGCCCACACCACAGGGGACTACCCTGCACCCCTGCTCATGTCCCGCAGGCAGCCCATCCAATATGGGCATGCCCCCCAGCCAACCCACAAGTCACCTTGCACCACTGATCAACAGCGCATGTCTCCCAGCACCTCCCAGCCCCCCGCAGTGCAGGACACCCTCCACCAGGCCCCACTCATGTCCAACTCATGTCCCCCTGCACCCCCACCCCCCCAGCATCCAGGGGCACCCTCCACCAGGCCCCCACTCCTGTCTCCCTGCACCCCCACCCCCCAGCATCCAGGGGCACCCTCCACCAGGCCCCCACTCCTGTCTACCACCCCCCACCCCACAGCAGTGCAATCCGCCTGGGTACGTGTATTTCAGGGGTGCGCGTGTCTGACACGCAAATTCATCAGGGTATGTGTATTATGGTTCAGTGTGAACTTCCACACGAGATTGCCCTGGGTACGTGTATTCCGGGGTGCGCGGGAAGTTCCACACGCGATTGCCCTGGTTACGTGTATTTCGGGGTGCACGGGAAGTTCCACATGCGATTACCCTGGTCACGTGTATTCCAAGGTGCGCGGGAAATTCCACACGCGATTCTCGGTGGTGCGTGTATTTCTGGTTGCGCGTGAAGTTTCACACGCGATTTCAGCAGGGTACGTGTATTTCAAGGTGCGCGGGAAATTCCACACGCGAATCCAGCAGCCTACGTGTATTCCGGGGGTGCCGTGGAGTCCTACACGTGATTCGGCCGTGTGGGTCCTCCCAGTTGTTCACTCTACACCCTCCATGGCCCCTGCAGGCGGCCCACACCATAGGGGACTACCCTGCACATGTCCCGCAGGCAGCCCATCCACCATGGCCATGTCCCCAGCCAACCCACATGTCACCGTGCACCACTGCCCACCAACGCAAGTTTCCCAGCACCCCCACCCCCCAGCACTGTGGGGCACCCTCCACCAGGCCCCCACTCCTGTCTCCCTGCACCCCCTCCCTCCTCCAGTCAGGGGCACCTGCCAGCAGGCCCCCACTCAGGTCCAACTCATGTCTCCCTGCACCCCAACCCCCCAGCAGTGCAGGGCACCCTCCACCAGGCCCCACTCATGTCCAACTCATGTCCCCCTGCACTCCCACCCCCCAGCACTGTGGGGCACCCTCCACCAGGCCCCGACTCATGTCCAACTCATGTCTCCCAGCACCCCCACTCCCCACCAGTAAGGGGCACCTGCCAGCAGGCCCCCACTCCTGTCTCTCTGCAACCCCACCCCCCAGCAGTGCAGGGCACCCTCCACCAGGCCCCCACTCCTGCCTCCCTGCACCCCACTCCCCACCAGTCAGGGGCACCTGCCAGCAGGCCCCCACTCCTGTCTCCCTGCACCCCCACCCCCCAGCAGTTCAGGGCACCCTCCACCAGGCCCCCACTCCTGTCTCCCTGTACCCCTACCCCCCTGCATCCAGGGGCACCCTCCATCAGGCCCCCATTCCTGTCTCCCTGCACCCCCACCCCCCAGCAGTGCAGGGTACCCTCCACCAGGCCCCCACTCCTGTCTCCCTGCACCCCCACCACCCACCAGTCAGGGGCACCTGCCAGCAGGCCCCTACTCAGGTCCAACTCATGTCCCCCTGCACCCCCACCCCCAGCACTGTGGGGCACCCTCCACCAGGCCCCCACTCCTGTCCCCCTGCACCCCCACCCCCCTGCATCCAGGGGCACCCTTCACCAGGCCCCCACTCCTGTCTCCCTGCACCCCCACCCCCCAGCAGTGCAGGGCACCCTCCACCAGGACCCCACTCCTGTCTCCCTGCACCCCCACCCCCCACCAGTCAGGGGCACCTGCCAGCAGGCCCCCACTCAGGTCCAACTCATGTCCCCCTGCACCCCCACTCCCAGCACTGTGGGGCACCCTCCGCCAGGCCCCCCACTCATGTCCAACTCATGTCCCCCTGCACCCTCACTCCCCTGCATCCAGGGGCACCCTCCACCAGGCCCCCACTCCTGTCTCCCTGCACCCCCACCCCCAGCAGTGCAGGGCACCCTCAACCAGGCCCCCACCCCTGTCTCCCTGCACCCCCACCCCCCACCAGTCAGGGGCACCTGCCAGCAGGCCCCCACTCAGGTCCAACTCATGTCCCCCTGCACCCCCACCTCCCAGCACTGTGGGGCACCCTCCACCAGGCCCCCACTCATGTCCAACTCATGTCCCCCTGCACCCCCACCCCCCAGCACTGTGGTGCACCCTCCACCAGGCCCCCACTCCTGTCCCCCTGCACCCCCACCCCCTGCATCCAGGGGCACCCTCCACCAGGCCCCCACTCCTGTCTCCCTGCACCCCCACCCCCCAGCAGTGCATGGCACCGTCCACCAGGCCCCCACACCTGTCTCCCTGCACCTGCACCCCCACCCCCCACCAGTCAGGGGCACCTGCCAGCAGGCCCCCACTCAGATCCGACTCATGTCTCCCTGCACCCCCACCCCCCACCAGTGCAGGGCACCCTCCACCAGGCCCCACTCAGGTCCAACTCATGTCCCCCAGCACTGTGGGGTACCCTCCACCAGGCCCCCACTCATGTCCAACTCATGTCCCCCTGCACCCCACCCCCCAGCACTGTGGGGCACCCTCCACCAGGCCCCCACTCATGTCCAACTCATGTCTCCCAGCACCCCCACCCCCCACCAGTCAGGGGCACCTGCCAACAGGCCCCCACTCCTGTCTACCTGCACCCCCCACCCCCAGCAGTGCAGGGCACCCTCCACCAGGCCCCCACTCCTGTCTCCATGCACCCCCACCCCCCAGCAGTGCAGGGCACCCTCCACCAGGCCCCCACTCCTGTCTCCCTGCACCCCCACCCCCCACCAGTCAGGGGCACCTGCCAGCAATCCCCCACTCAGGTCTCACTCATGTCTCCCAGCACCTCCACCACCCACCATTCAGGGGCACCTGCCAGCAGGCCCCCACTCCTGTCTCCCTGCACCCCCACACCCCAGCACTGTGGGGCACCCTCCACCAGGCCCCAGTCATGTCCAACTCATGTCTCCCAGCACCCCCACCCCCCAGCAGTCAGGGGCACCTGCCAGAAGGCCCCCACACATGTCCCCCAGCCAACACGTCATCACAATCTAGATCCCTTTCCCTTATGGGAGCCTCCACATGCCAAACACCCACCCAAGTATTGCATCCACCCACTTAGAAATGCCAATTACATGAAACAACCCCAATGGCAAGTATGTAAATAGACAAATCTCCCTCACATACACACAATGGGTGTCAGGGAATGTCAAAACCCATATCATGACATGCATGAAACCAATGAGATGATACTACACATTGAAGTATGATGGAAAACTATGTATTAAAAGCAACATAAATGGAATCAAAAAGAAACAAACGAAAATGTAAATTAAAAACAAAAAGCAGCATGTCTGTAAAATAATGTAAAACCACAAATCATAATCCAAAGGAAAGGTGTCCAAAGTCACAGTTCACAAAAGTAAATCCAATGGAAAATTAAAACCAAAAACCATTGCTCCATGGGTAAAATCAAAATGATAAATAAAAAATCCCAACAGTCAACTATATACAGATAAACAATCCAGGGTCCATGATCCCAACAGAAGAATTGAAACCTATATAATAAGACTACCTAATAAAAAATAACTATATACAAAAATGTGGCCCATTGTCCAAAAGGTCCAAAAAATATAAAAAAGCAAAGGAAACCTAACACTAACTACAGAACTATTTACAAGGGCAGCGGGCTAGTCCGACGGCTCACTTCGGGATGTTCCGGGCCAGGGCATCATCAAACTCCTGCTCAATGTCCCGGAGGCGGTCCTCCTCCATGGCCCCGAGGGTCTGCAGGCCCGATGACATGTTCACCTCCAACTCCCTGCGGATTGCCTCGAGGCACTCGGCCCGCCTCAGGACCCTCCGCATGGAGTTCTCCGCCCTGACCATCGTGAGCCATGCCTCTTCCGCCCGCTGCCGCTCCGCATCTATGGCGTGGCCCAACCGCTGCCACACGGAAGACACTTCCCGTCCTGGGTCCTCCTGCCCTCCGGCCGATGCCTTCCCCTCCGATGTCGAAGGCCCCGAGCCATCATGGCTCCCACCTCGTTGCTGCTGCTGCTATGCCTCTGTCCGTGCCCTGGCTCCTGCTGCCTGCACATCCTCCACCGGCTGGGGTGCAGTCGTTGATGTGGCCACCCTTGCTGGACGTCCGACTCCCGACTGTGGCAGGGATGCCTCCTCCATCGTCAGAGGCAGCTCCACGGGGCACCCAGGTGACAAATGGGTGGGAAGATGGCACGGAGAACGACTGGCGCATAGGGTGTTCAGTTGAGGAGGGGGTCGGAGCAAGCTGCAGCAAACGGAGGAATCCGGCCTGGGTGACCTGTCCCAGTAGGCCAACACGGTCAAGGAGCCATTCTAGATGACGTGCAGTCTCCTCATGAAAAGACTGCAGGTCACTTCGCATGGCCCGTTGACGCAATGCCACACCAGTAAGGACAGGCTCAGCCCGTACCTGGATAGCCACGTCCGCAGTCAGAGGAAGGCCAGTTGTCAGCTCATCCCCTGCCTGAAAACAGGTCTGGACGTAGGCATCCCTGCTGGTGCAAGATGATGCAGTGACAGCATCAGGGACAGGATTGCACACAGGCACCTCCGTGGCGGCCTGTGCTGCCTCCTGTCCCTGGTCCTGCACTGCACCACTAGCACCAGTGGAATCCCCACCTCCAGACCCCGTCTCTGTCGCTTGCACGGCCTCCTCCTCCACCAAACCCCCAACCAACCTGGATGACTCTGTGCCATCTTCCTCCATTGGACCCTGTGGGGTCCCAGCTGTCCCTTCTGCTGCCGAGGAGTCCAACTCCGACCTCTGCCTCTTGGACCTCCCCCCGGCAGCTGCAGCCTGGGACGCGGCACCGGACTCCTCACTCCCCGATGAGATCACAACCTGGGATGAGGGCCGGGCCTTGCGTCTCCGGCTGGTGGTGCAATCCCCGCCACTGTGCTCCACAGCACCTTCTCCGCCCTCTTCATCAGTTGACGCTGCAGACAGGGAGAAATAAAACACAGGCATCAGGGCACTGTACAATGGACACATACACACATGGCAGTTGTACATGAGTGGCATTGGCAAACCTCAGACATGGCATCTCAATCGCCAACACACATGTCATTTCAACTCGCACACATGAGCCATACCACAGCCATATCGCAACAGCCAGCACCATCCATAAACATACAACAGCATGAGCAGGCAAAGGTGAGCCAGACATCACATGCAACACAGGGAGTGCACTACACATGCACACACACCACCACATGTGTACACCTCTGCCAACTGTGGCAGTGTTCAGATTGGCATCCATGTCACATCTGCCAATCAGGCTTCCACATCCCGCTGTCACATGCATCCATGTTGCATCACTGTTGCACCCTTGTCAAATACACACACATGCACATGTACACAGTGCTGATACATGCAGCTGAAAACAACATCCATGTGTGACATCACGAACATGCCTACTTACATACACTTTCATCCAAACATGTGTGCCCACACACCTGCATTTGGCATGCAAGCCTACACACACAAGCACCATCCATGTCTCACACATGACAGCCCTTGCATGTGTTAGCCTCAGGGCCCTGTACATCCCCCCATACTTAGCCCCATAAAAACACATGTGCAACCTGCACACTACTGGCACATCACCACACGCACAGCACACAATCATGATGCATGTACACTTACCGCTCGACTCCAGACGGGTCTGCCTCTCAAGGACCTGGATGTGGAGCGCTGGGGATATGCATTCCAGGACCCTCATCTGATCGTCTGACAAGTGGCCCCGGCGCCCGTTAGCATCCGCTGCCTTCAGGAGGCGCCGGGCCTTGTTCAGGGTCCTGGACCTGAAGTCCTCCCAGCGCTTCTTGACATGATGGAATAGTCGGACTGCCACCCCCTCCGCGTTGATGGCAGTCACGATGTCCGTCCATATCTGAGTCTGTCCTTCCTTGTCGGCGCGCAAACTTCTGAAGAGGGCATCATATTGCCCCAGGACTTGCTCCACCAGGACACCAACTTCGGTGGCAGTGAAGCTGGTCCCCCTCTGCCTCTCTGGCCGGGGGTTGTCAGTGGTGCCAGATGTTGCAGTGCCCGACATGACAATCCCAGAGGCAGGAATGGGTGGGCAAATGGGTCCTGGGGCTGGTCTGTGGAGTGATGGAATCCCAGTCGGGGGTCTTCGGTTCCAGCATGGGTGGTCACAGCAACAGCACCCCTGGCTGATGTGCAGGCAGCAAATGGCAGGGCACATGGGCAGCAGGCAATCAGGTAGCAGCAGATTGCAGGTGGGAGCGTGCTCGGGGCAGCGGGGGGCAGTAATTCGGCCTTCTGGGCAGGAGAGTGGTCTTCCGTGTGCTAACACGTGGTCAGCTTGATATGGAGTGATTTGGCACGTGAAAATACAGCACGTCTGCGTGTAATTCGAGGAAAGGGCCTTAGCGCGTAAGTGCGTCAGCACATGTACGCGAATTCATTGGCCCAAAGGCCACCCGCGCGTATGCGCGTCTGTGACGTGCGTGCGCTGGCGTTTCCCTGTACAGGGGTGCATGTTACACGTCCAATGACTGCAGAGTGTCAGCTCGAGTAATTGGAGGATGGGGCTTTAGCGCGTACACGCGGAAGTGATGCTGGACGTGTGGGCATCTTTAAAATGTATGTGTAGAACGCCATTTCCTTGTACATGCTTTTCGTGGAGAGCGAGTGGGTGAAATCTGTGCTTCTTGTCGGTTCACACGCGATTTACTTCACGGAGTTCCAAGTTCGTACTCCCTGTTAACTCTGACAGCTTTTTCTCTTCTTGTCTTTTTCCTGGGCCTGTTTCCTCAAACAGCGTTCACTTCTCCTGTTGTCCTGTCTCCTCAGACAGCGTACAATTCTTCTTTTGGCAGGGGTGTTGCCAACGCGCACATGCGCGTATTTTTTCACGTGAAATTTCCTGGCAGACGGTGAGTCGCGCCCGTATTTGACATCTGTGCTTGCCCCGTGTGTTGCCTACCCCTTCAGAGGTCAGTCTAGGCTGCGTGTGACACGCATACGTTCATCATTTTTGTGTTTCTGGGTGCCACAGCGTAGTGCATGTTTTTTTTCCACGCACATGGTCTAGGAGGGGTTGCGTGCACATTATCTCCTTTTTTCGGGGTGCCTGTGCGTTGCGTGACCCGTCATTTTCCCCAGGGGTCACATACAGCCTTGCTAATGCACTAGGGTACGAATTCCATCTAGTACCCTACCCCTTTGACCCCCAATTGCCCAGGACAATAGTTTACTGCAACTCCCATACGCACAACATCAGTGCCATGGTTGGGAGGCGAGCATGCGGTAAGGGTGGCAAAGGTGGGCGAGCCACAAGTGGTGGCCGTGGTGGATACGGTAGGGGACGTGGCCAGGACTTGCAGGGTGCCCCTAGCCCCCCATGTGGGTAACGTGGCTGACACCATCCCTGCTCAGCCCTTGTTGGACCAGCCTATTGTGGCACCAGACCTGGCACAGGGTGACTCCATGGATGACTTCCAGGTCAGCAGGTCTAGACCACGTGTGGTGGTGCACGTTGGTGTCACCAGCCCACGTGGATCAGGGGCAGCTAGGTCATCTGCTGCCCCGAGTAGGCAGGGTGGGGAGGCTGCAGGGGCAGCTGCGGCTCCATCCACCCCAGCTCTGAGTCTCCCAGCCAGGACAGTGTCGGTCCTAGTCCATCCTGCTGAAGTTCCCCCTGACTACATCACACTTCGGCTAATGCCTGCACCAAGTCCCATGGTGAGTGTTCATTCCCACACTCCTAGTCCACAGTCCACCGGGGCTCCTGCCCCTAGTGTCCAGAGTGGCGTAGGACACTCAGTATCACCACCACCTTCCAAGCTGAAGAGGAAGAGGGCTCGTCCAGTACAGGCTGATGCCCCAGACATGGCTACACAGTCCGGCTCACCAAGGAAGCCCAGCTTCAATCAGGCCGAACTTGATGCACTTGTTGAGTATGTGTCCGCACATGACAGCGAAATGGTGATTACTGCAGGATGCAAGACCACACCTGCACAACGTCAGGCACACTGGCAGACCATTGCGGAACTCATAAGTGCCCTTGGATTCGTGAGGCGCACAGCTAATGATTGCTACAAGAGCTGGAATTACCTTAAGCGCAGGGCAAAGAAAAAGCTGGCCTCAAGTCATGCCGCAACTCTAGTGACTGGAGGTGGGTCTCCGGCAGAGGACATAGAACTCACTCCACATGAGTATGTTGCTGGGACCTACGTCATGGAGGAACAGATCCAAGGGGTGGGAGACCTGCCAGATTACGAGGCATTGTCTGGTGAGTGAACATGCATGTGCGTGTCATCCATGTGCATGGTGTGTGTGTGAGTGCTTCTGATTGAGTGCCAGGTGAGGGGGTGTGTGCCTGAGTGGTTTGGGTCACCCATGTGCTTCATCCAATACATTCTGCGCACCAGGATTTGGGTGTTGCAGTATCCCTTCTGGCAACAGCAGACATTCAGCCCAACCTCAAGCCAGTTGCCCTTGAAGTGTCATCTTGCCACAACATAGTTGCATGTTATTCTGTGTTCATTCAGGCTGATTGTCTGCATTCTACCACTTTCACTAGGCATTTCTCAGTCCTATTGTCACATGTGTGACATGGCTAGGGTACATGCCATCTGTGTGATGGCCTGTGTCATGTATGTGTATTGGAAATGCCAATCACAGGCCAATGTGTGATGGCACTGCTAGGCAGCATGCAGCAAATTTGTTGGTCTTCCATCTTGGTATCATCAATATGTGCCATTTGCCTCCCCTTCATGCACAGTGACAGTGCATGCATGGGACGGTTATAGTCATGTGGGACATGTGTCAATGAAGTACTGTTTCTGTTGCTTCTCAGCCCTAATTGTGTGCCATGGTGCGAATGCCTGTTCCCATTTCTTCTCTTTCATGTCTTTGCAGGGGATGACGCACTTGATACTGCTGGGGTTGTGGAGATGGTGCAGACCCAGGAAGGGTCTCAGGCTGGACCGGGCACCAGTGAGGGACGTGGTGTGGTGGTGGGTGAGAACCCACACTTGCTGCAGACCGTCATCTCAAGGGGTGTCTCTGGGTGCACCTCCCCCAAGCTCTATTCAGGTGTCGATTCGGATGATGAGACCTATGTGCCGTCGCAGGTAAGTGTTTCTGGGAGGGATTCTGTACTGTCCAACCCACCTGCACCAGGGGTAGAACCCTCAAAGGGGATGTCAGTGTTGGTAGGTCCACTTTTGGTGGTTACGGATGCAGGGTCACACTCCGCTACATCTGATCCTGTTCCTGGGCCAGCAGATTAGAGGGGGAATGTAGTCCTGCAGCCTCTGGCGGTGCCGGCACAGAAAGGCGCAGTTAGCCTTGCCCCAGACAGGTGTGGTGCCTGCCGATGCGGTGGCCGTACGCCATCTGGCAATACCGCATGGGAGCAAGAATATACGGTATGGCAAACCAACAGGCAGCATCAACTGAGATGATGGCTCAGGCCATGGATATGGTGGCCACTTCGATTGTCCCCCAAGAAAGGCTAATTGAACAACTACAGCAGGCAACAGACTCCATTATCCAGTCACACAGGGAGGACATGTTGGTGTCCAACAGGGACAGGCGGGCGGCACTGGAGACTCTGCGGGAAGCTATTTCTATTGAGTCCCAGGACCACAGGGAAGCCCTGAGGGTGGAACTCCGTCAGCTCAGGGCAACTCTGGTTGAGCTTGAGGCTTCAGCTAACACAACGACAGAACAGCAGCTGGAGCGGCTCACACGTACGCTCTCATATGAGATGCAGTCAACTAAGGAGGAGGTCCGGGCATCCCGTGAGTTGTTGCATGGGGACCAGCGCACAATTATCCTCCAGAACCAGACCTTCCACACCCGCATGCTTTCTGCAATGGAGGACCAGACTAGGGCTTTGCGTGGGCTGCCTCCCATAGTGCCACCAGCTCCTGATGCAGCTGCAGAGGGTGAGGAGAGCGACAGCAGCGATTCTCCCACAATAGGGTAGCCGTGCAGGCCATGAGCCCATGGAGGTGTTTTTTTTCCGCAAGATCCACAAAAAAGTGGGTTTTGGTGTGCACCCTGTCCTCGGACCTCCTGGGTGGCCTCACCCACTCTCCCGGGCCCATTCATGGCCATTTTTGATTTTTGTTTTGTTTTTTTGTTTTTTGTTTTTTTGATTTTTGATTCTTGATTTTTTGGACAGTGTGTTGCCTTGTGTGGCTCCCGTGGGCATGCGCTGTATTGTGGCCGGGCACATGCAGGCTTGTCCTGAATTTGGGTCAGATGCTTGGGTTTGTGTGACACACACCCCTCCTGCTTCCCGTTTCCATGGGCTTGCAAAGGGTGTGCCCAAGTGACATTGACTTACACGGTGACGTTGGACTCCCATTTGATGTGTGGGCAGTCTGTAGTCAATACTGTGTATACATTCCTAGTGCATATTGTTGTTGTATTGTACACTGCATGGTGTATTGATATGTGCCTCTGCATCCATCTCATCCTCCTAATTTGCAGGTCCATTTCTCATGTCTTCACAAGGCGGTCTACTTTGGAACTGGAGTCCATGTTGTAAGCAGTGCACTTTTGTGTGGCGCTAACACTGTATAGTTGGAAGTGTTTGAAGTGCTGGCATTATCAGGTAGTGAGGCTACCAATTTTTTAAGTCCGTACTGTCATGTTTATGGTAGGTTGGAGGTTGTGTAGGTGATTGGTATTATTGGTAAGTATTTGGTAATGTGTGTTGTTGGTCCTGCATTTCATGTGTGGCCAGTTTCCATTAGGGACACTGTAGTTGGTGACACTTGGGTCATGTTGTGGGGATTAATTTGTTTGCTCTCACATTGCATGACATGCCATGGTGTGTTGTGTGGCCGTGCCGGGGAGGGGTTAGGTGACATGGCACTGTTCTCATGTTGTATTTTGCAAGTGGGTATTCATTTTTGCTGCATGGAAGTGCGTATTTTGATGACACTGCATTGGTGGTGTTTGTGAAGGTAGGGATGCACACATTGTGACACTTCCAGATGAACAATCTCAGACTGCTATGGTTCTGACAGTTGACTGTCCCTTAATTCATCAGAATTGTCAGATTGAGTCATCATTGATTGTCAGATGGTATGTGCCAGGGCTGTGTGCACTCCACAGGGGTGTGCTTTCTATGTGAAGTAATTAGACACCAGCTGCGTACGGGCTACCTCACCCCGTGCCCTTTCCCCTTCCATGCGCAGTGGGCGTGCATGTGGTTGGGGATGTGGGGGCACCACCATGTCCACAGCCAGGCCCCGGCGTGTTGCAACATTTTGCAGGACACATGCTGCCACTATGATACTGCACACTACTGGGGGAGCGTATAACAACTGCCCACCAGAACGGTCAAGGGAGCGAAAGCGTGACTTGAGCACTCCGAATGTGCACTCCACTATGCCCCGTGTTGCAATATGGGCTGTGTTGTATCTTACCTCGGGAGGCGTAATGGGGTTCTGAATTGGCGTCATCATGTGTGTGCTAAGAGGGTAGGCACTGTCCCCTGAGGAGGTGGTGATGGGGATCGTTAGAGGGGTATTGGCATTACTCTGTATCTGTCATGCATGCGTGTGCTGTGGTATTTCTACTCACCAAGCAGCCATGCATCGTCATGCCGCCCAGCTTCCATGTCCCGGTTTAGGGTTGACATCCTGTAAATGAAGCTGTCGTGGGTGGACCCTGGATAGTTGCCACATACTGAGGTGATGATTCCCTTGGCATCACATACTACCTGGACGTTGATGGAATGCCAGTGCTTGCGGTTTCTATAGATGTGCTCAGATGCCCTGGCGGGACGTAGAGCCACATGGGTGCAATCAATGGCACCTAGCACTTTGGGGAATT
This sequence comes from Ambystoma mexicanum, assembly GCF_040938575.1. Taxonomy (NCBI): domain Eukaryota; kingdom Metazoa; phylum Chordata; class Amphibia; order Caudata; family Ambystomatidae; genus Ambystoma; species Ambystoma mexicanum. Next base: position 725,456,617 of record NC_090936.1, read on the forward strand.
GTGCCACCCTATAGAAACCCTGGCTGACAGCCTGCCTTTCTGCAGGTGTTCTGGGCAGGTATATGTGCCTGCTGACTGATGGGCGTGCAGTGATGATGGCTAACACCTGGTGTAGGCACCATGACTGCGTGGCCTGTGACACCCCCCCCCACTAAGGCACTTGTCCGCTGAAATGATCCGGTAGCCAAGAAGTGCAGTACATTGAGGACCTTCTCCAGGTCTTCGCTTGGGAGCACAGGGTGGGTGATGTGAGGTCATCCTCCCACTCACTGACCAGGTCGAGTATTTTGTGTGGTGGAAACCTGTACCTCCCATACACCTGGTCATCAGGCATACCAAATAGGCTGGTTTTGGGTGTGAAGATTCTGGCTCTGACTATCCTTCTCCTCCTCCTGCGGTATCCCACGGCCACTGCTGCTAGCAACGGTATATTCATCCTGGCATCTGAGCTTGTTTGTTGTTTGCGCACTCTTTTATGCTGCGTGGGGCGTGCGCCTGCTTCATGCTGGCGTACGTGTTTAAGGATTGGACCTTTTATTTTTTGGCGCGTTGTAGGCGACCGTGTAAATCTTCCCGCCCACCCCAGGAATACACGTAACACGCTCTCCCAGGCCCAGTCGCGAGTAAATATTCCCGCCCACCCATGGAATACACGTACCCCACTCTCACAGGCCCAGTCGGGTGTGGAACTTCACACGCACACCGAAATACACGTACCCTGCAAATTCGCGTGTGAAACTTCCCGCGCACCCCGAAATACACGTACCCAGGGCAATCACGTGTGGAACTTCCCATGAACCCCGTAATACACGTACCCTGCTGGTATTGCATGTGGAAGTTCACGCGGACCCATAATACACGTACCCTGATGGAATCTGTTGGGTGTCCTGACCCACGTTTAAGCTATCATGCCACAAGATTTGGTGCTGTGGGCTTAGAAAATTCAAGATGGCGGAAAACCCACATGTGCGCCGAAATCCAGGAAAGCTGCGCAGTTTGTGCGCACACCAAAATGGTTGCCTCACTTGCCACCCACCAGTGCGAGAATGAAAGGCCGGGTTGCCATGAGGGAAATGGGTTGCCAAAGGAAAAACAGTAGCGCCGGTTAGCTTCAAAGCGCTTTAAAACCACCATTGGACTACCCGCACAGTAGTCTGAAACCATTGGGAATGGAAATGCTGATTGCCAAATGCAACCTAGAATTGTGGGGAATTCATTTCTTAAATCCCAAAAATGGGTGCAGTACCAGTACTCACCACTATCCAAAAGCCGGCGTTTTAAAACCACTCTGTTTCCCTGAAGGCAAGTCAAAATGCCTATTTTCAAACATTGCAATATGTGCAAAATATTTACTGAACACCAGCAGACATTTGGCAGAATGGAGTTTTGTGTGCCTACAAAATCTGGGAAATGAAGATCATAAGACAAGGTTTATAACAAGACTGGCTGAGCTGTGGATTGCAGCAGTTTAAGTTGCACTGGATTTAAAGACACTAAAATCGAAAATGTTTAGATCAAATGAGTGACCTATGTTTGGTATCACATGCCTTTGTAACTGTTGAAATGTCATAGTTTTGCACTTAGAATCAGCATCCTAGCTGCATGTGTAAAATTGCAAGTTAAGTTAAAAAGCAACAAAAAACCTGCCAGTTAGCTGAAGGTCTGGCTTAAGGAACTTGATTTTGCTTGGCAGCTACCCCCATCAGGAGTGAAACTTGAGTCACCACTGTGTTCCCAGGCCAACCTTCCTTTTGCTGCCCACACTAAGGATATGCCATCTATCTGATAATTGAATTACCTGTGCTCTGCAGGAGAGTGAACAAAGCCCTCTTCACTCAGGCAAAGGTTTTATTACGCAGTCGTAAAATGTAGCTTCCTCTTGGCAGGAGCTGGGAGGGGCACTGCCTGTGAGAGCAAGCTGGCTTGGCAGAACTGGATTAACCAGTATTTCTACCTTGTGCTGAGAGAAAACCACACCCCTTTGTAGCCAGAATATTGTTTAGAAAAAGATAAATAACTCATGGTGCGGACATGTGAAAATTTTATAAATGATACCATAATTCTTGTGATTTTTCTGCCCACAGTTTAAGAGGTTTTTAGAACCGGTGGTATGTACAGGGGGGTGTCAGCGGAAAAGTGGATATTACTCTAAATGTGTGCATGTTAAAAATCTGAAACTTCATCAGTTAATGTCCCTACTCCCTGCGCACATGTATGTAAAGTTGGGTCCATGTCAGAAATTGAAAAATCAGTTAAAAAGTCAATTATGTACCATCTCTGAATGCAAGCTCCTAGAAAGAGCAGATTTGGACAGAGACATGGCTAAATTCAGCCACACCATGTATATGTAATTTCAAGCAACTGTGTAACTGTGAAATATGTCTTTTATTATCAAATATAGAATGTGTGCAATCTGACAAGGGAGTGCCCTCTTGGCAAGCCATAAAATGACATCACTCTGACTCACAGTTCATTCCCCAATCAAGGGGAGGAATGAAAGCTGGACCAATGACAAGTGAGAGGGGCAAGTCTAGTGATGCAACACACACACCCACTCTCAAAAACACATACAAGCAGAGAGTCAGGACAGATAGGGACCTTCAATTCCATCTGCAGCGGGACGCTCTGCCGGGAAAATCCATACTTACCTCCATCAACCTTCAGAGAGCAACATAGAGACTTCAAATCCATCAGGCCAGACCAGAAGCAGAGTAGAGCTGACCTGTTAGCAGAACCAAAGAGAGCTGACCCAGATCACTGTGAAGTGCAGAGACCAGAGGCGAGTCTAAAACCCTGACCAGATCCGTGATGAGGCCCATTTCACTCAAGAATATAGTGTGAGTACCTAGAAAACTGTGCAGAACCAATCTCCTAGTTAAAATAATATAATTCAATCCTATTTTAATCTAAGTAGAACTGTCTCCTAACTGTCACCTGTCATTTGTAAAGCTGTCACTTGTCATTTCCTAGTTGCAAGCTGCACTTGTCTTTTTGAACTTTAAAATTTCAAATCTGAAAAACGACCTTCACAAAATCGCTCATATCTCCGCAACCGTTTGTGCTAGAGACTTGCAATAACTTTCATATGAAAGGTTAGAATCGTGGCTTTCCTACGAACCTAGAACCGCATTCCTACCCCTTATAGTTTTACCACAATCGCGGAACACGCATTCGCGAATTTTACCGCGATTTGCAAATTTCTTCACATGTAAAAACTGCTGCTGCTTGCCTTCCATTTGCCAGAAATTCGTTTAACCTGCTAACTATCCCTGCCTCATTGCTAGTGTGAGCCTGGACTAATATTAACTAGATACCACTCACCCTGAACCTCTGAAAGGGAATTAAAAGCATTTCCAGCATATTTCTCATCCATTGCTAGCACATATCAAAGCATTTGCCTGTGTTTTAAACTTCTGTTGTCTAAGCTTGCTGGGGTGAACTGATTTACATTGATTGCATTTCTGAGAACTGTGTGTTTTCCTTCCATTTCCTTGCCTTGCATCAAGGGGGGGAGGGGATTGCCAGAGAAAAGTGATTACATTGTTTGGTTGAAATCATATTGAGTATTTTCTGTACTGCATTCATTGAATATTGCATCCACCTGAGCTTACATAAAGCATCCTCTACCACATTATACTTTTGTTCCTATTTACCAGTGTGCTACCTTATCCATTTCATGTCAACTCATTAGTGATTATAAGAAGTGTGCTAGTGCCAGATTCTCCGTTGTTAATCTTTAGCATATCAGATTAAGTGTGATATTCAATTATTAATTTATTATAAAGTGTGATCTATATATCTATTGTTTAAATTATCAAATAAACCTTTTAACTTGCAAAACAGAACTACTTCTTGGCTCAGTGGGGTCAGGGGGATTCCAACAGAGGGGTGTTATATAGGGGTAGTCATCCAGAACGCATGAACTGGACATAAAGATATATCAATAAGGGTTTTCATTCAGTATTCTAGACTAGGCGTTAACTTAGCTGTAGTGCTGAATTGAATCCTCTTACAAATTGGGGGCTCGAGCCGAGACCTTGGGTTAGATTTACCACTTGTGCAGCTTAATACAGTGTGCTAACTGACGGGATACATACATCCGGTCGGATCACCACGCTGCATTACGCTGTGAAGCATTCCTCAAAAGGGACACTCCAAGAAAAGTTCTGTTCTGCAAAAATAAAATACTAACTTCTGTAAGTCAGGACAGAGACCAATCTCTAGAATGACGACCTTGGTAGATATGAAAATAGCCAGAGAGCACTTCTTACATAAATTATTTGTGAGAGGTGAATGGGCTGAGCAGGGCCAGGATGCCTGGTTGCAGGCCATCACGCGACAGGTCACTGAAACAGGGTCAGATATATATAGAGATCAGGGTCCCTTACATGTGGCCCTGAGTGAACTATATATGGCTCCTAAAGCCAAAGAGGAACACAATAAGATTGCCAGGATAGCGGCATACCTGTACCTATATATGGGAGACATGCAGGATAGATGTGCTGAAAGCCAAAATCTGGCAAATAGGCAACAGATGGCATTACAGAAGGCCCAATCTGATCTGGACTCTTCTGAGCAGAGGCTACAGAGGAGCCAGGAGTCAGAAGATGATAGTAGGCAGCACATCATTAAAATAAAGAAGGATATGGCTGTGCTGCAACAGGAAAAGGTAGAACAGAATACCAGATTTCTGGCCTTGCAGAAGGAATACCAAGAAGGTTTGGACTCCCTACTGCAAAACCAGAAAAAGCTGGAGCAACAACTGGACTTCAACAGGGTATGTGCTGAGCAGGTAGTCACCCTGCAAGGCCACCTGGATAGAGTGAAGGCGGAGAGCAACAAACTAATTCTGAAAGATCTGGATACCCAGGCAGAGTTTGATCAGGAGCGCCAGAATGCTGGTGCCTTCCAAAGGCAAAGGGACGACCTGGCAGCACAGATGCAGGCTCTCAGTCAGGAAAGGGATACCTTAGGCCAGGAAGTCTGCCATTTAAAAAGAAAAATGGAAGAAAATCACCTGACCCACCAGGGACTGGGTGACCTCCAAAAAGAACACCAGAACTTGCTAGAGCACACCAGGAGGGTGGAGGATGCTCTAGCAAGAAAGGAGCAGGCCAATAGGGACACAGCTCAGGAGGTAACCCTCCTGCAGCAAAGACTGGCCCAGTTCTCCAGGACCAACCAGGAAGCACAGAGGGAAAATGAGGCCCTCTGTCAACACAATAATAGGCTCCAACAACAGGTAGCGATGCAGGAGAGACTGATAGAGTCGAGTAAGGCCTTAACAGAGGAACTGAAAGCACAAATGCAGGCTCTTGCATTGCAACAGGGAGCAGGGGCGGATAGAGATGAGGTCCGCTGGGAAAGAGAGACTCCTGACCATAACCGCAGGAGCCCTAACACCAGGGGCCTTCATCTCCCCCAGTCCCTGGACTCTACCACCCCCATGTCCCCTGGCGCACATGAGCACAGGGCCGCAGGGATGGCAGATTACTATCCAGCTAAGAGTATGGGGCTCATAGGCCAGTACCACTCAGGAATGGAGGGGTGGGCATCCGGGTATGGGCACCCAAGTACAGTACAGTTCAATGGGGAACCCCAGGAGAGTAGGCCCATTAAGGGCATCCTGAAAACCTCTGCCCAGTTAGGTCAGTGGAGGGGGTACCCATCAAATCCTGGCAGCAAGGAGGAATCTGAAGACTCCTCTGAACTGCGCAGGACACAGGAGACCAGGTCCCCACATTCTGCCAGCCATTCCCAGGCTCGCAGAATCCGGGAAAACCTGGAAGAACAGACGGGAACCTCTGGGAGCAGTGCCTCTGAGTCCGAGGAAGAATGGACAAGGGTTACCCGAACCAAAAAGGCCAATAAGGCAAAAAGGGCCTTGCTTAAGGACCCCTTAAAGCAGATTAAGGCGATCAGGAGCGTCATCACGCCTTACCATAAGAACGCTAAGTATTCTGTTTGGGAGCACTTAGAGTTGTTTGAACAAATGATGGAGACTTTCCATTTGAAGGACAGCCAAAGCTGTATTCAATATGTAAAGTGGACCTTCTCCCCGGAATACTCCAGTTTCTTTGCGGGGCTGGAGGACCAAAATCATTTAAGATGGTCCACATATAAGGCGGCCATCCTGAAACATTTTTCTGTTCACAGAAATCCTCAAGAGGCTCACAAGGCAGCCTACAATTTGCAATGTGGGGAGGATCAGGCCCCACAAGAATTTGTGCAGGAGTTAAAGCGTGCTTTTGCACAGACCACAAGAAGGGTGCGCACGGATAGCAGGGAATTTATAAATACGTTTTTCCATGCCTTTCCCAAATATATCATGACCCAGCTCGTGAGGGATTTTCACGAGAAAAGATCTTTAGACTGGGTCATTGAACAGGCTACCCGGATCTATGAGGTGCAGAAACCGGTAGATAGCAAAAGTAATGCCCAGAAAAACCCCAAAGCCAACAGCACCCCTGCTGCTGCCAAGGTGGCAGAGGTAAAGGTCACCCCTGTTTTGGATTTGGAGATAGGGGGGCCTAAAAACCTACCTGCACCTAATAATGCTAGGCCCAGGAGGTCCTCGGGTCAGTCACAGACAGGGAGCCAAGGAGGCAGCCCCACAAATGGGGTCCCTCGCTCTCCTGATTATGTACGTCCCCGTTACAAGGGAAATCGACCCATCCTGGGTTATGTGTGGACTCCTCCAGCCCAAGGGGGGGGATCCAGCCAAGCACCTAACCCAGGGAACTTCCCTCCAAACTTCCCACAGGAGGGCAGAAATTTACCAAACCCTGGGCAGAACTTTTTCCCCAGATATCCACCCGACTTCCAACCCCAAAATCATCCATCCTTCTTTCCCCAATTCCCTGAGCCCAGACCACTGAATCCGGGAGAGGGGAGGCCAAGGGTGGAGGGGTACCCAAATCTTCCCAACCCGGGGTATTACCAGAGGAGGGACAGCTACCCTTCCCGGGATCAGCCCAGGGGGGAAAACAGGGCCCCGTATCAGCCTGAGCGGGTTTCCCAGTTAGAGCGTCAGGTTCAAAACATGGCGCGGGATCTGGGTCACATACTGAGGGCTCAGCAGAACCCTCAGATGGGCGTGCCGGCGCAGAACGCACCCAACTCTGGACCTGGTGCTCCAGAACAATGACGGGGGCAGCACCCCGATAACTCACCGGTTCCCAGGGAGGAGGCACAAGGGGAAGGGGGGTGTAAAGCCTTGGAGGAAGCTTCCTTCCTCACTTGTAAAAAGCCCCTGGAAACCCAGGAACCGGAAACAAAATCTCTTGCCCCTGAAAGTCGGCCCCCTAAGGAGCAGAGGGGGGGTAGGAGAAACAAAAGACCCAAACAGACTCAGTTTGAGGAGGAGGTACAGATCTTCCAATTTGAGGGAGAGGGATCCTCAGAGGATCCTGGGAAAAGGATCTTCTCCTTCAGAGAGGGGGGAACTCCTCCCAAAGAAAAATGGGTCCCTAGGGATGCAAATCCAGACTGGGGAGATGTGGAGACTGAGCTACCGCCGCCCACCATCTCATCCCAGAACCAACAGCAAGAAAATCCCCTGGTTCAAACCCATCCTGGGGACTGCCTCCAAAAAGGGGGGGGCGGCCCAGAACCGGAACCAGGGGAACCCACAATGGCTCTGATCTCCAGTTGCCAACTTTTTCTTTCAGATTCCCAAGACTCTCCACAGAATTCTGCCCAAAATTCTTCTCTCGCGATGTTCAAAACCAGAAAGTTAGCCCACCAGTTGTCCAAACATGTACATTATCTGTGCCCCCTTGAGGAGAAGGAGGGAAGATATTATGCCCCGGTACAAGTACAGGGGCAGGGTACAATCTCGGCACTGGTGGACACTGGATCTCAAGCTACCCTTCTGTCCAGAAGGGCCTTTGACGAACTGAATGCAGGAAGGGGAGAGAATTACCAAATTCCTCTCACCTCTCTTCCGGGACAACTGCAGAACTTTGACGGGAAGGAAATTCCCGTTGAGGGGACTGCAGACTTGGACATTAAGATCGGGCGACACAAGTTGAAACACCCGGTCATAGTTGTGACCCCAGAGGGCACCCCTTGTTTACTAGGGAATGACCTCCTGAGAAGGTTGTCACCCCTAATAGATTGCGTAAACAAGGTCCTCTGGACCCAGACTAGCCGACCAATAAAATTAAAACAGAGTGTCAACCATGTTAGTTTAAACGGCACATGCCACATGGTTGAACAAAAATCTGACCAAGTAGAATTTCACTTCCAGAACAACCAGATTCCAGACGTGACAGTAATAGCAGTAGGACAACAGACTGGTGATGGGGGGTCCTCTCTGTTTCTGAAAATCAACCTTCCTTCCAGTTTAAGGTGGTATTCCACGCTGGAAGGAAACACTCTGAAATTCTCTACTAATCCACAATCAGAAACTCCCACTCCTATAGTCCAGAAAGATGTGAAATCAGCTCAGAGCCTGGCTGATATTCAGCAAATTGGAGAGCAGTTGTTCATCCCTGTTCAGTTAAATGATGGGAAGGACTCTGTTCTCGCTCGAGTGTGTGTGAACAACGGTAAGAGCTTCATCAGCGAAGCCATGTTCCGCCAACTCCCAAAAGATCCAGCCATTCCCACATTCAAACTGATAGACAAATGGGAAATGGACCTGGAAGCACCTAATTCCAAACATCTCCTGCCAAGCAGGTGTATGCTCAAAATCTCCATTGGCAACAAGAGCATAGTTCATAATTGGTGGGTCGTGCGAGACGTCACTGCCGCCTTTTACTTAGGCAGTGACATTCTCAATCGCTTTGCCATTAGTTTGGACCTAATAAACTTCAAAGCTTGGTCCCGATTAGCGGATAATCCCATGAGCTTTGATGATCCAGAAAGAGCATTTAGGTCAGCTCAATTGCTACCTTATGCAGTTGAAATTCAGGTTAAAGAGGAAGTCACCATCCCAGAAAGGACCCGACAATTCTCCCTGGAAGTGAGAGTCAAAAGGGGACAAGAGTTGAAAAACCCTGATGCTTACATACATCTAAATGCTTCTCTCCAACAGCAAGGGTTGGGGGTAAACCCAACTCCATTAGTCAACATAGAACATGACACCATTCCAATAGAGGTGGATAACAGTGACTTAAAGAGTATTACTCTAGCCGCAGGCACCATTATTGGAATGGCGGTTGATGACCGACATTTCTCCATTGATCTTAGAAATGAACTGTTAGGACCAATCCCCAAGGACTGTTTTGACAGTGACAGTGATGACAATACAACACCAGACAGGATTTTTACCCGGCATGGGGGGAACTTCCTGGTGTACACTTCCTGCCCCTATGGTAAGGAAGATGTGACTTGTGACTTCAGGAGGGATGAGGTGATTTTCCATGTCCATGAGGGCTGCCTTTCCCACCTGAAGCCTCCGGTCCAGATCAGCACTCTGACCAGGGACTTCTCCACCCAGCTGGAGGAGGCCGCGGAGATAGCCAAACCAGAAGTCTTTCCAGGCTTCAGGCAGATGGTGGAAGAGAGAGTCAACCTAGCTGATGCCTGTGTGACTCTGGAACAAAAGCAAAAGTTGAAACAAGTTTTCTTGGATTTCCAAGATCTCTTTGCGGTAGACTCATATGACTGTGGTCGCACTGACATCCACACAACAACAATCCCCACGGACCCTGGCATGACTCCTGTGTTTGTGAAGCAATATCGCTTGCCTCTCGCATCAATGGAGTCCCTTACTGAAATAATTAAGAACCTTGAGTCCCGGGGAATAATCCGTCCAGTCCACAGCACCTTCAATAATCCGGTGCTGGGAATATTGAAGCCAAACGGCCAGTGGAGACTCTGCGCCGACCTTAGGGAGCTCAACAAACGGGTCCATACTTCCCGATGGCCTCTGCCCTACATTGACCAAGGGCTGGCCCAGATTCAGGGGTCACAGGTATTCACTGCAATAGACCTGACCAATGGATACTGGACCGTGCCTGTCAGCAGGGAGGACCAATACAAACTGGCTTTTACCTTTGGGGGCCAGCAGTACACATGGACCCGGACTCCCTTCGGATACCTCAACTCCGGCAATGAATTCAACATTTTCCTACATAAGCCATGCCCGACCTGGGTGCGAGGGGTAACCTGGCTTATGTAGATGATGTCCTCATCAAAAGTTCATCTGTGGAGGAACACATAGCGGAGATCCGTTATGTTCTGACACAGTTGAGGGCCGCCGGAGCAAAACTTTCCTTTCAGAAAGCACAGTGGTGTAGAACCCGTGTTAATTTCTTGGGGCATGAGATTACTCCTCAGGGCCTCTGTCCCCAGGAAAAGAAAGTGGAAGCACTTCAGAAACTGAAAGACCCCACAACTCTGCGGGAACTAAGGAGCCTCCTTGGACTGACTAATTACAGCAGAAAGTTCATTGAGGGCTACGCAGAGATCACCAGACCCCTGATTCATCTCCTAAAGGGGGGGGGTCAAGTGGGAATGGGGTCCAGAACAAGCCGAGGCAGTAAAACAACTCAAAAGAAGCCTCTCACAAGCGCCTTGCCTAGCTTACCCTGTCAGAAACAAGGAGTTCTTCCTGGAGACAGGGTTCTCTAATACGTGCTTGACGGCCGTATTATACCAAAAGCATGACAAGGTCAATAAAGTAATCTCCTATGCGAGCAAAACTTTATCCTCTGTGGAGGAAAAATTCAACGATTGTGAGAAGGCACTCCTGGCAACGGTGTGGGCATTGAAGAATTACCGCCCGTTTATCCAGGGGGAACACATCATAGTGGAGACTCCACACCAGCCTCTGCAATATCTCCAAAGTGACAGAATCCGGGCCGGAAATGTGAGTAATTCCCGAATTACTTCCTGGATTCTGTCAATGCAAGGCTTTCCTGTGGAGGTCAGATATGGCCAAAACAAGAAGAGTCCCCTCGCGCAAGGTCTGGCTGACTTGCATGATTGTGCCAGAGAAAACTGTCTCGAGGACGAAAGTCTAAAAATAAAGGACAACATGGAGGCATACCTTAATTCCCCCCACAAAGTCTTTGAAGAAGACAAGTGTGAGGGAATGCCCACTGTGTATGTGGATGGATGCTCTTACCATGTTGACGACGGGGAGAAAGAACTGGTGGCTGGCGTAGGGAATGCATGGGTGAATGAGTCCCCAGAACCCTCCGCTGGATACAAAATTGGTCCCCGAAGTAGTCAGGTGGCAGAATTGATGGCTGTGCATCAGGCCATCCTCACTGCTGTCCAGCATCAACTCCACGAACTGGTCATAATCACAGATTCGGATTATGTACGGAACGGGTTCGTGGAGCACCTGGTTAATTGGAAAACCAGAGGCATGTTATGTGCTAACAACAAACCCTTGAAACATGGGAAGTTGATCCAAAACATTGATGATCTGGTCACCTCGAATGAGATGACCATCTATTGGAAGAAGATCAAGGGTCATTCCAAAGTAGAGGGACCAGACAAAACTGGAAATGACTTAGCTGATCAGCTGGCCAAAACCGGGGCCATCCAAGGGGACCCAATTGAGATTGAGTCCCTGTTGGGGGAAATCCAGGTCACTGCTATCACTAGGTCCCAGACAAATGCTCACAACGACCTTTCAATTGCACAATGGAGTAAGGAGACCCCTGATGCTGATTTGATTACCGCTCAGAAGGGGGATCCAATTATTGGTAAATTTTACCAGCACCTTGAGGACCCTGAGAACTTTCCCCTGACGGATACCGATTACATTGGGAAAGAGGACCTAAGAGTGTTGATGAAATGTCCAAAAATGTTCCGGATCCAAGACGGTTTGCTGGTAAGGAAATCCAAAGCTGGCCACGATCAGTGGGTGGTTCCTACCTCATTCCGAAGCCTGATGTTAAGTCACGCCCATGATGCGGCCACCGCCGGTCATAGGGGGTTTCACACAACATTGGAAATCTTAAGAGAGGTTGCATACTGGCCACACATGGGGCAGGACATCGACCAATACTTGAAGGGGTGTCTTGTGTGTGCACAATTTCAGCCATCATCCCTCACGCACCGCGCGCCCCTCCAAAAGAGGGGGATGACACTGCCATGGTCAGATTTACAAATCGACTTTGTAGGCCCTGTGATTCGCTCGGCTAGGGGGAATAAGTACATGTTGACTGTGACATGCTTGTTTACCAAGTGGGTGGAATGTCTCCCAGCCCCAAATTGCAAGGCAGAAACTGCAGCTGCCTTGATGATTAACCACATCTTTTCCCGTTTTGGTCTACCTCAAAGGATTGAGTCAGACAGAGGTAGCCACTTCACCAGTGAAGTAATGACAAAGATGTGGGAGATACTGGGGGTCAAGAGAAAGCTGCATATTGCTTATAGACCAGCTTCTTCTGGGGCAGTAGAGAGATATAACTGGACAATTGTGAGCATATTAAAGAAGTTTGTGGCAGATTCTGGGCCAAGTTGGGATATCCGATTACCTCTGGTCCTAATGGCTATCAGATCTACCCCTTCATCTGCAACCAAAATGTCACCATTTGAGTTGATGACTGGGCGCAAGATGGTGCTTCCTCAGCATTTGCTCTACAGGACCCAAGAGCAGACACTGATAAATGCCTCCACTACTCATGAGTATGTAGAGAATTTAAGGAAACACCTCCAACATGCTTTTGCTTATGCTCAGCGGAATCTAGAAAGATCAGCTGATAGCATGAAGACCCACTATGACCTGAAAACTTCCAGGAAGGAATATCAGGTGGGAGACCGGGTCTATCTATACAACTTCCAAAGGAACCAGGCCAAGCAGCGCAAATTTTTGCCTACATGGAAAGGACCCTTTGAGATCATCGACAAGATCTCACCTGTGGCCTACAAAATCCACATCCTCAAAGGTTCGGCAGAGGGGGAAGACAAGTGGGTCCACATAAACCAGTTGAAATGTTGCCATCCCAGGCACACTCTGCAACAACTGGAGGAATCCTCTGGAATCCTAGCGGGTACTGTATCAGACTAATTCAGTTCCAATCATAAAACGTACCACATCTAGTCTCTAACATACTGTGATTTGTATGAAACTGTCTCTTAGTCATACTGTTTTTCAAAATAAGAATGTAATGTTTCGTTATGATGAAATGCATATGCTGCCCCACTATCTCAACAGTGGTGGAAAAACGTCTATGAGTAGGTATTGCCGCTCTTCCTTTGTCGTCCTAGGAGAAAGAAAACCTGAAGACGGGCCGAGGAGGGCGATCCGGAGACCGGGAACGAAGATTCAATGGGCCCAGTGGACCGCCCAATATTCCCATCAGGACCGGCGAGGAGAACCATCGATCAGTACCGGATGGAGAAGAAGATGCTGAACTGTGCCATCTACAGAAGAGGAAGAAGATTATGCGGACAGACCGGTGCATGGGTCAAAACCCTTGTGCACGCGACTCCCCATCGACTCA